>NC_091454.1:110507553-111190053 GCF_027789765.1 Dendropsophus ebraccatus | reverse complement strand
GACTGGTGCCGGGACATTGCTGGGTGATAGCAATGTCCCGGCACCCAAAGCAAAAGTTTATTAAATTTCTCCCCCTCCGGCGTGGGGGCGGGGGGGAGAGAGAGCTGCACACAGTTCTCCTGTCCACTCACTGTGCGGTCTCTCTCTCCTCCCCGGTTCTCGGGCTGGGACCTCAAGAAAATGGCGCCGCCACCCGCCCCATGTACTGTAGCTGTGTACTGCGCATGTCTATGCACATGCGCAGTACACAGTGACGGAGCCTCCAGTGAAGTGAACCAGACGGACTCCGTCGGTTCACTTCAATGATGTGGAGGTGCCGTATAGTGTCTGTGTGTGTGTCGTGAAATGACGTCACACACAGACACTATAAACATGGCAGCCCCCTGTGCAGCAATACATTTTAGAAAAAAATACTGAAACACTACATTAAAAAAAAAAAAAAACATCCTACAGACTTATTTATACTTATTACTTTTCATTAAAAAATTATCAAAAACGTGACACTGTCCCTTTAAGGGTAGTACTTTTTTTAAATTTTTATTATTATATTTATTCATATTTTATAAATATTTTTAAATAAAAAATATTGATCTTTTATTTCACTTAAAAAAAATAATTCTTTTCTTTTGGCATAGATTTGTGCCATCGTTGGGACCTAAATTTATGGGGGACTAATGCCGTAACTGTATTACCGCAGACAAAACAGGAAGTCTTAAAGCGTAACGGTCATGTTTTTTTTTTATTGCAGAAATCAGTAGTATAAGCGATTTTAAGAAACTCTGTAATAGGTTTCATCAGCCAAAAAAGCCTCCTTCTGTACTCAAGAAGCAATCTCCCAGCCTCCCCCCCTGACTTCTTATCTGTGCATTATCAGGCAAACACGTCTTCATTACAGAGAAGCCAGTGAAGACGGGCTCTGCTCTCTCCATTGTAAGCCTATGAAGGGGGGAGGGGCCGAGGGAGATGAGGGAGCAGGAAGAGGTGACATGAAGGTCAGCTGTTTGTAGACTGTCTGGGCACCTAAAACGCAGGATTCAGGTGTCAGAAAGGTCAGTGCTTATCTATGAACTTTCTATGAGAGAAGATTGCAGGGTGTTGTGCTTTGCAGAAATCCTCCGTGCTCAGTCACTCCTAACAGCCCCTCCCCTCTCCATAGACACATAATGGACAGAGAAATCCTGCTTCATTTGATGTGAGGGGGGAGGCTGGGAGATTGCTTTTTCAGTCCAGAAGGAAACTCTTTTAGTACATAAAAC
The DNA here is from genome assembly GCF_027789765.1 of Dendropsophus ebraccatus. Taxonomy (NCBI): domain Eukaryota; kingdom Metazoa; phylum Chordata; class Amphibia; order Anura; family Hylidae; genus Dendropsophus; species Dendropsophus ebraccatus. Next base: position 111,188,797 of record NC_091454.1, on the reverse strand, counting down.
CTATTACAGAGTTTCTTAAAATCGCTTGTACTGTTGATATTTAATGTTTTCAGAAAAATGACCCTGAAATGACAGTTACGCTTTAAGGCCCTATTCCATGGCCCGACTGAGGAGCCAACGAGCACTGTGAGCGCTCGTTTGCTCCTCGTTCCCCGTTCGCTGCTGCCGCTATTCCATGCGGCTGCAGTGAGCAGGTGAGTCTTGAGAGGGCCGGGGGGAGCTGCCCGGGTGATCGCTGATTGTCCGGGTAACCCGCGGAGCGGTGGCACCAGATCGCTGCTATATAAGTAGTTTGTGTTTCAACATGTTGAAAGACAAACGACTTCAATGATTAGATGACATGAAATATGTCGGCTGATGGTTGCCTTCTATTCCACGGGACGATTATCGGCCGTAACGGTCGATATCGTCCGATAATCGTTCCATGGAATAGGGCCTTTAGTTTCAGAATGAAAGCTGCAAGATTCAATATTATTTTCTAATAGTAATGGCGAAAATGGTGAATTAGAGAAAAAAAAATTAACACAAATTCATCACAAATCTTGGATGTATACAGTTTTTGGTTGTGGTTTAAAAAAAAAAAAAAAAAAAAAAAAAAAACATTCCTGAGATATGCCGCTTTAATAGATAAGCTAAATAGCAAGCTGGTGAACTGGAGACGGGAGCCTTTCCCTCCTCACCAATAAATCTGTTCTCCAGTAAAATTAAATATTCATTAGGCTGCATCATTAGTGGGAAAGGAAATCAGTGTGCTGGGCCCACCTCCATTGCACCAGACTGGTTTGCAGACTTCGGCTGGGTTCACACTAGGTTTTTGCAATCATTTTTTTTTTTTTATCCACTTTTTGCAAAAAAAAAAAAAAGTATGAAAAACGAAAAAAAAAAAAGGATGCATTTGTGTGCATCCGTTTTTCTTTTGACTTCCATTGTAAAAAAAAAAAAAAAAAAAAAAAATAGATCAAAATGGATCCTTTTTTTAACGGACACAAAAGTAGGGTCAGCTACGTTTTTGTATACGTAAAAAACAAAACAAAGGCTCAGTTTTGTTTTTTTTGTAACGCAAGTCAATGGAAAGACAGATCATAACAGATGCACACAAAAGCATAAATTTTTTTTCATCCGTTTTTTGCAAAAACAGTGTGAACCCAGCCTATTTTGCGTATCTGGAAAAGTAGGCCTATCTAAAGAATGGAACACCAGATTTAAAAAAGAAAAGCAGCACACTGTTAAAATTTACTTGTTGCCCAGAGTATCCCTTTCAACTCAATGACGTGCTGCTGATCAGTCAGTACCACAAACTACATAGGTCTAAGTGTCTTATTACACGTCACGATCCCTCCAGTAAGCGTGTGTTTATCTGCTAGATCAGCGCTTGCTTAAAAAGTCTATTCTATGGCTCGATAATGGTTAGTGATGTCTGTGTAGACCTTGCCCTTAAACGGGTTATCCAGCGCTACAAAAACATGGCCACTTTCCCCCTACTGTTGTCTCCAGATTGGGTGTGGTTTTGAAACTCAGTTTCATTAAAGTAAAAGGAGCTTAATTGCAAACTGCACCTGAACTGCAGACAACAGTAGGGGGAAAAGTGGCCATGTTTTTGTAGCACTGGATAACCCCTTTAAACTCTATACATTTACCCCTCTGCTGTCCTCTGTGTTCTTCTGCACTCTGTTTGCCTCCCAGAGCCACTGCTGAGGCTTCAGAGCAAGTATCTGAACTGACAGGCCTGTGGAGAGGCAATATATACAGTTTATAATTTTTAAATTTTTATTTTTTTTACACGTAGCAACACGGGTTGGGGGCCGATGGTTTTAGGTCAGGACTAAAAAACACGATCAGCCATGATCGTTGTCTTTATTACACAGAGTGATTATCGGCCAAATCCAAATAATAGGGCCTTAAGGTTGGTGACAGATTCGCTTTAAGTTTACCATAAGGGTGCCTTCACACCTACCGTATCGCAGAAGAAAATCCGCTGCGGATCCGCAGCAGATTTACCTAGATGAATGAACACAGCATTAAAAACGCACTGTCAAATCCGCTGCGGATCCGCAGCAGATTTGTAAGTGCGGATTTGATGCTGTGTTCATTCATTTAGTTAAATCTGCTGCGGATCTGCAGCGGATTTTCTGTTGCGATACGGTAGGTGTGAAGGCACCCTAATACTGATTGAAAAAGTAGGTCATTTTCTGATTACATTGACCCTTTAAAAATAAGCCATCGATGCAAGATCCTAGAAAACCCTTCTTAAAGGACAACTCCCACGAAAACTTTTTTTAGCTTATTTAACACACATTACAAAGTTATATAACTTTGTAATGTGGTTAAATACCCGGTCTGGCCCCCTTCCCCCACTTTCGGACCCCCGACCCCCCCGCCCGGAAGTTAAAGAATATATACATTACCTATTACGATCGTCACGGTCCTCTTCTCACGGGCGGCATCTGGTGACAACGACGTCAGAGCCGGGGGGCGGTCCGGGTCTTCTTCCCCCTCGGCGTCTTCATAGAGAGTGAATGGGACGGAAAAGGCTGCTGGTGCACATGTGCACCAGCAGCCTTTTCATTGGTTGGAGCGCATCGCATGGCTTCCAGCTTGCTCAGCCCTGATTGGCTGAGGTTGCTGGAAGCCATGTGATGCGCTCCAGCTAATGAAAAGGCTGCCGGTGCTCAAGCGCACTGGCAGCCTTTTCCATCCCCAGGACCCGGAAGTCAGAGACATCGCTGGACGGCGGTGACGGTGAGGCGGACGGCGGGCGAATGGAGTGGCGATCGTCACCGGAGGGATGGTGAGTATGGTGTCTGTGTTGTGTTTTTTTTTTTTTTGGGGGGGGGGGGGGGTGTCCCACAGGAGTTGTCCTTTAAGTAATCTTTATAATAGCAGAGCATTATACATTAAACCAGGAAAGACTTCATTGTAGCAGAATTATGTTCTCTGCAAAGATTAAACATTTCCTGTGAACCCCTCATGTATATCAATCTGTATTGAATCGCCGGTTTAAACTGAACTACACCTGTTTAGCAATATCAAAATATTTGGCCTTTGGACTTCCAAGATGAATTGCGCCAAGCTTTCTATTCCCTTATCACTTCCTTGTGAAGCTATAGAATAATGTGATGACAGTCTCCATTTTACCATTGAGCAAGTGCTGAGCAAATGAACAGCCCCAGGGCTGGAAAATCTGATACCTGTACGCTAAGACAGCATGGTACACTTGGCAGCAATGCAGATCCAACCGAGGGAGAAGAGCCACATTATCTACATTTACATTGACTCCAACTCCACCCTAATAAAAGCAATGCAGTCATCCCATTCTTTCAACCATTACATGGGCTCCACCTGCCCACATACTAAGTAGAGCAACGCAGATGTAAAGCAGGGCCTTATAATGCACACAAACAATAAATGTCTCTGACAGGAAGCAATGGGAAATAGATCAACCATACGACAAGTAAATGCAGATCTGGCTATAATACTAATGGTAAATCCATATCCTCAGCACTGTATGGCCATAGCTATATAGTGAGCCAAGTGTAAAGAGCAGGAAGGGTGCGTTTAGAGAAATTTATTTTGAGAAGAGGAGAAATCTCAGTCTTTCCTTTATGACCTGTTCCCTGTTTATAGTCTGTTCCTGGCTTTGGCTTCAAAAATCTGTCAGATTCATTTCTTTGTGTAAACGCACCCTAAGACTAATACATACAATCTTTCAATGTGCTTAGGAGTACATATAATATAGGGTGTTGGTAGTAGTAATAGTGGTTGTGGGTGGTGGTGATACTAGTGCAGGTATAAGGAGTAATACTGCTAGTGCTGATGTATGGGATAGTAGTGTGGGTACAGAAGTGTGATGGTAGTAGTACTACTACTAGTGCAGGTACAGCATGGTGGTGGTGGTAGTACTAGGGCAGGTACACAAGGGTGATGAAAGTAGTACTAGGGAAGGTATAGAAGGGGGTGGTAGTAGTGCAGGTACAGACTGATGGTGGTAGTAGTACTAGAGCAGGTACACAAGAGTGGTAACAGTAGAACTAGCACAGGTATACAAGGGTGGTGGTGGTAGTAGTACTAGTGCAGGTATAGAAGTGTGGTAGTGCTGATAGTAGTACTAGTGCAGGTATAGAAGGGTGGTAGTAGTACTAGCACAGGTATAGAAGGGCAGTGGTGGTAGTACTAATGCAGGTATAACAAGTAGTACTGCTAGTGCAGTTATAGATATGGCATAGAAGTGCAGGTATTGGGTGGTGGTGGTAGTAGTGCACATAAATGGTGTCGTAGTGCAGGTATAGGGAGCAGTAGTGCACATACATGGTGTGGTGGTGCAGGTATAGGCGGTAGTATTGCACATACATGGTGTGGTGGTGCAGGTATAGGCGGTAGTATTGCACATACATGGTGTGGTGGTGCAGGTATAGGTGGTAGTATTGCACATACATGGTGTGGTGGTGCAGGTATAGGCGGTAGTATTGCACATACATGGTGTGGTGGTGCAGGTATAGGCGGTAGTATTGCACATACGTGGTGTGGTAGTGCAGGTATAGGCGGTAGTATTGCACATACGTGGTGTGGTAGTGCAGGTATAGGCGGTAGTATTGCACATACGTGGTGTGGTAGTGCAGGTATAGGCGGTAGTATTGCACATACGTGGTGTGGTAGTGCAGGTATAGGCGGTAGTATTGCACATACGTGGTGGTAGTGCAGGTATAGGTGGTAGTATTGCACATACGTGGTGTGGTAGTGCAGGTATAGGCGGTAGTATTGCACATACGTGGTGGTAGTGCAGGTATAGGTGGTAGTATTGCACATACGTGGTGTGGTAGTGCAGGTATAGGTGGTAGTATTGCACATACGTGGTGTGGTAGTGCAGGTATAAGGAGTTGTAGTGCACATACATGGTGTGGTAGTGTAGGTATAGGCGGTAGTAGTGCACATACATTGTGTGGTAGTGCAGGTATAGGCGGTAGTAGTGCACATACATGGTGTGGTAGTGTAGGTATAGGCGGTAGTAGTGCACATACATTGTGTGGTAGTGCAGGTATAGGCGGTAGTACTGCACATACATGGTGTGGTAGTGCAGGTATAAGGAGCAGTAGTGTTCCTACAGATGCATGGTGCAGCAGTGCAGGTATAAGGAGTAGTCAGTGCAGGGGCGCAGCAGCACTCACCAGACAGTGCCGTAGGCTCCGGAGCCCACAGGCAGCAGGTCCCGGTAGCGCTCCTTCACCTCCCACACCGTCTTGTTGACCTCCTGGCGGTAAAAGCCTATCACGGGCAGCGGGGAGGACATGGCTCCGGAGGCTGGGGTGTCAGGGCTCAGCGTGTTGTCAGCTCAGTGGCGGCTTGGGTCTCCTGGGAGAGCGCTCGTCATGCAGCAGCATACATAGAGCATGAATGGCTGGCCGCCCCCTCGTCGGTGTGGGCTGCTCTGTATGCTCTCTATTCCACCCTGCGCTGCTTTCCTCCCACACTCTCGGCGCCTCCTTCTCTTCACTTTCTTCTCGGCTTCTCCTTCCTCCCCGCCCGTAGCCAGCGCGTCCTGTCCTGTCCTGTGCGGGAAGTGCGCCCTGTACACACTGCTCAGCTTTGTTGTCCCCAGTCACATGACCCGTGTAGAGCGCCGCTCTGCCCTCCCCTTCCCTCCTCAGTGCCCTCAATAGCCCTCACCCACTGTCCTGGAGCTGCGGGCTCAGTCAGGGGGAAGGCTTCCGGGGGTTTCATAATCTCCAGTGCGCACTAATATCCAGGCTGCTGCCACAACTTTGTTTTATAGACTGCGGCAAAATACCGCCGGCATGTGGCGCGCTATGGACGCCGTACCTAGCTCGCCTCCATAACCGCCGAGGATGGCTGCGTAGTCACTGCCCTCCCTACAGCCTCCTGGTTACCTAGAACACCTGTGAGGAGAGAAGATCTTATGTAACCTCCCAGAGGTCTCTATTAAATGAGTTACCACATGATTTTAAAGAGACCAGGTCTGTGCTGAGAGTGGCATAAACTAGTGACCAGGATTGAATCCATCCACTCTGCTGCCGGGAGGGAACTACAGGAAGACGCCCCCCTTACCTGTGTGGAGATTAATTGTGTGAGCCTGCATAAAGGCTGGGGCTGTCTTGGCATTTCTGCCCCCCCCCCCCTCTCGACACGCGTTCCAAAACAATAGACCGCTGTGTGTTGCCCCCAGTAGTATAGACCCCTTGTGCACTACTGCCAGTAATATATACTCCTTGTGTGCTGCCCCCAATAGTATATGCCCCTTGTTTGCTTCCCCCAGTAGTATATAGACCCCTGTGTGTTCCCTCAGTTATATATAGCCCCCCCGTGTGCAACCCCCAGAAGTATATAGACCTCCTGTGTGCTGCCCCAGTTGTATATAGACCCCCTGTGTGCTGCCCCCTGTTGTATATACCCCTGTGTGCTCCCCCACTAGTATATAGGCCCCCTGTGTGCTCCCTCAGGGGTATTTAGCCCCCCTGTGTGCTTTCCCACTCGGATATAGACCTACTGTGTGCTCCCCCACTTGGATATAGACCCCTGTGTGCTCCTCCAGTAGTATATAAACCCCCTGTGTGGTTCCCCCAGTAGTATATAGACCCCCTGTGTGCCCCACCAGTATTATATAGACCCCTTGTGTGCTGCCCCAGTTGTATAAAGACCCCTGTGTGCTCCCCCAGTTATATATAGACCACCTGTGTCATACAAGTAGTATATAGACCCCCTGTATGTTCCCCCAGTAGTATATAGACCCCCTGTGTGCCCCACCAGTAGTATATAGCCCCCCTGTGTGCTCTCCCACTTGGATATAGACCTCCTGTGTGCTCTTCAAGTTGTATATAGACCCCTCTGTGAAGCCCCAGTAGTCTATAGCCCCCCTGTGTGCTCCCCCTGTTATATAGCCCCCCCTGTGTGCTCCCCCCAGTTATATAGCCCCCCGATGTGCGCTCCCCAGTTAAACAGACCCCTGTGTGCTCCCCCTCCCATATAGTATATAACACAATAAAACAAACACTTATACTCACCTGGGTCCTGGCGTCTCCTCTTCTCTTCACTCTTGTGGCCACAGGAAGGGTTTTCCCTGCGATCACAAGAGGCCGCACTACCCTTGTCCTGGCGCCGATGCTCCAGTGATGTCACTGGAGCGCTGGCACCACAAGGCCAAAGCTGCCACTTGTGCCCGAAGGGAAAACCCTTCCTGCGGCCACAAGAGTGACTGACAGGAAGGGAGCCAATGTCTCCCGCCCTGTCAGTGCTGCTGCATGTAACTATGAGCGCTCATTACAGTTACAGTTCAGATGGCAGCAGCGAGCGCGGCAGTGGCCCTGTCCAGCGGTCTTGAGCACAAGAGCGGGGCGTGGGGGCCCCCCTGGATGTTGGGGGCCCCAAGCGATCGCTTGGGGTGCTTGGTGCCAAAGACCGCCACTGCATAAAGGATAGCCCCTCACTGTGTCTCCATATAGTATAGGCCCCGCTGTTCAATAGTCCCAGCATCCCCCCCAATATATATAAGCCCCTCTGTGTGGCATTCCCCATATAGAATAGGCCCCTCTGTGTAGCATCTCATATATAGAATAGGCACTTCTGTGTTGCGTTTAAGGGGAACTCCACATTTCCACTGAGGAGATACACCAAGTGGTTCGTCCTTTTACCTACACCACCTGGTATCTTAAAGCAGATTTAGCAGGTTCCTTGGGCCCCTTGAGGCCCCCACCTCGCCAAAGGAGAAGAGACGGTGATGTCCCCTAGGTGTCTGCACCCTCTTGAGAGGTCAATATAGACCCGCAAAGTAGTATTTCTAACACTCCCTAACCTTGCTGCCCCTTCTCCCCCCCCCCCCCTTTTTTTTCTCCTTACACCCCTCCCCCCTTTCCCTCTTGACCTCACCTCTCTGATTTCCTTTTCTAGTCTAATTGTCACCCTTTGTGACATATTTTGTTATTGTGATTTGGTTTCCGAAACTGAACATTATTACTGTTTGGTATACTGAGATGTCATTATGTCATATTAAGCACACTGATTCATGAAGCTATGTTTCTGTTTTTCTTTATTTCTCATCTGAAAACCAAATAAAAAGATTTAAAAAAAAAAAAAAAAAAAAAAAAGGGGGAACTCCACATAAGGAAAATTTCTTTTATATTAAAAGTACATTAAAAGTTATATAGATGTGTCTATACAATGTATTACCATATCTGTACGGTTCTGCCACACTGGTAGCTGATGCTGACTGTGCAGCTTACGGTCACTTTTGTGAGAACTGCCTCCCAAGCTGCACCCCACCAGCATCTAAGGGGCTCCTCACTGGTGAGGCCCACCTCGCAGTTTGAGAAGCACTGTGCTAAATGATGCAGACAGGGGGCAGGGCGTAATGTCACAGGAGGCTTGGCTGGATCCCCCAATCCCCTGAGGGATTCACCATCTCTGACCGGCCAGAAGGAGGTGCTGCAACTTCATTGATTGTGCAAATGTCTGCAGTGAAATTAGGGCTGTGTTCACACATGTTGGTGTTTCATTGCAGTACTGCAGCGTATTTACAGAAATGATGCTAAACGGCAGAGAGGTTCAGAGCCGGCACTGCCAATCCTACCTGGACAAAAAACAAGACCTAAACAGTATATCCCAAGATAATATCGGATAAACTCCTTATTGTGCAGTTCAACTTCAAAGATAAAAGATGCTTGATCATAGTGTGTGCGTGGAAATAAAAAGAAAAATTTAAAAAGTTCTTTATTCCAATATTCGCATTACAGGTAGAGAATACAGTGTGCTGTGTGGTGTTACAGGTATAGAATACAGCACTGTGTAATGTTACAGGTAGAGAATACAGCGTGCTGTGTGGTGTTACAGGTAGAGAATACAGTGTGCTGTGTGTTGTTACAGGTAGAGAATACAGTGTACTGTGTGATGTTACAGGTAGAGAATACAGCGTGCTGTGTGGTGTTACAGGCAGAGATGAGCGAACCGGGTTCGGGTTCGAGTCCAAGCGAACCGGGTTTGGGTTCGAGTCCATCCGAACCCGAACGATCGGCATTTGATTAGCGGTGGCTGCTGAACTTGGATAAAGCTGTAAGGTTGACTGGAAAACATGGATACAGGCAATGACTATATCCATGTTTTCCACATACAAAACACAGTAATCACTGAACTCAAGGAGAACAGCGAAAAAAATTCCAATGAAGTACTCAATCAAGAGTCTCCACTGATGCCCCCCAAAATTTAAATATGCAAAACAAGAGTCCGTGGAGCCTCAGTTACGATTCTCAAAACACGGGATAGCCAGATATCTCTAGCCTGTTGCCAACAGGGTGCCTCCATGATGGGGAGAGCACCACACCACCCTGATAAATAACCCCTTAAGTCCCACTCGGTTGCGAGTATTGGAACATAGACAGGGAAACACCAGGGTGGCCCCTTTTTGTCAATGTCTAACTCAAGGTGCGAGTATTGCGATCATGACAAGGGCTTGCAAAGGCAGGCTTCCATCCACAGACAGCCATTTCGAGGTATTTGCCCCTCGTAAGTGTGGGGTAGGATTCTGGCTAGTTGGGGCAATGAGACTCGTAACTGAGGCTCCACAGACTCTTGTTTTGCATGTTTTCCACATAGCCTTAGGGCTTTATCCAACTTCAGCAGCTATCACTAATCAAATGCCGAAAGTTAGGGTTCAGATGGACTCGAGCATGCTTGAGGTTCGCTCATCAGGTAGAGAATACAGCGTGCCGTGTGGTGTTACAGGTAGAGAATACAGTGTGCTGTGTGGTGTTACAGGTAGAGAATACAGTGTGCTGTGTGGTGTTACAGGTAGAGAATACAGTGTGCTGTGTGGTGTTACAGGTAGAGAATACAGTGTGCTGTGTGGTGTTACAGGTAGAGAATACAGTGTGCTGTGTGGTGTTACAGGTAGTAACTGTGTGCTGTGTGGTGTTACAGGTAGAAAATACAGTGCTGTGTGGTGTTACAGGTAGAGAATACAGCGTGCTGTGTGTTGTTACAGGTAGAGAATACAGGGTGCTGTGTGGTGTTACAGGTAGAGAATACAGCGTGCTGTGTGGTGTTACAGGTAGAGAATACAGCGTGCTGTGTGGTGTTACAGGTAGAGAATACAGCGTGCTGTGCTGTGTTACAGGTAGAGAATACAGCGTGCTGTGTGGTGTTACAGGTAGACAATACAGGGTACTGTGTGGGTGGGTGGGACCACAATGAAATGATAAACTACTGCAAATAATTCAGTAACACAATGAAACTGCAGTGTGTGAACACAGCCTAGATGTTCTGTAACAGCTTTGGGTGGGGAATGGGCAGGGTGGGGGACTATGATGAACAGTTGAGGGATGCAACCGGTACTGCATTCTGGGAATTGCTCAACCAGAAAGTACAGAAACCCAATACGGAACAAAAAAAACAAACAAAACAAATGGATTGTTGGTAGTTTCAAAACTGGGATAGATAGGTAAGTAATGCTATATGCTATGGACTCGAGCATGCTTGAGGTTCGCTCATCTCTAGTTACAGGTAGAGAATACAGTGTGCCGTGTGGTGTTACAGGTAGAGAATACAGCGTGCTGTGTGGTGTTACAGGTAGAGAATACAGCGTACTGTGTTGTGTTACAGATAGAGAATACAGCGTGCTGTGTGGTGTTACAGGTAGAGAATACAGCGTGCTGTGTGGTGTTTCAGGTAGAGAATACAGTGTACTGTGTGGTGTTACAGGTAGAGAATACAGCACGCTGTGTGGTGTTACAGGTAGAAAATACAGCGTGCTGTGTGGTGTTACAGGTAGAGAATACAGTGCTGTGTGGTGCTAAAGGTAGAGAATACAGCGTGCTGTGTGGTGTTACAGTTAGAGAATACAGTGTGCTGTGTGGTGTTACAGGTAGAGAATACAGTGTGCTGTGTGGTGTTACAGGTAGAGAATACAGTGTGCTGTGTGGTGTTACAGGTAGAGAATACAGTGTGCTGTGTGGTGTTACAGGTAGAGAATACAGCACGCTGTGTGGTGTTACAGGTAGAGAATACAGCACGCTGTGTGGTGTTACAGGTAGAGAATACAGCGTGCTGTGTGGTGTTACAGGTAGAGAATACAGTGTGCTGTGTGGTGTTACAGTTAGAGAATACAGTGTGCTGTGTGGTGTTACAGGTAGAGAATACAGCGTGCTGTGTGGTGTTACAGGTAGAGAATACAGTGTGCTGTGTGGTGTTACAGGTAGAGAATACAGTGTGCTGTGTGGTGTTACAGGTAGTAACTGTGTGCTGTGTGGTGTTACAGGTAGAAAATACAGTGCTGTGTGGTGTTACAGGTAGAGAATACAGCGTGCTGTGTGGTGTTACAGGTAGAGAATACAGGGTGCTGTGTGGTGTTACAGGTAGAGAATACAGTGTGCTGTGTGGTGTTACAGGTAGAGAATACAGTGTGCTGTGTGGTGTTACAGGTAGTAACTGTGTGCTGTGTGGTGTTACAGGTAGAAAATACAGTGCTGTGTGGTGTTACAGGTAGAGAATACAGCGTGCTGTGTGGTGTTACAGGTAGAGAATACAGGGTGCTGTGTGGTGTTACAGGTAGAGAATACAGCGTGCTGTGTGGTGTTACAGGTAGAGAATACAGCGTGCTGTGTGGTGTTACAGGTAGAGAATACAGCGTGCTGTGCTGTGTTACAGGTAGAGAATACAGCGTGCTGTGTGGTGTTACAGGTAGACAATACAGGGTACTGTGTGGGTGGGTGGGACCACAATGAAATGATAAACTACTGCAAATAATTCAGTAACACAATGAAACTGCAGTGTGTGAACACAGCCTAGATGTTCTGTAACAGCTTTGGGTGGGGAATGGGCAGGGTGGGGGACTATGATGAACAGTTGAGGGATGCAACCGGTACTGCATTCTGGGAATTGCTCAACCAGAAAGTACAGAAACCCAATACGGAACAAAAAAAACAAACAAAACAAATGGATTGTTGGTAGTTTCAAAACTGGGATAGATAGGTAAGTAATGCTATATGCTATGGACTCGAGCATGCTTGAGGTTCGCTCATCTCTAGTTACAGGTAGAGAATACAGTGTGCCGTGTGGTGTTACAGGTAGAGAATACAGCGTGCTGTGTGGTGTTACAGGTAGAGAATACAGCGTACTGTGTTGTGTTACAGATAGAGAATACAGCGTGCTGTGTGGTGTTACAGGTAGAGAATACAGCGTGCTGTGTGGTGTTTCAGGTAGAGAATACAGTGTACTGTGTGGTGTTACAGGTAGAGAATACAGCACGCTGTGTGGTGTTACAGGTAGAAAATACAGCGTGCTGTGTGGTGTTACAGGTAGAGAATACAGTGCTGTGTGGTGCTAAAGGTAGAGAATACAGCGTGCTGTGTGGTGTTACAGTTAGAGAATACAGTGTGCTGTGTGGTGTTACAGGTAGAGAATACAGTGTGCTGTGTGGTGTTACAGGTAGAGAATACAGTGTGCTGTGTGGTGTTACAGGTAGAGAATACAGTGTGCTGTGTGGTGTTACAGGTAGAGAATACAGCACGCTGTGTGGTGTTACAGGTAGAGAATACAGCACGCTGTGTGGTGTTACAGGTAGAGAATACAGCGTGCTGTGTGGTGTTACAGGTAGAGAATACAGTGTGCTGTGTGGTGTTACAGTTAGAGAATACAGTGGGCTGTGTGGTGTTACAGGTAGAGAATACAGCGTGCTGTGTGGTGTTACAGTTAGAGAATACAGTGTGCTGTGTGGTGTTACAGGTAGAGAATACAGCGTGCTGTGTGGTGTTACAGGAAGAGAATACAGCACGCTGTGTGGTGTTACAGGTAGAGAATACAGCACGCTGTGTGGTGTTACAGGTAGAGAATACAGTGTGCTGTGTGGTGTTACAGGTAGAGAATACAGCACGCTGTGTGGTGTTACAGGTAGAGAATACAGCGTGCAGTGTGGTGTTACAGGTAGAGAATACAGTGTGCTGTGTGGTGTTACAGGTAGAGAATACAGCGTGCTGTGTGGTGTTACAGGTAGAGAATACAGGGTACTGTGTGGGTGGGTGGGACCACAATGAAATGATAAACTACTGCAAATAATTCAGTAACACAATGAAACTGCAGTGTGTGAACACAGCCTAGATGTTCTGTAACAGCTTTGGGTGGGTAATGGGCAGGGTGGGGGACTATGATGAACAGTTGAGGGAAAGTATTGCACTCTGCAACCAGTACTGCATTCTGGGAACTGCTCAACCAGGAAGTACAGAAACCCAATACCGAACAAAAAACCCCCAAAACAAATAGATTTTTGGTAGTTTCAAAACTGAGATAGATAGGTAAGTAATGCTATATGCTTCTGCAGAAGTTTCATTTTTTAACCTGTACCTGAAGTTCCCCTTTAATTCATCGATAACCTCCTGTATAGCCAGGATGCTCCTAATCTTCTCAATTATATATGTGTGTGCTCAGTAATCCTTGATATTCATGAGCACCAGCTCCTTTTGTCCACCAGCCACTGATTGGGAGTTGTTTATCTGTATAGGAAGGCAGCTGTCAATCAACTGGAGGGAGTGATGCAGCACAGAGCCCACTCTGCATATTAGAAGACTGGCTAAATAGAATGATGTAGGTAATACAACACTCTGTTCAGCATTTTTGTCACTAGTTTATGCTTCCCTCATTTAAAGGGGTTGTCCAGCGAAAATCTTTTTCTTTCAAATCAACTGGTGTCAGAAAGTTATATAGATTTGTAATTTACTTCTATTAAAAAATCTTCCCATACTTATCAGCTGCTGTTTGTCCTGCAGGAAATGTTTTATTTTAAGTCTGACACAGCGCTCTCTGCTGCCATCTCTGGCCGAGACAGAAATGTCTGGAGCAGGAGAGGTTTTCTATGGGGATTCATATAAAACCGAGCCAAAGTTCCTGTTTCGGCCAGAGATGTCAGCAGAGAGCACTGTGTCAGACTGAAAATAAAACATTTCCTGCATCACATTTAGTAGCTAATAAGTATGGGAAGACTTGAGATTTTTTAATAGAAGTAAATTACAAATCTGTATAACTTTCTGATACCAGTTAATTTGAAAAAAAAAGATTTTCGCTGGACAACCCCTTTAAGGCAGCATAAACCTAATGACATATTCCCTATAAGTTATCACTTAGCCACTCCAAGAATGCGGCAAAATTGTCCCTGAAATGAACAGTGCCCATTCTATGTGGCGAAGCCAAACGTTTCCAAATTTAGCACTTTGAAATATAAGGTGACCCTATTCAGTTTCAATGGAGCGGTGCACACCCTCAGTAGCGGATTATAATAGGTCCTTTTCGTGTGGCAGCCCGGGACACTTAGCTCCTGGGGGGCCCATGAGCACTCAAAAAGACATACTTTCAGTGGTGTACTGTCTCCTGGCTACAGTTCTGCCATGATTTGCAAAATATCGCGGCTTTTTTACCGCAATTTTGCATAAAAACGGGCATCATGACATTATCTATCCTGTACTATGGACACTACGCTAGTGCTGCCATAGTTACAAAGGGGTGGGGGTGGGGGGCAAGCTTGGTCAACAGCCCAGGGCCTATGGTAAAGTTAATCCGCCCCTGAGTCCAACCACTGTGTTTGTTGCACATAATTGCCTGTGTCATTGTTCTTTTACAGGTGGGAGTTGATACGTCTTTTCTCATTTGTTTTTAACGTGTATGTTATTGTTTTTATTTGTCATGTGACCATTATTTGCATGTTAGGCTCCACAAATGGAAGCCATCACCATTAGAGGTTGTGAGCAAGGCAAGTGTTGCCAAAACTTGTCAACCCGTGCTTCTGTCTGTTCCTCTGTATCACCCCATGTGATATAAAGAAGGTTGTAAAGTTTTTACTCCGTTCAAGGTGCTGGACTTCATTTTCTTTTTATGTTGATCCTATTGTGGGGTTTTCCATGCACCGTTGGGATTACAAGAGCTGGTGAGCTCAAAGTTTGAAATGCTGAAATACTTTTTCATATCAACAACACTGTCATATATTATATTCCAATATTGTTATATACACTCACCGCCCACTTTATTAGGTACACCATGCTAGTAACGGGTTGGACCCCCTTTTGCCTTCAGAACTGCCTCAATTCTTCGTGGCATAGATTCAACAAGGTGCTGGAAGCATTCCTCAGAGATTTTGGTCCATATTGACATGATGGCATCACACAGTTGCCGCACATTTGTCGGCTGCACATCCATGATGCGAATCTCCCGTTCCACCACATCCCAAAGATGCTCTATTGGATTGAGATCTGGTGACTGTGGAGGCCATTTGAGTACAGTGAACTCATTGTCATGTTCAAGAAACCAGTCTGAGATGATTCTAGCTTTATGACATGGCGCATTATCCTGCTGAAAGTAGCCATCAGATGTTGGGTACATTGTGGTCATAAAGGGATGGACATGGTCAGCAACAATACTCAGGTAGGCTGTGGCATTGCAACGATGCTCAATTGGTACCAAGGGGCCCAAAGAGTGCCAAGAAAATATTCCCCACACCATGACACCACCACCACCAGCCTGAACCGTTGATACAAGGCAGGATGGATCCATGCTTTTATGTTGTTGACGCCAAATTCTGACCCTACCATCCGAATGTCGCAGCAGAAATCGAGACTCATCAGACCAGGCAACGTTTTTCCAATCTTCTACTGTCCAATTTCGATGAGCTTGTGCAAATTGTAGCCTCAGTTTCCTGTTCTTAGCTGAAAGGAGTGGCACCCGGTGTGGTCTTCTGCTGCTGTAGCCCATCTGCCTCAAAGTTCGACATACTGTGCATTCAGAGATGCTCTTCTGCCTACCTTGGTTGTAACGGTTGGCTATTTGAGTCACTGTTGCCTTTCTATCAGCTCGAACCAGTCTGCCCATTCTCCTCTGACCTCTGGAATCAACAAGGTATTTCTGCCCACAGAACTGCCGCTCACTGGATGTTTTTTCTTTTTCGGACCATTCTCTGTAAACCCTAGAGATGGTTGTGCGTGAAAATCCCAGTAGATCAGCAGTTTCTGAAATACTCAGACCAGCCCTTCTGGCACCAACAACCATGCCACGTTCAAAGGCACTCAAATCACCTTTCTTCCCCATACTGATGCTCGGTTTGAACTGCAGGAGATTGTCTTGACCATGTCTACATGCCTAAATGCACTGAGTTGCCGCCATATGATTGGCTGATTAGAAAGTAAGTGGTAACGTGCAGTTGGACAGGTGTACCCAATAAAGTGGCCGGTGAGTGTAAGGCCCAAGTAATATCACCACATTAAGAAAAAATAAACACTATACATAGACCAATATTGCCCCTATCTACTGACCACATGTCAGTACATACAGTTTTACACAGGACTCTGCAGACTATATAAGTGATTACAGTAACATACAGTGATTCTCATGTGACGTCTTCTCTAAGCAGAGTTGTTCTCTTTTTTCCTGTGCTCTCTTTTCAACGCACATCTCCATGGTGACTATTTTAAGCAGTGATTCGTCTTTGCATTGTTTGCCACACATACATTTTAAGCTGCTCCAGCACCCACTCCACCTTTTCCCCACCTTCACAAATTTCCACCCATAAGGCCCCAAATAATACAAGTTTGATGGCCTATACTGAAAGTGCCCCCTTTTGTACCTCCCCCTCCCCCAGTAAGAGTGAGTATGTAGGTGAGTTAACCCCTTCGGGACCAGGCTAATTTTCGTTTTTGCGTTTTAGTTTTTTTCCTCCTTGTGCTTAAAAGGCCATGGCACTTGCATTTTTACACCTACAGACCCACATGAGCCCTTATTTTTTGTGTCACTAATTGTACTTTGCAATGACAGGCTGAACTTTTGCATAAAATATGCTGCGAAACCAGAAAAAAATTATATGTCAGTGAAATTGAAAAAAAAACACAATTCTTTTTCTTTGAGGGGATTGTGTTTTTACGCCGTGTGTCCTATGGAAAAACTGACATGTTTTATATGTTCCTCAAGTAGTTACGATTTAAACGATATGTAACATGTATAACTTTTCTTTTATCTAAAAAATTCAAACCATTGTTAACATATATATGTTCCTTAAAATTGCTCCATTCCCAGGCTTATAATGCTTTTATTCTTGGGTCTATGGGGCTGTGTCAGGTGTCATTTTTTGCGCCATGATGTGTTCTTTCTATCGGTACCTTGATTGCGCATATGCGACTTTTTGATCGCTTTTTATTACAATTTTTCTGGATTTGATGCGACCAAAAATGCGCAATTTCGCATTTTGGGATATTTTTGCGCTTACGCCGTTTACCAAGCGAGATCAGGAATGTGATTAATTAATAGTTCGGGCGATTACGCACACGGCGATAGCAAACATGTTTGTTTATTTATTTATTTACTTTTATTTATACCCTGCGAAAAGGGGGGTGATTCTGACTTTTATTAGGGGAGGGGGCTTTTTACTATAAACAACACTTTATTTTTATTTTTTTACACATATACTAGAAGCCCCCCTGGGGGACTTCTAGTATATACACTGTGATCTCTCATTGAGATCTTTGCTGTATAATTATACAGCAAAGATCAATAAGATCGGCACTCGTTTGCTTTCTGCTGCTGCAGCCGAAAACAAACGAGTGCCGAGACGGGGACGGCGCCATCTTGGAGAGGTCCCCGGCCGGCATCAGACAGGGAGATACGTCCCGGAGGAGCGATCTCCCCCACTAGACACCAGGGAACGGCTGAATCCGGTAATCGGATGCAGCTGTCATCTTTGACAGCTGCCTCCGATTATCTAATTAGTGGGCACGGCGATCGGAACGTTCCCGGTAATAGCCGCGATCCCGGGCTACATGAGGCACCCGGGATCGCGGTGGTTCAGAGCGGGGTCGCCGCGCGGCCCCGCTCTGAACGCCCGCACCCGCACGAGTACGTACAGTTACGTCCTCGTGCGGGAAAGGGTTTAAGTGGGGGTATGTAGACTCCCCTGTTAGGTAGGTTCTGCAAGTTTATAAATAAGGATGTCCCACAACATGCAGGTAGAGTTCCTGGTAGGTCCCCCATTAACCCCTTGCCTCTTCAGCCTGTTTTGGTCCTAATGATCAATTCTGACCTGTCTCTATTTATGTAGTGATAACTCTGCGATGCTTCTAACTATCACAGTTATTCTGAGATTGTTTTTCGTAACATATTCCTCTTTATGTTTGTGGTATACTTTGGTTGATACACTCAGTAGTTTTTTTGTAAAAAAAAACAAAAAAAAACAAACACGTTAGCACAAAAATTTGAAAAATTTACGTTTCTTTATATTCAAAAGTCTCTTTTCCTAAGAAAGATAGTCATGCCACATGAACTAATTATTACTGCAACATCTAAAACATGTATACTTTATGGTGACGTCATTTGGTGAACGTCCTTTTACTTTTTAGGATGTTAGAGGACGTCGAAATTTTGCGATTTTTCAAATTTTCATGAAAATTTCAATTCTGATTTTGTTAGGGACCAGTTCAGTTCTGAAATGGATTTGTTGGATTTGTTGGATGTTAGTTATCCCCATGAATCCCTCCACTGTAGAAACTGCACCCCTCAAAGTATTCAAAGTAACATTTCATAAGTTTATTAACCCTTTAGGTGTTTCGCAGAAATGTAAGCAAATTGGAAGGGCAGATATTTTATTTTATTTATTTTTTTCCTCTAACACAGCAAATACTAAATGAGAAATTCCACCCACTATTTATTCTCCTTATTCCAGTGTTTCTAGAAATCCCCCATATGTGGCCGCAGTGCGTCACCTGATTCAACAACAGGCCTGACAGAGACCTAGTGAATTTTGGGGCCTTTTTTATTTCAGTTTTTTTTAGTCATTATACCATGTCACAGAGGCCTTGCGGTGCCAAAATATTTGTGTTGGACAAGTTGACGTTTCCATCTGTACCAGGGACATTTTTTTATTACATTTTTTATGAGGTGGTATGAATAAAAAACACAATTTAGCAGCTGTTTTTCACCATTTTTTTGTACGCCGTTTACTATGCATTGCATATGACATGTTATCTTTATTCGTCAGGTCGGTACGATTACAGCGATATCCATTTTATATAGCTTTTGTTTTAGTTTATGGCATTTATACTATATATAATATAGTATATAACATGTCTTGCATATTGTAAGAACAGTAATATTTTAATTTTTTCGCCAATGGAGTTATGTGAGGGTTTTTTTTTGTGTGGCATAAGCTGACGTTTTTAGTGGTATACCTTTTGGGTACATGTTATGATAGCTTTTATCTATATTTTTTAGGGGTTGGGATTAACAAAAAATTTTGATTAGTTTTTTATTTATTTTTTTGGCGGCATTAATCGGGCGCTATAATTAAAGTAAGGGCTTAATAGACAGGGTCATCTCATTTATAGGGGATCATTTATAAAGGGGGATGGGGAATGTGTATATTTATTTATTATAGTGCTTGAAAAGCACTATATTGTAATCCGTATTCTTCTTCTTCTTCTTCCGTTTCTTCTACTTCCAGCCATTTGTCTGCGCGCAATACAGCCCGAACCGCTTTGCACACAGACTCTGTTCAAACTGCGTTTCGAAGCCCTCAGCGGTGTGAGGTGTGCTATCTATTTTTCGTTCCGACGGGATTTGTCGTTTTTAAGAAATTTACTTTTAACCTCTTAAGGACCCATGACGTACCGGTACGTCATGGATCACTGTCACTTAAGGACCCATGACGTACCGGTACGCCGGCCCTTTAAACGGGCGCCGCGCAAAATCGGGCGGCGCTCCGCTGAAGATGGCTGCTTAATCTATCAGCAACCATCTTCATGTGTCATGTAGGGGGCAGTTTCCCTGCCCCCCGTGACGACAATCGCTGTGATTGGCAGATGACTTGTCATCTGCCAATCACAGCGATTTGCTGTATTTCCGGGACTGGACCCCGACACAGAGCTGTGATTGGTGCTGTCAGAGACAGCACCAACCACAGCAGTGTCTGGGCATCACCTGCCCTTAGATCCGGCCCCCCCGATCGCCCGTGATTGTCCGGCTGCCGCCAGCCGGCCAATCACGGGCGATCCACACTACTACCCCCATCATCACCTTCTCTGCTTGCTAAGAATGTGCAGCAGAGAAAGTGATGATGGGGGTGGTGAGTCCTGTGCCCGGCGCCCGATGTGGTCCTGGAGTTTGCCGGGCGCCGGGTGCCTCCTCCCCCCGTGCTGCCTCCTCCTCCGGTAACAGGGAGATGATCATCTATCTCCCTGTTACCGGAGGAGGAGGCAGGCTGGGGCGGAGGAGGCACCCGGCAAACTCCAAGACCGCACGGGGTGCTTCCTCCTTCTTTCCCCGTGCTGCATGCCTCCCCCAATCCCCCTCGCGCCCCCCCCCCCCTTGGGATACCACCTCCTCCTCCTCCGGCATCCTCCTCCGGCGTCCTGCAAGCTCCCCTACCTGGCAGCTCCTCCCCTCTGTCCTGGCGGCCCCCCCCCTCTGTCCTGGCACCCCCCTCTGTCCTAGCGGCCCCCCCCCCCTCTGTCCTGGCGCCCCCCCCCCCTCTTTCCTGGCGCCCCCCCCCCTCTGTCCTGGCGCCCCCCCCCCTCTGTCCTGGTGGCCCCCCTCCTCTGTCCTGGCAGCCCCCCCTCCTTTCTGTCCTGGCAGCCCCCCCCTGTCCTGGCAGCCCCCCCCCCCTGTCCTGCCAGCCCCCCCCCCCTGTCCTGCCAGCCCCCCCCTCTGTCCTGCCAGCCCCCCCTCTGTCCTGCCAGCCCCCCCTCTGTCCTGCCAACCCCCCCCCCCCCTCCGTCCTGCCAGCCCCCCCCCCCTCCGTCCTGCCAGCCCCCCCTCTGTCCTGCCAGCCCCCCTCCGTCCTGCCAGCCCCCCCCTCCGTCCTGTCAGCACCCCCCTCCGTCCTGCCACCCCCCTCCGTACTGTCAGCCCCCCCTCCATCCTTCCAACCCCCTCCGTCCTTCCAACCCCCTCTGTCCTGCCAGCCCCCCCTCCGTCCTTCCAGCCCCCCCTCAGTCCTGCCAGCCCCCCTCCGTCCTGCCACCCCTTTCTGTACTGTCAGCCCCCCCTCCGTCCTTCCAACCCCCTCCGTCCTTCCAACCCCCTTCGTCCTGCCAGCCCCCCCTCCGTCCTTCCAGCCCCCCCTCAGTCCTGCCAGCCCCCCCTCCGTCCTGCCAGCCCACCCCCCTCCGTCCTGCCACCCCCTCTCTCCTCCCACCCTCTCCTCTTACCCTCACCCCTCCATCCTGCCACCCTCTCCTCTTACCCTCCATCCTGCCACCCCTCTCCCCTCCCCCCCCCCCTCTCCTCTTACCCTCTCCGCTGCCACCCTCCCCTCTTACCCTCTCTCCCCTGCCACCCTCTCCTCTTACTCTCTCTCCTCTCCCCTCCGTCCTGCCACCTCTCTCCCCTGCCACCCTCTCCTCTTACCCTCTTCGCTGCCACCCTCTCCTCTTACCCTCTCTCCCCTGCCACCCTCTCCTCTTACCCTCTCTCCTCTCCCCTCCATCCTGTCGCCCCTCTCCCCTCCCCTGCCACCCTCTCCTCTAACCCTCTTACCCTCTCCGCTGCCACCCTCTCCTCTTACCCTCTCTCCTCTCCCCTCCGTCCTGCCGCCCCTCTCCCCTCCCCGCCACCCTCTCCTCTTACTCTCTCCGCTGCCACCCTCCCCTCTTACCCTCTCTCCCCTGCCACCCTCTCCTCTTACCCTCTCTCCCCTCCGTCCTGCCGCCCCTCTCCCCTCCCCCACCACCCTCTCCTCTTACTCTCTCCGCTGCCACCCTCCCCTCTTACCCTCTCTCCCCTGCCACCCTCTCCTCTTACCCTCTTACACTCTCCGCTGCCACCCTCCCCTCTTAAAAAACACACAAATAAAATGTAAAAACAGTACATAAAACACTAACACTTACACGTGTAAAAGCATAACACTTACACACCCCTCTAAGAATGCCTTCACACACACCGGACCCGCAGGGGATTTCACGCTGCAGATTTGCAGAGAAATCCACTGTGGATCCAGCGCATCACTATGAGAATACATACACGCACCAGGAATGACATACCGCTGCGTGTATGTAAGTTAACCCCCTGATGGCCGGAGCATACATCACCTCCTCCCCACTCTGGTTTGCTTCTGGGGTTCTTAGCAGGACATCCCGCTCAGCCAATCAGTGGCTGCGGCGGGGCAGCTCACTGATTGGCTGCACGGGATGAGCAGACGCCGGGAGCCCCGAAGCAAGCCGGAGCTGGGAGGAGGCAAAGTATGCTCCCGCCAGTGGACGTTAACTTACATACAGTTTAGGCAGAGGAATGTCAATCATAGGGATGCACTGATGCTGGATCCGCAGTGTGCGGATCCGGTGTGTGTGAAGGCATCCTAAAGAAAAAAATAACAAAAAAATGGCCCATAGGTTGTTCTCGGCTGAATAGGCATTCGCCTGGATTGCTTCCGATACTGAGACAACCAGTGAGGGAGAAGAAGAAGATCCTTCGTTTCCTCTTCCTTCCTCTTCTTCCTCACCATTTAGTAAAGACAAGCCCCCAAGGCGCTGCCCCAGGACTAGGCCCCAGGAAGCCCCACAAGCCCCCTCAAGTGACCCCACCCCGTACGAACCACAGATTCCTGAGTTCAATGGGGTCACTTGTGGGGGGGGTTTCTCTGTTTTGGCAGCACGGGGGCTCTGAGAGCCCTTCGTCCTCCATTCTGGCCAAATCCAGCTTCCAAAATCCAAATTGCGCTCCTTCCCTTTGTAGGCTTTCCGTGCGGTTACTTTGCACTTTGTGTCCCCATGTGAGGTACTCTTGTAATCAGGGGAAATTGCGCTACGTGATTAGGCGTTTATTTTTTTCTTTTAACCCCTTGTGAACATGAAAAATTCAAAGTTACACCAACGTTTTAGTGTAAAAAATTAAATTTTTCATTTTCACAGCACATTGTTCCACATTTGTGCCTGTCACCAGTGGGGTCCATATGCTCACTATACCCCTTGTTACATTCCTTGAGGGGTGTAGTTTCCATAATGGGGTCACTTGTGGGGGGTTTACAATGTTTTGGCAGCACGGGCACTCTGCGAACCCGACATGGCCTTCGTCCTCCATTCCAGCCTCTAAATGGCGCTCTGTCCCTTTGGTGGCTTGCCCTGTGCCCATATGGCATATTATGTCCACATGTGGGGTATTTTCGTACTCAGGGGAAAGTACCCTACACGTTTTATGTTTATTTTCTCTTTTAACCCCTTGTGGAAATGAAAAAATCAAGGCTAGACCAACATTTAGTGTAAAAAAAAATTACATTTTTACACTAAATCATTGATCTAGTCTTTATTTTTTCATTTTCACAAGGGGTTAAAAGATTAAAAAAAACACAAAATGTGTAGAACAATTTTCCCTGAGTACAGAAATACCCCACATGTGGACATAAAGCGCCATGCGGGTGCAGGGTAAGCCTCCGAAGGGAAGGAGCGCCATTTGGCTAGAATGGATGGTGAATGCCATGTCGCATTTACAAAGGCCCTGTGTTGCCAAGACATTGAAAACCCCCCAGAAGTGACCCCATTCTGGAAACTACACCCCTCACGGAATCTAATAAGGGGTTCAGTGAGGATATGGACCACTCAATGACTGGCACATTTGTGCTGTGAAAATTAAAAAATGAAATTTTTCACTTTCACGTCACATTGTTCCACATTTGTGCCCGTCACCAGTGGGGTCCATATGCTCTATGCACCCCTTATTAGATTCCTTGAGGGGTGTAGTTTCCAGAATTGGGTCACTTGTCCTGGCAGCATAGGGTCTTTGTAAATGCTACATTGCCCTTGAAATCTATTCCAGCCAAATCCAGCCTCCAAAAGCCAAATGGCGCTCCTTCCCTTTGGAGGCACGTCTTGTGGCCGCATGGCGCTTTATGTGCACATGTGAGGTATTTCCATACTCGGGACAAACTGCTCTACACGTTTTGTGTTTTTTTTCTCTTTTAAACCCTTGTGAAAATGAAAAATTCACGGCTAGGCCAATGTTTAAGTGTAAAAAATTTAATTTTTACACAACATCATTGATCTAGTTTTGACGTTTCTCATTTGCACAAGGGGTTAATAGAGAAGAAACAAAACAAAACATGTAGAGAAATTGCCCCCGAGTATGGAAATACCCCACATGTGGACTTAAGGCGCTATGCGGCCGCAAGACCGGCCTCTGAAGGGAAGGAGCGCCATTTAGCTTTTTGGGGCTGGATTTGGGTAGAATGGATTTTGAGGGCCATGTGGCATTTAAAAACTCCCTGTGCTGCCAAGGCAGTAAAACCCCCCACAAGTGACCCCATTCTGGAAACTACACCCCTCAAGGAATCTAACAAGGGGTGCAGTGAGGATATGGACCCCTTGATGACGGTCACATTTGTGCCTTGAAAGTGAAAAAATGAAATTTTTCACTTTCAGGTCACATTGTTCCACATTTGTGCCCCTCACCAGTGGGGTCCATATGCTCACTGCACCCCTTATTAGATTCCTTGAGGGGTGTAGTTTCCAGAATGGGGTCACTTGTGGGGGGTTTCCAGTGTTTTGGCAGCACGAGGGCTCTGTAAATGCGACATGGCCCTTGAAATCCATTCCAGTGAAATTCAGCTTCCAAAAGCCAATTGGCGCTCCTTCCCTTTGGAGGCTCGTCCTGCGCCCGCTTGGCACTTTATTTCCACATGTGGGGTATTTCTGTACTCGGGAGAAACTGCGCTACATGTTTTGTGCATTTTTTTTCCTTTTATCCCTTTGTGGAAATGAAAAATTGAAGAAATTATTTTTATTTTTTCACGCCATATTGTTCGGAAAATCTGTGAAGCACCTGTGGGGTCCAGATGCTCACCACACCCCTTGTTACATTCCTTGAGGGATGTAGTTTTCTAAATGGTGTCCCTTTAGGGGTGTTTTTTAGGTTTTGGCACCCCAGAGCCTCTGCCAACCTGAAGTGGTACAGTCAAAAATGACCAAATATAGCTGAGGTGTTGAAATTCACTAGGCGCTCCTTTATATCTGAGGCTTGTGGTT
Source organism: Dendropsophus ebraccatus (assembly GCF_027789765.1). Classification (NCBI taxonomy): domain Eukaryota; kingdom Metazoa; phylum Chordata; class Amphibia; order Anura; family Hylidae; genus Dendropsophus; species Dendropsophus ebraccatus. The sequence continues at coordinate 111,163,829 of NC_091454.1, read as the reverse complement.
GCGTCAAATAGCGCATTAGGGCCATATATGGGGTATTTCTATAATCTGCAGAAACGGGGCAATCAATATTGGGGTGCATTTCTCTGGTAATAGGTTTACAATTATGAAAAATATTGGATTACAAGAAAATCTCTGTATAGAAAATTAAAATTTTCTAATTTCTTACACACTTAGCTTTTTTTTCTGTGACTCCCTTAAAGGGTTAAAAAACTTTCTGGATATGCTTTTGCAGAGTTTGGGGGGTGCAGTTTCTGAAATGGGGTGCTTTGTTGGGCTTTCTAACATACAGCCCCCATAAATACACTTTAATTAACCTGAACAGGTCCCTAAAAATATCTGATTTTGAAATTTTACTGAAAATTTGGAAATTTGCTGCTTATGTTTTACGCTTTCTATTGTCTAAAAAAAATGAAATATAGTTTAATAAATGCCGCCAACATAAAGTAGACATATTGCTAATGCTATTTAATATATAATTTATGTGGCATAACCATTTTCTGTATAAGCAGAAAAGTTTTAAAGTTGGAAAAATGCATTTTTTCACAATTTTTCACGTTATTTTGTTTTTTTTCATAAAGATTCGTTATAAGTATCGACTTCAATTTACAAGAAATGTGAAGTACAATATGTCACGAGAAAACAATCTCAGAATCAGCCAGATAGGTAAAAGCATCCCGAAGTTATTAATGAATAAAGTGACACTGGTCATATTCATAAAATTTGCTCCGGTCCTTAAGGCCATTTCAGGCCCGGTCCTTAAGGGGTTAAAGTGTCACTGTTTTTTTCTTTTTTTGGGGTTTTTTTTTTTTTTCTTTGCAGAAATAAATAGTACAGGCAATTTTAAGAAACTTTGTAATTGGGTTTATTAGGCAAATATGCCATTATCTGCATTCAAAAAGACTTTCCCCAGGCGCCTCCCCCCCAACCCCACCCTTCCTCTCATTCCCTGCTCATTATCAGGAAATCTGACTCTTTTACATCAGTGGAGCCCTGTGTAACCTATAGAGGGGAGGGGGGAGGAGGGAGATTAGGCACCAGCAGGGAGCAGAAAAAAAGGATTACACAGCGAGACCTGTATGAAAGTCTGTATTCAGATCAGAGAGGTCAGTGCTGACTTCAGAGGAGATAGCCCAGTGATGTAGCTGTAAATTAACTCTTTGTTGTCTTGTTTTGGTGCCTCATCTACCTCCTCCCCTCCCCTCTCCATAAGAGAACCATAAAGACAGGGGGGAGAGCTTCAAACTGCTTTTTCATGATAAAAATGCATTTTTCGGCTGATAAACCCAATTACAAAGTTAATTAAAATTGCCTGTACTATAAATTTCTGCAAAAAAATTAAACAACAGTGATACTTTAAGCACTTAAGTCTGTGTCAAGGATTTATCTATTCTGCCAAAGTGTATTGTAATACTAAAGAACTTGACAGTAAAGCTGTTCTATTTTTACATCACTGGGACATCATTGGGCCATATTCCATACGCACCAGCACCCATACATACAAACCGCACACCTTGGGTTATTTTTCCCCTTTCTGTGGGTGGCGGTACTTATAGTCTGGGTGGGTCAGTTGCCACTCAGGACTACCGTGACAAGAGCCCAAAGGACCCATCACAGCCTGGCAGGTCACCTACCATTGGGAACAGTACAGACAGCCACAACACAAAAAGCAGGTATGTGGGCGTCACGACAATACCATCCCTGGCTGAGCTGTACAACACAACCGACCAAACCACCACAGAAGTGGCGTCACCAGTAACACATTAGTACCTGACCGGTTGAGTACCACACATGCTCTTACCTCCCCTTGGCCACTGAAAGGCTGAGTGGATCACACACTTTCTGGATCCCTGTCTGGAGGTAAGAGCATGTTATTTCCTTTACTCTCCCCCTTTCAAGCACTTGTTAAACAAAATAGCTTTGCCTGGAATTTTCCTTTACCCTCTGCAAGCTTCTGTGTCTGTGAACACTATGTTATATTTAAATAGATCAGACAAATATGTTTATTTTTTTACATGTTTTTATTTGTACAATGGGAAAGGGGATGATTTAAACCCACCATCCCAGAGTGTTACACCTGACAGAGTTCACTTTGGACAAGTGACAGACAACATGTTGTGGCACACCTGTACTGGGACACTACACAAACTCTATATGAAGATCACAAGTATTTCTCCTCCACCTGTCAGGGAAAGTGATCGGCGGGGGTCCCAATCAGTCATGATCGCGGCTGCCGGTCATTATCTAAATCTCCAGGGATACTAATGTAAACCCCTTTGCAGCAGAAACGTATGTATACATTCCTACGGCACGGTGCATCGGCACTAGGAACATATGTATACCTATTGTGTAGGGGTTAAAATGCTTTAGCCATATTGAGGCTTAGCATTGCCTCTCCATTTCACATACACCGTGTATGGTACTGGACTTGCTCTGCCTCTAGGAGTGCAACCTACAGTTCCATGTATGCTTATTTATCTGTGGATATCCCCTATGGGCAGGGCTGTATTAACAGCTGCTGCTGCCCTAGGCACTAAACCTGAAGACGCCCCATCTTCACGCACCTATTGGCAATACCAGACCTGACCAATACCACCATACCCCCCACCCCCCTGGAAAAGATACCAAATTTACTGGCAAGTCTGAACGGGAGGAGGGAAACTAAAAAAAAAAAAAAAATTAGTTTTTTCTGTCCCCCTGCTCCTCGGTGCTGCCCCCCTCCAGGGAAATTTGTTATGTCTATTTCTAATTAATGCATTTGCTTATTTGTCTTCAGCAAGTTCTGACAATAGAGGATGAGAACACTTTAGCTGCAGGAATTGTGATACTTCCTACTTGATTGCTATGAATATCTAAGTGCCAAGGTTGTGGATAGAGAGAAACAACAAACAGAATCCAGCGCTCAAGGAAACTGTAGGCGGCAAAACAATAGATATAGCCAGTGAAAAAATCAAAGTGAACTTACTTTACTGTGGGGAAAAGACTATTAGATTATCATTTCCCCTCTCAGAGTGCTGAATCATTCTAATCTGTGACAGACCGCTAACTCTTAGATTTAAAATTTCAGTAGCTTTAATGAGTAGAGATATAAATAATAAACACGGAACAGTATTGGCAACACAATTCAGTGGTTACAATCCCACCTTTCTCAAGAAAATCATCCTGTCTCGGACAAAGATGTCAGCAGAGAACACTGTATTAGGGTATGTGCACACTGAGTAATTTTGACGGAAACTCAGTTGTGGAATTCTCAGTTCGCACTCCCTCACAGATAGCGGCGGGTGCGCGCGTCTCCGTCCATGTCATCGACTCCATTCTATACAGGGGCAGATTCCGCCCTCCGTCCAAAGAATGAACTTGATCATTCTTTGGACGGATGAAAGAATCCGCCCGTGCATAGAATGGAGTCTATGACACGGGCAGAGACTGAGTTTCCGTCAAAATTACTCAGTGTGCACATACCCTTATACTGAAAAGAAAACATTTCCTGCAGGACATACAGCAGCTGATAAGTATGGGAATCTGTTGGCGCTATACAAATAAATATTATTATTATTATTATTATCTTTAAACAGAAGTAAATTATAAATCTATCTAACTTTCTAAAACAAGTTTATTAGAAAGAAAAAGATTTTCGCTGGACAACCCCTTTAAAGCTAATGTATCACCAAGGATATTTAAAAAAAAAAAAATTATAAGAATTTTTTGGCCCTGGCACAGAGATCCCAGTGGTTTGGTCCATTTTTCAAATTGCCGCCTGGTTCTCGCCATCTGCATTGCTTTCAGGCCACTCTATGCACTGGAGGCGGGCCTGGCACCCCCAGTGTTCTGATATCCCCTCCCTTCGGTGATGCGCCTCCTTCATAGTCAAGTCTGGCCTCGTCACAGAGAGGAGGGAATTTTGATGTACTGGGGTCAATGGACCGGCCTCCAGTGCATAGAGCGTCCAGATTTGCATAAGAAGTAAAAGGCAGAGATGGTGGGAACTGGGCGGCCATTTGAAGTGTTGTTGGTATTCGAGCTGGCATCATCACGCATTTGGCGGAAGTAATTTCCTGTGTGCTATACAGCAGAAATGTGCATCAATTTGCTTTAACTGTGGAATGCATACCAGAAGAAAAAAACATAACAGCGCACTAAGCCCACAAACCACTTATGAATAAAATAACTCCAAAAATGTAATGCATAGGTAGCGATTAACAATATTACCACATAATACATGACATAAGGGGAAATATAACAATAAATTTGTTCCTTTGTTGTTGATTGCATCTTCTGAGCTGACCATAAAATCATTGTTAACCCTTAGGCGACCCTTGACGTACCCGTACGTCCAGGGCCACCTCCCCGCGTTCAGAGCGGGGCCGCGCAGCGGCCGCGCTCTGAACCCCGCGATCCCGGCTATTAGCTGGCATGGTGTGATCGCCGTGCCCGCTAATCAGGTAATCGGAGGCAGCTGTCAAAGATGACAGCTGCCTCCAATTACCGGCTGCAGATGATCGATGGTGGTATAGTGGGGAGATCACTCCTCCGGGACATTGTCCCAGAGGAGCGATCTCTTTACCTGATGCCGGCCGGGGACCGCTCCAAGATGGCGCCGTCCCCGGCTCGGCACTCGTTTGTTTTCTGCTGCAGCAGCCGAAAGCAAACGAGTGCCGATCTCATTCATCTTTGCTGTATAACTATACAGCAAAGATCTCAATGAGAGATCTGAGTGTATATACTGGAAGTCCCCCAGGGGGGCTTCTAGTATATGTGTAAAAGTAAAAATAAAAGTGATGTTATAAGTAAAAAGCCCCCTCCCCTAATAAAAGTCTGAATCACCCCCCTTTTCCCATGTTATAAATAAAAATAAACAAATAAATATGTTTGCTATCGCCGCCTCCGTAATCGCTCGATCTATTAATTAATCACATTCCTGATCTCGCACGGTAAACGGCGTAAGCAGAAAAAATTCCCAAAGTGCAAAATTGCGCATTTTTGGTCGCATCAAATCCAGAAAAATTGTAATAAAAAGCGATCAAAAAGTCGTATATGCGCAATCAAGGTACCGATAGAAAGTAAACATCATGGCGCAAAAAATGACACCTGACACAGCCCCATAGACCAAAGGATAAAAGCGCTATAAGCCTGGGAATAGAGCGATTTTAAGTGACATATATTTGTTAACAATGGTTTGAATTTTTTACAGGCCATCAGATACAATAAAAGTTATACATTTTATATATCATTTATCGTAATGACTTGAGGAACATATATAACAAGTCAGTTTTGGGGGTGTGGCCTAGCGATGGTGGAGTGAGGAAGCAGAACTGCAGTGCTCCCGCCGCGAGGCTCCGTTACACCGCTCCATCCCTCCTGCAGCCCATTCTTTTGTTGGCCACATGAGCAGGAACAGGAGGCAGACACAGCCAGGCACCCGGTGTCTCCGCTCGGCAGCCCGACAGAGCAGCCTGGACACATACATTCAGGCCGGTACGCGGCCACAGGATCCCCCGCCGGAAGTGAGGGGCAGTCGGGCAGACAACCCGGAAGCTCCCCGGGGCAAGCATAAGGGCCCAAGGCCAGTTGGAGGCAGTAAAGAGGCAGCGGCGACCTCCAGGACTGTTCCGGTGCGGGTGAGTGGTGGGGAGACACCTCCAGTAGCCTCCCTTGCGGTGGAGGCAGTCAGCAGCAGCACACTATCTGTGAAGGCGGCGCCATTTTCCCCAGAGCACATAGCGTCCCCCTCCTTCTCTGCTCATGGTAGCCTCACAGCACCAGGGTCTACACCAGCCCAGTCTCCCTCTCAGGCATCCCCACCCTGGGACTGGCAGAAGCACATGAAATTGCTGCCCACGAGGCAGGAGATGGAACATTTTGTGCAGCGTCTTGAAAACTCCTATAAACAAGAACTCACATCCATTAGAGCAGCTATTCAAACAACAGATGCTAAGGTGGAGGAGTTAGCTGCAGACCATGCTGCTGTTTTAGTGCAACTAGAGGAAACTGTGACCCGTGTGGATGCGCATGATTATCACATTGCTCAGCTGTATCGTCTGCGCGATGACAACAAAAATCGAAGCAGGTGCAACAATATTAGGATATAAGGTCTGCAAGAAGCAACTAAAACAGTGGACTTAATCCCTACCCAAGGGGTGTTCAGCTCTATCCTGAAACGTCCTTTATCTAGGGAATTGGAAATCGACAGAGCCCATAGAGCTTTGGGTCCGGTCAGTTCTGATCCTAACAGACCGCGTGATGTCATATGCCGGCTCCACTATTATTCAATAAAAGAGGAGCTCATGCGGAAAGCTAGGGGGGAAGGATCCATTGACTTTGATGGCGCCTCTTTAACCTTGCTACAGGATCTCTCACGGCATACCTTGTCTCAGCGCCGTGCACTGCGCCCTGTGCTGGAGTTGCTGCGTGACCGGGAGATTCCCTACATGTGGGGGTTCCCCTTCCAGTTGGTGGTCAGACACGGGGGCAGGCGCCACATACTCAAGGATCCTGCGGACGTGCCTCGTTTCCTCCAGGCCCTCGGACTACCTGAAGTGAACTTACCAGGGTGGTCATTAGTCCCGGCCATGCCCGATGCAGGATATGCAAACCTGCCGCCATCCGACAACATGGGGGCCGAAGGCTGAGGAGGACATGCCTCTAATACTTTTCCTCACTGTCAAGTTATATGCTTACAGCTGTTGAGTTTGTTGACTCCTTTGTTCTCACTGCATCGCATATGTGATATCTATTTTCTCTCTTTTGTGCCCTCTGGCTGCAAGCTATTAGTACTGGGTGCTGGGCGTGTAGTCTTTCTATGACCCGTTTGTTCTGTTTTATGTGGTTATTATCTGTACTTATTTTCTTTATCTCTGGTGGGATGGATATGGTATTCAGTTTACCTATATATGTTTATCTCGCGGCAGGAGCCGCTTCTGTTAGTGCTAGTCAGGTTCCATTTATAGGTTGGCACGTTGTGCACTGGTTGGAAATTATTTCTCTATTTCTGTAGAGTCTAGGTCTCTACAGTTACAGGGTCTCTTCTGTGAGCCCTTGTTTCTATGGTGTTTTGTTCACTTTAGTTTTTTGGTGTCCTTGTCTGTCTGTGTGTCCCCCTCTTTTTCCCTGTGTTCCTGTCTCTCCCCTTAGTTTGTGGATTCAACACTGGCATGGCTCCGGTGTCACTCAAGGTGGCCTTATTCAACATACGCGGCTTCAATGAGCCTGCGAAACGGTCTCACATAACATATGCTATGCATAAACAACATGTTCAAATTCTCTTACTACAGGAGACTCACTTCCGTGCGGGCCACGTACCTCGGCTGCAAAATTGGCACTTCACCTACTGGCTACACAGCACCAACCCTGAGGCAAAATCTAAGGGGGTATCTATAGCCATCCACAGATCACTTCCGCACGACCTTCTGGATACATTCGTGGACAAAAATGGTCTGTATGCTTTTGCTAAAATACGCATAGCTTCTACCTTATACACGGTAGGCTCCATTTATCTCCCTAATGCGAACCAGGGCAGGGTTCTCAGTGATATTCTTCTAGAGGCTGACACATTTTTGGAGGGTACATTGATCCTAGGGGGCGACTGTAACCTGACTCTAGACCCACTATTAGATACTTCGGCAGAGAGGTCGGTCGTCCCTAAATCGGTTGTAACCTCGGTGAAAAACACCCTCGATGCTTATAGATTAGTGGATGTGTGGAGGACTCTGCACCCGACGGACAGAGACTATTCATACTACTCCTTTGCCCATGATTCCTACAGTCGGATAGACATGCTGTTTCTCTCCCATAATGCACTGGTTCACTCTCCAAGCGCCTCCATAGGCACAGCACTTTGGTCGGATCACTGTCCTGTATTTCTTTCTGTCGCTATACTGGGCGGTGTTCCTACTGAATGGACATGGTGGCTCAATGAATCGCTATTGAAGGATTTGGTTTGTAAGTCAGAGATAGAAATTCTGATATAGCTTTATCTAAGTGTTCATGAGCGTGACTCGGCCCCCCTTCCTCTGCAGTGGGAGGCCCTAAAGTGTGTAGTGAGGGGAATTTGTATCCAGCAGGGCTCCCGGATGAAAAAGGAGCGTGCGGCTAAAGTCAGGGCGCTGCTCTGCGACCTAGACAACTTGTCCAAACAACACAAACGAACGTCAGATCCGCTACTGTTGCCGAAGCTGGCAGACATTAGGATGCAACTTAAAGCCTGCATCACCACTATTGACAACACTCAGAAGAGTAGATACAAAGGCTATCTTTATGCAAACGCTAACAAATGTGGTAGGGCCTTGGCCCGATACCTACACCCTCGTACGGCTCCGACGTATATCCCTTTCCTTAAAGATCGCGCGGGGGCGCAAGTTTACGATTCCCGGCTGATTGTCGCTGAATTTAGAACCTACTACAGCTCCCTGTATGCCCTGGTTGGGCGCTACTCTGATCTCCCCGCCCACGCTCTGGAGGGGAAAATACGGGACTACGTCGAGGCCACGGCCCTGCCAGTAGTGGATCAAGAGGCTAAGGACGATTTAGATACGCCTTTTAGTGAAGGGGAGTTAGGGGCAGCTATAACGGCATTGAAAAATGGGAAGAGCCCGGGCCCAGACGTGTATACGGCGGTGTTTTTTAAAATGTTTAAGGAGCGGTTACTCCCCTTTATGACTTATTTCCATCTCGGCGACTAATGGGTTCCCAAAGCAAGCCCTGGAGGCTCACATTGTGGTTTTACCTAAGCCAGGGAAGGATCCATCTCAGTGTAGTAGCTACAGACCGATTTCGCTTATCAACTGTGACATAAAGTTATACTCAAAGGTCCTAGCTACTAGACTGAATATGATTATCCCCCAGGCCATAAATTACTATCAAGTCGGTTTTGTCCCAGGGAGGGAGGGTCGGGATAACACCCTGCGCACTATCACGCTGATAGCCCATGCAACCGCCACCTCCACCAGATCTTGTCTCTTATCTGTCGACGCAGAGAAGGCCTTCGACAGGGTCCGTTAGCAGTTCTTGGTTGCATCCCTGACCCAGCTCGGTCTCGGATCTGACTTCATCGCCAGAGTTATGGCCCTGTACTCTTCCCCTTCGGCCAAGGTCAGGACAAGCGGATCCCTGTCGGAGGCCTTCCCGATTAAAAACGGCACGAGGCAGGGGTGCCCCTTGTCGCCCTTGCTCTACATCATCACGATGGAACACCTTGCCATTGCGCTACGCAATAATCCCGACGTGGCAGGCATAGAGGTTAGGGGTGAACATCATAAACTGGCGCTCTACGCCGATGACTTGCTCATATATGTTACACGCCCACACATAACTCTTCCGGCAGTTCTGAAGGAGCAATTTGGCGGACTCAGCAACTTTAAGGTGAACCTTTCCAAAACCGAGGGCCTTAATATCTCACTGACCCCTCATGATTTCTCTCTGCTGCAGGAGAATTTTTCTTTTAAGTGGCAAAAAGAGAGTATTACCTACTTGGGAATTTGGGAATTCAGATCCCTTCACGCTTGGAATTGCTGTTTCTGCTGAACTATCTCCCACTGCGGAGAGGGACATTGAGCATGCTCCAATCCTACCACCGCACCTTCCTTTCTTGGTTTGGTCGGATAAACGTCCTCAAAATGGATGTGTTGCCGCGCTTTCTTTGTCTTTCAGACAGTGCCGATCCATGTTCCGGTTACTTACTTTAGACAGCTTCAGCGTGCCTTTGTCAGATATGTCTGGGGTAATGCTAGAGCCAGATTAAGTGTCAAACTTCTCACTAAGCATAAATCACGGGGTGGAATGGGGCTACCGGACCTCCGCCTGTATCATGCTGCGGCTGTTATGTCCAGAATAATAGACTGGTCCCACAACTCAGCCACGAAACGATGGGTGACTCTCGAGGAGGCTTTAGCGCCCCTGACTTTGGCCACTTCGCCCTGGCTCATAAAGACGGATCGGGACTCTGTTCAGGGTTGGCCATACCTGGCCAAGCATGCATTTTGTGTGTGGGACCTTTGGGGGACTAGGCATGTACTTTCCTATCGCCCGGGACTGATGACTCCCTTGTTTGCTAATCCGGCTTTTGGGCCAGGTATGGCACACTCTTCATTTCTGGTTTGGCGGGCAGGCGACTCCCCTAGGCTACACCATATCTTGATATCCTCGAAGATTCCGACTTTGCCTGAATTTCAGGCGCAGTGTCCTGATAGAACCCTGTCCTGGTTTGCATACAATCAGCTCTGCTCCTTTCTCCAAGCCTCCTCAGTGGGTCTTCCTACGAGCCCGGAGCTGGATGACTGGATTCTCTCCTCGGGGGGTGAGTCGGGCACATTGTCCAGATTGTATGCTCTTCTTCTTTCCCTGAGCAATACTGACAGACCGCACTTTTTCTCCGCCTGGGAGGGGGACCTCTGTGTCACCTTTACTCCGGCGGATGAATTGAAAATGTGTTCTTTTTCACATGGTCTGTCCCTCGACTCACACTCCAAGGAAAAGAATTACAAAATTCTATCTCATTGGTATCGGTGCCCGACTTTGTTGCATCGCATGTATCCAGAAGTGTCCAATAGGTGCTGGAGATGTCACACTGAGGAGGGTTCCCTCCTCCACATTTGGAGGGAGTGTCCCCTGCTTCAACGCTTTTGGGAAGGTGTCTTTGCCATCTATGAGAAGTATGCGGGCAAAACGATCCCGCGCACCCCGCAGATTGCTCTTCTCTCCCTATTACCTGGTACCCTTGCCTCCCAAAAAAAGAGCATGCTCCGACACATACTAGCTGCAGCCAAGACTGTCATTCCACGCCACTGGAAGACTGTGGTGGTTCCTTCACTGTCCGAGTGGCACAAAGAGCTATGAGCCATACAGAGGGCGGTGGAATTGGTAGCCAAGGTGCAGGATCGCATGGAACACGCGTCTAAGCTCTGGACCCCATGGATTCTCTTTGAGAGCTCACCTTATTTCCTCTCCCTCCTGTCTTAGGGACATTGTGGTTACATTCCATATGTCCTGCGACAATATAGGCCGTGCTTTTCCTTCTATGTGAACATCGTTTGTCTATGTCTGTTCCCCTTTGTGCTATTCCCTGTGTCTTTTGTCTGTGTTAGTCTTGTTTGTTTACCCTTTCTTTGTGAATCTGTTTTTACATGCTTGCTGTGTAATATTTTTTGGTTTTCTGCTGAACGTATGCGTATCTGTGTTTTTGTAGTAGCTCTAGCATTTCATTTGCATACATATGCATACACGGTGGAAGGGCCTAATGGACGCTATCCAGCTACTGCCGTACAATGCTCTCCGTTGGACTTTTGGGCCCTTATTGTCATTGTACACTTTCAGCACTATGATAATGTTTCTGTTGATATGTCTGTAACCCCTATTTCTGCAAAAAATCCTTAATAAAATAAGAGTTAAAATAACAAGTCCGTTTTACCCCATAGCGAACGGCGTAAAAACACAAACCCCCTAAATAAAAAAAAAGCGTTTTTTTTTTTTCAATTTCACCACACTTTGAATTTATTTCTGGTTTCGCAGTGTACTTTATGCAAAAATTCAGCCTGTAATTGCAAAGTACAATTAGTGGCGCAAAAAATAAGGGCTCATGTGGGTTTCTAGGTGGAAAAATGCAAGTACTATGGCCTTTTAAACACAAGGAGGAAAAAACAAAAATGCAAAAATTTAAATTGGCCGGGTCCTCTAAGGGTTAATTGTTCACTAATCGCCCGCAAATCTTTCAGTGCATGTACACATCTTTCGTTTGTAAATACGATTGTTTGTATACCAGAGTATACGAAAGATTGTAATTACAATCATAAATGTGATGGTAACTATTGCCTATCGTTCCATATACTATGTTGAATGATTTCAGATGGTTCCCAAAAGTGCTTGATTTTTTTTTCTGTTTTCAGCTGTCTAAACCAGGGGTGACTCTTATAATCAGGTGCATCTTATAAAGCAAAAAATATGGTAAGTTTCACCGGCTATACCCACTGTTTGCCTCATACGGTTGTTGTTTCTCTCTATTCTCATTTGTTTAGCCTGTGTAGTGTCCCAGAGCAGGTGTGCCACTATGTCTCAGTACAACCTGTTGTCAGGTATTAGTATATGTTTAACATTCTGGGTTCAAGGTTGTCTTCTCTATTCCTAGACACGTTTACATCTGCGGATGCTAAGTGCACCATCATGGGCAGATTCATAGACGGCGAAGATTCCAGATCAACACAGGAGAGACTCTGTGACCTAGGTAAGAAAAACCTTGGCTTGCCCTTCAATGAGTTCAAGAGTCTGGCTCTTAAATCCCTAAGTCCTCCTGTCTTTAATGAGGAGCCCCCTGAGGATCTGTGGGCTACCCTCACCTGTCAAGCCCACTACTACCTGGCGGCTGACCAAGTTGAAATGAGCGGCCTCTTATGTTCTTGTTGGCTGCCGTGCTGGCTATGTTTAGCCTAAAGAGACTGTGCCCTATTGGACACATTGTTCTTGTTTGTGTGCTGTGTCCCCAGTTATAACGTTCTCCAACAGTTCAAGACCCTGTGCCTGGCCTAGCTATGAACTTTCCCTCTTTCTTGTGAGGAAGGATCCATTCTGGTCTACCTCACCAACTTTTGGACTAACGCATCATAGCTCCTTGGGTGTACAGTATATGGACTGATGCATTCAGTTGTTCCAGAAGTCACAAAGCTGTTGCACTATGGGCAATTTCAGTATTTCCTTCTGTACTTTACAAAGTTTTACATAGTTTTATATGTATTTATTATGTTTATATGCATTGATGGCCTTATTAGTCTAAAATGTTAACCCTTGCTGTGCCTAACTTATTAATTGTACCTTTCTTTAGGTATTACGCCATAGATCGCTTCTGTTTAGTGGGGGGAGTATGTAGTGTCCCAGTGCAGGTGTTCCACTATGTCTCAGCACAATGTTGTCTTATCATAAACTGAGACAATATCTAACAGTTCTAGCAGAATGATCTTTGAGGATGGCAGGTTCATGGGTTAGACCCTGTTAACTACTAATCCCTCCTTTTTGGGCTGTGATGTGGGAAGCTGAAGATTGATCAAATGCTGAAGATTGATCAAATGGCAACCAGATTCAATGCTAAGGTGTAAAGAATTTGTCTGGAGGGCAATCCCTTGGCAGTAGTCCATTCCAAGGAGGTTCAAGATTGTCTATGTATTCCTTCCAGTTTCCATGATACTGTGGTTATTGATAAACTTTAGACAAGACCAGGCCACGGTAATAGCCATCAAACCGTTCTAGCTAAAAAGGGCCTAAGAGGTCAGGGTTTTCCGATACGAGTCAATGGATATTTTAAAGACTTCCCCCAGTGCAGAATTTTAGCAACTGCATGGTCTGAACAAATGGTAGTGTGTCCAAACTCATTTAGAAGAGGTGGGGTTATTATTGTAGATTTCCCCAGTGCAGAACTTTGACAACTATTGATGCATCCCTTATGGGAAAGAGGGCATTCATCTCAGGTAAAACCTGATGAGATTCAACCTGACAACCTGAAGGTCAGCTATCTAGACTGTAACATTCCAAGTCTGATCCTCCGGAGAACTCACCCCAGTGTTAAAGAATCTTTTCATACAAGTAGTGGATCATCAGATGAGCAACTTCCTAGTCTTTTGGATTTAAATAGAATCTGTCAGCTGCAATTCAAAATCCAAACTGCTCATTCAGCATAGGCTATAGGATAAGAGTAAATGGGCACACCATTGAATGATAACTTAATACAAACACACGTTCCATGTTCCGTGTGTGGAATGTCTGTAACTGATTCTCCCCTCTGCCCAGGCAGCATCTGTAATTAGATGCTGGGAGCGGGGGAACTGTACAGATATGTTCCTTGCTGTAATGACAGCGCCACGCGGCTGATTCATTACAGCGCGGCGCATATCTGTACAGTTCCCTGCTCCCAGCATCACAGATGCTGCCCGGGCGGGGGAGAATCTGTTACAGGCATTCCACGTCCGTGTTCCGTGAGGAACACAGAACATGTGAATGTAGCCTTAGGTATATCAGAGTAGACTCCAGGGGCGTAACTACCACTATAGCAGCCATAGCGGCTGCTATGGGGCCCGCCACATCAGGGGGCCCCATAGCCTGCTCCTGCAATACACTGGACCCCCTGAGCCGTCATCATTTGCAGCAGCGGGTGGCCCTGCTGGTCTCCTGGGTTTTGCAAATGTCCCTTTAACTGCAAGCACTCCTGACCAGAGCTAGCAGGCCTGTGTAAAAGGGCCTTAAATCCAAAAACTATGGACTATGCAAGGAGACTCAACTATGAGAGAGAAAGATTACCAAAAGTTAACTGTAAATAAGATCTCTGGCCTAGCTGGGAAAGACTTTTGGAAAAATTAAGCCAGCGTTGCATCTTCTATAACATAGTGATATTATGCCAAAAATACCACCTTTTTTATGCGTTTTAGACACTTTTTGAACACTTTTCTGCCAGATCTGTCAAAAAAAGCATTGGCCTTGGTAAGAGCTGGGAGTTTTTAAGTAAACTAAACGCATTCACCAGATTTATCAATCAGCCTGATTAACCACTTAAATAAATTAAGTGCATTTACACACTAAGAGGGACATTTATTAAGCCCGGCGTTTTCTACGCCAGACTTAAAAATGCCGCCGCAGCTCCGGCGCTACGGGGATTTATGTAGATGCGCACAGCTGAAAACCTACGCCAGCTGAGGACTGGAGTAGGTTTTCGGCGTAACTTTAACAGAAAAAGATAATGAATCGCGTGGACTGTGAGTCCGCGCCCCCGTTCCGCCCCCTCCACACACTCTCCCCACCCCCCCCCCCGGCGTACCCGGCAGAAAGTGCCGTTTTATTCGCAAAATGGCCGTTTTGCGAATAAAATATTCGCAAAACGGCACTTTCCGCCGAAAATCAAAGATACGCCAAATGATACATGTCCCCCTAAGTTTACACTAGCGTACTAGCACACCAGTCTTCATTTAGGCCCATCCCCTTTTCCCGGCAAAATTCACTAAGAGGCGCACAGCTCTTACCTAATACGGCCCGCTGTGCGCCCAACCCAGCCCCTGGCGTACCAAATCTACACCTTCTTCCAGAAGTTGTACATTTGAATCATGATTTACGACTATGAGCACCTGCGGGAAACTGCACCTTCTCCCTGGTGTACGCCCCTGCCATAAGGTTGATAAATGTCCCCATAAATGTTTTAGTAAATCTGGACCACTGTGTTACTTAACAAATTGGGGGACATAAATTCAACATTCCCCATTACTTTCTTCCAGCTTTTGTGCACAGCACTTTGCACCAAAAAGTGCACCAAAATCTTAAACTAAATTTCTCTGGAAAAATCCAAATAGATAGATAATTGGTGCATATTTGGCACACAGGTAAGAAATTTGAACTGCTGGAAATAGATTTTAACCAGAGAAAAGGTTCACCAGATCCCAAATAAATGAAGGCGTGCACCAATTTTAATTATCATGCTTACAAGACTTTACAAGACTTAATTAATTTATTCCCCTAATTATCTCAGATTTAATATTCTATGCATCCAAAAACTGTCCTAGATGACTTGCATCACATTTATAATGAGTTTTAGACACCTTGTATACACTTTTCTGCCCAGTCCAAAAATGGGCATCAGTGAAAGGGGTTTGGATCCAGTATAAAAGGGGTATTTCCTAAATGCTCTAGAAACATTTTGTCACAGGATTCTGGATTGAAGTACAACTTGTGATGTAAACTTAGGGCCCTATTACATGGGACAATTATGTAAAAAATCATTATATTGTTTGAATTTAAAAGATAATCTTTCCATGTGTATACAGGCAACAATCAAAAAGTTGTTAGTAAGTCGTTGATCGCATCTTTTAAGCTGGCTATAAAATCCTCATTAGGGTGCCTGCACACCTACCGAATCCGCAGCGGATCCAGTCCCATTCATCCCAATAAAGCACATACTCGCAGCAGGATTGACCCGCTGTGAGTATGTGTGTTAACTCCCTGCCGCCCGCAGCCCCTCAGTCCACCTCACAGCTCACAGCACTGATTGGCTGAGTGGGACCAGAGCCTCACATGCAGCCGCGTCGCCGAGCAGGTAAATATATGCTCTCGGGGGCGGGCTGCGGGCGGCAGGGGGTTAACGCACATACTCACAGAGGGATGTGCTCTAGAGGGATGAATGGGACTGGATCCGCAGCGGATCTCGCTGCAAATCCGCATCGTGAAATACGCTGCGGATCCGGTAGGTGTGTAGGCACCCTGAATCATTCGCTAATCTTTCGGTGTATGTACACATCTTTTGTTCTCTATTACAATCATTCATTGAAAATGGGAAATAACTTTGTCTAATAGAACCCTTAGACAATGTTCAAATGCCAGATCAGCCTGCTACAGCTTGATAAACTGGTGCATTTTAGGAAGATGTGTCTAAATTTGTCTAATTTATATACTTTTAGTAAATCTAGGCTCTTATATTTATATAATATACCAGGATTCTGTTTTCTCTACATTGAATGGACAGAAATTCAATCAGTAATTGATTAAGAATCTAACAAAAAAAAAAAATTCTTTTTGGTGACATTACTGAAACAGTGAAACTTGGTATCCTGTAAGATAATGCTAACTGAAAGCTTACAGAACTACATTTGTACATTTATAAGCATGCTTTATGGTATACTGCCACCTACTGAAGATTTTCAGTGGTTGAAGGGCTCGTTCACACAGAGCAAAAGCAGCTGAATTTCTGCGCTGAATCAGCGCTGAAATTTCAGCCGTTAAAATAAGTGCAGAGCTAATTTCCATTGTGTTGAATGGAAATTCTGCTCTGCAGTTCACACAGTGGAATTTCCGCACTGAACTAATCCGCTTTCCGCCAGAGGAATAAACATGTTCATTCTTCCACTAGCGGAAGCCTATACAAGCCAATGGGGCTCTGATTTTCTGTTTCAGTGTATTCAGCGCGGAATACAAGCGTAATACAAGCGGAAATTACGTGCTGAATCAGCGCGGAAATGGGGAAAAAAGGGGGGAGGAGGATTCTAGTATATATTCTGGTATAGTCTAGTTTACTTGCCAAATACTCGCTGAATTTCAGCGCTGAATGCATGCCGATTCAGCGCGGATTCCTCGAGTATTCCGCGCTGAATTTGTCAAGAGCTGATTACGAGCTGAACACTTTCCTAGCGGAATACGCAGGGATTCTGCTTACATTCTGCTCGGAATTCAGCGTCAGTTGATTTCAGGCGGAAATATTTCCTCGTGTAATCTGCCCCTTTTGCTCTGTGTGAACGTAGCCTTAGGCAGGAACCACACAGAAGAACTTGGTCAGTATTTTGCATTTGTATTTGTAAACTACAACATGGAGAGGGTCCAAAACACTGAAGTTATGAGGATCTTAGCAAGTAGAAAAAATGTAGACATTGTACAGCATAAGGCTATGTTTACACTACGTATATTTGAGGCTGTATAGCAACCAAAACAAGGAGTGGATTGAAAACACAGAAAGGCTCTGTTCACATAATGTTGTAATTGGATGGCCGTCATTTAATGGCAAATATTTGCTGTTATTTTAGAACAACGGCTGTTATATTGAAATAATGGCAGTTATTTACTGTTATATGGCGGCCATCCACTCAATTTCACCATTGTGTGAACAGATCCTTTCTGTGTTTTCAATCCACTCCTGGTTTTGGTTGCTATGAGGACCTGACATGAGGACCAAATACAGCCTCAAATATACATAGTGTGAACCCAGCCTAAAACTGCATAAAACATTAAACTCTTAACCCTTTAGTAACCGCCAATTCGCCTTATTATGGCAGTCACTAATGGGCCTTATTCTGACAATACACCTTTTTACAGCAGGGTCGGATTAGGTTGATGCAGCACTTCTGCACTGAAATCAGATTGACAGCCCGGCTCCAACTGTAACTACCTGTAGCAGAGGATTACGTAGTTTAACCTGCTACATGCTACTGTAGCAGATTAGACGCCGTCGCTTAGGTCATTGGCAGTCCTATGACAAGATCGCTGGCCGCCGATCGGTGTCCATGGTAACCAGGGGCTTTCTGAAGGCAGCATAGTGCTACAGTTACAATACACTACAGTGATCAGCAGATCAATGCACTAGTGTTAAGTAAAAAAGTGAATTAAAATATGATTTAAAAAAATTCCCCCCACCCTCCCCCCCAAATAATAAAATTACATTTTATTCCCCATACAAAATTAATTGTTACATAAAACATAAGAAAACAAAACTATACGTCTGTAATGACCGAAGCCATCAAAGTATATATCATTTGTACATTACAGTGAACACTGTAAAAAAAAGTATATTACAAAAAGTATAGTAAAAAAAGTTAAATTCCGCAAAGAACAAGCACATACAGAATGGTGCACAAGCTTCAATCATTGTAAAAGATTTAGCAGTGAATTATGCCAGCTTTCTAGCATGGATTTTGGCCTTAGCACCATATCTAACTCATGCATGTATCAAGTTTTACACAGACAAAAGTGTCAAAAAAGAAGTGTTTTTTTTTTCTGCATTATGACAATCGTTACTCATTAAAGAAAGAGGTCTGACCTGTTGTTGTCTTAAGGCTACATTAGATTCATCAGCACTGAGTGCTACCCTTAAAAGGAACCAATCAGCCCAATCGGACTGATATGGTTCCCTGAGCTGCTGTAAACAGCTCCTGCAGGAGCTGTATACTCAAAAAAAAGGGCTTTAATCCCCCAGGTGCGTGACAGGCAGCGGCGGGAAAGTAGTCATCTGGGGTGCTCCCCCATTGGGCTGATTGGTTCCCTTTAAGGATCTGTAGCACATACATTTGAAGACTGGCGCATCATGTGAATGGCATTCTGGTAAACTGAAATTGAGTTTCCAATCCAATCTAATACTTTCTTTATTTCACAAGCACGATCTTTGGAGCCATGCTCTGCCATTATTGTTAGAGAACATTTAATCTACATTTCCTCATAAAAGATAGCTGCTTTGGTAGGCCTTGCATGCTTAGTACATAACAGCTGGAGTGATCGTCAATGGAAAATAAAACTAATCTGTGGAGAACCTTTAAATGCTACCTGGTGCATGGTGTCATTTTTAGAGCTGAAGCTTTTCAGTTCATTGCAGTCTGTCACTTAATGAATGATGCAGCTGCCTTCTGGGCTATCATTTTCTTTCAGCTAGCAGCATGATTAGGTCCCTGTCAGTTCTAAAACATGCAGTCAGACAGACATCATGTTTTTATGGGTGTGGTAGCCACTATTTCTAACCATTATTTAATTACAACATATACCTTTAGGATCTTATGATAAATGCCAGGTTAGATAATAACACCTAAGAAGAAATGGAAACCAGTAATATATTCTTCTATTATATATATTCTTCTGGATACAGGGCCTTCCTGTGCAGATTTTAATCTTAATCCCCTGGGTATAAATGAATGACTTTGTCATACACTGAAGAGTAGACGAATTACAAGATAAAGGTGGGCACAGCAACAATAAGTAATTAATTGCAATAGGGAACTTTTTAGAAGCACGGCACTGTCTCACCACCAACGAAGGGGGGCAGTCAAATCTGGTTTACCTGGACGCAAAGCTCGGATCCACGGTGCTCAGCAACCCACAGGATAAAGTCCTTGGAATAGTAATATTGAAGTAGAAAGTAGTGCGGCACTCGTTTGCGATCCAAAGTACTTATTTATTGAGCCATATAATACAGAGATGGTGCACAGAAAGTAATTAACCGAGGTGCACTTCAATATGTCAAACCATAAGCAATTAAACACAAAGCGATACTATTATAAACGACAATGCACTCTCATATATCAGATAAATAAACAAGGTATAATCTTTATTATACATACAACTAACATTCAGGTTATGGCTCGGTTCACACTACATATATTTCAGTCAGTATTTGTTCAGTATTTTGCAACCTCAACTAGGAGTGGATTGAAAACACAGAAAGGCTATGTCCACACAATGTTGAAATTGAGTGGATGGCCGCCATATAACAGTAAATAACGGCCATTATTTCAATACAACAGCCGTTGTTTTTAACTAATAGCAAATATTTGCCGTTAAATGACGGCCATCCACTCAATTTAAACAGTGTGTGAACAGAACCTTTCTGTGTTTTCAATTGTTGTTGCAATATGAGGACCAAAATGCTGACTGAAATATACTGTGTGTGAACCCAGCCTTAGGCTATGTTCACGCGGGGTATGAGAACGGCTGTTCCGTGACCCAGCTGGGTCGCGGAACGGCTGGTCTCTGAAAAGATCATCCCGGCTGCTACTTAAGTACCGGATGGATGATCTTTACGGCTGCAGTGTTCTGATGCGGGCGCATCAGCGCGCGCCCGCATCAGAACTCTCATAGCACATAATGAAGCAAGCGGCCGGAGCTGCTCACTTCATTGTGTGAACTGAGAGGTATTTCTGCGGCCGCAATTGCGGCGCCGCATGGGATCCCGGCCAGAGCGTATACTATGTGTATACGCTCCGGCCGGGATCCCATAGAAGAATAGGTAGTGTTCCACACCATACAAAGAGTACAAACACACAAGCCGGATCCGCAGATTTCTCACTGCAAATTTGCAGTGAAATCTCTTGCGGATCCCTGCCCTGTAGTTTCTATGAGAAAACATACTCGCAGCGGGATTGACATCTTGCTGCGAGTATGTAAGGAGACCACCCCGTTAACCCCCCACCGGCCAGAGCGTACTGTACCAGCTTAACAGTCCGGCTTGCTTCGGGGGCTCCCGGCGTCTGGATGTCATGCTCAGCCAATTAGTGGCTGTGGTGCAGCACAGGGGTTCTAGCCAGGAACCCCTGAAGCAAGTCGGAGCGTGTAGCAGGTACAGTATGCTCTGGCCGTCGGGGGGGTTAATGGGGCAGTCTCCTTACATACTCGCAGCGGGATGTCAATCCCGCTGCGAGTATGTCTTCTCATAGAAACTACAGGGCAGGGATCCACAGCGGATTTTGAACCCAAAAACACCTAAAAATAGTGACCATGATTGGTCTACAAATAAACTGGTGGGTCCCCACAGTAATAAGAACCACACCATACACCAGGAACCAGGTGCCTATAGCAGTATAAAGAGATGTAAATAGAATACTGATGCGTCATCCACTGTGGAGCCCACGTTGCATATTTATATATCTATTTCAACTGATTGAATCAGCAGCATTAAGTCTGCAATGGATTAGGTATGAACATGACCTTAAAGTGACTGTACCACCAGGCCCAGGCTGAAGCACTGGAGGCGGGCCGACCCACCCTTAGTGGGAAGAAACCCCAGCCCCTCCATGATGTGACTCCATTAGAATCAATGGAACCCTATCATGGAGGGGCTGGAGTTTCCTCCCACTAAGGGTGGGTCGGCCCGCCTCCAGTGCTTCAGCCTGGGCCTGGTGGTACAGTCACTTTAAAGGGAACCTGTGAGGTCCATACCAGGTACAGAGCTGTAGATCCTGACATGATATAAGAGACAGGATCTATATTCCAGCGTAAAGGTTTATAATCTTCCGTTTCATTACAAGCAGAAGTGACACTTGTCAAATGGTGGGAAGGGGCTAAGCCAGTAAATAAAATGGCTCTATTTTTTGTACACTTTAGATTTTATTGTGCTACTAGAATAACACGCTGTAATGATGTACATGATTGCATAAAACAAGCCTATTACAAAAGAGGATGGTGTGGGTTAGCTATTCCTCAATTGTATTGCTACATTCTGGATTGCATCTATGCAGAAATAAACCAGAAGTTTTAAGGGGACCAATGGCCAGTTAAAAAAAAAAAAATCAACTTACTTATACGTTTATAGTATCTAGTGCCCTGATCCTGGGATGTAGTCAGAGAAAAAAGCCAAGTCAGGAATGCTGAAGCAACACAGGGAATTATATCATGTGTTGGTCTATCACTGTTTGCTACTCTTTAAACACTATGATGAGGAAAAGACCAGAAATTATTTGTGTGTGTATGTATTTAAAGGGGTTATCCAGTGCTACAAAAACATGGCCACTTTTGCCCCACTCTTGTCTCCAGATTGGGTGGGCTTTGAATGGTCACAGTTTGAGGTGATATTGATTTTCATACAGTGGATTTTATTTAGTAGCAATGGTGGTATTAGTCAGTATGTGGTGGTAATATTTGCCTCTTGTAAACTGGTACTGTTTGTATTATTCATCTTAGAAAAAAATAGTATGGTACCGTGTTAGCCAAAAAAATCCATATGTTGGTAAATACTTTTGATCAAAGTATTCTAGGGGTGATACCTTTATTGGCCAATAAAAATGTCACTCCTAACATACTTTCATTGAAAGTATTTACCACCACATGTATTATTCATCTTCGTGATTAATTACCTTAGTGGTAAGTGCAGTGGTCATGGCGTGGCGATATTAGTTGTCTCTTGTATACTGGAATTATTGATAAATATTGGTCTCTGTATACAGGATTTGGTCAGTGTGACGTAGGTATGTATAGTAATGATATATGGTAATATTTTTTTTTAACCCCTTCACGTCAGCAATACGTATATATATGTCTGGTCTAGAGTGCATGCTACAATATTACTTCATACTGCAGGGCTGATTGCTTTGTAGTAATATAGTAGACTATAATACCATTGCAACATAATAACTTCCTCAAAATATACCAAGGGACATTGGACAATGTATCATGAATTCATTGCATATCGAAAGACAACACAGCATCAGATAACCTCAAGACACTAATGCTGCGTTGTCCCTTGGTAAAGCAAAGCTTACTGCTGGGCTGGGCTATGGGTAATCTCTCTGTCTGTGGGTTTGAGCGATTTCTATACATGCTCACTAATTTCCCTCTTTCCTTTGGCCATAAGGAGTAATCCAAACCTATAATCCTAGTAAGCTAAACTCCCGCATAGTGATAATTTAAAAACAATGCCTTAGACTAACATGTTTTGTCAGCCAAATCTGACTTTTTCAAAGTTGATGGCCAAACCCACAGACAGAGATTATCCAAAGCCTTTTTAATACTTACATAGTTAATACGGTTGAAAAAAGACACATGTCCATCAAGTTCAACCAAGGAGGGGATGGATACAGGGAAGGGGGAATGATGATAAGTTCTATACATACGCATTTATATTATTTTGCTCTAAGAACTTGTCTAGCCCTGTTTTGAAGCCCTCTACTGTTTTTGCTGTGACCAGATCCTGTGGTAGACTTTTCCACAGAATCACAGTTCTCATGGTAAAGAAGGCTTGTCGCCTCCGGAGATTGAACCTTTTTTTCTCCAGGCGGAGGCAGTGCCCTTTTGTCC
This sequence comes from Dendropsophus ebraccatus, assembly GCF_027789765.1. Lineage (NCBI taxonomy): Eukaryota > Metazoa > Chordata > Amphibia > Anura > Hylidae > Dendropsophus > Dendropsophus ebraccatus. Next base: position 111,140,558 of record NC_091454.1, on the reverse strand, counting down.
ATTGAGGGGGTTTTACCTGGAACATCTTTTCCCCATATTTCTTGTAGGGGCCATTTATATATTTAAATAAGTTAATCATATCTCCCCTTAAACGTCTCTTCTCCAGACTAAACAAATGTAATTCTTTTAATCTCTCCTCATAACTAAGATGCTCCATTCCCCTTATTAGTTTAGTTGCCCGTCTTTGTACCCTCTCCAGCTCTAGAACGTCCTTTTTATGAATCGGGTTCCAAAACTGGACAGCATACTCCAGATGAGGCCGCACCAAAGCTTTATGAAGCGGTAATATTATATCCCTGTCCCGAGAGTGCATGCCTGTGCTCTGTTCCTTGGGGAAACACTGTAGGGTTAACTTACCCTACGGTCTTCTTCCCGTTGTCTTCTCATCAGTGGCGAGGGGGGGGGGCAATTTAACCCCCTCCTTTACTGGGATGGGTACATTGTGACATCAATATTGCCCCTATGGGGTTAATTGAGGATGCCATGCATCCTTACTTACTCCCTGGGGGCCACATTGTTCACACTGGCACACAAAGGGTTGAGTGTGGATTCCATGCATCCATACTTAACCCCTTAAGGACCGGGCCTGAAATGGCCTTAAGGACCGGAGCAAATTTTATGAATATGACCAGTGTCACTTTATTCATTAATAACTTCGGGATGCTTTTACCTATCTGGCTGATTCTGAGACTGTTTTCTCGTGACATATTGTACTTCACATTTCTTGTAAATTGAAATCGATACTTATAACGAATCTTTATGAAAAAAACCAAAATAACATGAAAAATTGTGAAAAGAATGCATTTTTCCAACTTTAAAACTTTTCTGCTTATACAGAAAGTGGTTATACCACATAAATTATATATTAAATAGCATTAGCAACATGTCTACTTTATGTTGGCAGCATTTTATTTTTCGACAATAGAAAGCGTAAAACATAAGCAGCAAATTTCCAAGTTTTCAGTAAAATTTCAAAATCAGATATTTTTAGGGACCTGTTCAGGTGAAGGCTGGGTTCACACGCTGTAACTGTGCGGCTGTATTTTTTATGCGGCTGTAAATGTGCGGGTGAAACTCCGGCCATGGGAAAAAATAGACATGCGGCTCAAAACATACGGTCATTTACTTTGAAATCTGGTTCAACTAAAAATAACAAATAAAATGTTAAGAAAGTGATGCAAACACCTCTGGATGCATCTGGGAAAGCAGGGAACACAGTTTACATGAATCGCTATTACCGGGGTTTGCGATCCTCTGCACTATAGCCGATGTCTCTCATGGTTAATATATTGAATTAATAAAACACATTTTCTGTCTAATAAAGTCCCTTTTATTGTTCAATAATTAAATGTAAACGATTCCATCATTTTGCAATTAAATATACTGTTAAAATAAATATATATATATATATAAATAAATGTATATTTATCTATATATTTATTTTTTGACAGTATATTGAATTGCACAATGATGGATTCGTTAGAATTAAATTATTGAACAAAGAAACTGTATTTATTTAAACGAAAATGTGTTTTCTTAATTAAATATTAATTAGTACAGGAAGCTCTATAAGCCGGTAATTCATATTCCCGACAATAGAGCATTCTGTACTAATCATCACTTTACTTTACTCAAAACATCAAATGTTTCTTCTAATTATGTTGTGACAATAACATTATTAGAAGAAACATTTAGAATTATATGTGCGCTCAGCTGATTGGCTGTTCGGCTGAGCGCACATATAATAAGCCGGTCCGCAGTACAGTGACTTCATTGTGCTGCGGACCAGCGAAGAGGACACATCGGGGTGAGTATAGAGCTCTCCACACCCCCTCCCCAGCACTGCACCCCTCCCAGCAAGGAAGGGGGGTCAGTTAACCCCTTCCTTGCTGGGATGGGTGCAGTCTGACATCAGTCTGGCCCCCCGGGGGTTAAGGGGGATGCAATACATCCTCCCTTAACCCCTTGGGGGTCAGACTGTAAGCAGCGATCTGTAAAGATGCTGCATACTGTAAGGAGCACAACACCACTCACAATGATGGGTGTTGTGCTCCTGTTTGTGTTTTTTTTGTGTGTTTCTCCCTTTTTGTTTTTCAGATATCGGTATCCTGGGGATTACGTCGGATTCCATGGACTACGTCGATGACCAGCGGTTGTTCTTTGAATTTTTTAAATAAAATGGTCAATGAGGGGTGTGGGGGTGTTTTTATTTGAATAAAAAAAATTTTAAACTTGTGTCTTGTCTTTATTTCTTTACTTTTTAGACTTAGTAGTGGAAGCCGTCTAATAGACGGAATCCATTACTAAGTTGGGGCCTAGTGTTAGCCGGTATAAAATGGCTAACACTAACCCCCCATTATTACCCCAGTACCCAATGCCACCAGGGGTACTGGGAAGAGCCGGGTGCCAGTGGTCCCAGAGCGTCAAAATTGGCGCTCCTGGACCGGGCGGCAGCAGGCTGGTAAGATTTAGGCTGGGGAGGGCCTAAAACAATGGCTCTTCCCACCCTGGTGTTACCAGGCTGCTGTCGTTTGGTTTTTAACCCGGCTGGTTATAAAAATAGGGGGGACCCTATGCGTTTTTTTTTTATTTTTTATTTATTTAAAAAAAAAAAACCGCATAGGGTCCCCCCTATTTTTATAACCAGCCGGGTTAAAAACCAAACGACAGCAGCCTGGTAACACCAGGGTGGGAAGAGCCATTGGTTTAGGCCCTCCCCAGCCTAAATCTTACCAGCCTGCTGCCGCCCGGTCCAGGAGCGCCAATTTTGACGCTCCGGGACCACTGGCACCCGGCTCTTCCCAGTACCCCTGGTGGCATTGGGTACTGGGGTAATAATGGGGGTTTAGTGTTAGCCATTTTATACCGGCTAACACTAGGCCCCAACTTAGTAATGGATTCCGTCTATTAGACGGCTTCCACTACTAAGTCTAAAAAGTAAAGAAATAAAGACAAGACACAAGTTTAAAAATTTTTTTATTCAAATAAAAACACCCCCACACCCCTCATTGACCATTTTATTTAAAAAATTCAAAGACTGGTCATCGACGTAGTCCATGGAATCCGACGTAATCCCCAGGATACCGATATCTGAAAAACAAAAAGGGAGAAACACACAAAAAAAACACAAACAGGAGCACAACACCCATCATTGTGAGCGGTGTTGTGCTCCTTACAGTATGCAGCATCTTTACAGATCGCTGCTTACAGTCTGACCCCCAAGGGGTTAAGGGAGGATGTATTGCATCCCCCTTAACCCCCGGGGGGCCAGACTGATGTCAGACTGCACCCATCCCAGCAAGGAAGGGGTTAACTGACCCCCCCTTCCTTGCTGGGAGGGGTGCAGTGCCGGGGAGGGGGTGGGGAGAGCTCTATACTCACCCCGATGTGTCCCCTTCGCTGGTCCGCAGCACAATGAAGTGACTGTACTGCGGACCGGCTTATTATATGTGCGCTCAGCCGAACAGCCAATCAGCTGAGCGCACATATAATTCTAAATGTTTCTTCTAATAATGTTATTGTCATAACATAATTAGAAGAAACATTTGATGTTTTCATTAAAGTAAAGTGATGATTAGTACAGAATGCTCTATTGCCGGCATATGAATTCACGGCTTATAGAGCTTCCTGTACTAATTAATATTTAATGAATAAAACACATTTTCTTGGAAATAAATTCAGTTTCGTTGGTCAATAATTTAATTCTAACGAATCCATCATTGTGCAATTCAATATACTGTCAAAAAATAAATATATAGATAAATATACATTTATTTATATATCTATTTTTTTTAACAGTATATTTAATTGCAAAATGATGGATTCGTTAGAAATAAATTATTGATCAACGAAAGTGTCTTGATTACAAATAAAATGTCTTTGATTAATTTAATATATTAACTATTAGAGGCATCGGCATTCGGCATCATTGCCTGCTATTTTTGAAGTACTCCGTACGGACCGCCTGTCAATCCACGGCCGCATGTCCAGCCGCAAACAATGGTCTTGTTCATTTTTTACGGGTCCGTTTACGATAGGGCCGTAGATTCAGAGATAGTGTGCACTGTGCAGCCGCATATCCTATACTTCCCAGCATACACACGAACCATCAAAAATACCGCCGCACAATTACAGCCGCACATACAGCCGCACTCTTACAACGTGTGAACCGAGCCTATAAGTGTATTTATGGGGACCAGGGGCTGGCTGGCAAATTTTAGCCCGGGGGGCAAGTACACAGCACTGGCCCATGAGTAGCAGGCTGGCGGCCCATCCTTAAAGGACCACTCTGGCCTCTAACCTCTTACCTATAACATCTTCGGTCCTTCCAGTCATTGGTGACCAAATATCCTACTGTGCCCTGTGAAAGGGTCAGAACTCACTTTCCTGTATAAGTCTATTGGGCAGCTCAGTGATGACACGAAACGGTCCCATAGACAGATGCTAGGAGAGCTGGGTGACCCCTATCATACTGAGTATAAGATGCTGGAGAGCTGGGTGACCTCCATCATACTGAGTATAAGATGCTGGGAAAGCTGGGGTTACTGTATTTTTACAATAGTTTATATCACTCGATGTACTTCTGTATATATGTCTCCTCTATGTACTCTTGTATATATATGTATCCTCTATGTACTACTGTATATATGCCTCCCCCTGTATATATGTATCCTCTATGTACTGCTGTATATATGTATCCTCTATGTAGCAGGGACACATGCAGGCAGGGGCATTTCCGGGATAAGCGAGGGGATGGGGGTGGGGATAGCGGGACACATGGTGCCTCCATCTAGGTAGAGTGTAGTAGTGGAGGTATAGTGGATAAGGGGTGTAGTAGTACAGGTATAGATATGGGGTGTATTAGTAATACAGATGAGGGGCATTAGTAGTAGTAGTAGAGGTAAAGATGAAGGGTGAGGTAGTACAGGTATAGATATGGGGTGTATTAGTAATACAGATGAGGGGGATTAGTAGTAGTACAGGTAAAGATGAGGGGAATTAGTAGTACAGGTATAGATGTGGGCTGTAGTAGTACAGGTATAGATGTGGGCTGTAGTAGTACAGGTAAAGATGAGGGGTGTAGTAGTAATAAAGGTATAAATGAGAGGTGACAGGGGCATACTGGGGGAAACTGGGGCAGCTGGGCGTGATTGGGGCAGGAGTGCACATATCCCTCCTCCTCTCACCCCGGCACACAGGTTCCCCTCCCGGCCACACGTGCAGGTCCCCGGTCTCTGGAGGAGGCCGCAGGCAGGGCTGTATTAACAGCTGCTGCTGCCCTAGGCACTAAACCTGAAGACGCCCCATCTTCACGCACCTATTGGCGATACCAGACCTGACCAATACCACCATACCCCCCACCCCCCTGGAAAAGACACCAGATTTACTGGCAAGTCTGAACGGGAGAAGGGAAACTAAAAAAATAAAAACAAAAGAATTAGTTTTTTCTGTCCCCCTGCTCCCTGGTGCTGCCCCCCTGCAAGGTGCTGCCCTAGGCATTGAACCACAGGTGCCTAGTGGTAAATACGGCCCTGGCCGCAGGGACTCTAGTGGTGATAGCGTCACTGCCATTACTGGAGCTGTACAGCGGGAACGGGGGATGCAGATCCCGCTGTTCAGCTCCAGGACCTGAAGCGACGCTATCACCACTACAGTCCCTGCAGCCTCCTCCAGAGACCAGGGACCTGCACGTGTGGCCGGGAGGGGAACTGGACGTGATATGTATAGCTGGGGCAGGTCAGTCGCGGCTCTGTTAGGCGGACTGCCCGACTGCCCTGCACCTCACCTCCGGCGCGACACTCCACGCACCGCCGCCCGCCATGCACCTCACCTCCGCGCCGCCTGCTTGACCTGCAACTCCAGCCCAGCCGCCAACCCATCACTCTACGCTGCTCTGCCTGCAGTGATTTTTTGTGAAAATTTAATTTATGATTTTAATCGAAATCGATTATAACCTTCTGGGCAAATTTATTTGATTAATCGCCCAGCCCTAACTCCTCTGTATGTCTCCTCCTGTATATATGTATACTCTATGTACCCCTGTATATATGTCTCCTCCTGTATATATGTCTCCTCTATATACTCCTCTGTATGTCTCCTCCTGTATATATGTATCCTCTATGTACTGCTGTGTATGTCTCCTCCTGTATATATGTATCCTCTATATACTCCTCTGTATGTCTCCTCCTGTATATATGTATCCTCTATGTACTGCTGTGTATGTCTCCTCCTGTATATATGTATCCTCTATATACTCCTCTGTATGTATCCTCTATGTACTGCTGTGTATGTCTCCTCCTGTATATATGTATCCTCTATATACTCCTGTGTATGTCTCCTCCTGTACATATGTATCCTCTATATACTCCTGTGTATGTCTCCTCCTGTATATATGTATCCTCCTGTGTAGGTCTCCTGTATATATGTATCCTCCTGTGTAGGTCTCCTGTATATATGTATCCTTCTTTATATATGTATCCTCTATGTCAGGAATAGGGAACCTTGGCTCTTCAGCTGTTGCAAAACTACAACTCCCATCATCTATGGTAAGCCTATGGCTGCCCAGGTATGATGGGAGTTGTAGTTTTGCAACATCTGGAGAGCCTTGGTTCCCTCCCCCTGCTCTATGGCCTGCTGTGTAGATGTCCTCCTGTGTAGGTACCTGGCTTCCTGCAGACACCATCTTCTCGGTCTTCAGGCTCTTCTAGCCCAGACACAGGAGAACCAGCTGGGAGGAGAGAGCGCACTCTAGTGGCCGGAGGAAGATACTGCGTACAGCAGTTTGCTTTTTACCATAAGCCTCATAGGCTTATAGGAAAGCATAATGGCCATAAAGGAGGCGGGGCTTAACGTCATGGGGGGCGGGGCTTCAGCGGCCGCTTCCATCACAGTCCGGATCCACAGCCACAGGTAAATATGACTGAAGAGGGTCGGGGCTGTAAGCAGGGGAGGCACTGAGGACTCCAGCCAGCTGTCAGCCGCCATGCGGCCCTGACAGCTGGGGGAAGACCAGCCCAGGGGGCATATGCCCCCCTGCCCCCCGGCCCAGCCCGCCCCTGATGGGGACTGTATGTTAGAAAGCCCCACAAAGCACCCCATTTTAGAAACTGCACCCCCCAAACTCTGCAAAAGCACATCCATAAAAAGTTTTTTAACCCTTTAGGGGAGTCACAGAAATAAAACCTAAGTGTGTAAGAAATGTGAAAAATTTAATTTTCTGTGCAGAGATTTTCTTGTAATCCAATATCTTTCATAATGATAAACCTATTACCAGAGAAATGCACCACAATATTGATTGCCCCGTTTCTGCAGTTTATAGAAATACCCCATATGTGGCCCTATTACGCTATTTGACGCAACCACAAGCCTCAGATATAAAGGAGCGCCTAGTGCATTTCAACGCCTCCGTTATATTTGGTCATTTCTGACTGTACCACTTCAGGTTGGTAGAGGCTCTGGGGTGCCAAAACCTAAAAAACACCACTAAAGGGACACCATTTAGAAAACTACATCCCTCAAGGAATGTAACAAGGGGTGCGGTGAGCATCTGGAGCCCACACGTGCTTCACAGATTTTCAGAACAATGTGGCGTTCCTTCCCTTCGGAGGCTTACCCTGCACCCGCATGGCGCTTTATGTCCACATGTGGGGTATTTCCGTACTCAGGGGAAATTGTTCTACACATTTCGTGTTTTTTTTTTATCTTTTAACCCCTTAAAGATAAAGACTAGATCAATGATTTAGTGTAAAAATTTAACATTTTTTTACACTAAATGTTGGTCTAGCCTTGATTTTTTTCATTTCCACAAGGGGTTAAAAGAGAAAAAACACAAAACGTGTAGGGTACTTTCCTCTGAGTACAAAAATACCCCACATGTGGATATAATGTGCCATATGGGCACAGGGCATGCCACCAAAGGGACAGAGCGCCATTTAGAGGCTGGAATGGAGGACAAAGGCCATGTCGGGTTCGCAGAGTGCCCGTGCTGCCAAAACATTGGAAACCCCCCCCACAAGTGACCCCATTATGGAAACTACACCCCTCAAGGAATCTAACAAGGGGTGCAGTGAGCATATGGACCCCACTGGTGACGGACACAAATGTGGAACAATGTGCTGTCAAAATGAAAAATAAAATTTTTTTACACTAAAATGTTGGTGTAACTTTGAGTTTTTCATGTTCACAAGGGGTTAAAAGAAAAAAAATGAACCCCTAATCACGTAGCGCAATTTCCCCCGATTACAGGAGTACCCCACATGTGGACACAGAGTGCAAAGCCGGCGCACGGAAAGCCTCCAAAGGGAAGGAGTGCAATTTGGATTTTGGAATCTGGATTTGGCCAGAATGGAGGACAAAGGGCTCTCAGAGCCCCCGTGCTGCCAAAACAGAGGAAACCCCCCACAAGTGACCCGAACGAACTCAGGAATCTGTGGTTCGTACGGGGTGGGGTCACTTGAGGGGGCTTGTGGGGCTTCCTGGGGCAGCGCCTTGGGGGCTTGTGATCACTAAATGATGATGACGATGAGGAAGAAGAGGAAGGAAGAGGGAACGAGGGATCTTCCTCTTCTCCCTCACTGGTTTTTTTGTTTTTGTTTTTTTTTCTCTTTAGGATGCCTTCACACACACCGGATACACACACTGGGGATCCAGTGTCAGTGCATCCCTATGATTGACATCCCGCTGCATATATGTAAGTTAAAGCCCGCTAGCCGAAGCATGCTACCTCCTTCCCGCTCCGGCTTGCTTCGGGGCTCCCGACGCAACCCGCGCAGCCAATCAGTGAGCTGCCCCGCCGCAGCTACTGATTGGCTGAGTGCGACGTCCTGTTTTTGTGCGTTTTTTTTTCTTTTGTTTTTCAGATATCGGTATCCTGTGGATTATATCGGATTAGTTGGACTACGTCGATGACCAGCGTTGTTTTTTATTTAATAAAATGGGTGGCGGGGTGTTTTTTTTTTAAATAAAATATTTTTCTCTATTGTGTAGTGTTTTATTTTTTCTTTACTTTCAGACTTAGTAGTCAAAGCTGTCTGATAGACGGCATCCATTACTAAGCCGGGGGTACTGGTAAGATCCGTGTTCCAGTAGTCCCGGGTGGTAGCAGGCTGGTATTATTAGGTTAGGCTGGGGAGGGCCAAAAAAATTGCCTTCTCACACTGATACTAACAAGCCGATAGAAGAACAACTGAAGCTCAGAATTATCACAATATGAAAAATCTTTATTTAGTTAAAAGCACATGTGAACAAAAAGAAGCAGGAAAAGAATGATGAATTACAACTGGAAGAATGTTAAAAAAACAACGACAACGAACATACAAGCAGGGGGTAATGCAGATGGACTACATAGGGTGTGAAAAAAAATCAAAATATGTGATGTTCTATCTACTGTAAATGTCAAAGCACACACCTATATGTTGTTTGCAGAGGCAATAAATATAAAGTACCAAAATAGTAACAATGGTATATTACCAAGGTAAGAATAGTAAAATAGAATGTCCACCGGCAGCCCCCACCCCCTCACACTGATACTAATAGGCTGCTGCTGTTTGGTTTTTAAACCGGGCTGGTTATGGAAATAGGGGCAACCCTATGCCTTTTTTTCCATAAATAAATCATTAATTTAGAAAAAAAAACGTAAAGGGTTTCCCAATTTCCATAACCAGCCAGGATTAAAAATAATTGTTGCAGGTGTTCTGGACCTAACAGCAGGCAACATCTTGGCAGATGCTGCTTACAGTATGGTACACAAGGGGTTAAGTATGGATGCATGGCATCCCCACTTAACCCTTTGTGTGCCAGACTGAACAATGTGACCTCCACATGTTATGATGCATGCCATCCTCACTTTACCCCATGGGGGCCACATTGATATCACCATGTACCAATCCCAGCAAGGAAGGGGGTATTCACCCCAATGTCTTCCTTCATCAGCAGAGCCTGGCACCCTGCGATCCAAGTATCCAGGCTCTGCCTCTTCTAATATGGAGTCTGATTCAAAGGCTGAAGTGGTGTGCCTGCTCAGCAGCTGATTTCAAAATGACGGGAGAAGACTGGAAGGTAAGTTAACCCTCTACCAGCCCCCCCCCCCCCCCCCCCCCCCAAGAACAGAGTACAGTCTTATCCACAGGGGGTGGATAGCATTACTACTAAATGAGGGCTCAGCAGGGGGCATTATTACTATATGAAGGCACAGCAGGGGACAGTATTACTATATAGGGGACACAGCAGTGGACATTATTACTATATGAGGGGCAAAGCAGGGAACACTATTACTATATGGGGGGCACAGCAGGGGATCATACATACAGGAGATAGCCCACATACCTACTGACTTTACTGCACATTACACCAAACAGCGAAATTACCACTGTTTTAAATTGGAAAAGGGAAGGAGGTTGCTGGAAAAGTGCAGAGCCTAAGTTGTTTGTCTGGCAGGTTCTGAAGCTGCAAAAAATCATCATAGTGGTCTGGGCCGAATGCAAAGAAAAGTGACAACTCAGTATTTTGAGAATTTTTTTTTCTACGGGATGCTCCGAGATGGAAAAGGTTAGGAACCACTGGTCTAAGCGAAAAGGGGTTGTCCCAACAAGGGCACATGTTTTCAGTTGCTGCATCGACTCACTGGCTCCTGCAGCCGCTTATTGTATCATCCATAGCTGCTACTATAGGGACCAGAGGAAAAGCAGTACTACGTAGAAGGTTTTTTTTTTTTGTATTATGAAATTATACTACTTTGTAAGTAATATAACTATGCCGAAGTAAGCCTGACGTGTAGCCAATATCCCCATTGACTTGAATTGGGAGGACATAATCATTTTGTGACTATGTTTTGTCCATTTCATTGACAAATACTTCTTTTGTGCAGGAAGCCTACATGTCCGGACAATGGACAGAATCTAGTCACAAAATGAGTCAAGTCAATGGGGCCATCGGCCACATGCTGGGCTATACATCAGGCTTACTTCAGCAAACTTTTTTCATAGATTCCTGACGTTTAGCCTGGCATGGGGCTAAAAAACATGATGTGGACCTAAGTGGAAAAAAAAACAATAAAGAAGTCCCATCTACTGCAAAATGGCACTGATAAAAACACATATCTGCCTTTATACAACCTCAAGCTCGAAACACACCATCTTTTCCCCAGGTGCAGGAAAGCCTCTGCACAGCTCACTAGTTTTTTATTTAGAGGCCATGTAATTCTCCAATTGCTGTAAAACTATCATGTACTGCTAGCAGGACATGATGGGAGTTTTATTTTGGCAACATCTTGAGAGTCACTTGTTGGGAAACAGTGATTTGTGGGACAGTATATTTAGTGTGGTGTTCTCTAACATATAACTTTCCAATTGCAGAATAACCACAACTCCCACCATGCACTACTGGCAAGGTATAATGTGAGTTAAAGTTTGACAACAGCTAAAAAGCCATTGATTGGGAAACAAAGATTTAGGAGGACAGTTTATTGAGTGCAGTGTTCTCCCACATGTGACTCACTCTCCTCCCTTCACCTCTTCTCTCCCTCTGTCACCCCCTCCCTCCCCCTTTAGCCCTCACTCTGCAGCTCTGGGCCTTGATGTGATCTCCCCATGGCTCAAAGGATAGAAAAGAGAGTATAACGTTTTTTTTGTTTGTGTTGGGGCACGGGGGGGATTTACAATGGGGACATAGCAGGGAAGGGGGTCATTATTACTATATGGGGGAACAAGGCATAATTACTATGGGGGCACAGCATGGCACATTATTACTATAAGGGGCACAGCATGAACATTATTACTATATGTTAGCAGAGCAAGGGACATTATTACTATGTGGGGGCACAGAAGGAGGCATTACTACTAAATGGGGGCACAGCAGGAGGCATTAATACTATATGGGGGCACAGCATGAACATTATAACTATATGGGGGCACAGCAGGGGGCATTATTACTATATGATCAGGAGATCTTACATGCAGGGGGGGATCCACATACCTACTGACTTTACTGGACATGACACCAAGCAGTGGACTTACTACTGTATGGGAGCCTATAGGTGGGAAAAGGGGAAGGAAATTGCTGGAAAACTGTGGAGCCTAATATGTTTGTCTGGCAGGTTCAGAAGAGATTAATTGTAGCTGCAAGAAATCATCGTGGTGGTCTGGGCCGGAGGGAAAAGAAAAGGAAAGTGACACCTCAGAAGACGTCACCTGTGAGTCAATGAATTACTTTTTTTGTATTTCGTAGAAGGTTATTTTCTCAGGGGTGCCGAGGTAAAAAAAAATTCCAAGGGGTGACTCCCCCAGACCTCACTCAGTTCATCATTGATCGATAGCAACATCATGGGGAGGTATCTGACTACATGGGGCAGCTATCTGACTACATGGGGGAGGTATCTGACTACATGGGGGAGGTATCTGACTACATGGGGGAGGTATCTGACTACATGGGGGAGGTATCTGACTACATGGTGAGGTATCTGGCAATGTGGGAGGGTATCTGGTTACATGGGGCGGTATCTAACTATATGAGGGGGTATCTGGCTACTTTGGGAGATATCTGGCTTCATGGGGGAGGTATCTGACTACATGTGGGAGGAATCTGACTAAATGGGGAAGGTATCTGACTACATGGGGGAGGTATCTGGCTACATGGGACAGGTTTCTGGCTACATGGGGGAGGTATCTGGATACATGGGGCAGGTTTCTGGCTACATAGGGGAGGTATCTGGCTTCATGGGGCAGGTTTCTGGCTATGATAGGGGCAGGTATCTGGCTATGATAGGGGAGGTATCTGGCTATTATGAGGGGAGTAATCTGGCTGTGATGGGGGGAGGTATCTGGCTGCACGGAGACATATTCAGCTCCATCGGACAGATCTGGCAGCAAGAGACATATCTGGCTACAGGGGACATACCTGGCATCAAGAAACATATCTGACTGCAGGGGGCATAACTGGCTAAAGGGGACATATCTGGCTAGGGGCATATCCGGTTTCAGAGGCATACGTGGCTAGGGGCACATCTGGCCATACCTAGCCGAAAGGGGTATATGTGTCTGCAAAGGATGTATTTGGCTGCAGGGAACATATCTAGCTCCAGGGGCATACCTAGCTGAAAGGGACATATGATTTCCTGTCTGTACTCCAGCCTACTTCTGTGGCCCCCTGATGGTTGCTCAGCCAGTCAGTGCACTGTCCTGTTGCAGCCACTGATTGGCTTAGCAGCCGTTAGGGACCTGCAAGACTGAGAAGCAGGTGGGAGCGCGGGAAGGTAATCATCATTTATTCAAGGCCTGGCTGCTAATTACTGTAATAGGCAGTGGCTACATTCTCACAGCACAGAGCCATAGGCCATAACAGTACAGAGTATGGCAGCAGATATCGATGTGAAACGTATGTGTGAATCAACCCTAAGTCAATGTTTATATCACATCCTTGGGGTACTCGGCTGGAGCATCTCGCCACATGGGGGTACTTGGCTTAAAAAGGTTGAGAAACACTGCTTTAGAGGACACCCCGACGGCTAGCTGTTTCCACAAGGTAGGGGTATGTTTCTGGTCTTGTGTCATTTAGAACCCAAAGACAGCATTAACCCCTTGCCACAAAATGAAGTTTGGGAAAAGTCATGTAAAGCAGGTAGTTCCTGCAACATGACGTTTCCCAAACGTCATGTCTTCCCTGCCTCCCCCCGCTGTCCCTAGGAGAGATCGGGCAGCAGGAGGAGGCTGTGTCACACAGCATCCTTCTGATGCCTCTGCCCAGAGGGGAGCCGCGCTCCCCCCGGGCAGTTAACCCCATAAACGCCGCGGTCAATGCGACCGCATCGTCTATGGGGAGATTAGTACAATTGCGGGGCGATCAGGCGGCGGGAGGAGGCTGTGGCATGTTGCCTCCTCCTGCCGCCACTACTGATCCTCCCCCCGGCCCTTCCGGGCCCCCCCCCCCCCCCCGATACTGGCGGATCGCCGCTATTACCGTTATAGCGGCGATCCGCCGGTATCGGCCATTTCCGGCACCGCCGCTGCATTTCATCTCCCCCCACTGTGAATCCACGGTAGGGGAGATGAAATAAGTATTAATCAGACCTCAGATCAGCCCCCTAGTGGCTGATCTCTAACCCCCCCTCCCCCCGGGCGGCCATCACATCCAAGATGGCCACACCCCATCCCTGCGAACAAACGATGTTTGCTCGCTGCGATGGAAATAAAAAAATGAATGAAAACCCCATGCTCTCCGCCACCGGAGGTAGCGGAGAGCATGGGGCAGTGATCGGGGACCCCCTGTGGGGTCCCGGAACAGGCGATCGGCGGTATATAGTATATACCGCTGATCGCCTGTTCCCAGTGCTGCCCGGCACTTTTTATCCCGTCACCATGAATCATTGGTGACAGGGGATAAAAAATGTCACCGTGCCCCCCCCAAGTCGCCCCCGTCCCCCAGTCACCCCCCCCCCCTTCCCCATATACCTTACCTGATCCAGGGAGGTCCGTCCTCCTTGACGTCCTGACTGCTTCTTCTGATGTGCGCATGCGCGTCAGAAGCAGTTAGCTCTGAAAATTTTAAGTGACAGAGACCAATTTGGTCTCTGTCACTAAACTATGATTACTGTGATAGAAAATATCACAGGAATCATAGTAATATAGTGAAAATGAATGTGTAAAAAGCAAAAGTGAAAAAGTGTAAGTGTGAAAAAGTGAAAAACATACAAATAAAATAAAACACACTTTTTATTATAGTAATAATTGCTGTTTACTCCCAGATTACCCGTAACCACCGCAGGTTGTCCGAATCCCCCCCAGTTTGCCCGTAACCACCGCCGGTTGCCCGTAAACACGCCAGATTACATGTAACCACCGCACGTTGCCCATAACCACCACGCCTTGACCGTAACCACCCCAAATTGCTAGTGACCCCCTCCAGATTGTCTGTAACCCCCCAGATTGCCCGTAACTGCCGCACGTTGCCCCTGAACACCGCACGCTGCCCCTGACCACCGCACGTTGCCCCTGAACACCGCACGCTGCCTCTAACCACCCCACGTTGCCACTGACCGCCCCACTTTGCCACTGACCACCGCACGTTGCCTCTAACCACCGCACATTGCCCGTAACCACCCCAAATTGCCAGTGACCCTCTCCAGATTGGCTGTAACCACCCCAAATTACATGTACCCATCCCAGATTACCTATAAGCGCTTCAGTTTATCCGTAACCACCCAACGTTGCCCGTTACAACCCCACGTTGCCAGTTACCACTGCAGGTTGCCCGTAACCACCACAGGTTGCCCGTAACCGCCGCAGGTTGCCCGTAACCACCTCCAGATTACCCGTAACCACCTCCAGATTACCTGTAATCTCATTTTTTTTATTGTATTTTAGTAACTGCGCTATTCTTATAACTATTACTAGCTGCGGTTTTGCTCCAGCAAATTGGCACTCCTTTCATTCTGAGCCCTGCTGTGTGCCCATACAGTGGTTTATGCCCACATATGGGGTACCGTTCTACTCAGGAGAACGTGCGTTACAGATTTTGGGGTACGTTTTCTCTCCCATTCCTCGTGAAATTGAGAAATTTGAAACTAAACGAACATATTATTGAAAAAATTCGAGTTTTTAATTTTTACTGTCTTATTTTGAATACTTTCCTCTAATACCTGTGGGGTCAAACCGCTCACCGCACCCCAAGATGAATTCTTTGAGGGGTGTACTTTCCAAAATGGGGTGACATTTGGGGGGGTTCTATTCTGCTGGCACTACAGGGGCTCTGCAAACGCACCTGGCCCTCAGAAACTTCTTTAGAAAAATCTGCACTGAAAATGCTAATTGGCGCTCCTTCCCTTCTGAGCCCGGCTGTGTGCCCATACAGTGGTTTATGCCCACATATGGGGTGCCGTTGTATTCAGGAGAACCTGCGTTACAAATTTTGGGGTACTTTTTTTCTCTTGTTCCTCGTGAAATTGAGAGATTTCAAACTAAACGAACATATTATTGGAAAAATTCGGGTTTTTCATTTTTACTGTCTTCTTTTGAATACTTTCCTCTAATACCTGTGGGGTCAAAATGCTCATCCTACCCAAAGAGGAATTCTTTGAGGGGTGTAATTTCCAAAATGGGGTGACTTTTGGGGGGATTCTATTCTGCTGACACTACAGGGGCACTGCAAACGCACCTGGCACTCAGAAACTTCTTCAGCAAAATCTGCATTAAAAAAGCTAATTGTCGCTCCCTTCCTTCTAAGCCTCGCTGTGCGCCCATACAGTGGTTTGCGCCCACATATGGAGTACCGTTGTACTCAGGAGAACCTGCGCTACAAATTTTGGCATACTTTTTTTTCTCATGTTCCTTTTGAAAATGAGAAACTTTAATCTAAACATATATATTATTGGAAAATTTTAATTTTCGATTTTTATACGACCTAATTGTGAATACTTTCCTCCAGCCCCTGTAGGGTTAAAATGCTCATTATACCCCTAGATTAATTCTTTAAGGTGTGTAGTTTCCAAAATGGGGTCACTTATGAGGGTTTCCAGAATACAAGCCTTCTAAATCCATTTAAAAAAAGAACTGGTCCCCCCAAAAAATCAGTTTTGGAAATTTCATGAAAATTTGATAATTTGCTGATACATTTCTATGCCCCATAACACCCTAAAAAGTAAAATATGTTTACCAAATTATGCCAGAATAAAGAAGACATATTGGTAATGTGATTTAGTAACTAATTTATGTGCTATGACTTTCTTTTTTAAAAGCAGAGAATTTCAGAAGTTCATAAAATGCTAAATTTTCAAATTTTTCATAATATATTGATGTTTTCACAAAAAACACACAAAGTAGTGACCAAATTTTGCCACTAATATAAAGTGCCATATGTGACGAAAAAACAATCTCAGAATCGTTAGCATACGTTAAAGCATCACTGAGCTATAAGCGCATAAAGTGAGAAAGGTCAGATTTTGAAAAATGAGCCTGGTCATTAAGGCCAAAACAGGCTTTAGAGGCAAGGGGTTAAAGGAGAAGTCCGGCGAAAATTTATTTTTTATATGTTATTACTTATGGAAAGTTATAAAATTTTATAATGTACATTAATTATGGGAAATGCTCATATACTGCTATTTCCCTTAATTTAGTGTATCAGGAAGTGTTAGAATTCTCTCAGAACCAGTGACGTCACAACGAAAAGGTGTAATTCCTATGGAGTGTCCAGCAGGGGGCGCATTATATATAGAAGTCAATGAGTACCATTGACTTCTATATATAGTGCGCCCCTGCTGGACACTCCATTGGAATTACAATGGATGTGTGTATGTAATGTAATGTACTGTACTTTGCGATTGAATACATTTATGGAATACTTTGGGGAGTAAGTGTCCTTGCTCCCCAAAGTATCCCATAAATGTAATCAATAAATACATTTGCTGGGCACCGAGCAGGGAGGGAGAGAAGTGCCATCTACCTCCCCCCTCCTTGCTCGGTGCTGGGGACATATACAAAGTACTACTCCCCCATTATCTGCAGATAATGGGGGAGTAGTACCTGTGCTATCTTATCGCCGCCGCCGCTCATAGAGGTGCCGCTCCGCTGCTTACTGAAGTGCCGCCTCCTACTCCACTCCCCCTCCTCCTCCCGGCTGACGCGGCCGGCCTGCAGGTACAGAGAGCGGCGGCTGGCCGGATAGTGTGAGTGGCGGCACGGGCAGCAGGGAGTCAGCGGGGCCATAGTGTTTCAAGCCGGGAGGAGGAGGGGGAGCGGAGGAGGAGGCGGCACTTCTGTGAGTGGCGGCGGCGGAGCGGGCGGCCCTTGTCTGAGCGGCGGCGCGGGCGGTGATAAGATAGCACAGGTACTACTCCCCCATCATCTGCAGATCATGGGGGAGTAGTACTTTGTATATGTTCCCAGCACCGAGCAAGGAGGGGGGAGGTAGATGGCACTTCTCTCCCTCCCTGCTCGGTGCCCTGCAAATGTTTTCATTGAATACATTTATGGGATACTTTGGGGAGCAAGGACACTTACTCCCCAAAGTATTCCATAAATGTATTCAATCGCAAAGTACAGTGCATAACATTACATTACATACACTGTAATTCCTATGGAGTGTCCAGCAGGGGCGCACTATATATAGAAGTCAATGGTACTCATTGACTTCTATATATATAGAGCGCCCCCTGCTGGACACTCCATAGGAATTACACCTTTCGTCGTGACGTCACTGGTTCTGAGAGAATTCGAACACTTCCTGATACACTAAATCAGGGGTCCTCAACTGGAGGCCAGCTGTCCGGACCCCTGGTCAGACCTCCTAACCGGCCCGGATCCGGTCCGTCCCGGGACAGTTAGGAGGTCCCGCTCCCCACCGCACTGCCTCCCGTCCCATAGGAGTACTGTCCTTAGGTTTCAGTACGCCTGTGGGGCTGGGGGCAGTGTCGGTCCGGCCCCCGGCTGATACGCGCTCCCTGGGGACGTCCCGGGGATTCCCCAGCAGAGCGCGCACCAGTGATCTCAGTGTACGCCGCCAGCCTTTACTTCCCGGAAATATAGGACGGCGGCGTACACTGAGGTCACTGATGCGCGCTCTGCTGGGGAATCCCCGGGACATCCCCAGAGAGCGCGTATCAGCCGGGGGCCGGACCGACAGGAGAAAAGAAGAAGACAGCTGGGGAGCAAGGTGCTAGGTGAGTTGTGCTTTGTTTTTTTGGGCTGGGGGCCATCTATAAGGGGAGAGCGCACAGGGGGGCTATATACTACAGAGGGGACCTCACAGGGGGGCTATATACTACTGGGGGGAGCTCACAGGGGGGCTATATACTACAGAGGGGACCTCACAGGGGGACTATATACTACTGGGGGGAGCTCACAGGGGGGCTATATACTACTGGGGGGGCTCACAAGGGGCTATATACTACTTGGGGGAGCTCACAGGGGGCTATATACTACTGGGGGACAGTGCACAGGGGGCTATATACTACAGGGGGTGAGCGCACAGGGGGGGGGGCTATATACTACCATATACTATACTACCCCCTTTGTACCTAATATCAAAGTGCTGGTGAGAGAGAAAAAAGGGCAGTTTTCTCGCTAATAAGCAGCAATTCTGTACGTAAATAGTTGAACGTTTGTGAAAAGTAACAAAACACGTTTCCTACGGATGTTCAGCTCGGACCTTCACCTGACAATAGACCCCGGTAAGCGGACCTTCACTAAAAGTTGTTGAGTACCCCTGCACTAAATTAAGGGAAATAGCAGTATATGAGCATTTCCCATAATTAATGTACATTAGAAAATTGTATAACTTTCCATAAGTAATAACATATAAAAAATAAATTTTGGCCGGACTTCTCCTTTAAGGGAATGTTCAGGTCTGGATAGGGCCCCAACTACCTTCTTAAACTACTGGTTGTCCTTTGTCACCACAGCAGAGAAACTAAAGTCAAATATAAATCAGTTTATCCCAAGTCTATGGTGTTGAGAGACTTTATCCTGTATTCACCAGTGATCAGCTGTGATTTGTCAAAGTCAAACATTTGAAGCGGCAGATTTGATGCTGTGTTCAATTATTTAGTTACATTGATATCTGCAACAACAAATCCCTCACAGATCCTATACTTGTAAATATATCCTAAAAGATTATATTTTGCGGCAGCATCCACGGCCAAAATAACTATTACACCAGTCCTTGTTGCCAGAAACCTTAGAGTTTGGCTAAGCCATTTATTTGCTAATTTACAGGATAGCATTTACAAGGACACTCTACCATGGGCATTTTCCCCATACTCCATAAGGCTATGTTCACACAATGTATTTATTGAATTAATCATGGCCGTTGTTGCAACAGCCATGATTAATTCAAAAGACACTTTGCATTGAAAATTAGTGAAATCCCGACTGGAGTGTATACAAGCTCCGTCCGGGATTGCGAGTGGCCGCATGGAAAACTGACATGTCAGTTTTGTGTTGCCGCTATTCTTTGAATAGCGGCCACACAGAACTGTCAGTTTACACAATGGAAAGTGAGGCTCTGGCGGCACTTCCCATTTTTTGCTATGGTGATTTGGGATTTGGAAGCACACGGATGCACCTGCATCCCAATTCAACATAAATGAAGTTCATCCGGTCCAGACTGCAGTATCCAGCCAGGATGATCTTCACTGACACCAGCTATTCTGTGACACGACTGGTATCATACAGTGTATGAACACGGCCTACTGTAATAGTTAATACTATACACATGTAAAAAACAAACAACGAAAAACCCTTCAATTTGCAATATATTTGTCACTTTTTATCTTGATACATTTTGGGTCCATTTACACAGAAAGATTATCTGCCAGATTATCTGCCAAAGATTTGAAGCCAAAGCCAGGAATGGATTTGAAAAGAGGAGATATCTCAGGCTTTCCTTTATGACCTGATCTCTGTTTATAGTCTGTTTCTGGCTTTGGCTTCAAATCTTTTGCAAATAATCTGTTAGATAATCTTTCTGTGTAAATGGGCCCTTTGGTTTAGTGCACATGCCTATATATTTATATTGTTAATAATGTCAGATTTCAATAAAACCTCCACTAATTTACCTTCCAGAATGTGAACAATGCAATCACGTATCTGTACTGATAGTACTGATCTGTACTGATACTTCTAGTGAATGCTCAGTTGCCAGGAAACACAAGGTCACTATCAAACAGTGTCCCTATGTAATAAGCTCCAGGTGCTCACTTGTGCGCAAACTTCACCAGCAAATCATAGGATCTCAGTTCAGTTGCCAGTTTTTGTAAAGTAAAACTATGCACATTGATGCAGCTGTTTTCTTTTTATAGGTGCCATTCTTCTTCATGTACATTCATCAGTGTTTTTTAATTAATTGAAATTTTACTCAATCCGAAACGACGTGGTTAACATTACATTCACATCATCTTTGCAACTTTTATCTGAAAACAATATGCCTTTTGGAGGCTGTCTGTTTGGTTAAACGGTTTGTACAATCCCATGAATTGGCAGCTAACCTTGCCCAATGAGTATCTCGTGTGTATGACCACACGAGTGTACTAAACTGCAAGTCTTACCATTATTTTGTGTTTTCTTATCCATCCCCGTAATTTTTTTTTGTTACATAGTTATGCTTTATGGTCCAAATATGGCTTCCAAAACTTTATATATGCCTTATATCTCCTAAAAGACAGCTACTGCACTGACATAAGGACTCATTCCACACTTCTGCTTAGAATATTGCTGTGAAGACGTGTTGACAGGTTATGCTTGCTATGTGCAGTCAGCTGTCTTTCTGATTCCCAGTCCATTTATGAATGATAGATTTTTTGAGCGCTTCTACAGTTCGCGTATGTCTGTCACTTAGATTACTGTCCTTTGCCGATTTCAGGTTGGCTTGGCGATAATTCTGCTTATGTCACACTTCATCTGAGTGACATTTTTGTTGTTTGGTTTGGGATTACGCTATGGTTTATCTTTAATTATGTTGACAAGAATGTTTAATGAGAATTTAAATAAGTTAACATCAAAATGTATAACACATCTACTTATTCAAATGCATTATCATACGATATGCTGACCTTACTTTGTGTACTTGTCTGATGTGATGTTTCTAATTTCAACAATTTACTTGTCACTGTATGGTCATGTATACAACATATTTATGTACTTTACGCACAGTTTGTTCCGATCTGATATATATCTGAGATGCCACAGATCAAACAGCTTAATGAGCAAGTTCATTTTTCATAATCTGACATGTCACACATTATGCAGGTATAGCTCTGTGACGTTTTAACGCAGGGGTAGGGAACTTTGGCTCTCCAGCTGTTGCAAAACTACAAATCCAATCATGTATGGACAGCCAAGGCCTGGCTAGTAGTAGTAGTAGTAGTGCAGGGTAGTAGTGCAGGGTATTGTATATACCAACATTATATTAACAGGCAATTTACACAGCCATGCCTTTGTAGAGGAATATCATTGGCAAGCCCAGGGGCCTTCAAAAGGCATCCAGGATTGCGATAGAGCTGATCGGAAGCCCAGACCTCACCAAGGGACCTCTGATCAGGTGGGTATGGGCGCGCACCCCACGGTTACATGCCATGTAATGACTTGTTGATACAATTTCATAATAGAAATAACTACAATGGTCACTGAAATAAGTTAAAATGTGAAGAAAAAAAAAAATAACAAAAGATTAAATCATAGGAACAATTTAAACTAAGGCTGTGTTTCCATGTATGCTTACAGAATGCATCTGAGACCTTGCCCCCATATCTTCCCTAATAGATGTGCAGTGTTGCTAGGATTAGGTTCTAAAATCAACCTAACTTTTTGCCCGAGATTGAGCGAACCTTAAACAAAATGGCATGGTAAAACTTTTTCAGGTGTTTTAGGACAGTGGTTTGAACAAGGGATTATCCCTAATCCCTTTTGTCAGAGCCGCCACCAGGGCAGTATTGGCGATACAGCCGTCAGGGGTCCGGGCTTACAGTAGGATCCAGGGGGGCCTGCCTTACCAGCCTCCCTGCAAAGAAGCTCCTGACAGCTGTAACGCCCTTCATGACCTTCGTTGGCTGCTTTCTCCTCTGCTGGGATGTCAGAACAGAAGAAGAGAAGGAGGGGCCGTAGCTGTTGTGTGATGACCAGAAGACTGCAGCACATGGGCCCTGGAGCTTTCCTGCAGAGAGTAAGTGTGCTGATTTCTGTGTGTGAATATATATCACACACATATACACACACACACACATATATATGCATGTGTGCTTATTTGTGTGTATGTGCTTGTGCGCATGTGTGTTGATAACTGTGTGCATATTTGTGCGTGCTTGTGTGCAAATGTGTAATGTCCCACCACGGATGTTACTAGTTTGAACACCCCTCGCAAAAGCCTTGAACTATGAGGAACAATGTGGTAATGAAAGTGTATATTTTAGTTTTACCATAAGCAGTCACTTTCTATATATTTGTAACTGTTGCACAGCTGTAGTGAACTTGTTTGTGATCTGCACACCAATGAGAGCTACTCTTCTCTCCACTCAATGGAACTATTACACACCCTGTAAAGTTGATCATCATATCAGTCCTCACAAGGAACGCTATCCTCCAGCTGTATACCCAAAGACTGGTGAAGCGTGTTCTCACGCAGCTGAATGGACGTTTTGGGAGGCGGGACTTCCTTCCTCACGCATGCGTGAGCACCTGGGTGATATGTTTTTGTATCTATGTGAAAAAATATTTGTTTCAGATACACTGATAAAAAATTCTAAAGTAAAGCAGCTTTCCAAAAGGAGCTACTGTTGGTGTAGGTGTGTGGATTTGTGTTTGTGTACGTGCTTGTGTGCTGATTTGTGTATGCAGGGCCGGCCTTTGGGGTTCGCAACCTGTGCGCTCACACAGGGCTCATAACTCCTGGCAAGTTAGGGGGCGCCCCAACCTCCTACAGTGACTCTGTTACGGCACACAAAGCCAAATCATGAAGAAAGACAGGACTCCTCCCTGCCGGCAGGGGGCAACATTCTGATAGCAGTCAGCTCTTATTTCCAGGCCATAGATATTTTCCTGGCACACAGCACTGGTGGGGAAAGTCAGGAGTTAAGGTAAGTCTAAGGGTAATCTCTGGCATTATATTACAGGTGAGCGGCAGCCGGGAGATGATTCATGCTGAGAGCAGCAATGTCGGGCAGGTCTTACTAGAGATACAGCTGTCCTGAAGTCCTATTCTTCATTGTATCAGGGCCCTCCAAGGGTTACATTCCCCCCTCCTTTTGTCTTCACTCTTGCAGTCAGTGTGTCCTGGCTCCTATAACAGATCCCCTGTGCAGGGAGAGCCTCTCCATAGTTCCAGTCTGCTCAGTTCTGACAGGACAGACGTAAAAAAAAGGCTTAGGGCAATAAAAATCTGTAAGTTCCTGTGCCCATCCTCTCAGAAGATGCCCAGTTGTTCCTTTACTGCCCTTCTCATCCTGCACAGACCCTTCCTCCTGTAAAGTATGTACAGTATATGGGTGCAGTAACACAAGCTGCATATGTGACACTTCATGTTTTCCACCGTTTATTTTCTGGTATAAATTCACCTAGCTTTCTTTGACATATGAAGATAAATTGATGTATAGAAGGGTCTGTGTGATTTCTACAGCTCCCCTTATCCACTTTCTCCTCTCCATACAGCTCTCTGCCACAGACTGCCCCATAACATTTATATTCCCCTCCTCATTTCCATGTTCTCTCTGCCCTCCTCTCCTTCTCCTGGTTTCTGATACAGACAATTCCCTCTCTTTGATCTATCTATCTCAATAGGCCGCTCTCACTCTGACGTTGTGGTGTTTGAGTGATGTATATGTGGGCTTGTCCATTATATGGGGGTAAAGAGCTGCCCGACTTCTATTTGG
The DNA here is from genome assembly GCF_027789765.1 of Dendropsophus ebraccatus. NCBI lineage: Eukaryota > Metazoa > Chordata > Amphibia > Anura > Hylidae > Dendropsophus > Dendropsophus ebraccatus. Next base: position 111,116,215 of record NC_091454.1, on the reverse strand, counting down.
GAACATGTATTGGGCATGCTGCTTATATGAGGTGACAGAGGGGTCTCTTACTGTGTGAAGCGATACAGATGAGGATTTGTATAGTGATGAGGATAATGCTGCAGCAGAGAGGAGCCATCTTGGGTGAAGGTAACCCAGAGGCACATGGCCTATTATGTCCCTTCCTTGTATGAATATATTTTGGCACTGACATAAGTGTCTTATTAACCAATAACTTAAAACTGGAAAAGGAGTCAGTAGCAGCAATAGTCCCTGGTGTAGTAGGTAGATGCACGCTGGGAGTCTCACGATGCCCAAATGGGTTCATGTTACATGTAAAGAGAAGGTCCAACAGCATCCAAATGATAATCTTCAATCTTTATTGAAAAGCCAAGCTTACATAGATACAGTGTTTGGACCCCTGCTGGGGTCTTTGTCAAGTAAAGCCCGTGGAAAATTACATCAATTCCGTTTCTATATATTTTGGCACTGTTATAAGTCTCTTATTAACAAATAACATCCTTTCTGGCTTTCTTGGGTGAAGTTAACTCTCAGATGCACATGGAATATTACATCCATTTTTAGATCGTCATCATCATCATCAATAGATTCATGTCTAAGCAGCAAAAGTCTGGTCACGGTGAAGCAAATAGCAACAGGCGTGGCAACAGGGCGCAGCTACCTGTACGAGCCAGTGGTCAAGTTGTGACCAACCAGCCTGCAGCTGTAGATTGGCTCCTCCAGAGTTCAAGCTCCGGACCAGGCAGTAGCCATACTCTGAGCCAACTATTGTTGGGATCATCAGATACCACCACCAACGAAGATGATGATGATGTTGCAGACGTGATTGGCATTTGGCATCATCAGGGGATGAAGGTGTGGTTGTGTCTGTAAGCGAGTATCAAGGAAGCAGTTGACCTCCACAAGGCAAAAGGGATAGCTCTTCACCATCAGCTACTAAAGAGCTGCCAATACAGTTTTGAAGTTCGGCAAATTTTTTATGCTAGTGGCAACAATGAAAAACAGGTGTGCTTTTCTGTAAACAGAAAATGAGCCATGGATCAAGTGGCAACCTCGGTACCACTTCGATGAGAAGGCACCTGGAACTCCACCACCTCACTGCCTCGCAGAATCGGGACCCCAATGTTACTGCTCGTCACAAACCACGCAACAATATCAGTGCAAGCCAGGGTTCCTCTACTTTTGTTTGAGGCAGAAGCTCTTGCTCTATACCGTCTACCTCTATCTCCTCCATTGGGTCATGCGATAACCCACTACAACAGCTTGTCCTGCATTTGCTCAGCATGGGTGAGCGCAGCCACACAAGGCGGGAACTGCTTGGCTTCATCCAGGAGGAAATTGCTAACTGGCTGACCCCTCGCCAACTTCGGGTTAGAATTTTGCTCAAAAGGGTATTGTCACTGACCTTATACCCTAGCCATAGAGGACAGGGGATAATAAACTGATCAGTGGGGGACCAACTGCCTAGCCAGCCCCCCCATCCAAATAACAAAATTAAGAAGAAAAAAATAAGACATCGCTCCAAATTAAAACAGAGTTCAAGAGTATTATTTAAACATTGGTCAATTGTCAAAAATGACCCGATCCTCAGATGTATTGTTCCAAAAAATCCTATGGTTATTTTAAAAAAACACACAGTCTGCATAGTGTTCTAGCCCCTAGTTGTCTACGAAAAGAAAAAAAAAAAACCTTTAAGTCAGTCTGAACCAGAGCTGTGGGGAGAACAGTGTGATGTAAGGTGAACATGTGTCTATGCTGCACATTTGTTTCTAATGTAACATGTAATAATGTTTCTAAAAGTTTCAAATAAAATAAATGCATGCAACTGCTCTTCTAGTTATGCCATTTATTTACTAGACTGTCCCTGTAAATTGCAATACTTGGGCTGCGGTGAAGCTCCGTATAAAGGCATCTTTCTGACATAAATTCGAACTTTTTTGGAACAAATACCTGTTGATAAACCACATAGATACAGATATTTAAATCAACAGAGAATCCTATTGGATCTTTTGCATTTTTCATGGAACATACTGGATAAAAATTCCCTTTCCATTAATATTTTCTTTATTGCATATATACATACATATACAGTGGTCCCTCAACATACAATAGTAATTGGTTCCAGAATGACCATTGTATGTTGAGACCAAGACTCTATGGAAAACTGGTAATCTGTTCTGAATCCCCCAAAATGAGAAAAAAAGAACATTTAAAGAATAAGCAGATGACTTAATATGGAAAAAGCAAGTCCTTACATACAACAGTCAGAAAAAGCGACTGGAGACTGTAAATTACTTTGTAAGTAGAAGATGGGAGCACACAGAGTTTCAGAAAGGGGGACTTCTAGTATAAGTGTAAAAGTTTAAAAAAAAAGTGAAGTTATTAATAAAAAGCCCCCTCCTCTAATAAAAGTTTTTCCCATGTTATAAATAAATAAACAAACCTGTTTGGTATTGCCGCGTATGTAATCGCCCAAACTAATAATTAATCACATTCCTGATCTCTCACGGTAAACGGCGTAAGCCAAAGTGCAAAATTGTGCATTTTTGGTCGCATCAAATCCAGAAAAATTGTAATAAAAAGCGATCAAAAAGTCGCATATGCGCAATCAAGGTACCGATAGAAAGAACACATCACGGCGCAAAAAATGACACCTAACACAGCCCCATAGACCAAAGGATAAAAGCGTTATAAGCCTGGGAATGGAGCGATTTTAAGAAACATATATTCGGTAACAATGGTTTGAATTTTTTACAGGCCACCAGATAATATAAAAGTTATACATGTTGCATATTGTTGTAATCGTAACAACTTGAGGAACATATATGTCAGTTTTTCCATAGGAGACACGGCGTAAAAACGAACCCCCCCGCCAAAGAAAAAGAGTTAAGGGTTAAAGAGTAAGCATGACATTCAGTCATACCAACTAATACATTTTTTAACAATGCAGATAATGAAATATCAACATCTATTATCCCCTTTTTAATCAATTACATTGCCTCAATATGCCCTATCAGGAGTAGGAAAACAACCAGACGACAAATAATTAAAAGAATGATTTTATTGGCAGCAGGACAAATACAAGGCTTACCAACATTTTTTTTCCACATTAATCTCCCAGACAGTCAACAAAGTTCTAGTAGGCATAACCGCACCCTGCCACCCTGTGAAGGCACCCGCTATTAAAGCTGGCAAAAATCCTCTCAATCCAAAGAGTAATCTTTTACCTGATAAGTGAAGCCATTTTAGATGAAGCTCCTCTTCTAGTATCAATAAACATAATTTTATCATGCAGAGAACACACTAAAAGGCTGCTTTTCACATTCATGAAAAATATTTATGTCGCTGTAAATGTACATGCCGTGCTGTATCATGATATAGCGATGCATAAAAATAATTTTCACCCACAGTTTACGCAGGGTGTCAAAACTATCTGTGGGCACCCAGACATCACGGTGCTCATAGAAGTCTATCATTACTATAGACTGAAGTTCAGAAGAACAAGATTATGTACAATAGATTTTGTCCCACAGTGAATCTGAAATTCATTTTTCAGTGAATTCAGAATAGAGTAGCAGCCACAAAATATACGAGTGTTGGACAGAGCAGGTCACTGCTAGGGATAGTTAAGAGGAATGTTCAGCAGATGACAGAAAGAAAAGGGAAAGTGCTTACTACAATCCAGAGTGTAATTTTTCCAGTAGTAGTACAAAACAGATATACGTATGTCCCAGCATACCATTAAACCTAAACTAATCTTATATGGTAAACTAACCTGACTGTTTGCAATAGCTTACATCTTCAAGATCTTAAAGATCAAGGGCTGTTATGACATTAATAAAAGGTAGTATCTGTAATGCTGGCACCAAAGATGACCCCTCAAGATCTTCAGTTTATCATCCGTAATCGTGGCAAGAGAAGTTGCTTCCATCCTTACTAAAAGCCGCCAATAAGGATAAATCCAGTTGAACACTGTCACACTTAAAGGGGTTGTGTCATTAAGAAAACTAGGTTGGATACCACCTTATGGATAGCTATGAAAATAAATAAAAACAAGTTTCAAGTATTCTCATAAGAACATGGAAGAGCTGGACAGATATCTGATAACCTAACCTTAAAGGGAACCTGTCACCCCCCGTACCGGGGTGACAGGTTCCCGACCCCCCGTTAGAGACCCCTATACTTACCTCATCCCGCCGGGTCCCGCTTCTGGATTCGGTCGGGTCCCGGAGATCTCAGCCGCTGCAGCCCGGTGCGCGCGCTGAGAGATGAGTCCAACGCTCATAGAGAATGACGGGAGAGTCCAGCGCTCCGTCATTCTCTATGAGCGTTGGACTCATCTGTCAGCGCGCGCGCCGGGCTGCAGCGGCTGAGATCTCCGGGACCCGACCGAATCCAGAAGCGGGACCCGGCGGGATGAGGTAAGTATAGGGGTCTCTAACGGGGGTCGGGAGCCTGTCACCCCGGTACGGGGGGTGACAGGTTCCCTTTAAAGAAAGGGACCTTCATACAGCAGATAAGCTAATAAGATGACATAAAAAAAAAAACACATGCAATTGTGCTTGTGTGCAGCAATAGAAAAATGCTAGATTTTAGGTGATATTTTTCATGAAAAGGTGATGGATTTATGTCAGCAGTTCTGAGCTTACGATGATGGAATAGCCAGGACCCTCTTGTCTTTGGTCATCAGAAGCCTTTCACATTGCAAAAGCCAAAGCCAATACTGTAATTGTCCATTGTAAGAAGGAGCACTCTTTATTGTTCAATTTCCAAATTATCAATTTTAATATCGGGTGGCTTAAAGCTAACAACCTCTTCATATGTAATCTCTGGTGAGAAGAAACAAACGCAAAAAAAGGTTTTAAGGCTTTAAAAAACAGGAACATTTGTCATGCAGCATACATACAAAACAATGGCTCAGTTATAAGTGATAAAGCAAATATTACAAAATCTGCAATCTTGGTGTTTTTTTTCCTCGTTTACACTGTTCACCGTGCGGCAACGATAGCTATATTTTAATAGATTGGACAATTCCACACGCTACAATACCTAATATATTTTACATATTTGTATAATGAGGAGGGGTAATTTAAACTTTTAATGGGGATGAGGTTTTATTTTATATATTCTTACATTTTTATTGATTTTTTTTTTTTTTTACACGCACTTTGCATAGTTAAAGCGTAAGAAGGAGGAGAAGATCCACAGCGTCCAAAAAAAAGTTTTGTTGTCTTTATTATGAGGCATATAAAAAGTTACAAAAGATAAAAACGTAGGCCAGTTAAGCGTAGTTAAAGCGTAACTGTCATTTCAGGGCCATTTTTCTGAAAACATTAAATATCAACAGTACAAGCGATTTTAAGAAACTCTGTAATATGTTTTATGTACTAAAAGAGTTTCCTTCTGTACTGAAAAAGCAATCTCCCAGCCTCCCCCCTCACATCAGATGAAGCAGGATTTCTGTCTCCATTATGTGGCTATGGAGAGGGGAGGGGCTGTTAGGAGTGACTGAGCACGGAAGATTTCTGCAAAGCACAACACCCTGCAATCTTCTCTCAGTAAGTTCATAGATAAGCACTGACCTTTCTGACACCTGAATTTAGCGTTTTAGCTGCCCAGAGAGTCTACAAACAGCTGACCTTCATGTCACCTCTTCCTGCTCCCTCATCTCCCTCAGCCCCTCCCCGCTTCATAGGCTTACAATGGAGAGAGCAGAGCCCATCTTCACTAGCTTCTCTGTAATGAAGACGTGTTTGCCTGATAATGCACAAATAAGAAGTCAGGGGGGGAGGCTGGGAGATTGCTTCTGAGTACAGAAGGAGGCTTTTTTGGCTAATGAAACCTATTACAGAGTTTCTTAAAATCGCTTATACTACTGATTTCTGCAATAAAAAAAAACATGACTGTTACGCTTTAAGTATTATCTGCAATTTTCCCATACAGTCTGCCTGAGGCAGACTCTGAGGAGATTGCCAATCAACAGGATAGAAGTATTGCTCCTCCCACCTATCAGGGAAAGTGATTGGGGCCCCCAGTGTCATGATGTGGCAGTCCTGGTCAGTCTGTGACAGGTACTTATCCTGTCGCTGCATTTAAGGAGTTAATGGCAAGCAGCTGTGTAATCATAGCCATCTGTTATTACTAGAGATGAGCGAATCTCGTCTTCCCACAAGCTATATTTATCTTTTTTGTTGGTAAATTAGACCCATCACCATTTTCCTGCTGCCTGAACCAAAAGTCACTGTATTAGTAATCTGGTTACTCCTACCTGCCTTGCTAGCTTAAACTGATAGATCTCTACTTATTTAGGTATAGGGAGAGATCTATCAGTCAAGGTTGATGTGGCAGGCAAAAGCCACTGGGGACTGCCCCAATGGTTCGTGGTTCAGGCAACAAGAAAGTGCTGACAGGTTCTTTTAAGCTATTTTATGTTCTGCTGTTGCCTAGACCTTTTTTTAAACAGATGCAACCATAGTAAACATTGGGCTCCTGAAATCTCAGGATCTAGGGCGAAGATGTACAAAATACAACCTGTCTATGTTTTAACTCCAATATTTACAGGACTGAATACATATGAAGGCTTTAATTATTCACACTTATTACACACATACACGCACACACACACAAACAGCCCTCTACCTTTCCATTCATCAATTGTGCGTTCTTTATTTTCTGCAGATTCATCATAGGGCTCAGCCTCAGGCTCATCTTCTGGATCATGATACTGCTCGAAGTAAGGATGTGCAAGGGCTTCAGTGGCTGCAATCCGTTTATCACTGTCTAAAATCAGCATCCGCTTCAGAAGATCAATTGCTAAAAAGATAGACACCTTGTCAAAATCATACTGCTTCCAGTAGAAAAAAGTATTTGGATCACAGAAAATATTAAGATTATTCAGAGGAAAAAAGAACTTGGGCAAATGCAATTCCTGTTCAGCACTGACATTATATATTACATGCCCAGTGGTGTCATATCGGTTATGCTTTATTAATGGCAAAAATTATTACCTAGTGTATAATAAAAACATAGTTATTGTATTCCCTTTTCTAAGTATAACAGTCACAGAATATTGCAGAATAGACGCATACCTAGAGGGTTGGCACCTCGAAATACCTCATTCAGATCCTGTTGTGGCATGTGTGGCAAGGATTCAATATACCTCCTAGCCTATTTATAAAACAAAAAAAAAACATTATGGATTATGAAAAATAAAATTGCCATTATTACTTGAGCAGAAACGCGTTTGCACTTTTTTCTATTCTAATTTCCCGTGCTTGTTTTGCCTGCTGTATTTCTTATTGTTTTTAGGAAAAGGTCTATTTACACACACCACATTTTTCAGACCACCGACATGGCCAGTCGTTAAATAATCATTATAATAATGGACATAATAGTAGTCCTTCCCTTCATAGAAATATTGAGACACACCACCATAGTTGAACACAGGTTAGAGTGCAGGAAATGTAATTGTCAGATGAATGACATTTGCCAATAATGAAATAATACTTTGGTACATACTATAAAGTTTGATGAACTTATGAATAGAAGAAAGCAGAGAACTCACATGCTCGGATGAAATTTTCATAAGAAATTCAGAATTAGGTGTGCCAACAACTTCCATTATCCTCTTCAATTGGTCAATATCTAAAGATATTTAGGAAAACACTAACCGAAATGAAGAACTCCCCAGGAATGAATAGCTTGAAGACCCACTGTCAGCAGCAATAAATTGAAGTAATAGTTTTCTGTATGACTATAAGCCTTTTTACATCAATTTGGCCAAATCTTCCTTACAATGTTGCTTTAGCTTATTTCCTTTCTTCCCAGGTATACTTCCAAAATCAGAAGGGGCAGGTGTTACTTCATCACATGTGAGCGAAAGTCACACCCACATGTGATGTCCAATAGCTGCAGAATGGTTCCTGCTACTACTTGCACAACCTCTTTTAAGTTACAGCATTTTAATTGTGTTGGGACTGGACTTTGGGACATTGTAACACCTTAATTCTCTTCTTTTTCCGCCATTGTGCTTTAAATTTTCTTGTCGCGTAACCACCGTGGTCTGCAAAGCTCACCTGTTGGATGGGTGGCCTCACTTTTGACTCTAGAAGACTCTGCTATACAAAGGACTCAATGACTATAAAGTGTCCAGATCCTGTGGCTGCAAAACAATCATTAACTCTCTACCACTATAAGGCTGCATTCCCACGTTCCGTGACGGATCACGGACGTGGAATGCATGTATCGGTGTCCCCCCGCGCCCGGACAGCATCTGTAATTAGATGCTGGGAGCGGGGGAGACTGTATTCATAAGCGCCGCACTGTAGTAACAGCACCGCGCAGCTGATTCATTACAGCGCGGCGCTTTTGAATACAGTCTCCCCCGCTCCGAGGGGACTCCGGTACATGCACGCCACGTCCGTGATCCGTCAGGATCATGGAATGTGGGAATGCAGCCTAAGGTGTTTTTGCTGATATGTTGTGTTGGTTCTCATCAAATCTGGCCCTGGGCATTATGGCCAAACTCCTCCATACTTGTCTCATCTGTCTAAAGGACAACGTTCTAGTAGCCTTGCAGTTTGTTCATATGCCACTTTACAAACTTACACTATGCTGCCATAATGTTTCTACAAAGAAAAGGCTTTCTCCTGGCAACCCTTCCAAACAAGCCAAATGTACAGTCATAAACATGATACCTGAGGCCTGTAGATTCTGAAATGTAGCTCCTGGGTTGTTTGCAATTTGTTTGAGCAGTGCAAGTCCTAGGGGTGAATTAGCTGGATTGTTTTCCAGCTGTGAATAATCTTTCTTAGGGTACAAACACACTGGGCGGATCCGCAGCAGGCGTCTGCCTGCGGATCCCAGGCCTGTACACTCTATGGGCAGACAAACTTGCAGCAGGATGGACATGCAGCTGCGAGTTTGTCAGCAGCCCGCCCCGTTAACTCCTGGCCGCCGGAGCGTATATGTCACTGGGTCCCGGCTCCGGCTTGCTTCAGGGCTCCCGGCGTATTCATGTCCCGCTCAGCCAACTAGTGCGCTGCAGCAGGGCAGCGCACTGATTGGCCGAGCGGGACTTGGTGATGTATACGCTCCGACGGCCGGGGGTTAAAGGGGCGGGCTGCTGACAAACTCGCAGTGGGATGTCCGTCCTGCTGCGAGTTTGTCTGCCCGCAGAATGCACAGGGCAGGGATCCGCAGCGGGTCTCGTAAAATGAGGGGCTTAAAAAATGTATGGAAATGACCCAATAACCCTTTCCATATAGACAAACATTAGCAGTTGATCACTGCTGACGCTACACACTAATCAACTGCCAAAACATTGCTTTTATAGAGGGGAGAGGGGGTGTCACACTTGCTGATTATCATTAATCAATCTGATATACAGCACCTTGCGGCAACTTACCCTCCTTATTTCTATGAAAGAACTAAAAGGTGTAATACATTTTTCACACACTACTTCTACATTCTGGCTTAGCTTTCATTAAATAAATGATCACATGGTAAAATATATTGTTTTAAAATTGTACATTACTAATAACACAGTGACCATTGTAATGTTAAATGACATTTTCACTATTAAACTATATTTGAATTCATATTGCCATATACATTGTAAAGTGCCTTGTATTTCTACAAGTTACAATGTTATACAGTGCCCTCTTGGATAACGGATATTAGTAATAGAAGGATACAGTCATTTCCTGGAAATAGAGCTTTGCCTTTCAACAGCTCAGCCATAATGCATCCAACTGACCAAATGTCAACTGAAAAAAAAAAATATAAAAATATAATAGAAAAGCATAAAAAATACAAAATATTAAAAGGTGAACAAAGCCCAATTCCATCATAAAGAAGCACCTGAGAAGGAGTTCACAAATTTTTCTAAAATTTTATTCTAAAGGGTCCTTTTACACACACAGGGTAATCTGTTAAAGTGACACTGTCACCCCCTTTTTGCATTTTGACTGCTCTCCACAGGTGTAAAGGGTAAATTTTACAGCTTTCCTTACTTATTTTATATTATACGTCATGGTGCTTGTTCTGGTAAAAAGGGGTTTTTATTATCTGTGGATTGGGATATGTGGGCGGGGCCTCGCAGTTTAAGTGCCACATCGCCCTGCCCCTAGCGCCACTTAGCCCCACCCTCATCCGTGACATCATCCCCGCAAAGGCCTAGACGTTTAGGCTGGCCCTTCCAATGGCTGTTGAGGGGGTGGGGCAATGTGGTGCTTAGACCGCGAAACCCCACCCACATATCCCAATCCACAGATAATAAAAACCACTTTTTACCAGAACAAGCACAATGACGTATAATATAAAATAAGTAATGAAAGCTGTAAAATTTACCCTTTACACCTGTAGAGAGCAGTCAAAATGCAAAAAAGGGGTGACAGTGTTACTTTAAGGGCCAGCAGATGGGTAGTCTTATAAGAACAAAAAAGTTAAAGGGAATCTGTCAACTCCCAGGCCAGGACTGTGTGCTCTAGCTGGCAGTCCCCTAGTGAGCATCGTTACTTTTGGTAATTTTCAGTGCAGTGGATTTTGCACAATCTCACATCTCCTACTGTACTAAAGAGGCAAAGAGGAGTTGTTTGTGCCACACCTCTTTACTCCTTTCTTCTCCCTTCTCTTCGTAAATAATCAATGCTGCCCGGCCTCCTGCTCACTTAGCTGTCAGCCAGTGTCTCTGTTTGCAGATCAGCCCTCTGTAAGCAGGTTATGTCTAAAAGAAACACTTAGACATAGTTGTGGAGCTGTGGTCTAGGGGTAACTCAACGTCTAGAGACCTGGACCAGGAGTGGATTTAAAACATAGAAAGGCTATAGAAACACTGTTGAGTGTATGTCTGTCATTTAATAGCAAATATCGGTTGTTTTAAAATAACTGTAATTATTTGCTGTTAAGTGGCTGCCATCCATTTAATTTAAACAGTGTTTGACACATAGCCTTTTTGTGTTTTCAATCCACTCCTGGTTTTGGTTGCAAAAAAAATGACCAAAAATACTGTGTGTGAACATAGCCTAAACAATGATACAATAATGAGAAAAAAAACCAAAGTCCTCTATTTCATGTCCATCAGGGGATTTGAACCTACAGAGGACTGATCTGCAATAAGAGACACTGGCTGACAGTTGAGTCAGCAGGTCAGGCATCATTGATTATTCATGAAGAAGAGGGAGGGGAAGGAGTGGTGAGGCGGTCAGAGTGTGGCACAAACAACTCCTCTTTGCCTCTTCAGTACAGTAGGAGACGTGAAATGCAAAATCTATTGCACGGAAATTTACCAAAAGTCACTATGCATACTAAGGGACTGCCAATTACAGCACACTGCCAGCACCTTAGTTAGGGCCCGGGAGCTGACAGATTCCCTTCAAGCAAGAACAGTAATCCTTCTAATTAAAACTTCACTTTTATTGTGTCATATAAAAATGCATCTTATCCATAAGACATGAAAACAGCAACAGAAGAGCTGCCATCTTTTGACTATAGAGACTAATGGTGGATTTTAACAGAGATTTATCTGACAGATTTTTGAAGCCAAAGCCAGGAACAGACTATAAACAAAGAACATGTCATAAAGGAAAGGCTATGTTCCTACACAGTATTTTGCAACCAAGACCAGGAGTGGTTTGAAAACACATAGAGGCTATGTTCACACACTGTTAAAATTGAGTAGATGGCCGTCATTTAATGGCAAATAACGGCAATTATTTGGCATTAAACGGCGGCGATCCACTCAATTTCAACAATGTGTGAACATAGCCTCTCTGAGTTTTCAAACCACTCCTGGTCTCGGTTGTAAAATACTGAGCAAAAACACTCTGTGTGAACATAGCCTATACCTGGAAACAAACCAAATAGTCACTAGTAGACAACGGGTCCTTTTACACAACCCGATCTTTGGCCAAACCTGCCGTTCAGTGCAGCATTTTTACAAGGCACAATAAATTGCACAGCCGGTTTGCGCAAACGATTGCTGCATCAATTATGAGACCATTAACATTCATCATTATCAGCGGTAAATCTTCAGTTCACACAGAGATGTGTGACCCATAATTTTAAAATTTACTTCAGCACAAAATATGTGATCAACCGACGAGCAGGCATTTTCCTGCACATTGGCTGATCGTTGGCACTTTTGTACAAGCTTAAATGAGCAATTCTAGGAACGCTCGTTGCAGACAAATCGGCCTGTGTAAAATGTCCCTCAGTTCAGTCCATTTAATTCGACAGACCCTGCATTGGTATGCTGTGTATAATGTGAATGTAAACTACTTATCAGATGTAAACATTACCTGGGAATTTTTTTTAAATAGTTCTAGGGATAAAATTCCATACAAATTTTTCTGCAGAAAATGACCACCAGTACCATCTAGTCTGGCCTTATATTCAATAAATGGTTGTAAATAAATTTTAACAGGGGTCAGATGTCTGAAACAAACTCCTCTTCCCTCCAAACACAATGAAGGAGCAGTCGTACCAGCAGATGTACCTAGAACTGCAGCTCATTCCATTCACATAATAAAATATGGCTGAATGTGAAAGAGTGAAAGAACAAGTGGGCATGAGTGCTGTGGTAGCCTGAGCTTTAGGATCACATGTATGCTCAATGCTAGCATTACATTTTTGATACTACAGCTTAAAAGGGGTTGGCCACTTTATAGTAAAATGATCGAGTGTACAGTATTAGTATCTGTACTCACTGCACTTACTGACAGCAGCTCCCTGTGTACCTCAGAGCTAAAAATCATACTCCCTTCCTCCAGGCTGTGCTGCCCTGCTCTGTGGCGAATCTGTCCATAAAATGGCTGACATGGAGGAGCATGTGACCATGTCCCGCCCCCCAGTGTCCACAACTGAGCCTGTATGCGCCTATGAAGGGCACCGAGGACAGCGCATGACCACATGATCCTGTACACTGAATAGTTTTACTATAAAGTGACCATCCCCTTTTAGCACAAAAGCAGTCAAATTGATTTAGTAATTTTTTTTCCTTTACCTGTTTGGTTGTAGTGCATCCAATTTAACATTATTTCTGGAGCACGATACCATCTAGTTGCTACGTATCCAGTCATTTCATCGTCTGTCTGTCTTGCCAGACCAAAATCTAAAATCTGTAAGACAGAGAAATAAAATCAGCTAATGTAGACTCACATTAAAATGATGATATTTTAACCCCTTCACGTCAGCCATCTGTATATATACGTTCCTATTGCACATGCCCCGTGCAGTAGGAATGTACATATACGTTCCTGACTGACAGGGGCTTTGTGATGAGAACGGGATCGCTGCAGAGACAGCGATCCTGCTCTCATCTGTGTACAGCACCGGAGATAATGAGGATCAGCTGCGATTCCGCAGCTGACCCCCATTAACCCCTTAGTGACCGCCGAAACGGCGGTCACTAATGGGCCGGTGCCGCCGCTGTATTTCATCTCCCCCCACCGTGAATCCACGGTGGGGGGAGATGAAATAAGTAAAAATCAGACCCCAGATCAGCCCCCTAGTGCCCCAGTCACTAACCCCCCCTCCCGCGGCGGCCATCGGATCCAAGATGGCCGCCGCGATCACTGTGAACAGACTAATGTCTGTTCACAGTGATCAAGCAAGAAAAATGAATGAAAGCCCCATGCTCTCCGCCACCGGAGGTAGCGGAGAGCATGGGGCAGTCATCGGGACCCCCCCTGTGGGGTCCCGGTACAAGCGATCAGCGGTATATACTATATACCGCTGATCGCTTGTGCCATGTGCCGCCGGCACTTTTTATCCCCTGTCACCATGAATGATTGGTGACAGGGGATAAAAAGTGATGTCCCCCCACCCCCCAAGTCGCCCCCCCACCCCCCCTGTCACCCCCGTCCCCCAGTCACCCCCCTTCCCCATATACTCACCGGAACCCACGGAGCTCCTTCCTCCTCGAAGTCCTGACTGCTTCTGATGTGCGCATGCGCGCCAGAAGCAGCCAGCTCTGAAAATTTAAAGTGACAGAGACCAATTTGGTCTCTGTCACTGAACTATGATTACTGTGATAGAAAATATCACAGTAATCATAGTAATACAGTGAAAATTAATGTATAAAGTACAAAAAGTGACAAACATACAAAAAAATAAAACACACACTTTTTATTATAGTAATAATTACAGTTTACTCCCAAATTACCCCTAACCCCCCCCCCAGATTACCCGTAACCACCGCAGGTTGCCCGTAACCACCGCACGTTGCCCGTAACCACCCCAGGTTGTCCGTAATCACGTCAGATTGCACGTAACCCCCCAGATTACCCGTAACCACCGCACGTTGCCCGTAACCACCGCACGTTGCCCATAACCACCGCACGTTGCCCGTAACCACCGCACGTTGCCCGTAACCACCGCACGTTGCCAGTGACCCCCTCCAGATTGTCCGTAATCACCCCAGATTGCCTGTAACCACCCCAAATTACATGTAACCACCCCAGATTAGCTATAAGCACTTCACTCTATCCGTAACAATTCTAGATTGTCTGTAACCCCTCCAGGTTGCCCCTAACCACCGCAGGTTGGGCATAACCACCGCAGGTTGGGCAGAACCACCCCAGATTGCCTGTAATCATGCCAGATTACATGTAACCCCCCAGATTGCACGCAACCACCGCACGTCGCCTCTGACCACCGCACGTCGCCTCTGACCACCGCACGTCGCCTCTGACCACCGCACGTCGCCTCTGACCACCGCACGTCGCCTCTGACCACCGCACGTCGCCTCTGACCACCGCACGTCGCCTATGACCACCGCACGTCGCCTATGACCACCGCACATCGCCTATGACCACCGCACCTTGCATCTGACCACCGCACCTTGCCTCTGAACACCGCACCTTGCCTCTAACCACCCCAAATTGCCAGTGACCCCCTCCTGATTGCCCGTAACCACGCCAGATTACAGGTACCCACCTCAGATTACCTATTAGCACTTCAGTTTATCCGTAACCACAGCAGGTTGCCTGTAACCACAGCAGGTTGCCTGTAACCACCCCAGATTGTCCGCAACCACCCCAGATTGTCCGTAACCACAGCAGGTTGCCTGTAACCATATCAGATTGTCTGTAACCACAGCAGGTTGTCCGTATTCACCCCACGTTGCCCATAACCACCCCAGGTTGCCTCTAACCACCCCAGGTTGCCTCTAACCACCCCAGGTTGCCTCTAACCACCCCAGGTTGCCTGTAACCACCCCAGGTTGCCTGTAACCACCCCAGGTTGCCTGTAACCACCCCAGGTTGCCGTAACCACAGCAGGTTGCCTGTGACCACCCCATGTTGACCGTATCCACCCCAGATTATCCATAACCACCCCAGATTACCCGTAACCACCCCAGACTGCCCGTAACCACCCCAGACTGCCCATTACCACCCCAGACTGCCCGTAACCACCCCAGACTGCCCGTAACCACCCCAGACTGCCCGTAACCACCTCAGACTGCCCGAAACCACTTCTAGATTACCCAGAACCACCCCAGATTACCCGTAACCACCCCACATTACCTGTAATCTAATTTTTTTTATTGTATTTTAGTAACTGCGCTATTCTAATAACTGTTACTAGCTGCGGTTTTGCTCCAGCAAATTGGCGCTCCTTCCCTTCTGAGCCCTGCTGTGTGCCCATACAGTGGTTTATGCCCACATATGGGGTACCGTTGTACTCAGGAGAACCTGCGTTACAGATTTTGGGGTACATTTTTTATCCTGTTCCTTGTGAAATTTAGAAATTTCAAACTAAACCAACATATTATTGGAAAAATTCAAGTTTTTCATTTTTACTGGCCAATTTTGAATACTTTCCTCTAATACCTGTGGGGCCAAAATGCTCATCCTACCCCAATATGAATTCTTTGAGGGGTGTACTTTCCGAAATGGGGTGATTTTTGGGGGGATTCTATTCTGTAGACACTACAGGGGCGCTGCAAATGCACCTGGTGCTCAGAAATTTCTTCAGAAAAATCTGCAGAGAAAATGCTAATTGGCGCTCCTTCCCTTCTGAGCCCGGCTGTGTGCCCATACAGTGGTTTATGCCCACATATGGGGTACCGTTCTACTCAGGAGAACCTGCGTTACAGATTTTGGGGTGAATTTTCTCTCCTGTTCCTCGTGAAATTGAGAAATTTCCAACTAAAGGAACATATTATTGGAAAAATTCGAGTTTTTCATTTTTACTGTCTACTTTTGAATACTTTCCTCTAATACCTGTGGGGTCAAAATGCTCACCACACACCAAGATGAATTCTTTGAGGGGTGCACTTTCCAAAATGGGGTGACTTATGGCGAGATTTTACTCCGCTGGCACTACAGGGGCTCTGCAAACCCACCTGGCGCTCAGAAACTTCTTCAGCAAAATCTGCATTGAAAAAGCTAATTGGCGCTCCTTCCCTTCTGAGCCCCGCTGTGTGCCCATACAGTGGTTTATACCGACATATGAGGTACCTTTTTACTCAGGAGAACCTGCGTTACAAATTTTGGGGTACTTTTTTTCTCTTATTCCTCGTGAAATTGAGAAATTTCCAACTAAAGGAACATATTATTGGAAAAATTCGAGTTTTTCATTTTTACTGTCTACTTTTGAATACTTTCCTCTAATACCTGTGGGGTCAAAATGCTCACCACACACCAAGATGAATTCTTTGAGGGGTGCACTTTCCAAAATGGGGTGACTTATGGCGAGATTTTACTCCGCTGGCACTACAGGGGCTCTGCAAACCCACCTGGCGCTCAGAAACTTCTTCAGCAAAATCTGCATTGAAAAAGCTAATTGGCGCTCCTTCCCTTCTGAGCCCCGCTGTGTGCCCATACAGTGGTTTATACCGACATATGAGGTACCTTTTTACTCAGGAGAACCTGCGTTACAAATTTTGGGGTACTTTTTTTCTCTTATTCCTCGTGAAATTGAGAAATTTCAAACTAAACGAACATATTATTGGGAAAATTTGAGTTTTTCATTTTTACTGTCTACTTTTGAATACTTTCCTCTAATACCTGTGGGGTCAAAATGCTCACCACACCCCAAAATGAATTCTTTGAGGGGTGCACTTTCCAAAATGGGGTGACTTATGGCGAGATTTTACTCCGCTGGCACTACAGGGGCTCTGCAAACACACCTGGCGCTCAGAAACTTCTTCAGCAAAATCTGCATTGAAAAAGCTAATTGCCGCTCCTTCCCTTCTGAGCCCCGCTGTGTGCCCATGCAGTGGTTTATGCTCACATATGAGGTACCGTTGTACTCATGAGAACCTGCGTTACAAATTTTGGGGTACTTTTTTTCTCTTGTTCCTCGTGAAATTGAAAAATTTCAAACTAAAGGAACATATTATTGGAAAAAATTTGAGTTTTTCATTTTTACTGTCTAATTTTGAATACTTTCCTCTAACACCTGTGGGGTCAAATTGCTCATCCTACCCCAAGATGAATTCTTTGAGGGGTGTACTTTCCAAAATGGGGTGACTTATGGGGTTTTTTCTCTCTGCTGACACTACAGGGGCACTGCAAATGCACCTGGCGCTCGGAAACTTCTTCAGCAAAATCTGCAATGGAAAAGCTAATTGGCGCTCCTTCCCTTCTGAGCCCCGCTGTGTGCCCATGCAGTGGTTTACGCCCACATATGGGGTACCGTAGTACTCAAGAGAACATGTGTTACAAATTTTGGGGTGCTTTTTCTCTCATGTTCCTTTTGAAAATGAGAAACTTTAATCTAAATGTATATATTATTGGAAAATTTTAATTTTTCATTTTTTTACAGCCTAATGGTGAATACTTTCCTCCAGCCCCTGTAGGGTTAAAATGCTCATTATACCCCTAGATTAATTCTTTAAGGTGTCTAGTTTCCAAAATGGGGTCACTTATGGGGGTTTCCAGTATACAAACCTCCTAAATCAACTTAAAATAAGAACTGGTCCCTAAAAAAAATCAGTTTTGGAAACTTTCACGAAAATGTGGTAATTTGCTGATACATTTCTAACCCCCGTAACACCCTAAAAAAGTAAAATATGTTTATGAAATGAAGCCAGAATAAAGAGGACATATTGGTAATGTGACTTAGTTACTAATTTATTTAATACAACTTTCTTTTTTTAGAAGCAGAGAATTTCAAAGTTCATAAAATGCTAATTTTTTCAATTTTTCATGATATTTTGATGTTTTTCACAAAAAACACACAAAGTAGTGACCAAATTTTGCCACTAATATAAAGTGCCATATGTGACGAAAAAACAATCTCAGAATCGCTAGCATACGTTAAAGCATCACTGAGCTATAAGCGCATAAAGTGAGACAGGTCAGATTTTGAAAAATGAGCCTGGTCTTTTAGGTGCAAATAGGCTCGGTCTTGAAGGGGTTAAAGACCAACTCTACTTCACGCTTACCCTTAATTCACAATCTTCATTTACAGCTAGATTGCTGGGTTTCAAGTCCTGAAAAAAAGTTTTAAAAAAAAATAAAATGGACATGAATATAAGGTTTTTACATAAGGGTTATGGTACATGAAAAACCCATATCTGAATGGCCTGGTGTTCCATGAAGAAAAACAATCCCCACCCCGTGACAGAACACAACCATCCAACGCGCACCTATAGAAAGTCATTGGATGTAACAGACAGCCCTGTTTTCATTTACCAATAGTTTTCAGGACGTTGCACATTTGACTTAAAAACTGAAGCAAACAGCGGTCATTTACATTATGATGCTGACTGGTTTACCAGTAACTGGAAATCAAAGGTGTACAGATAAGGAGTACTTACTCTGTGGATGATTCCTGCAGAGTGGATATACTGTAGAGACAAATTGAAAACCTTTATTTATTGGCAGACATATATAATGCTAAACTTTTTTTTGTTATTATTTTGTTATTGCCACATATGCTTTTTGAACTAATCATTGAGGACTCACTATTTGCTGCACTAGTACAGCAGAACAGTACAGCTGTCATTTGAGAAAGTGGGCCCCTGGACTTTCTTATATGTTAAGAAGTTATGTTTAAGAAACATTTTCTTTATATTGAATGCATAGAACAGTATAAAGCCGATTTACACACCAAGTTTCTGTGCTTTATTTACTTTGCCCTCTCCAGAGCCTGTGATAGACTTGTGTTTCTAAACAGTAGCCAGGCGGTACTTCTGAAGGGGGAGGAGCAAACAGCATCTTAAACCAATGAGAAGGCCGGAGATGTGTCAGACTACAATAAAAACTTTGTAGTAACTTGACTTAGTCTGCAGTCAGATAACAGCAATTCTATCCTATCTATCCTTTCATAAAACTGCTGTTTGTGCAATTCCTAAGAGACCGCCACAAAACACCCCCGAAACTAAAATTTTCATTAGACAGATTAAACAAAGCTCATTCTGAATCTGCAATTTCAAAATTACAGATTACAGAAAGATAAAAATTACAGATTGGCATCTTATATCCTATTTACAGATTACTTTAGGAATGGATTGGGGGGGGAGGGGGAAGTTTCACGATGACAGAATCCCTTTAACATAGTCTGAAACTTACACCTAAGAGAACCTGCATTTTAACTAGCTGAGTTTTTGTGTAAGGGTAGGCAGGAAAGGTTGCCGAGTGGTTGTCATCTTTACAGCTTTCTACTGGGGGGAAAAAAAAATAAAGGAAGAAAAACAAGGAGTATAAAAGACGTATTTATGAGCAACAAAGAAAAAGGATTGATAGAAATTTTTATGCACATGGGATCCAACTGTGCATTATGAAAAGCGATAAAACAATAATACACTGTGAAATGGGTGGTTTAGTTGCACTAGCATTGTCTATAAGTAATGCAAGAGCATTGAATACTCAATAAAACGTTTCTGCTTTTATCTGCTTACAGGTGGTATACAGACATTTATTAATATAACCACTGTAGCTAGCACTATTGTCATGTTAAAGAGGCACTTCTGACTCTTGTGTGTGGTCTTTTGCTTTTCAAGTGTACTTTTTTTGTATAATTCCCCATAATATATTTATACAAAATATATTAAAAAAAAAAAAAGAGCAAACCTTCAATTATAACATTTTTGGTTATTCTCCATTAGTGTAAAATTTTGTAGTACAAGCTAGGATCAGGGTAAGAAAAACTAAATTACTCACCCATCACACTGCCCCACAAATGTCCTCCACCTCAGCAGTCATGCCATATGACCACGTACATGAAGGGCAGGGAGGCCTGCGCTAAGTGTCAAAAGAAGGTAATTGGGGCAGAGGGCTTGATATGATTTGCACACTGAATTTTGGTTAGTATTTGGGCTCATTTTTTATCAGTATTTACCAATTGCAGAAAACAAGCAAATCTTGCCATTATAGTTTTGTAGGACAGTTCCAAACATCCAAAAAAAGTAAAATATTTATTTAATATTTTGGTTATGTTTTTTCTAACTTTGCATTTTATGATGTGCATTTTAAAATGATCCTGAAATCTTGTAATGTTAATATTCACCACAGAGCCTAAAAAAAGGCTGTTCTAAGTCTTCCTGTTTTGTCTGTGATAAGGAGGAAGCTGCTGGAAAGTGATCTGTACAAAATTACAGTAATAGGTGACACCAGTAGATAGAGGCGACAAAAGATTATGTTTGCAGCTTCTTGCGGAATGACTCTTTTAGAGCCCACAGAGCCCAGACACCTTTCTATTTATGTCAACAGGACAGCTCCTGCCCATTGCTGTATATTTACATGGTGTAATATGCTTGCTATAAAGAATCCTTGTAAATACTGTTATAAACAGCTCAGGAAAAACAACTGCATTATTATAAATTACTAAACAGAAAATAAAAAACATTACATTTTTTTTAAGTATCTGACTCTAATCAGTAAAAAAAAAATTAAAAAAAAATAATAATCTTGGCAATACATTAACTTTAGACAGATAGTCTGAGATAAGATAAAAGGGTCTGTATTTTCTTCCAGAAACAGAGCCACTATTGTCCTTGACTAGAGATAAGCAAACCTTATCCAAACCACAGCGAGCAGCACTTGATTACCCGTAGCTGAAGATGGATGCAGCCATAATGAGTCCTGGGAAACACGGATACAGCCTATGGCTGTATTGATGCTTTCCATGTACCCTTAGGACTGCATCCAACTTCTTCAGCTTCCTGGGATTTAGACAAACCTAAGTAAGCTCAGAGTTCGTTCATTTATATCCTTGACCCTTATCTGGCATTGCAAGCAAACGGAGAAAAGGGGGCCTTCATAACCAAACAATATATATATATATATATATATATATATATATATATATATATAACATAGCAAAAGAGGGTGCTTCCTAAGACAAACCAATATGCAAACACTACTAACAAAAGAGAACAGGGGTAGGTCATGCAGAAGGAGCACACCAAAAAAAGGATAATAGGATACAAAAGTTATAAGTTTATTGAATGTAACAAAGCATATACAAAAGGACGACAATGGCAAGGGAAAAAAAAACAAAAAAAAAAAAAAAAGATCCCTACACACCTTAAAAACAATTAAAATTCCCAAAAGGGGAAAACAAGTGAGACCCATACAATGTCCAGGGTCTCCCAGGTCAGCAACACGGTCAAGAAATATAGCTCAACAATCCCTCACAATAATAGATAACAAAAAATTAGAAAGAATGAACTAATCAAAAATCTATGTGATGCTATGTGTGCTATGTAAGTGGTGAATACACTGCAAAATAAATGTACAAAAAAACAGTGCAATCAAAGAATACCAGCAATTAGTAAAAATGCATATCACCAAGTTAGGAGGGAGAGGAGCAACTTGTGGGGACCCATAATATCCTATACGTCCCAACAGGAACTTCGTCAGGCATTGCAGCTCTGGTTTCTGGTACTGCAAGTTCAATTTAAATTGATAGGTCTGAGCTGCAAAACCAGACACTACATTTGGACAGATGTGACACTGTTCTAATCTTATTAAACCCCTTTATAGTCCATTCTCTGTCCCCTCTAACATCTCTGATACCTTGCTTGTCTGGGTATAAGGGCCATCTTGTTTTGTAGGTAGTTAGGAAAGGATTATTAATGTTTGTATTAAGAATAGAAACACTCTTTCAATTACAGAAGTGTAAAAACACAGAATGCCATGACCAAGTCTGACCCTTAAGGGTACTTGTCACTATGGTGCTATTACGGAATCAGCATGCAGTCACAGCTGACGCCGTAAAATTGCATTGCCGTTGATACGTCTCACACTGGAAAGTTCCAGGCAATGAGATCTTCCAGCATCAGCTGCAACTGCATGCTAATTGGGGAATGGCAGCAATGCGGTTGGTAGTTTTGTAGAGTAAAAAATAAATTACCTTAAGTCCACGAAGCAACTGATATATAAGGAACTGGATATGATCATCTGTAAGCTTCTGGCACTTCACAATGTTATTTAGGTCTGCTCCCATTAGATTAGTGACTAGATACCTACAAAATAGAAAGAAATATCAATGCAATAGAATTAGACAAGTGGTAACTTGCGGTTCAATTTTTCCCCATGTACATTGAAGGAGTTGAAATCTGTACTGAAAATCTGCACCAAAAAATGACACTGTGGATTCAAAGGATGTGCACCAGAAATCAAGATCTGTGTGGCAAAATAAACACAATTTTTTTTTTGTAGATTGTTGATTCTACTGGTGCAAATCTGTAGGTAGAATCTAAAGAAAATCTGAATTAACTCCGTGTGTTCCTCAAATTGAGCTTATGTTTAACATTGGCATCTCCTAGATCTGTCCCCTAGATCTATGTATCAAAGCATGAGTTTATTGAAAAATTCTTATATCTTATCAATGTATTAATGTACACAATAGCTGACAGTACAGGCACAGCACAGTTGCATTGCCCCTCCTTGCTCTGAGTGATGTGTATCTGTAATCGGCAATACTAGATGCCAGAGAAGGAAAGCCTCGGATACAGTATCTGGTAACGCTGTTTAGAGACACATAGCACTGGGAACAACAGAGCAAGCAGTGCAGGTACAGTTCTACTATTCCAAGTCCTCTGTGAACAGGAGGCATTCTGGATCTTGCACCTGGATTTTAGATCCCCCAAAAGGTCTGAACTATAAAACAGATCTGTCATATTTTTATCTGTGTTTGGTTAAAGCCTGTGTGTCCATGCAACATAACTCCAACTTTGTTTGGGGCAGTCCTTACATGTGACGTGCACAAATCTTGGCATGTTTCTTGTTATTCATTATTAAAGTATGTTGTTGCATGTGAAGTGAAAACCAACTGCCAGTACTAATTGGACAGATCAGATGACTGCGACTGAACTGAGCATGAGCGTCCCAACAAAGTGGATGCCTGGCGGGTCTTAACCAAAGGCAACAGGTTATCAAACAGGTTATCTAGGTTTATATCATTACAGCACAGGCACTATCTGAATGCATGCATCATCCTTGGCATGTGTATAAATACTGCCTGCCAACAGATTACTGTACATGATTATTAAATAGGTCCTCCAGTTATACAGTATGTTTATAAAAATCACTGTATGAATGAAAATATCTTAGGCTTTGTTCACACACTATTTTTTGATTAAACAATGGCCTGTGCAGCAGGTTTGCAATAACAGCCGTTGTTTAATCACAGCGGCTGATCGCACACAATGTATACACTACCACCGGCATTAAATGCGGCCGCAATCCACTGAATAGAGGCCGCACAAAATAGACTGTGCAAACAATGTAAAGTGCGGCTCAGGCACTTTATGGTTAATTGGAACGCAGACACACCTGAATGTGCTCGAAAGCCATTTTAAAAGTCATGTTCATCCGGTCAGTACTGCAGTAACTGTTGGGGTTACCTTCACAGACAGCCATTCTGTGACATGGCCGCGGCACAGAACAGCCGCTGTTATACAGAGTCTGAACATGGCCTTAAAGAAGAAATATACAAAGCAGAAGTATATAAGGAACGGTTTACATCATAATTCCCATCTACATTTAGAATGCACACTGGAAAAGCACCCAGTGAATGTGTTAATGTCTATAGGGTTATTAAAGAGAATGTACCATCAGGTATATCGCAAGTAAAACACTTGATTCTAATAGAGCCCTGTCAGAGGGGGTTTCATCACACTGGTAACGGGTGGGCTAGACCGATGCCCAGGAATTCACCGGCATTCCCACGCCGACGCTGGTCTATTCATGTAAACACCTTAAACCGATGTACACTTTAACCTAATGTGTCCGTATACTGCAAAATATGGAATAGACTTTAACAAGCCCTCTGTGGGATCATGTGAAACAATGCACCGGTAAAACAGATGTCATACTAATCTATGTGTGATGGATAGCACTGTATGGCATCAATCATTTGCATCCATTTAACTTATACATAAGCTTTTCCATAGATTTTCATGTCATGTGTGTTAAATAGATGTAATAATAACTTGATGTGCATAATGAATAACTTGACGTGGGTGCCGATGATGGATGCCATAGAGTGGCATCCATAGACCATTATTGCATCAATTTAATAGATAATTAACCAGCCAGTCCTTATAGCTGATGCCTGCACTACACAGATGTACAAAAAGAAAGGTGTTTTCCAGCTTCTAAAATTCAGTCTTTATTGGAATTTTTCTTAAAATGCTTTGAGAAAAAAGTTAAATTTTAAAAACATTACACTTTAGAAGCTGGAGGACACCTTTCTCTGTAAAACAGATGCTCCTTGTACGTATATGCAGGGATATGTCCCCAAAACATATGATAGACAAAAGGGGTAAAAAAAAAACAAAAAAAACAAATGAACTAGTGATACACAATGCACCAAAATAGCGATACTAGGTGCTTAAAATTAGTTCGATATCAGATTCCCTGTTTTTCGACACTATGTTAAGCTATACAACAGCAATACCAAAATACTAAAGTTGGTATTGGTACAACTGGGTATTGGTCTCTGAGGGGGGTGTCCATGGACACTGTCCTCTATGCTGCTTTCTCTGTGCAATGCAGATGTAGTTCCTTCTTTTTGGCATGGGAAAGGGACCTAAGTGTGACCTTTTCTTTTCTTTGTACTTTCATTCTTCGTAGAACAGGTGTCCTAAACTTTTAGACCAAATGTATACAGAGGTGTCAGATAGATGTTGGAGGAGCAATGCCAAGGAGGGTAAGATGCAGCACATTTGATGGGGGTGCCCTGCCACACAAGCCCCAAGTGGACTTGCTCTATCTCTTGCTGGGGACCCTGGCAATTTAGAAGAAGGGCATGCTGAGGCATCTGCTGGCCGCTGCAAGGATGGTATTACCTCGGCGGTGAGAGTTGGCAGTAACACCTTTCCTGTCTTAAGGGCACAAAGAGCTCAAAGCCATTTAATAAGCTGAGGCGTTGGTAGACGAGGGGCAGGATTGTATAGAAAAATTCCTGTAGGTATGGTCTCCCTGGATTCTTTTTGAAAGCTCTTGAGATTTTGCAGCCCTTCTGAGCTAAGCATTCGTCGAGTTTCACACCACCGTTTTTCTTCGTTATTTTCCTGATAATGAGATGTTCCCTCTTGAACATGGTCTGCTTTCCTCTTTCAGGGGTCTGTGGACCTTCCCTTGTGTCTCCTTGGTCTCTTCTTTTTGTCTTTCCATTTCCTCGTTTGGTGTTTTATTTATTGTTTGTTGTATACGTGCTATAGATCATACATGTCCGTAGTAACTTTCTAGACCTAAGGTAATATGTTTATATATTTGGTGGTGGTGGTGGTGGTGGTGGTGGGGCGGTTGGGCTCTGGAAGTGTATACTGTGTAAGCACTTTATTTCAGGTTGAGCTTGGGCCCCACAATGAAGGCTCCTGTGGTGGGCCTCTCTCCCGAATCGACTCAAGGAGTTCATTTTTCTGTTGTGTACTTGTCTTTAACTTTTTGACAAAGTTTATGCTTAATGTCTTTTTCATATGAAAAAAAAAATGTAAGAAAATTCTGGTATTGTGACACCACTAGAATGAACTGTGCCTTAACCAATCAATTTGAAAGAAGAAAGTATAACTTTCCATTCATTCATAGACATACTTTTCAGTAATACATAGGTTTCTTTCAAAAGCCAAAGTTAAAATGGTGAAGCCATTCAGCGCTATAATACACACTGGTTCTCAGAAAGTTATTGTGAATTTAAGTTTAGAAAAACATCATGTTCACTTTCTTTCCAGGAACTTTTTACAGAATGAACAAAGCAATGGCAGCAGAAAGTATTTTATGACTACATATGTATATAATAAGTGCAGAATGTGTGAAAACCACATCATTACCAGATTCACACATGAAATCTCTTATCTATGATCATTTAGAGCAGAGTCGTCACACAAGTTTAAGTTTCAGGCAAAAAAAAAAAAAAGCGAACAATGTGCACAGGAGATTAGTCCCTGCATCTTGATTTCATTGTTAGGAGATGCTAACAAGCTATATATGTAAATGTAATAGTAGCTCATAGATCTGTGTGACAAGTATATGATTAGACTACTCCCACATCTCTTATCTTGGGAAAACTGCCAAGCATTGTACATTACATTCTGTACAAACGCCTCCCTGTATCCACTCTAGTCACTCGTTAAGCATGTGTACCATGCCCCCCTTAAAAGGGAACCAATGGCTCCAAAAATCGATATAGCGCTAAGTAAACGTGCTGGTACATCACCAAGCAAACTTCCTAAACATATACCTACGCTCTGCCCAGTATGATCAGAAAACTTACTTTGAAAAAGTCCAGCACTATATGTAAATGCAGGCCAACTAGTCATCTGGGGGTTGTGTCTGGGGAATGTAGTCACGGTCCCCTGTTTGTGCCAGTGCTGTATCAGCCATAAGTTGTAGGATGCGGTGTTCTAATTCATTGGCGCTCTGATCTCCTGATTACAGTGGACAAGTGCAGTACTGCAGCGTTGTATCTTGCTGTGCGCAATGTTGTGAATCTCGCCCAGAGGGGGGCTTGATTACAGCGCTGGCACACACAGGGGACGTGACTACATGCCCCAGCCACAACTTCCAGATGACTAGCTGCCCCACATTTACAAATAGTGCAGGACTTTTTTTAAAGTAGGTTTCCTGATCATACTGGGCTGTGGCGCATGGCATAGGTACGTGTTTAGAAAGTGTGTTCAGTGATGTAAAGGCACATTTACTTAAGAGATTTTTGGAGTGATGGAAGCACTTTAAAGGGAACCAAAGTCCTTTCACTCCCATGCAACACTATTCATCTAGGTCCGTCCAGGGGAACAAAAATAGTCAGTCCAGAAATTCTGTTTATATTGCACTACAGTTTGTACAGGGAGAGAGGCAGACAAGCAGGCTGACTCTCCACAGATTAAAAAAGGCAGATGGCTCTTAGGTGCGAGAGCCTAAAATAAGAATGGAAGGAAGGGAATGAACATTACAATTAATGGGTGAAATGTAAAAATAATAAAACATAAAGTCTACTATAATTGGTAGACCAAGAATGAACAATATGTAAAGCTGCAAAAGCTCCTATAAAATTATGAAATCTCCTGCAATTGTGACACATACAGGTGCATTTTACAGTGGAATAAACCCATTCTATAGAAACGGATGTGTAATATTCCTGCTTATTTTTCATCTGTTTTATGAAATGTGTTCCTTCAACTGTAAACTTCACAAATATACTGTTCATTCCATGGCTACCATGACAAGAAAAGCTATATGTATCTGACCCCTTATAGACTACACTTCAGTCCAGATTTATCAACCTCAGGAACATTATCATGCATCTGTTACTATGGAATATGTTTGGTCCACTGTAAAATACACATATATCCAGTTTAATCCTGCTCCAAACAACATAGGAAACTTTATGTGAAACCAGAAGCAGGCTAGTAGACTAACCTGCTGTTATGTTTCCAGAGTGTACGAGACATTTTCTTACCTTCATCCTCAGGGCTTTGTTTATTAAATTTTTAGTTTGATTAAAAAGTAAATTAGGTGGTGGTTTGGGGTGGGACTACTAGTGCACTGATCCACCCTACCTGCGCCTCATCATGAATATTCCAGCAGTCCTCTTCACGGATGATTGCCATCTCAGCATTTTTGAGTAGACAGCTGGGGCAGATCAGCAGTAGTGTTGCCCCTAGTGCACCAAACCACCGAAATTACATATTACCTAAACTAAAGATTTAAAAACACACCCAAGGATGCAGGAAAGGAAATTAACTCTATTCTTTTTTCACTATAGTTAGTATGTTGTTCTTTTTTTATATAAGTCAGGTGTGTACACTGTACCTTATATTTTATAAGTGTTACCAATACTTACACTTCATTAAAAGTTTCAACTGAAGTAGATGGGGTAAAGACATCGAGCAGTCCTATAACCTGAAAGAAAAATAAAAAGAATGTTTTCTTCCGCAGACAATCTACCATTTTTGAAGATCGATGTATTTTTCCTAGGCTCAACATAGAACAGTATCAGACAGTATTGTTGTCAAAATACATCTAATGCACTTCGATGGTATAGCGGGCGCAATAAAAAAAATATATTTTTAAAATAGAAAATAGAGTTATGCTATAGAACTATAAAATGGGAGACTTCAGAAATGTATATGCCAAACACAGACAGCTTGTCACAGGATTAGTAACCATCCTGCAGTATTGAATTGACAGCCCCAATCATTCAATTCCTGCAGTAGAAAAGATAAAAAGAAACAATACTACTTATTGTCAGTGTGCTGCTACACACCATGCTGTCTAATATGTAATGTGGTGACACTAACAGAGAAACTTTATACAATCTCATTTCTTGCAGAAATTGCTGAAAACAAGAGCTCCATAAAGAAAAATGTACAACTCAGTTTTATGATGTGTCTCACAAATGAGAAGTGACGCACAGCCTATGGATAGATAGCGTGCTGAGTATTTATTTCCAGAGAAAACCCTTTGTACATTCACCAAACAGCTTTATTCAATTATAACATCTCAACATAGGAGCACTCGCTAAAGACCATCAAATTACATTCTGATGGATTAGATCAGCAGTATAATTAGATCAGAGCATAGAAATCAATGATAAAAATAGGCTTAAAAAGAACCAAGGCTGCATAATATATTCTTTATGATAGAACAGTGAACGGCATAGACTTTCCTATCTCATTGCATTTTCTTCCATTTATATTGTCAATCTGCAGTAAGACATTTCAGTATGGCCCTGATTCCTGTAGTCTGGTTTTCCACAGCAAAGTGACAGCAGGAATTAATGTACGTTTAAGTGGGAAGCACTAGAGGGAGATGGCAATGACTCAGACAGGCAGTGCACTCAAACTAAATGAAGCCATCTTGTGTCTAATAACAGAGAATACGGTTTTCAGGGTGTGGCTGTACTGGTATTGATATTTTCCCATGTCTACAAACAAAGGATTGTAACAAAATTACTATAGTCACACATTTTAAATTGTTTAGTTTGTACCATCTGCAATTTAGAGCGGCCTTAAAAAGAAGTAGAAAAAAAATAAAGTATTAAACAAGCCTTGTTGTAGATGGTTTAATGGTTTATTGCCAACACCAAAAGTTATCCCCTATCCAGAGAGTGGAGGAGAACAAGCTGATTGTTGGAGTCTGACCATAGGCACCTATCTCCGGAATGGAGGAAAACTGCATCCCATAGTAAGCACCCCACTCATTCTCTATGGGGATTCTGAACATTGCCAAGCACTGAACGTCCCAATCAATCTGTGCTCCAATATGGCCACTAAAATGCTCATTAAAAGGGGCGCTCCGACATTAGGTTAAAAAAAAAAAAAAAATGTTGCAGAGGTACATTGAATTGCTTACCGGTCTATCCCAGTTCTGAAACCAGCAAAAATCTATTTGTTTTGGGGGTCTTAGTGCAGTGGGCCAGATGTGTGGAAAAGAGTGAGCGGGAATAGTGGAAAGGATGATGGTGGTAGAGGTAATTGCATTGAATGACTAGGGCCTCCCCCCCGGGTATAATGCTTCAACTATTTTGGGACGAGGGAATTCAGTTAATGAGCAGCAAGGGGGTTTTTACCCATACCCCCACAGTGCACGGCATGGAAGTCACAGCTCATGGTCCCCCAACCCGGCTTCCGATTCTGTGATGTCAATATACATTTTTGTGGCAGGATTTACAGCTATGATCAGCTATACATGTATAGATGTTCACCTTATCCCTGCGGCTCTGTTTATAAACCTCTGGTTAGTTTCTATTCTTCTGCCTTCTCCCCCGAAGAGACACATAAGTAGGAAGGCAAAGACCCAGTCTCTTTGATTTTATAGGCCCAGAAATTCCCAATGGTGGTTATGGCAATATCTTTTGCCAGAAACCTTACACTGTTAACATTGCTGGTAGAGATAAGTGAATTTACAGTAATAAAGTTAAAGCGACTCGGTACCCACAATCTGACCTCCCCAAACCGCTTGTACCTTTGTATAGCTGCTTTAAATCCAAGATCTGTCCTGGGGTCCGTTCGGCAGGTGATGAAGTTAATGTCATAAAAAACAACTTTTAAACTGGCAGCCCCGTGCCCAATGGCCGTGGCTTACATTGTGTATGCATTAGGCTGGCACAATCTCTTGTCCCCCCCCCCCTCCTCATCATCATTAGGAATGCTCCAGGCAGATTGCCTCCTATCCGCTAGCTGTGGGGAGGGCACATGGGCTGGATCGTTAAGGCACCTGTGTAGTTTTCACTGCAGGGGAATAGGAAAAATGGTGAGGGCGGGGAGGAGGACGGAGAGGTTGTGCCAGCCTAATGCATACACAAACTAAGCCACGGCTAAAGGGCACGGGGCTGCAAGTTTAAAAGTTGTTTTTATGACAACTGCATCACCTGCCAAACGGACCCCAGGACAGATCTTGGATTAAAAGCAGCTATACGAAGGTACAAGTGGTTTGGGGAGGTCAGACTGTGGGTACAGAGTCACTTTAAGTGACTCACTTAAAGGGGTCCTGGCTGGAGTAGGGCTGGATGTAAAAACAGCTAAATAAACCAAAATTCAATCTGCTGAGAACTGCACACCTGCTATTTGATTACTTCAGTGGGTCCTTTAACCCTTTGAGGACCAGGCCCAAAATGACCCAGTGGACCGCGCAAATTTTGATCTTAGTGCTTTTGTTTTTCCCTCCTCCCCTTCTAAGAGCTCTAGCACTCTCAGTTTTCTATCTACAAGTCATGTAAGTGCTTGTTTTTTACAGGAATAGTTGTACTTTGTAATGGCGTCATTCATTTTACCATAACATGTATGATGGAATTCCAAATATATTATTTATGAAGATATAAATAGGTGAAATCGTAAATAAGAATGCAATATGGTATCGTTTGGGGGGTTCCTGTGTCTACGTAATGCACTATATGGTAACAGCGACATGACACTATTATTCTATAGGTCAGTCCGAACACAACCATATGCAGGTTACACAGATTCTCTAATGTTATATATATTTTTTTTTATGAAATCCTTTTTTTTGGCAATTAAATATTAATAAAATGGGCCTATTGTGACGCTTATAACGGTTTTATTTTTTCACCTATGGGGCTGTATGGGGTGTCATTTTTTCCGCCATGATCTCTAGTTTTTATTAATACCATATTTGTGAAGATCGGACGTTTTGATCACTTTTTATTGATTTTTTTTAATATATAATGTAACATAAAATCGGTAATCTGCGCACTTTTTCCCCTCTTTTCGTGTACGCCGTTCACCGTTCGCAATGACGCTTGTTATATTTTAATAGATCGGACAATTACGCACGCTACGGTATATTATATGTTTATCTATTTATTTATTTTTATATGTTTTATTTATATAATGGGAAAGGGGGGTGATTTAGACTTTTATTGGGGGAGGGGTTTTGGGGTAGTGTGTTAGTGTTTTGAACTTTTTTTTTTTACACTTTTGAAGTCCCTTTGGGGGACTTGTACATACATTAGTTTGATTTTTACACTGACCATTGCTATGCCATAGGCATAGCATTGATCAGTGTTATCGGCGATCTGCTCATTGAGCCTGCCTGTGCAGGCTCAGTGTAGCAGATCGCCGATCGGACCGCATGGAGGCAGGTAAGAGACCTCCAGCAGTCCGTTTCAACGATCGGGACCCCCGCAGTCACACTGCGGGGGTCCCGATCGGTAAGTGACAGGGGACTCCCCCTGTCACTTACACTTAAACGCTGCGGTCGCTGCGATCGCGGCGTTTAAGGGGTTAATGACACGCGGCAGCGCGATCGCTGCAGCGTGTCATTACCGGTGAGGTCCCGGCTGCTGATTGCAGCCGGCCCCCACCTCCTATGAAGCGCGCTCCGCTCCGGAGCGCGCTTCATAGCGGGAATACCACCCATGACGTAAGGTTACGTCATGGGTCGTCTGGGGACAGACTTCCATGACGTAACCCTACGTCCAGGGTCGTCTAGGGGTTAATGGTGTGTTTACACAGAAAGATTTATCTGACAGATTTTTTAAGCCAAAACTAGGAACAGAATATAAACAAAGAACAGGTCATAAAGGACAGACTGAGATTTCTCCTCTTTTCTAATCTATTTTTGGCTTTGGCTTCAAAAATCTGTCAGATAAATCTGTCTGTGGAGAAATCTCTGCCTGTTCTCTGTTTTGGCTTGGTCAGATATCTGTGTGTGTGTGTAAAAGGACCCTAAGCACTACAATCTGTGAATCAGTGTCTGTTAACCCATAGCTTGTTTCCACATTTAGAAAACTGCATGTGTAAATTATGCCAAAGTTGTAGTTTCTCATTTTTTTCAGTGTTTATACTTTTTTTTTTTAATCAGATATTTTTTATTAAACATTTTTCAATTTTACAACAAACCCCTCCACCCCTTCCCTCCCACAACTTCCCCCTCCCCCCAACCCTTAGGACTACATGTCTCTTCCCCGTCACATGTTTTAACAAGAAAACACAGTCATCACAAAAATATATCTTGTATAAATGTATCAGTACGTTCTGTTACATATCTGATCATCAATTTACATCTTCCCCAGGCAGGGGACCCCACTCACACCAACATTCTCTCCAGCACATCTACAATATGCAGCACTAATTATAGAAAGTCACTAGAGGCCTCGAGTCCATTAAGGCCTATTCCGCACGGCGTCTACGTTTTGATCAGCCAACAATAGAAAAGCTTCCATAGGGTTACGCTTTAAAAAGTGGGACGGCAAACCAGGAGTGTCCACCCATGGGCCCCAAATGGTTTCATATTACTTCATGGCCTTCCTTTTTTTATATATCCCTTTCTCCAGTCGTATCATATTATTTAATTTATTGGTCAATTCAACCATAGTAGGGGGTTCAGCTTGTAACCAATTCTGGGCTATCAATTTGCGGGCCTGATATAATATTCTGCATATTGCCAATTCCGCTCCAGCGGGTTCAGCCGACCCGCCCACCAGACCTAGTATGCACCGCAAGGGCTCAAGGGGTATCGTGATATGGTATACTTTTTTAATTAGAGCAAGGACTCCTTTCCAATATCTTTCCAGTTCTGTACAGCTCCACATAATATTAATTATGTGGGCTCCCTCCATCTGACATCGAGGGCACTTATAGAGTCAGGCATCAGGCCTATATCATATAGAAATTTCGGCGTTCGATAGACTCTATGAAGAAGGAACAGTTGTGATTTCCTATGTGTTTCAGACAGAGCCAACTTAGGCGTCAGCGCCAAGATCTCACTCCACTGCTCCTCTGTAATAGGTCCCACGTCTGCCTCCCATTTAGCCTTTACCGTTAGGGGTTTGTCAGCATGGAATGAAGACAATAGATGTTGATAGATAAATGATATCAGTGTTTATACTTTTAAATACACCCTTAAAACATCTTTTTACCTGCATCTACCACACTTTAAGTCAATGTAATTTTTTTAAAATCATCATACACAAGTTCTATTTTCCCATTCCCGTGCCCCCGCAGCATCACGGCTGACAATCTCCCAAAGCTGACAAAATTTTGCTGCCACAGTCCCACTCAGCCAATCAGTGAATGATGCGGGACACCACTGCAGTCACTTACTGGCTGAGCAGGTAGTTCCTGTGGCGCCAGTGAAGAGACAGAAACTTGTGATATTGAGGAGACCAGGGCGACAGAGAACTGAGGGCGTGGCAGGGGCACAGGGATGAGCATGTAAAACTAGTTTATTACGTTCTCCCCTTGGATTTTTCACTTTTGTCCAGAGAACCCCTTTAAGCATACCTCCTTGGTACTGTAATGCCTTTCAGAATGTTCTGCCACTATGTAAATAGTAAAACTAAAGAAAAATACAGAAGAAGGAGGGAAAGCGGGGGAAAAAGGCACTAACTGCAAATCATAGAGAGCAGATGTGTTGCAGAATTTTATGTAGAGTATTTTCCTGCGTATTAAAGACTACTTTTTAACCCGGGAAAGTCTTCTCAAAAGTCAGGGGCCATCTTATATGCCAGGTGTCGACGGCCACTTCCCTGCCATATGCAGCGATTGTATGAATGGCAGAGTAAGCTGCAGGCGTCCGGGATATGGAAAAAAGATACAGTAGAGTGGCGCTGTGCCGAGAAAAACACACCTCTTCCATCCATCTGGACTGCCCTTGTATCCTACCGGTATTACTGTCCCTCCTTCTCTGCCTCTCAGATTTCGCTGCTGTCTTTTGTTTTTTATTAAAATTTATTTGGTGTGCATTGGAATAGGGGTAGTCTTATACAGTGAGTATATAGCAAACGCTATATTTTAACTGGAAAAGTGGCCGCTCGTCTTATACACCCAGTCGTTTTATACGCCGGAAAATACGGTAATCGTCCCAGTCACCTGAATGCAGCTTCCATAAATTCATATGCTTGATAAAAAAAAACACTCTATTTACATTGATTAAGCAAATTTCTTGTCACAGCAATGTCTGCAACTAATATGTGGCATATGAATACAATATTAGGCTATGTTCCCACTACAGGAACGGGACATCATTTATCAAGGAAAGGCATGATCATTATCAAAAAGTAACCACCTTTTCCTGATAAAATTCCATAGTGGGAACAAAGCCTAAAGGCCGTATTACACGTAGCGATAATCGTTCAAAGATTTGCTATAACAATCCTTTGGGGGAAGTTATTTGGTTCACCGATTACAGTTATGAACGATCATTTTTACGTAGTTATATGGTCGCTAATCGTTCCTCAGGACAGCCCACAAAACATGTTTTATCTGCGAACGTCTTATTGCACGAACAATCAGCGAATTACCAACGATAATTTTTCAACATGTTAAAAGACCAAAATGAACGAAATTTCATTAGTCGTTTCATCATTGGTTATTACACAGACAGATAATTGTCCATTTCGATTTTAAGCGATAATCGTTCCGTGTAATAGGGCCTTAAGAGTGTAGCAATACTGTTATGCAGAGATACATGAATAGTGATACTTCCTCAACAGTTCTCAAAATGGAAATGCATTGCTTACGTTTTCATGTTTCATGTGCTTGAGCAATCGTAGCTCCCTATAGGTCCGTCGTGCATGAACAAGGGACTGAAAAGGCCTAGAAAGCTTTTTAACCGCCACCTTTTGTCTTGTCTTCGTGTCATAGGCAGAGCTGGAAAACAAAATTTAACAGCACAATAAATACAGTGAAGTAGTGAGCTGCTGCTGTCACCTTGTATGCACTCAGGTATGAACTGTCAGAGGAAACTTCTTTAAAGGAGAAGTCCGGCGAAAATTATTTTTTTATATGTTATTACTTATGGAAAGTTATACAATTTTCTAATGTACATTAATTATGGGAAATGCTCATATACTGCTATTTCCCTTAATTTAGTGTATCAGGAAGTGTTAGAATTATCTCTGAAGCAGTGACGTCACGACCAACGGTGTAATTCCTATGGAGTGTCCAGCAGGGGGCGCTCTATATATATATATAGAAGTCAATGAGTACCATTGACTTCTATATATAGTGCGCCCCTGCTGGACACTCCATAGGAATTACAGTGTATGTAATGTAATGTAATGCACTGTACTGTTGTGACTTTATGAATACATTTATGGAATACTTTGGGGAGCAAGTGTCCTTGCTCCCCAAAGTATCCCATAAATGTATTCAATGAATACATTTGCAGGGCACCGAGCAGGGAGGGAGAGAGGT
Organism: Dendropsophus ebraccatus; assembly: GCF_027789765.1. Lineage (NCBI taxonomy): Eukaryota > Metazoa > Chordata > Amphibia > Anura > Hylidae > Dendropsophus > Dendropsophus ebraccatus. The sequence continues at coordinate 111,080,154 of NC_091454.1, read as the reverse complement.
GCCATCTACCTCCCCCCCTTGCTCGATGCTGGGAACATATACAAAGTACTACTCCCCCATTATCTGCAGATAATGGGGGAGTAGTACCTGTGCTATCCCTATCACCGCCCGCGCCGCCGCCGCTCACACAGGGGCTGCTATTCATCGCGCCGCTGATTCCCCGCCGCCCGCGCCGCTCCTGGCCGCCGCTCTCTGCTCATGCCGGCCGCGTCAGCCCACCCCCACCCCGGCCGGGAGCACGGCGCTTCCTGGTGTCCCCGGCCGGGGTGGGGGCAGGCTGACGCGGCCGGTATGAGCAGAGAGCGGCGGCCAGGAACGGGGCGGGCGAGCGAGCGGGCGGGTAGTTAGGAGCGGCGCGAGCGGGCGGGTAGTTACGAGCGACTCGTAAGTTTGATGCCGGGAGGAGGAGGAGGGGGAGCGGCGGGGGGCATGAATAGCAGCCCCTGTGTGAGCGGCGGCGGCGCGGGCGGTGATAGGGATAGCAAAAGGTACTACTCCCCCATTATCTGCAGATAATGGGGGAGTAGTGCTTTGTATATGTTCCCAGCACCGAGCAGGGAGCGTGGAGGTAGATGGCACCTCTCTCCCTCCCTGCTCGGTGCCCTGCAAATGTATTCATTGAATACATTTATGGGATACTTTGGGGAGCAAGGACACTTGCTCCCCAAAGTATTCCATAAATGTATTCATAAAGTCACAACAGTACAGTGCATTACATTACATTACATACACTGTAATTCCTATGGAGTGTCCAGCAGGGGCGCACTATATATAGAAGTCAATGGTACTCATTGACTTCTATATATAGAGCGCCCCCTGCTGGACACTCCATAGGAATTACACCTTTGGTCGTGACGTCACTGCTTCAGAGATAATTCTAACACTTCCTGATACACTAAATTAAGGGAAATAGCAGTATATGAGCATTTCCCATAATTAATGTACATTAGAAAATTGTATAACTTTCCATAAGTAATAACATATAAAAAAATAATTTTTGCCGGACTTCTCCTTTAACTAAAAAAAAAAAAAAAAAAAAAAAAAAAAAAAAATTCTTATACTCCAGCCCCCCCTCCCCCCCCACCCCCATCAGAACAATAAATCCTGCCTGCGGGCATAGCACAGGTACAGCATATGTGATGAATGTAACCAATCCCTTTGAGCTTAGGCCTTATTAACACGTCCCACAAAGTTGTCCGTGATTGCGGATCCCATTGATTTTTATTGTGCTATCCACACATTCCGCTTTTTCACGGATGCGCAATCCGTCGAGTGACATGTTATCCTTGTGATTTCCATAGTGTGCGCATAGTTTACACAGGCAGATTTATCTGACCAATTTAGGAAGCCAAAGTCAGGAATGGACTTGAAAAGACAGGGAATCTCAGTCTTTCCTTTATGACCTCTACCCTGTTTATAGTCTGTTCCTGGCTTTGGCTTAAAAAAAAATCTATCAGTTAAATCTCTCTGTGTAAACGCACCATTACAGATTTTAACAATAGCAATGATCCATGTGTACTAACTTCATGTTAGGGGGAAAAAAGTTTTCTTTAACACAATGCAATCTCATGGTCAACATTAATTTCAATGATTGTTTACAGATCTTTTGCCCTCTTGTATTATAAACAGAAAAGAATTACATGTACAGCCACGGACTGGGGAAGCTTAATTCTCAATGCAGACAAAGCGTTAGAATAATTAAAACAAGTGATATTTGCCCAGAGGGAGCGATTAAGGAGTTCTCTGGGGAAAGGCTGATTCAATTCGAGTATCAGAAATAATAAACAGGATTATTCAACATCTATGAATTGTGAGCAAGGAATACTATCACAAGTCACCTCAACAAACGTATGTTTTTACAAGATTTATTTGTATTTTCACCCCCATTAAAAGACTAAAAATTGGAGGAGAAAAATAAAAAACGACAGTTTCTAGTCAGCGTGACACATTTTTACCACTGCCTCATGCAGTTTGAAAATTTGGGGCATCTTTAGGCTATGTTAAAACAGCGTAAAATAATGGCCGTTATTGCAATCGGCAACAACCGCCTTACTTTGTACACATAGCTACACTGCATGTTCTTCTATAGGATCCCAGCCGGAGCGTATACACATAGTATATGCTCCGGCTGGGATCCCAAGCGGTGCCGCAAAGAACTAACATGTCAGTTTTCTGCGGCCGCTATTTAGTGAATAGCAGCCGTAGGAAACCATGTCAGTGCACACTATGGAGCAAGCGGCTGCGGCCACATGCTTCACAGTGTGTTATGGGAAGTTCTGATGCGGGCGTGCGTCGAAGCGCCCACATCAGAACTCTACATCCATAAAGATCATCTGGCCGGTACAGCAGTACCAGCTGGGATGATCTTTGCAGAGACCGGAGCGGCCGGTACGATATGCCATGTGAACATGGCCTTAGACAGTCTACTTCAAGTTTGTGTTATGGCCCTTTTACACAAGCCGATTGTTGACTGATTAATCATCCTGTGTGCCAGGAAAATACCCGCTTGTCAGCTGATTGGATCTTTTCAGCGGTGGTAAAATCTATTGTTATTGGCCATGCATCTCTCTGTGAATATTAATGGCTGCACAAATGATGCAGCAGTCAATCATGCATCCAGGCTGCACAATTTATTGTGCCTTGTAAAGGCACTACATACCAGTGCCGATTAGCATTTGTTTGTGGCTGTGGATGACTGAAGATCGCTATGTGTAAAAGAACCCTTAGGTCCCTTTTACACACCTGCATATTCTGTCCGCAACTGCAGACCCATTAATTTCTATGGCCCATACACACATCTGTAGTTGTTATGGAATGCATATTGAGGTCATGTTCTGTGCCGCAAAAATACTGGCATTTCACATCATGAATCATCCAATCAAATCAATAGGTCCGTGTAAATGTGGACGGTCACAATTACACATTATGGATGTGTGAATGAGGCCTTAGGGTATGTGCACACTACAGAATCTCGGTGGATCATCCGCTGCAGATTCCGCAGTTCACCCCACTCGCATCTCTTCTGGTCCCAGAGGCTCCATTCTATGGTTTGGCAGATTCCGCCATCTTCCCAAAGAATGAGTGGGTTCGTTCTCCGGGCAGACGGCGGAATCTGCCAAACCATAGAATGAAGCCTAAGGAACAAGCAGAGATGCGCACGGCTGCGAGCAAGCTGCGGAATCCGCGATGGGTGATCTGCTGGGATTCCGTAGTGATTCAAAAAATAGAAGATACACACCATAAGATTCTTTTCAATTTCTTTATTCAAAATTGTTTCAGGATAACAATGCACATATGGTATATCACCCAACACTCGTGCTCATCATGCTCATGATCGGCGTCGCGGGAGCAGATGCCGGATTCTGCAACGTTTCGTGAACTCCACTTTGTCAAGCTTGACAAAGTGGAGTTCCTTCACGAAATGTCGCAGAATCCGGCGTCTGCTCCCGCGACGCCGATCGTCTCCATGAGGATGACAGAGCTCTGATTGAGCCTTAAAGGACTTTTTCGTCTCTCACACAGCATCTGAACTTGATGAGCACGAGTGTTGGGTGATATACCTTATGTGCATTGTTATCCTGAAACAATTTTGGATAAAGAAATTGAAAAGAATCTCATGGTGTGTATCTTTTATTTTTTGGATTGCTATTGGTCAAGTTTATCAATGATTAAAAAAAATATGTCAGTGTCCAGCCATAATAGCCATGTGTACACGGAACCTGTAATTTTTTGACTCTTATAAAATGTTTCTACGTTAACAACTATTAGTTTGTTATTATGACTGTACAGATGAAACATTGATGATATCAGAGAATCTCCTTGTGGGTCATAGCAGGGATTCTTCTAGATATGATCCGAGAATTATTCCCATCCTATTTAGATCTCTCTGAATAGAAAAGCACAGTTTAATGGGTAAAATATGGAATGCGCAAATCAGAAATCTCCAGAAATATTCCTGACTGCTAAACTGGAACCACAGGATACAGATGTGGCTTCACCATCACCTCTAAGAACCTGCCCAGCCACTATGCAGCCGACAGCCCTGACACAAGCAAAGTCAGTGACTAGTAATCTACAAATGTGAATCGTTGCTATATTAATATTCCAAAAATGCAGGGAGGAGTATATCCATATAACTGGAACTACTAGTTCTAGGACCTGAACTAAATAATAGATTCGGCTATTAACCAAATCCCATAGCTCAACATCATTTAATAGGACAGGCTGGTAGATTTATTTGAAAAAAAGCAAAGATGACAAATGTTGTGGATAGTTGTAAGTGTATATTATATACGATATATACATATGTCATTTATACATAAAATTCTGTGTAATAGGATGACATGTCAGTGTGACCATCACAACACAAGGAAGGAAGGAGTGGGAAATAAATAAAACCACAGGCTGTATCCAGGTTTTCAAGGACTCTTTAGGGCCGCAGAAAACTGAAGTCAATGCAAACAACGGCCCTTGTTTCACACAATGTATTGAGCAACAGCCTACGAAATGATTATGTCAATTATTTCCAGCCGTTTCCATAGACTTCAGTGCAATTCTTATTCAAAACAATGGCCGTTGTTTATACATTGTGTGAACATAGGCCATAGGCTGTAGCCATGTTTTCCTGTACTCCCTAGGGTGGCATACAACTTCTTCAGCCACAGGTATTCAAACGCAAAAAGATCGGTCTCGAGATGTGCTAATATCTACTAGTTATCCTACCACCTGCATGACTGACGGACCAGTTAGCAACGTTTAGGCCCTAATCACATGCTCCAACAAAGTCTTCCGGAATTGCGGAGCTGCAATTACAGATCAACTTATTGCCTATTGTTTTCTATTGGGATATTCACACGTTCAGCTTTTTTATGGATCCGCACGGATTACCAGTACAAGTCTGTGGGATCCGTGTTTTTTTGTTGATGTATGTGAAAAGCACGGATCAAAACTAAACAAACTAGTATTATTTTACGGATATGGATGCAAGTATGGATGATTTCTCACTGATCACAAAGAAAAATTGTGGGAGGTTTTTGCGGCCTAGAGAAATCACTGAACAAGGCCTTACTCTACTACCACTCTTATCTCCATTTCTAGCTCATTGTGCCATAGATCGGGCACAGATTTAAATTCAATGTAAAGTCTAACAAAGGATTGCTGATCACGCCAGAGGAACTACTGAGCCCAACAAACTACGCACCAACAGAACCTAACAAACCCCACTGACTTATGCTGCAAAATTGCCGCAGTCTCATACATAAGGTTGCATCTCATATTCCAAGTGTGACTCTTTGCAGTACTTGAAAATTCTAAAAAGTCTGAGGGGATTAGGAGGGTGGTCTTCACCGGCCCAACATATATACCTAGAATAAAACCACAAAATGACCTGAAGTCTGGCAGAAAGCTACACTTAATTATATGGTGGGGAGGGTAGGCCATACACTAAAGCCCCACACTGGGGAGTATTTGTAGCTGGCTTAGATACAGTGGTAGATACATAGGCACAGATACAGTGGTAGATACATAGGCACAGATACAGTGGTAGATACATAGGCAAAGTGAGGAATGCACTAGGCTCCTGTACACACTACACAGCAGAGCGGTACAGGGCCCCAGAGATCCCGGATCCGCACTCTCCACCATCACTCCGGACACCTACTAGGACCGAGCCGCCCCAGACACTGGCTGTAGGGCCCGGGAGGGGGGAGGGATGCGGCGCACTTGTTCAGGGCCCATTTACCTACCAGACTGAGCCGTAGGCCCCGGAGCCCACGGGGGTGAGATGCTGATACCGCTCCGGTACCTCCCACACCGTCTTGTTCAGCTCCTGCCGGTAAAATCCGCCGCGGCTGCTCATTTTGTGGAACCGGCCAACACAGCTCTGGCCGCCCGGTAGGAGAGGAGGCTGGAGGGGGCGGAGGGAGAAGAGGACTGGGCGGGTGGGGGAGGAGAGACGGGTCAGGTGGAGGGAAGAGGGAAGCGACTAGTCCTCCATGTCCGAGCGGGCCAGCTTCCCGGAATACCAGGGCGTCCTGTCACACACCTGCAGCCGCCACCACTACTTCTCTATGGACACTGCCCCGGTACCGCAGCTTCCTCTCACGCTTCCCCCGGTGTTCCTTTGAGGCTCTATTTGCAGGATCTGAGCAGACAAGAATCACTGTCTTCTCAAATTCTGCAAAAGAAACCAGATGGAAACCCGAACATTGAAGTCAATGGGATCTCTTGTGTATCTGCATTGCCTCATGCACAGATCACTATATTTTTGCACACCGTATTTTGGCAGTTTTCTGTCAGCAATATAAAAAAAAAAATTTCCATAGTATCTTCCGCATTGCTTGTATTTTCTGCAGCTCAGTTAGGGTGGGTTCACACATAACAGAATCACAGTGTTTTTTTTACCAAAAGCCGCTGCGATTCCTGTACTGTCAGTTTGAATAGGATTACATACTCGCAGCGGAATGTAAACGCTGCCCCCCTTAAAGGGGTTATCCAGCGCTACAAAAACATGGCCACTTTCCCCCTACTGTTGTCTCCAGTTTGGGTGGGGTTTTGAAACTCCGTTCCATTGAAGTAAATGGAGCTTAATTGCAAACCGCACCTGAACTAGAGACAACAGTAGGGGGAAAAGTGGCCATGTTTTTGTAGCGCTAGATAACCCCTTTAACCCGCGGCGGCCCGGTGAATATGCTACTGGTACACGCTTCGGCCTACTTCTGGGGCTCACACCATCCTCATGTCCTATTCAGCCAATCTGTGGCGGGACGTCAGGATGCTGGGAGCCACAGAAGCGAGCCAGAGAGTGGACCGGTAATGTATTCACCGGGCTGCCACTGGTTAAGGGGGGCGGCGTTTACATACTGGCTGCGGGATAAAAATTCAGTGGCGAGTATGAAATCCTATTCAAACTGACATTACAGCAATCGCAGTGTAAAATCTACTGCGATTCAATTACGTGTGAGGCCACCCTAAAACTATTGGTGTGTGTGTGTTCAGGCTGTAATTACAGACCTCACTAGTATATGTCTTTTTATGGACCTGTAAACATTGCTGATGTGTATAGGCACATAGAAACCTATGGGACATTGAGGACCTTAACAGAACTGCAACTGCGGACAGAATATAGGCCCAGGGCCGATTCTAGGTTTGTCTGCAGTCCTGACTTCTTCGCATTCTACCTCTGTGTCCAGCTGTGGATCAAAGGGGTAGTGACCCTCCTTAAGGAGAAGCCGTCATAAAGATGTGTGGAGACTTACAGACCATTGCTGCTTCACTGAGAATTCTGGGAAGAAAGGATATGCAAAAAAGCTCTGTGTTCAGCTGTCATCCACAGGTCATGGAGTCAGGGAAGTCAGTGGTGTGTAGAAGACAGTATAATTCATGGCCACTCCATAGAATCTGCCGCCCTTACAAACGACTACAAAGCTGCCTCCCTGAGCAATAAACTCACCTTGCCTTATGGCAGAAGCAGCCCTGCATAGGCCAATAGATTTAAATGGCTTTATTCACAGGTCCGTATGTGTGTACAGGGCCCCGATCTTTGCTGCACAACAAGAAAAAGCACAGGTCCTAGAGCAGACCCAAAATTGTATCACGGATCGCCATGTTCTATGTAGTCTGTGAGATACGGAGCACTACTAATGCATGTTCATTACACAGAGGCAGGCTACAGTTCGGGCTTGTGAAGAAGGCCTTATTTGTCTGTAACTGTGCATTTTGCAGTTATGTGAATAGAGTCTAAGGGCCCTATTACATGGAATGATAATTGGCTGAATTGGCCTTGTAATAGAGAGAACAATCAGCTGATGAAACGATCGGGGGATCATTTCTTTAGGTCCAGACCTAAAATCATCTGGCGCACATTGCTATGTGTAAAAGCGATGTGCGGGTGACGATTGATAATTGTAGTATAAAGTAATAAAGTATTACCTTACCACATTCCCTGGTGTCCTCGGAGGTCTTCCCCGACATCTGTAGCTCTGCCTTCTGTTGCAGTCTCTGCACTGACAGGCCACGGCTGCTCAGCCTTTCACTGGCCGAGACAGGCCGCTGCCAGTGCTTGGCTGAACGGCTGGCGGCCTGTCATGTAGAGACTGCAACAGAAGGCAGAGCTGCAGATGTCGGGGAAGACCTCCGAGGACACCAGGGAATGTGGTAAGGTAAGTTAATACTTAATTATTTTACACCAAAGGGAAGGGCTGCACAGACATCGCTAACAATGTCCCTGCAGCCATTGCTGCTCAATAGTCGCCACTTTTAACTGCTCAGTAAACGAGCACCGATCTACCAGATCAGCGCTGGTTTACAGTTTATGATCAGGCCGTCTAATACGACATTTAGGCCTTATTCACACGTCATTATATTTTTGCTGACTGATATTTGTTTCCGCATTTTGGCATTCGCAATCTGCTAAAAACCATCGGTAGTGCACATCCATAGCATCGTTGTTTTTTTTTGCTGATACCCAGAAATTGTTCAGTGTTTTCAACTAGTTGTGTTGTGATCAGCATTTGCAGATGGTTTGCGGATTGCGGGGGCTCCAATAGATATTTATGGGGAAATGTGCTGCAATTATGATCTGCGCTACAACATGCAAAACTGGCATTGGGGTGGGGGGCAAGCATTGCTCTGACATAACTAATCCCCAGCACAGGCCACAGGCTATCCTCCGCGCTCCCACTTGAAGTTCTGCCTGTTCTATAGGCTCCATTCTATGCTCAGACAGATTGGGGGGGGGAGGGGGGTCGTGTAGTTATCCACCCGGATTCCGTAGTGTGCACATACCCTACCACTTGGCAGTTGGGATAAGAAATAGAGGAGGAAGTCAGCAGCAGCTCCATGAAGCTCCCAGTCCTGCCCTCCCATCAGCTGCTGTAATATCCACTACCAGCTCCTAGTATAGAATGTATGTATGTGTGTACTGTTATACAATGTGTATGGGGGGTGTACTGTTATATAATGTATATTCAATGTGTATGGTATGTATGTTTATGCATAATAATGTGTTTAAGTGTGTGTGTGTGTGTGTGTGTGTGGTCGTTCATGTACAATGTAGATTGCACCTGGCTAACAACACCTCAATATACAGTAAAAATAAAGTGCCTCATTACATAAGTATTATAAGAAGTGGCACAAAATATATTTGTGTGTATATATATATATATATGTATATATATATACACTGTATATACACACTGTATAAGGTATGTTGTTTTATATTTATAATATGTTGAGGTATTAAAGCGGTGCTGTCATTTGTCTTAACTTGTGACATGTCATTCAGCGACCCAACAGCTATAAGCAGGTGATGTGTGCAGTAGTGTGCGCCACTCCCTAGCAAGGTGTGATCCCTAGTCTGTAAAGTGAATGAATCAGCCAGGGAGTGAAGTGCACTACTAAATGCTTCACCCACTTATAACAAGTAATTTCAGTGGTCTCTCAATGCAATTTTAGAAGTTTGGATAAGGGACAATACCGCTGTGCGGCGCCACTCTTTTCTGCCCAATTTGACATTGGGAATTTAGAGAAACTGTGGCACGCCATGTAGCACACCTGCCAAGCAAACCATCCAATGCAGGTACCATGCATATTGCCTTATAGGAAGTGTGTACAGTGCCTGCCAGGTGGTGGATGTGTGCTTTGGCAGCTGGTGGGCAGTAGCATCAGTGACTGATCAAACAGAGAAAAAAGGTGCTGCAAAACTCCTTTAGGATGCATTCACATTTAAAAAGTTTGCAGGGGATTTCATGCTACAAGTTTCTCAGCAAATCCGCTGCAGTACTCAGTACCATTATAGTTTATGGCCCTGGATTCTCACAACAGTAAAAATAATAACCAACCCATGCTCCGGCTTGAGTCTCTGGGTCCCTGCTCACTGATGGCCGCTCAGCCAATCACAGGCTGCAGCAGGACAGCGTACTGATTGGCTGAGTGCAGAGACTCGGAGACTCAAGGAGTAGTGTGATGAGGGAGTGCGGGCAGGTAAGCAGCTGCTTCTGCTTATTATTTTTACCCAACAAGAAAGACAAAGTGATGGCACTGCCTGGCTCTCCACTAGATGGCACTATCTTAGGCTGGGTCCGGTATGTGGTGGTGCTCAGTCTGAAATAAACATGTTGTATGAACAATCAATAAAGGATAAAAGGAGGCACTCACCAGCAGTGTATTCAGACCATCCGGCTTTTATTGCTGTGCGCAGGGGGAGCGGGGGAGACAAGGTGGGTACCCACCTTGTCTCCCCCGCTCCCCCTGCGCACAGCAATAAAAGCCGGATGGTCTAAATACACTGCTGGTGAGTGCCTCCTTTTATCCTTTATTGATTATTACTTTTACCGCAACTAATTAGTTATATATGGCGGTCACTACATTCTCGCAGTGGATTTTCAGAATGCAGGGCCATAGACCATAATGAAAGTATCTCAATCAAACTTCTGTGAAATCAAAATCCGTCTTTGTGCAAGTAGGAACCTGAGAAGCACTGCCAGAGCCCTGCAAAATGACCTCCAGCACCCCACAAATTTGCATGTGTCTGCATAAACGGTTAGAAACCCACTCCATGAAGATAGTATGAGGGCCCGATGTCCACAGATCGGGGTTGTGCTCACAGCCCAACACTGTGCAGGACGCTTGGCATCTGCAAGAGAACACCAGGATTGGCAAATTCACCACTGGCACCCTGTGCACCCTGTGACAGACAAGACATGAGTCTGGAGTCATTGTGGAGAGCGATCTGCTGCCTGCAACATCCTTCAGCATGATCGGTTTCGAAGTGGGTCAGTAATGGTGTAGGGTGGCAGTTCTTTAGAGGGCCGCACAGCTCACCAGAGGTAGCCTGACTGCCATTAGGTACAGAGATGAGATCCTTAGACCCCTTGTGAGACCATATGCTGGTGCGGTTTGCCCTGGTTTCCTCCTAATGCAGGACAATGCTAGACCTCATGTCTGCAAGATGAAGGCATTGAAGCTATGGACTGGCCCGCCTGTTCCCCAGGCCTGGACCCGATTGAACACATCATGTTTCACGCCATCCACCGTCACGTTGCCCCACAGACTGTGCATTAGTTTGTGGATGCTTTAGTCCAGGTCTGGGAGGACCTCAGGAGACCATGGATCTCATCGATCTATGCAGTATATCTATACTGCATAGATCTCTATGAGAGATCAGTGTAGTCATTCTAGAAGTCCCCCAGGGGGACTTCTAGTATGTGTGTAAAAAAACCAACTTTTTTTTATTAATAAAAAATTCCCTCCCCTAATAAAAGTTTGAATCACCCCCCTTTTCCCATTTTATAAATAAAAATAAATAAATAAACATGTGTGCTATCGCCGCGTGCGTAATCGTCCGAACTATTAAATTATCACATTTCTGATCTTGCACAGTAAACAGCATAAGCACCAAAAATTCCAAAGGGCAAAATTGTAATACAAAGCGATTAAAATGTCGCATATACGCAAACAAGGTACCGATAGAAAGTAAAGTACATGGCGCAAAAAATGACACCTCACACAGCCCCATACACCAAAGGATAAAAAAGCGCTATAAGCATGGTAATAGAGCAATTTTAAGGAACATATAATTTTTTTAAAGGGTTTTTAAAAGCCATCAAATAAAATAAAAGTTATACAAGTTGCATTTACATTATTTCCTATGGGAAAACACTGCTAGGTTATCAGACTGCTCAGTTCTCAAACTGCCTTCCAGAACCAATTAAAGGACATGAAAAACTTTTTCCCAGTAATTGAAGCACATTAAAAAGTTATATAACTCTGTAATATGCTTCAATCACCTATCTGCCTCCCTTCCCTGTCTTTTCCCCCTCCACCCCCCACCAGGAAGTGTAAGAAACTCACACAGACCTAATTACTGTCGTCACCGTCACCAAGCTCTTCTCTCAGCTCCTTCTCCTGTTACACTAGCCTCCCCCCTCCCCTGCCTTGTCAGGTGACAGGCTTGATCAGCTCCCATTGGCTGAACAACTGCAAGCCATCACTTGGACTGGGGAGGGGGGGCTGCTGTAACAGGACCTAGAGCAGCCCTCCTGCTGATGACGCATCCTCACAAGAAGGAGCTGCCTGGTGACGGTGACAGCAGTCATTAGGTCTGTGTGAGTTAGGACACTTCCTGGTGGGGGGTGGAGGGGGGAAAAGACAGGGAAGGGGGGCAGATAGGTGATTGAAGCATATTACAGAGTTATATAACTTTGTAATGTGCTTCAATTACTGGGAAAAAGTTTTTCATGGCACTTGTCCTTTAAGTTTGAGAACCGAGGTACCACTGTACAGACAGGAGCATAGTTTTAGATAAAAAAAAAGGTATAGCGGACCCTTAGTATTTTTTTTATTGTGTGTTTACACAGAGAGATTTATTTGACAGATTTTTTTAAGCCAAAGCCAGGAATGGATATGAGAAGAGGAGAAATTTTTGTCTTTCCTTTATGGCCTGTTCTCTGTTTATAGTCTGTTCCTGGCTTTGGTTTCAAAAATCTGTCAGATAAATTGCTATGAGTAATTTTAAAGCGGTACCCACAATCTGACCCCCCCAAACCACTTGTTCCTTTGGATAGCTGCTTTTAATCCAAGATCTGTCCTGTGGTCCGTTTGGCAGGTGATGCAGTTATTGTCCTAAAAAACATCTTTTAAACTTAGAGCCCCTGTACCCAATGGGTGTGGCTTAAAATCTCTGTGCCCTAAATTTGCACCACCCCTCCGTCCCTCCTCCCCACCCTCTTCATTATTAGGAATGCCCCTAGAACATTTTCTCCATGCTGAACATTGCACAGGTGCCTTAACAAACCAGCCCATGTGCCGGGCTGACTCAGCTGACAAATAGGAGACAATCTGCCTGGAGCATTCCTAATGATGGGGAGGAGGGACAGAGAGGTTGCCAGTTTAAAAGTTGTTTTTAGGACAATAACTGCATCACCTGCCGAACGGACCGCAGGACAGATCTTGGATTAAAAGCAGCTATCTGAAGGTACAAGTGGTTTGGGGGGGTCAGATTGTGGGAACAGAGTGACTTTAATCTATGAAACCCAATGTGGCAACAGATTAGAAATTGCTGTTACTAAACTAAAAGGTCTTATAAGAAAAAAAACAGGTTTTGTAGAGAAAACCAAAAAATGTTTGGATTAGGTTTCATTGATGCAATCAATGAACACTAATGCATGCGACTGGTATTCAATTACTTACAATATTTCATTTAATGTTGTGTATTTGCAACCCAATGCTGAAATGAAAATGTAGTGTAGGAATAGAAAGAACTTCCATTGATTTCTTGTAGAACCATCATATACAGTCTAAAAGCCTTCCAGGAATATTTGTGAAAAAAAAAAACTGCTAAAGGGGTTATTTTACAAGAAATAGTTTGTATTTACACAGTATGTCGGAAAATAAGCATCTTATCCATAGTAAAGTCCGAGATATCTTACATTGATGTAATAGTGGTCCCTACTGTTCCCAGTTCTGTTTTCTGGGTTGACCTTTTGCAGTGGTGGTGCCGTTGTTAGCTGTCTCACCAGACATTGATACCTGCACATCATATATTTCCTTTATGCACATTCCTAAAGGCCCTATTCCATGGAACGATTATCAGCCGTATTCGGCCGATAATCGTCCCTTAGAATAGAAGGCAACAATCAGCTGACATTGTTCATGTCGGCTGATCGTTGCAGTGGTTTGTCTTTCAAACATGTTGAAAAACGACTGCGATAGCAGCGATCTGCTGCCATTGCTCCGAGAAACAGGAGCGGCGGCAGCAGACCGCCCCTATCCTCTATGGGCTGCCCGGTCAGCACCCCTTTCCCCCGGCGCTCACCCGCTCGCTGCTGCCGCGTGTAGTGGTGGTGGCAGCGAGCGGGGAACGAGAGTGCTTGTTTGGTCCTCACAGTCGGCCCGTGGAATAGGGCCATAATGCGTTTACACGGAGCGATAATTCGCCCAATCGATCGTATAACGTTTTTTAAGCAACGATTTGGTTTTTATAACAATCAGCGTTTAGACGAATAAATCGTCAGAAAAATTGTTAGAAAATTCGTTAAAAAAATCGTTATTGTGATCGTTTTTAAGATTGCTTAAGCCCATCTTTCACAAAGGGTGAATCTTTGAAAGACTGTTTACACGAAGTGATCTGCGAATTTTAAGCGAACGACTGAGAACATGTTGAAACATCAAAATGAACGATTTCTCGCTTGGCACTTTATCGTTTGCTGTGTTTACACGGAACGTTTATCGCTCAGATGCAATTGTTATTGCGAAAATTCGACCGATAATCGTTCAGTGTAAACGCAGCATAAGCCTTTATATGTAAAGAGAGAAAGACTAGTACTAAACAGAAATTCATACAAATATGCCTCTATTACAGAGAGAGAATGGATTTATGTTTAGTTAGCCACAAGACCGTAATGTGCACAACCCCTATTCTGTTCCAATAGGGGTCGCATGTATTACTATATTTTTGCTAGAGATGATCAAACAGCCGAAAATCTTCGGTTCGATCGAACTTGAACCTTGCGGGACCTTCCGCATTTGATTCCTGATGCCTTCCTGGTCCGTGAGGAAGCTGAAGACAGCCCGGATACCGCCTGGAATTCTGGGATTCAGCCTAGGTAATAGAAAAGAATATCAGGCCATAACTCTCTGCTGCATTTACCCTTGCCCTGCTGCCCACAGGGCTTCTATTGTGTGCACCGCTACCTGCCTGATGCCTCCACGGCCTCTCCGCTTCAGCACTGTCTACCCTGTGTCCCAGCTTTGCTATAGGCTGGCCCCAGTGCCTCTTCAGTGCCACTGCAGCATCAGAGCACCTGACCGTGGAAGGGGTAGATTGCCCTGGTAGAATAACTGTGCCTGCCTCATCTGGATGAACGGTGGTTCAGTACAGAGTGGATAGTTGAGACAAAGCAGTGGCTAAACTCCCAGATCTCCATGTGGCCTTGAGGCCCATTTTGATCTCCCTCTTATGCTACACCCTGCTGCACGGGTACTGTGATGAACCAAACGGATAATGTACCTATGGGATGAATCTGCTGAGAGTGTCCATCTGGATACTGATAAAATTATGGTGGCTATTGCTACTTGTCAAGCCAGGTTGACAGCTGAGAAAGACCATCTGCAAGTTGACATTCATTTTCTGCAACATGATATTGAGGGTGAAATTTAGGGCGATTTCCTAAAGACATTGAATTAAACCCCTCTCCTCCTGGAGCTAGTGAAGAATAATGCCTAAACTCAGTACGTGGATTATGTTAATTGAATGGATGAGTTGCTGGCTAATTATTAGTACATATCGCAGTCAGTACATTGGAAGCAGTCCTTGTGGACATTTTCTGTTTTGATATAACAGTGGATTATTCTTAAGGAGTCTTTAAGTAAAGTATATTGTAAAGGTGGCCATATACCTTCTATAACAGTCATCTGTCCCATCCTCCCCATACCCAGGAACATTCATTGTGGGCAATCGTTCCTATGGTCTCTATGAGGAGGGGAGGGGTAAGCACTGACAAAAGTATAAACTATAAACGGACCTTTAGTATTTGAATGTAAGGTTTATTTGTTTCTTACATGATTGCTTAGGTTGCATTGTTTTTTCTTTAATCCGGACCTATTGTTGTGTTGCATTAGTTTTTTGAGTGGTAGTGTCCACATATCAAGTTCAAAAGTGTTGATAGACTGCTGAGATTCCAACAAATCATAACGAGCAGGGAGGAGTGCACAGTAGCACATTTCACTTCCTGTCTCATAGTAATCTCTCTCCAAAGGCTCCGATTTTGTGTTTTTAAGACTTTTATTTTTTGCAGTGAAGAAAGCAGGGTACCACATAATAATATAATGATGTAGAACAAGGACTGTGAACTTTCCATTTCCCAAATGTCTGCCAAGATTTTCTGTATCTCACGCACTGTTTTAATGATTTCCTGTAATACGGACAAACATTATGTAGTCAGGAAGTATGTTGCAATATGTTTATTTGGCTACTTGTGACCTCTGATTTATTGTGACAAAACACAGTAGGCTATGCTCCCACAATGCCTCTTTTTTGATCGTTTGAGGACAAACGACGGCTGTTATTATGAAATAACGGCTGATATTTGGTCTCAAACGGCCCCCCCCAAAAAAAAAACATTGTGGGAAAATAGCCTAAAACTTGGGGGAATTTGCAACTTAAAATAAACAGGAAAACAGGATTTATAATAATATTATACCTGTGTATAAGGCAAATGTCATATGGGTTGTGCCTTGGGACAGAAATATTGATTTATAAATTCTCAACCCCATGGGGGAGCAATCTATGATGTAACTGAGCTTTAGAAAACCCAGTTTATGTATAGCCCTGCTCTGTTGTGGATTTTTGGTTTACAATTTACAACAAATCTGCTATGCCTGAACCTGGCATACCTGCCATGATGGACTGCTGCCGATCAGTAGAGATTTCCTCTTTTAATCCAGACGTTCAGGTCTTCAATGGCTATGAACACACCATGAGACAGTAATGCGCGCAACCGCCTTTGGAATTATCTGCTCTTATTAAACTTGTAATACCAGAACATCTATGCAACATTTACACAGTGCCGTGGCTGGGGTGCTGGGGGTTGACACCCCAGCTGGTTGGACATTGATGGCCTATCCTGTGGATAAGAATTGTCTTTTGCCCAAAAAATAAAATTAATACTCATTGAACTACAAACTAGCAATAAGTGAAGCAACTGATGTTTTTTTTTTCTAGTCTATGAAGTCAATGACCTTGCCTGGGCTGTGATGCAGACATCCTGTACTTGGTCCTGTCATCTTGTAGACAGCAGACCGTAAGCATCCTATGGACTGGAGAATGGTTTAAATTGTATCTGCATTATTATAATACAGATAGTTGAAAGTGATGAATCCTTGGGAACCTAGGACAAATGTCCAGAGTCCAAGGAGAGCTCACATGTGGATGAGGGCCCTGGGAAATTGCCCACTTTTTGGTCTATTTAAGCCAAATCAGATGCAAGTCCATGTAATGTAAATTCTCTTTATAGGTTCCACTCCTAGTTTTGGTGTTAAAAATTATCATGGGGATATAATCAAAAACTTTGTCCATAACAAACAGCTCAGCTTTTATCGTAAATTCAGATTTTTTTACAGTGTCGTTTTTATTAAAATGTATTAAAAAGATGTTAACAGACTCAAGATCAGACCAAATTGATTTTAGTTATGGTGTGTTTACACAGAGAGATTTATCTGACAGATTTTGGAAGCCAAAGCCAGGAATGGATTTGACAAGAGGAGGAATCTCAGTCTTTCCTTTATGACCTGCACCCTGTTTATAGTCTGTTCCTGGCTTTGGCTTCCAAAATCTGTCAGATAATTCTCTCTGTGTAAACGCACCATAAGGCACCGTCATTTCAATAATGTTTGCATACATCAATAGTACAAGTGAATAAGAGATATGGCAGGGCAGAATAATCTCTTCTGTGTTTCTTCAGCTAGTGTCTACCCATTGACTTAGAGACAACTGAACATCAGAGATAAAGCCAAAAATACAGAAATCTGGTTAAAATGTAATAAAAGTTAAACGATGGAAATAAAACACTGAGGTATATGCACTCAATAGCCCTTCAATAGCTAACATCAATATGCAGCACTTAAAAAAAAAATCAGTGTAGTAGAGTGTTCTGTTTAAAGGAAAAGTATTGCTAATGTTCACCCCTAGGCATGCATACTACTTCTTTCTGCTCTGCTTTGTTATCAGATTGTCATGCATCCAATAATTGCTGCGTGATCTTCTATGTTATTTTATGGCATTTGGGCCTCTTCTGAAATGTTTTTATAGGACAGATTACTTCTGATGTTTAAATACTTATGCCATCAGATGGCCACATGCACAGAATACAGGAATTAGATTTTGAAAAGTTTGAAAACCTGTGTGTTAAAAAGCAAAATGGGGAATATAGTCAATTACATTTATAGGAATCCATTTTTTCAATATAAGGATGTAATAAACATCTAATATATGGAAATATGGGCACTTACAATAGTTTATGAAAACTAAACTGTCACTGCAGTATTGTTCTGGATGTATTTTTCCCTTAAACACCTGAATATTCAAGTAGGCTTAGGCTCCCTCTTGCTACTCTATACCATATTGTCTCTCATTGACACAAAAGCAGCAGCAGCGAAAGGGATAAGTTTGAGTGATGGCAAGCTTTGTACAGCGCAGCGGGATATGTTGGTGCTATATAAATAAAGGTTTTTGGTTTTTTTTTCAAAAAGATTTTTATTGTGGAAAAAAGGTATGTAGCATGAATATCATTATTCCGGCAGTACATTAAACATGGACACACAGGTCCTAATAGTAAGGACAACATGAAAAACAACTTTCAAGCTGTCTACAACAGTTTACAAGTTATAACAGTTTCCACTTGTTTTAAATTTTGTGCTGAAGACTTTACAAATGACATGAGTCATACCATAAACAGAGAACCAGAACAATGACAGGGTATTTTTGATCAAAATTAGGAGTATTACGGTATAAGATAAGACCCCGGATATAACTTAAACATAGAACTAATAATTAGTAACATTTTTAAACTTGTGAAAGTGCTTATTTTAGAGATGCAAACTGCACACAGGGCTGATTTTAGCTTTTCTGCTGCTTAACCCCTTAGTGACCGCCGCACGCATATTCACTGCGGCCACTAATGGGCTTTATTCCGATGCGTACACCTTTTAACGGCGGGCGCATCGGAATAAATTACCGCCTGGCGGCTGCAGGACGAGGGATCAGCGGTCAGTGTGACCACTGACACCCTCCTGTAACTGCCCGGAGAGGAGGATTCTCCGCTCCGGGCAGTTTAACCCGTTAAATGCCGCTGTCAAACCATGACAGCGGCATCTAACGGGTCCCAGTGGATCCCGGACGGCGCCGTGGGTCACTTACTCGATCGCGATGTCCCGCGGCCCCGTACGGGGTCCCGATGTCTCCATGGTGATCCCAGGGTCCTAATGAAGGTCCCCAGGGTCACCATGGAGATGCCTCATGCTGACAGGGGTGGCCGTGGCTATTGCCTGTCAGCATGAGGCATGATACAATACATTGCAGTACATCAGGTACTGCAATGTATTGTATCAGTGATCAAAGTATTTTACACTAGTGTACAGTAATGTACACTAGTGTAAAAGTAAAAAAAAGTGAAAAAAAGTGTGCACCAAACACAACACAGCCCAACCCCCAATAATAAAGATGCATTACATTTCCTATACCCAATAAAACGTGACATAAAAGTGATCAAAAACACAAATCCTATACATATTTGGTATCGCCACGTCCGTAACGACCCAATCTATAAAACTATATCAATAATTATTGCACGACACACGCTGTAAAAAAAAAAAAAAAAACAGTACCAGAATAGCTGTATTTTATCAATCCACTTTAGAAAATACGTCATAAAAGAGATCAAAAAGTCATATACATATAAAACTTGGTATCAATAGCAACTAAAGATCTTCCCGCAAAAAATAAGCCCAAAACCAGCTCTGTCGCGCAAAAGATGAGAACGCTATGGATCTTGCAATGTGGCAACAGTTTTTGTGGGTTTTTGCTAGGAAGATAGTTTCTATTGCGCCAAAGTGGTAATAGTTAAAAAAACCTACACAAATGTGGTATCGCCGTAACCGTAGTGACCCAGAGAATGCATGTATTATGTTATTAGTGACCGCCGATACGGATTTTTACGGCGATCACTAATGGGCTCTATTCTGCTGCCATCAGCTCTTTATGGCGATGGTGCAGAATAGTGCAGCGGCGCCGGTAATGCCCGCAGCCCCCTCCTCTCAGCTATCGGAGGTAGCTGAGGGGTTGGGGTAGAATGTGGGGTCAGTCCTGGTCAGTCCCGGCCAGTCCCCTCACCGGCGATCGCTGTTATTACCAGTATAACGGCGGCCACCGGTAACAGACATTGGCAGTGCAGCTAAACGCTTTCATCTCTTCTCACCGTGAATCCACAGTGAGATGAGATGAGAACATGTCCCCCCCTGTCCCCAGAATTAACCCTAGGGACCTGGTCACTGACCCTCCCCTCCCTGGGCGGCCGTCTGATCCAAGATGGCCGCCGCCATCACTGTGAACAGACTCTGTTCACAGTGATGGATTCCTAAAAATGATCAAAGCTTCATTCTCTCCACCACCGGAAGTGGCGGAGAGCATGGGGCAACGATTGGTGACCACCCGATGTGGTCCCAGTACAAGTGATCAGCGGTATATACTATGGTGCCGGCGCATTTTTACTCCTGTCACCAAAGTAAAGTGCCCTGGATAACCCGTAACCACCCTGGATTACTTGTAACCACCCCAGATTACCTGTAACCACCCCAGATTGCCCGTAACCACCCTAGATTGCCTGTAACCACCCTAGATTGCCTGTAATCTCCCCAGATTGTCCGTAATCTCCCCAGATTGCCCGTATCCACCCCAGATTGCCCGTATCCACCTGCAGATAGCCCATAACCATCCCAGACAGCCCATAACCACCCCAGATTGCCCGTCACCACCCCAGACAGCCCATAACCACCCCAGATTGCCCATCACCACCCCAGATTGCCTGTCACTACCCCAGATTGCCTGTCACTACCCCAGATTGCCTGTCACTACCCCAGATTGCCCGTAATCTCCCCAGATTGCCCGTATCCCCCCAGATAGCCCATAACCATTCCAGACAGCCCGTAACCACCCCAGATTGCCACAGACTGCCTGTAACTACCCCAAATTGCCTGTAACCACCCCAGATTGCTCGCAACCACCCCAGATTGCTCACAACCAGCCCAGATTGCCCGTCACCACCCCAGATTGCCCGTCACCACCCCAGATAGCCAGTGAACACCACCAGATTGCCCGTCACCACCCCAGATAGCCAGTAACCACCCCTAGATAGCCAGTAAACACCCCAAGATTGCCCATAACCACCCCATACAGCCAGTAAACACCCCCAGATTGCCCGTAACCACCCCAGATTGCCCGTAACCACCCCAGATTGACCGTGACCACCCCAGATTGACCGTAACCACCCCGGATTGGCACAGACTGCTCGTTACCACCCCAGATTGCCCATAACCCCACCAGATTGCCTGTTGCCACCTCAGATAGCCAGTAAACACCCCGAGATTGTCCATTACCACCCCAGTTAACCAGTAAACACCCACATATTGCCTGTAACTAAAATGACACTCCTTCCCTTCTGAGCCCCGCTGTGTGCCCACACAGTGGTTTATGCCCACATATGGGGTACCGTTCTACTCAGGAGAACCTGCGTTACATATATTGGGGTGAGTTTTCTCCCCTGTTCCTCGTGAAATTGAGAAATTTCAAACTAAACAAACATATTATTGAAAAAATTCTATTTTTTCATTTTTACTGTCTTCTTTTGAATACTTTCCTCTAATACCTGTGGGGTCAAAATGGTCACCACACCCCAAGATGTATTCTTTGAGGGGTGTACTTTCCAAAATGGGGTGACTTTTGCGGGGGTTATATTCTGCTGACACTACAGCGGCTCTGCAAACGCACCTGGCGCTCAGAAACTTCTTCAGCAAAATCTGAACTGGAAATGCTAATAGGCGCTCCTTCCCTTCTGAGCCCCGCTGTGTGCCCATACAGTGGTTTACGCCCACATATGGGGTACCATTGTACTCAGGAGAACCTGCGTTACAAAATTTGGGGTGCATTTTCTCTCATGTTTATTATAAAAATGAGATACTTAAATCTTAAACAAATATATTATTGGAAAATTTCTATTTTCCATTTTTTTCCGGCCTAATTGTGAATACTTTCCTCCAGCCCCTGTAGGGTTAAAATGCTCATTATACCCCTAGATTAATTCTTTAAGGTTTCTAGTTTCCAAAATGGGTACACTTATGGGGGTTTCCAGTATATAAGTCTCCTAAATCAACTTAAAAAAAGAACTGGTCCCTAAAAAAATCAGTTTTGGAAATTTCATGAAAATTTGATAATTTGCTGATACATTTCTAAGCCCCGTAACACCCTAAAAAAGTGAAATATGTTTACGATGAAGCCAGAATAAAGAGGACATATTGATAATGTGACTTACTAACTAATTTTTGTCACGTGCCTTTTTTTTTTTTTTTAGAAGCAAAGAATTTCAAAGTTCGTAAAGTGCAAAATTTTCCAATTTTTCATTATATTTTGATGTTTTTCACAAAAAACACACAAGACAGTGACCAAATTTTGCCACTAACATAAAGTACCATATGTTACGAAAAAACAATCTCAGAATCGCTAGCATACGTTAAAGCATCACTGAGCTATAAGCGCATAAAGTGAGACAGGTCAGATTTTGAAAAATGAGCCTGGTCATTAAGGCCCAAACAGCCTTGGTCCCTAAGGGGTTAAAGCGTAACTGTCATGTTTTTTTTAATTGTAGAAATCAGTAGTATAAGCGATTTTTAAGAAACTCTGTAATAGGTTTTATCAGCCAAAAAAGACTCCTTCTGTACTCAAGAAGCAATCTCCCAGCCTCCCCCCCTGACTTCTTATCTGTGCATTATCAGGCAAACACGTCTTCATTACAGAGAAGCCAGTGAAGACGGGCTCTGCTCTCTCCATTGTAAGCCTATGAAGGGGGGAGGGGCTGAGGGAGATGAGGGTGCAGGAAGAGGTGACATGAAGGTCAACTGTTTGTAGACTCTCTGGGCACCTAAAACGCTAAATTCAGGTGTCAGAAAGATCAGTGCTTATCTATGAACTTACTGAGAGAAGATTGCAGGGTGTTGTGCTTTGCAAGACTGCTCCGTGCTCAGCCACTCCTAACAGCCCCTCCCCTCTTCATAGCCACATAATGGAGACAGAAATCCTGCTTTATCTGATGTGAGGCGGGAGGCTGGGAGATTGCTTTTTCAGTCCAGAAGGAAACTCTTTTGGTTTATAAAACCTATTACAGAGTTTCTTAAAATCGCTTGTACTATTGATATTTAATGTTTTTAAAAAAAATGGCCCTGAAATGACAGTTACGCTTTAAGGCAAAAATAAAAAAAACTCAGAGGGGGAGGCTCTGTCCTGTTGACTATCATAAGTATATATCAGTAAAGGTTTGCATGCAAAATATTTGTGAATATTTCAGAAAGTCACACAGATTTGTAACTAACTTAATCTTAACAAAACTTAAGCCGTCCAGTACTTATCAGTTGCTGTATGTTCTGCAAAAAGTGGTATATTCTTTCTAGTCTGAAGCTACGTTCACACTATGTATGAGACCGTCCGTTCCATGGCCCAGCCGGCTCATGGAACGGCTGGTCTCTGAAAAGATAATTTCGGCTGGTACTGCATCCGTGCGCCCCCGCATCATAACTTCCCACAGCACACTATAGAGTACACTACAGAACGCTCCATAGTGTGGACTGTCAGTTTTCTATGGCGCTGCTATGGATCCCGGCTGGAGTGTATCCCATGTGTATACACTTTGGCCAGGATCCCTTCAGCCTGCAGCACTACGTAAGTTCTGTTGAAATCACGGCCGTAAAAAAAAAGGGCTGTGATTTCCACAGAACTTATGTAGTGTGAACATAGCCTGACATCGTGCTCTCTGCTGCCACCTCTGACCATGTCAGGAACTGTTCAGAACAGAGGTGGTTTGCTAGGAGGCTTTTGTACTATTCTGGACAGTTCCTCCTGTCATGGACTGAAGTGGCAGCAGAGGGCATTGTGTCAGACTTGATAGAATATACCACTTACAACAGCTTATAAGTACAGCTTGAGTTTTTTTTAACAGTGTGGGGTTGGGGGGGACCATTGTCCATTGGCAGCACTGTAGGCCACAGAACTGCCCCCTTACAGACCCAGGAATCTGCCTCCTGATGTGAGATACAGCTCTAACCGTACATGCCATTAATTCAGATAATTTACTATCATTTATTGGAGGTATCTTTCACAGTCAGAATAATCAGCTAGTCACCATTGTTTTGTTTAACATCTGTGATTATTTTCTAGAGATAGTACAGCCAAAGTATTTCATAAATGACTTTAGCTTGATGCCACTGGACAGGCATACCTCCTATTTGACAGGCATACATAAGATATAACTATGTATAAATGCAATAAGTCTCCCACAGCATCTGTAGTTTAGAATATTTCAGTCTGCTTGTATGAACTTATGTTATCCTGCAGGTGTCAGCAGAGAAGTGCTGGATCTAGGTTTGGAAGAGAAATGCTCCTGTATTCACTTGTAGCATTCTCAAGTGCTAAAATATTTCAAAGGAATGTGCTCCATTCAGACTACAGCCACATCCCTGTTCTATCATCT
The DNA here is from genome assembly GCF_027789765.1 of Dendropsophus ebraccatus. Lineage (NCBI taxonomy): Eukaryota > Metazoa > Chordata > Amphibia > Anura > Hylidae > Dendropsophus > Dendropsophus ebraccatus. The sequence goes on along the minus strand of NC_091454.1, from coordinate 111,055,867 downwards.
GGGTGTATTTTTGCCTTTTTTTCCCAATAACTTTTTATTCTTCCGTGACTGTAAACTGTTTAACTTATAATGGCTATACTTTTAAAAAAAAATTTATGTGTTTACTATAAACAGTGTTTTCTATTGCTGCATGGTTTATTCTATTATTGCATTATGTAGGTAAATAACACTGTCCGATATGGATTTCAAAATGAAGATGAAATGTAGATTCTAGCGGGATCTACATTTCATCTTCATTTTGAAATCCATATCGAAGGAAAACGTCTTCAAAGGAGTGAATGCAGCAGCAATAACGGCACATACAATCGATATTACGGATAGCACTACAAAGAACAACCATCGCCTACTAACAGGTAACAGAGTTCATCATTTTTTTATTAATCTATCACTATCTATGTGTATCACTATCACTCACACTCCGGTTGTAGGCAACATTTATTTAGCACCATTTAGCATCATTTAACATTCAACACTATACCTCGTCTCCTCTATACCCGCAATACTACATCAATATTGTCAGTAGAAATATTGGGGAATCCAATTTTTGCGCTGAACGTCACCCCCCCCCCCTTTTTTTTTGTATTGGACTATGTTTCTGCTCTATGGATACTGTTCTGACTCTTCTCTGTATGATTTAAACTGCAGACAAAGCTTACCTGCCTGGCTGACTAATGTTATGCACTGTCACCATGTGGTTCGCTAGGCCAGCTGGTACCAGTGACATGGTACCCTCTGGTAGCAGAAGTGCGCCTTCCACATCCTGGAGTGAGATAAAGGGTTGGGTAAGAGAGAGATGGCCCTACTGCTGTGAAGCCTGTCTAGATGACACTGTCTACCAATGAAATGAAGCGATTTTAGAGCAGAAAGAATACACAGACAAGTGTTATACAGGTTTATATGAAATGTGCAGCATCTAAGCTTGTGGATGGTGTGCAGAACCACACAGAATAAGGGGGGTGACAAAATCACTTTAATGTTCATCCATATTCTACAACTGAATGGAATCATTTCTGCAGTATGGTGTGGATTTATAAACCCATTCAAATTCTTAAAACAGTCAAAGATTTCTGCAACATATCTGCTAAATGTGAATACTGAATACAGTTTAGACAGTAGAATACTTAAAAGGGGGAATCCCATCCTTACTAACAAACCACCATGATACGTGGCCCCTTAAAGGGGAACTCCAGGGGAAGAACATCAGTGAAGTTGCAGCAGCTGCTTCTGGCTGGTCAGAGATGGTGAATTACTCAGGGAATTCGGGGATCCAGCAAAGTCTCCTGCATCATCAGCCTTAGCCTAGCAAACCCACACACACTGTGAGGCAGAGGCGTGTAATCTGTGTCTTCTGAGGGGGGAGAGCAGAGGGAGCAGTGGACAAAGTGAATTGGCACAAAGGCCAGTTTTCTTCACTTCCTGAATGTCAATCAGCTACCAGTGTGGCAGAACCGGACAGATATGGTAATACATTATATAAACACGTCTATAAAACTTTAAATGTACTTTTAATAGAAAAAAAGTTTTTCTTATTTGGAGTTCCCCTTTAAGTCCACGTCCCACTTGGTTTCGAGTATTGAGACACAGGTAGGGAAATACCAGGGTGGCCCCTTTTGGTGACCTCCCCACTGGGAGGCACCCCATGGCAACAGGTTTCCTTCCCTAGAGGGATATCTGACTATTCCCGTGTTTTGAGACAACTGAGGCTCCACTGACCCTTTTTTTTGCATCTTCATATTTTATAGGCGGCAATGTATCAATGGATACTCTTTATGAGTACAACGTTGGATTTCTTTTTACTGATCTCTCTTAGGTCAGTGATTGCTGTGATTTGCTTGTCTATTATTCATTGCCCCTGTTAGCCAGAATCTTGTTCCACACTGACGAGGGGCAAATCCCCCAAAACAGCTGTCTGCGGATGGATGCCTGGCTTTGGTAGAACCTAGTCATGTTGCAATACTAGCAACTAAGTTAGACTTTGACGCAAAAGGGTCCACCCTGGTATTTCCCTATTTGTTGCATGTTATAAAATTATCCTGAAATCTTGCAGTTTTCATTCTCACCACCAGGGCTGTGGAGTCGGAGTCTAGTTTTGGCTGGAGTTGGAGAAAATGCTCCGACTCCAGCTTTAAAAAAAAAAATCTTAGAACAATTTCAAATTGTGTTTTGATATGAATTTTTTTTGCTCATCAATATATATTATCAGCAACATTCTAATAGGACACTGTCCCTATTAGATAAGGGTGGTCGGGAAAAGTTGTCGGTCACTATTTGGCAGTTTGTTTCTGAGCTGGAAGAGTCCATTGTGTGGAGGGAGATCTATGCTGTTCTCTTCCTGGATGCTGGATGACTGTATATGAGCAGCAATGTAATCTGAAGATATCCTGTGTAATATAGAGGAGGAGGAGGAGGAGAAGACATAAGTAGTGTAGCAGTAACCTCTGTCCCCAATGTGGTGTTTTTCTTCAGTGCGCTAAGGCTGCAACAGGCTGTGGCATGCCCGAACACCCACAGTGACCCCTCTATATCACTAGGTGTGACCTCTTTATAGCACTTGGTGTGACCCCTCTCTCTATATCACTGTGTGACTTCTCTATATCACTATGTGTGACCCCCTCTTTATCACCATGGCTGACCTCTATATTACAGGTATCTGGCACTGTTAGCAGTGTTTCTGTGTATGGTGAATATTTAGTTAGAAATATAAAAGATTGTCAGCCTGAAAAGACCACCTGCTCCATCTAGTCTAGTGAATAGTTCAGGACATGGAGGCTGGAGACTGGCTGCATTCACTGCCCACACAGGAGAAGCTGCTTTATATCTTTCCTTATTCCCTCAAAAGTCGCCCCAGGATCATGTAGAACATTAGGGAAAAGTTGCTGAGCCGGTGTGATAAATAACTCCCCTGGTATATGACCGACCATTTATGAAGGAGCGGGAGTCGGTCCTGATAAAATTCAGGAGTCTGAATCGGAGTTGGAGTTGCGGCTTACCGACTCCACAGCCCTGCTCACCACTAAAGGCCCTATTCCACTGAACGATTATCAGCCAATATTGGCCGTTACTCGTCCCGTGGAATTGACAGCAACAATCAGGCGACATAGTTCATGTCGGCTGATCGTTGTGTCGTTTGTCTTTCAAACATGTTGAAAGACAAAGGACTGATACAGCAACGATCTGCTGATGTCGCTTCGTGGAATAGGAGCGGAGGCAGCAGACGCTGCTGTATCCTATGGGCTGCCCTGACGATCAGCGATCACCCGGGCAGCCCCCCCCCCCCCCGCAGCTCCCCCCCAGACTCACCCGCTCACTGCTGCCACTTGGAATAGCTGCAGCAGCGAGCAGGGAACGAGGAGCAAACGAGCGCTAATAGCGCTCTTTTGCTCATGTCAGTCGGCCCGTGGAATAGGGCTTTAAGTCTTATACTAAGCTGAGGCTTCCTGTAAAGTGATCTGTACAGCATTACAGTAACATGTGACACCGACACCAGTAGAAAGCATCAATTCAAGACAATAGCAGCTCCCTTTGTAATTACCTTTTAAAGGTCACAGAGTATGCTCAGTAATTCATCCCAAGGGGGCAGATTGTTTATTGTAGTCCTCAATGTAAATTCTGTTAAAAACAGCTCAGGCTAGATGGCAATGTACAAAAAATTATAATTTCAGCTGGTTCAACTGATGGCCTATAAAAAGGTGTCTCATGATGGGTAAAACCAGTGAGCTGTGTCTAACGGTCCTTTTACACAGAACGATTGATCGTTCGTTTTTGCACGATAACGATCGAATTCGAACGATAATCGTACGTGTAAACGCAGCGAACGATCAAACGACGAGCGAGAAATCGTTCATTTTGATCTTTCAACATGTTCTCAAATTATCATTGGTCGTCCGCACAAAATTCGCAGATCGTTCCGTGTAAACATTCTTTCAACGATTTCACCTGTGTAAGAGATAGGCTAAAAAGATCGCATAACGATTTTTCCGTACGATGTATTGTTCCGTCTAAACACTGATAGTTATAAAAAAACATTGTTCATTCAAAATAGTTAATCGTGCGATCGGGCGAATTATCGCTCCGTGTAAAAGGACCATTAGTTACTGAACACCACTCTACTCTAAAAAGAGTGAACTTGCTAGTGTATACACAGTGGGTAATATGGATATTGAACTAGTTACCAAATAAGTAAATAAAATTCTAAAGGTGCTATTGACATTAAATTCTTACAAGACCTTTTTAACCTTATTGTTGCAAAACATACTGATGACACTCATAGTTCCAGTGAGTACTGTTGGGGCCATTATTCAGAAATGGAAAGAACATAATTTCATCATAAACCGGCCACAACCAGGTGCTCTGCACAAGATTTCGGAGGTGTGAAAATAATAATCAGAAGAGTTGTCCAAGAGCCAATGACCACATGTGAAGAGCTAAAGAAAGACATGGAATCAGCATGTACAATTGTTTCAAAGAAAAGAGTAAGTAATGCACTCAAACTCCATGGCCTGTATGCATGCTCACCACATGATACTCCATTGCTGAACAATAAAAAATGTTCACATGCGTTTAAAATTTGCTCAACAACATTTAGACAAGCCTGTGAAATACTGCTAGAATGAATAGAGCTTGGTCAGATGGGACTGAAATTGAATTTCCTGGATGCTATAATACACACCATCTTTGGAGACCAAAAGACATGGAATATCACCCCCAAAACACCACATCAACAGTGAGGTTTTGAAGTGGGAACATTATGGTGTGGGGCTGTTTTTTTCAGCATGTCATCGGCAAAGTTCGACATGGAGAGAGAGGAGTGGCTGCACATCCCACCTATGGCTGATACTAATGCCACTAGGCTATTTTTAAAAACCAACGTATATAGTTTGATCAAACGGGTTCACACGGGTCCCTACGCTAACTCCACACTGTGTCAGTCAGCGTGCACACACAGGGAAGGGGGGGGCCATGGAATGGCCCTGCAACCCCAATGTCACAGGACCAAACCCAAAATGCCCCACCAAAACCCAGCCGGCACCACCGGCGGGGAAGCCTGCCCCCAAACAACACAAGTATGAATATGGTATTGCACTCACCACCACTGCTGCAGACAGAATGGAAAAGACATAAGGTACTGACATGTGAGCACAGGTATATCCTGCCAATTTGGGTCATGTGGGTCTTATGAAGGGGAGTGCCAGCTGCTCAGAAAAGGGAGAACTATAAAATACGACATGGAGAGAAAGGAGCGGCTGCACATACCACCTATGGCTGATACTAATGCCACTAGGCTATTTTTAAAAACCAACGCCAGGATGTTGGTATATAATTTGATCAAACCATATTGCCCAGTGTACCAGGTCCCCTGGTTCACACGGGTCCCTACGCTAACTCCACACTGTCGGTCAGCGACCGTCAACCCCACGAAGCATGCACATGCAGGGAAGGTAGGCCAGGCCTGTGTACATATGGGGAGGAACTTCTAGTTTTCTTCCATTTTACCTGCAAGAGCAATGGAGAGAGGTAAGAGCTTGTTCACACGTGTCACTTGGTGTCCACTATCTCCGCTGGCGGGGTTCTGGGGGGGGGGCCCTTAGGGGTTTGGTCCTGTGACAATGGGGTTGCAGGGCCATTCTGTGCCCCCCCCCTTCTCTGCTTGCGCACGCTTTGCGAGGTATGTGTTCACTGATCGGCACAGTGATGTTTTTTGGTTAGGGATGTGTATCAGAGACCTGCACGTTGGTACATGGGGCAATATGGTGTGATCAAATTATATACTAACTTTTGATGTTGGTTTTTATATGTAGCTGAACAAGTTTTCTTGGGTGCGATGTGCAGCCATTCATTTTTTTTTTGGGCTTGTGCATATCATCAGCAAAGTTGATGTCATTGAAGGAGAATAAATGCACTATTGTACCAAAACATTCAATACAAATCTGCTGCCATCTACCAAGATGATGAAGATGAAACAAGGGTGGACATTTCAGCAATACAAAGATCTCAAACACAAAGCCAAGTAAACTCTCAATTGGTATAAGAGAAAAAATAAAGCTGCTAGAACCTAAAGTTTAACCCTTTAAGGACATGGCCCATTTTCGTTTTTACGTTTTCGGTTTTTCCTCCTTGTGTTTAAAAGGTCATAGCACTTGCATTTTTCCACCTAGAAACCCACATGACCCCTTATTTTTTGCGTCACTAATTGTACTTTGCAATTACAGGCTGAATTTTTGCATAAAGTACACTGCGAAACCAGAAAAAAATTCAAAGTGTGGTGAAATTGAAAAAAAAAACGCATTTCTTTTATTTGGGGGAAATGTGTTTTTACGCCATTCGCCCTGGGGTAAAACTGACTTGTTATGCATGTTCCTCTAGTCGTTACGATTAAAACGATATATAACATGTATAACTTATATTGTATCTGATGGCCTGTAAAAAATTCAAACCGTTGTTAACCAATATACGTTCCTTAAAATCGCTCCATTCCCAGGCTTATAGCACTTTTATCCTTTGGTCTATGGGGCTGTGCGAGGTGTCATTTTTTGCGCCATGATGTGATCTTTCTATCGGTACCTTGATTGCGCATATACGACTTTTTGATCGCTTTATATTACATTTTTTCTGGATTTGATGCGACCAAAAATGCGCAATTTTGCACTTTGGGATTTTTTTGCGCTGACGCCGTTTACCGTACGAGATCAGGAATGTGATTAATTAATAGTTTGGGCGATTACGCACGCGGCGATAGCAAACATGTTTATTTATTTATTTGTTTACTTTTATTTAAAACCTGGGAAAAGGGGGGTGATTCAGACTTTTATTAGGGGAGGGGGCTTTTTACTATTAACAACACTTTTTTTTTTTTTTTTTACACATATACTAGAAGCCCCCCTAGGGGACTTCTAGTATATACACTTGGATCTCTCATTGAGATCTCTGCAGCATAGATATGCTGCAGAGATCCATGAGATCGGCACTCGTTTGCCTTCGGCTGCTGCAGCCGGAAGTAAACGAGTGCCGAGCCGAGGACGGCGCCATCTTGGACGCGTCCCTGGCCGGCATCAGTAACGGAGATCGCTCCTCCGGGACAAGGTCCCGGAGGAGCGATCTCCCCCACTAGACCCCAGGGAAACGTTGCCTCCGGTAATCGGAGGCAGCTGTCAACTTTGACAGCTGCCTCCGATTAGCTAATTAGCGGGCACGGCGATCAGACCGTGCCCGCTAATAGCAGCGGTCCCGGGCTACTCGCGGCACCCGGGATCGCGGCACTTCAAAGCGGGGCCGCCGCGCGGCCCCACTTTGAAGTGCAAGTGAGGACATATGACGTACGCATACGTCCTATGTTCTTAAGAGGTTAAAGTTCATAGAAGAAGCCCATAGAACCTCCAGGATCTGAAGAGTGTTTGTTTGGAAGATTGGGCCCAAACCACACCTGAGTAAAGCATGAAACTAGTTTTGCCACACAGGTGGTGTTTTGAGGCTGCCATTACTAATAGAGGCTTTTGTATGGTGTTTTAAATACATTTCAGTAAGTGTGTTCATCACTTCTTCCCTGTCATTTCTCATTATTACAGTTGCACAGAAAAATTATGTGACAGATTTTTGAAGCCAAAGCCACTGGTAATTCAAATGCCGAATCTTTGGACTCGCGCATGCTCGAGTTGTGCTCACATCCAGTTAGTACCAACATCTTGTGACAATTTAATGTCAATAGCACCTTTAGAATTTTATTTACTTATTTGGTGACTAGTTCAATATCCATATTACCTACTGTATATACACTAGCCAGATCACACTTAGTAGAGTGGTGGTCAGTAACTTAGAAGTTATTAACAAATATGAGAGAAAGATTAGCATATCAGGAGGGGGCAAGTCTGCTAAAAGAATGTATATGCAAAAATATATAACTTAACAAGGCCTTCAAGTATAACTATGTTAGTTGAGATGGGAATATCCTGTAGGTCACTAAAGCGTAAGAACTTGTTAGAATTAGATATGAGCGAACCGGGTTCGGGTTCGAGTCCATCCGAACCCGAACGATCGGTATTTGATTAGCGGGGGCTGCTGAAGTTGGATAAAGCTCTAAGGTTGTCTGGAAAGCATGGATACAGCCAATGACTATATCCATGTTTTCCACATTGCCTTAGGGCTTTATACAACTTCAGCAGCCACCGCTAATCAAATGCCGAAAGTTCGGGTTCGGATGGACTCCAGCATGCTCCAGGTTTGCTCATCTCTAGTTAGAATGCAAAGTGTCACTGTAAACCATAACAAAGCCCTTAAATATTGCATGTCATTTATAGTACTGGTCTCTTCACATAGAACAGTGCTTCTTAATTCCAGTCCTCATGTTTTGACGATATCTCATACAAAGAACCTGTGATAATACCTGATGCACCTTGTATAATTATCCTGTGGATAGGGGAAAAGTTAGTTTTCTTGGAATACCCTTTTAGGCCCCATTCACACGTCCGTGTCAGTTTTTACTGTCAGGAAATCCTGATCAGGAAACCTCAAATGTCATCAGGATAGTATCAGGATTTCCTGACAGTAATCCGTTTTTACCTTCAGGAAACCATCAGGAAAAACCTTCAGGATTTCCTGATGAGAAGAAAAAAATAGGACATTATGGGAGATGCAAACTGGATGGTCACAGCTTGCAGAACTACAACTCCCATCATTCCCGGCTGACAGGTCATGATGGGAATTGTACTTCTGCAGTCTGTGGCCACCCAGGTTGCAGGGCATGATGGGAGTTGTACTTCTGCAACCTGCATGGCCACAGGCTGCAGAAGCACAACTCCCATCATGACCTGTCAGCAGGGCATGGTGGGAGTTGTACTTCTGCAACCTGCATGGCCACAGGCTGCATAAGCACAACTCCCATCATGACCTGTCAGTAGGGCATGGTGGGAGTTGTACTTCTGCAACCTGCATGGCCACAGGCTGCAGAAGCACAACTCCCATCATCACCTGTCAGCAGGGCATGGTGGGAGTTGTACTTCTGCAACCTGCATGGCCACAGGCTGCAGAAGCACAACTCCCATCATGACCTGTCAGTAGGGCATGGTGGGAGTTGTACTTCTGCAACCTGCATGGCCACAGGCTGCAGAAGCACAACTCCCATCATCACCTGTCAGCAGGGCATGGTGGGAGTTGTACTTCTGCAACCTGCATGGCCACAGGCTGCAGAAGTACAACTCCCATCATGACCTGCTGCCAGGTTATGATGGGAGTCATGATGGCCATCTCACCTGTCCGGGCCTGATGTAGAGATCGGCGGCGGCGCTGCTCCGTTCGGGGGGGAAATCGGCGCTGAAGGTCCGGGGGGCCGGAATTGGTGATCCCTGGCGCTGCTCCGTTCCAGAGGAGGGACGGTGGCGCTGATGGCCGGAGACAGAGGCGGACGATGGCGGAGCCGGTGAGTTGCTGAGACGGTCCGGCGGCGGGGGCGGCTTGCGGCGGCGGGATGATCGGGCGGCTGGCAGCCCTGTCCCGATGTCCGTGCTGGGGGTCGGGGGTTGGGGTCGGGCGGCGGCGGCTGATGTACGGTCGGGGGGGCGGGGGTCATCGCGGCTTGATGCTCGGGCGGTGGTGGGGAGCGGGGGGGGGTCTTCGGCGGCCTCTCAGTCATCCGGAATCACGGGCACTTTCCTGATGTACATCAGGAAAGTGCCCGTGATTCCGGCGCCCCCATAGCCTTCTATGGGGGCGTCCGGGCCGGAATTCCGGACAAAAATAGGACATGTCCTATTTTTTCCGGATCTATTTTCCGGAACGGACACCCTTCCGGAAAAATCCGGAAGGGTGTCCGTGACCAATTAGAGTCTATGGGTCCGGAAATCCGTCCGGATTTCCTGATAGGAAATCCGGATGGTTTTTCCGGACGTGTGAAGGGGGCCTTAGGAACTGGAAATTTCTACTAGCATCTCCAGCTTTGTGAGGAGATTTGAGGCGATATTGCAAGTTGGAGTTTTATTAAAAAAAATGCCATTATCTTGTTCTCTTTTCCTTGCCATTAAATTGACTCTGTACCCACAATCTGACCCCCTAAAACAGCTTGTACCTTCAGATAGCTGCTTTTAATCCAAGATCTGTCCTGGGGTCTGTTCAGCAGGTAATGCAATTATTGTCCTAAAAAGTAACTTTTAAACTAGAGTGGCTATGCATTAGGCTGGCCCAACCTCTCTGTCCCTCCTCCTCGCTCTCCTCCTCCTCATTAGGAATGCCCCAGGCAGGTATTTTCCAATTCATCAGCTGTGAACACGGCACATGGGCTGATCGCTAAGGCACCTGTGCAGTTTTTACTGCAAAGGAATAGGAAAAATCCTGCCAGTGGCATTCCTAATGATAAAGAGGGTGGGGAGGAGGGATGGAGGGGTGATGAAGAGGGTGGGGAGGAGGGATGGAGGGGTGGTGAAAAGTTAGGGCACAGACACTCTAGGCCACGGCCGTTGGGCACGGGGCTGCAAGTTTAAAAGTTGGAACGAAACGGACCGCAGGACAAATCTTGGATTAAAAGCAACTATCCAAAGGTACAAGTGGTTTAGGGGGGGGGGTCAGGATGTGGGTACAGAGTTGCTTTAAAGATGTTAGATAAGTACCAGTAATGGTAGCAGCAAATAAACCTGCATTAGTATGGTCCCTATTACATGGAATGATTATCTGCTGAATCACGCCGTTTCAGGCAGATATTGCTCCGTGTAATTAAGACAACAATCCCTTGAGTAGCCAATCATCGACTGATCACTGTCTTTCAACGACAGATGTGCATTGCTCTGTGTCATAGGTAATGCAGGGCCCATGGTTGAAGGTATATAGAAAATATTTATGATTAGTCTTACCTGTCTACGTTCCCTAGGGGGGTCCTCCTGCCTTCTCCAAGCCGCCGCTAAAGCTTCTGAAGCAGTCTCTTAAATGACAGCAGAGACAGCTTCAGAAGCTTTAGCGGCGGCTGTGTTCAGTGAGGAATAGGAAGCAGGACACCGGGGGAGTGTAGACAGGCAAGTATAATCTATTATTTTCTATATAAAGCAAGGCCTTCTCGGACATCGCTAACAATGCCTGTGCCTACGATTCCTGAGCCATTTATTAGGCTCTGTAAACGAGTGCCGATCTAGCAGATAGGCGCCCGTTTAACCCGCTTATCAGGCTGACTAGTACGGCCCTTAGATCCCCCATCTTTGTCTACTGCTGATCAGCAGTCATGGACAGGAAAGGAAAAGATAAAAGATAAAGATTAAACTTCAACATCAATATCATCTGTTTATATATACATATTCCCTGAAATAAGAAAAAAAGAATCATTCAGAGCTTGCGGTGATGCTAAATCACTTGAGATGAAAGGATCACTACTAAGTTGGTGTCTAATGTTTACAGATAAGTGCCTCGCTTACTGTTCCCTGTTTCGACACATTCCCTACATTCCCACACGGCCAATCACTGACTGCAGTGGTAATCCACCTCAGCCAGTGATTTCCTTGTGTTGAGACAGGGACAAAATGCACAAATGGCAAGCAACATAACTAGAGCAGATGCTACATTAATAAAATAGGGATGTAAGACTCTCTTTATTGGGTACTGAAATGTACAATCAGATGCTGGTTGTGGTCTAACATCACATATAGCAGTTTACATTCCTAATGTAGAGATACAATGAAAAGGTGCTTATTGGAATAGTTACCAGATGGAGATGTGAAATTCCGGTAACATTTTAATACATGATAAACATATTAAAACTTTACATAGTAATCATGTCAATGTGTACGTCATTGACACACACACAATTAATTACATTTGGTCACAGAAAAAAAAAAAATCAGTGACATAAATAAAATTTTCTATATTCTTTACAAAATCATGTATCTTCAGTCTTTCATTAACTGGTACATGTAAGGCACATTAGAATGTATATTTATATAAAATAAATTTCAGAATATTAAAAACCAAACCAAACCAAAACTCATTTCAGTTTGTGCTTCCTATTGGCAGCATTCAGAACTCCATTAAAAGCTGGGAAGCAATACATTGCATTGCCCGATCCCTCATGGCACTTTGTGGGAAATGGAAATTGAGTCACTGATTCACATTACTTGTCCACTTGTTGAAACAGGGGGAAGCATAGGATTAACTTTGTCCTAATGTGTTGAAATGATTGCTTGGCATATGTATTGCTTTACTAGAAATGACATTACAAATGTAGTATGTTTGCATAATGAATTTAAAAATGTCAATGGCAGAACGTCAGAATTGTGTAATTACATTGCCTATAAAAAAAAACTGTCCCACATAGAACACAGGTTTGAGGCATCATTTACAGTAAAAACAGATCTGTGCAAGACAAATACATATAATTAAAAAAAGGGCATTTCAAAAATATAACACTCTGTTCCTTAGGAAGAAAAAAAAGTCTTCATTTCCACGCTTCTTTCTCTTCCACCATCACAATCAAAGGTCAGTGACTTCAATCTCTAATGCAGCTGCTATTTGCTGTAACCGGATTGCTAACTGCATACGCTGTACACTGGGATCCTCTTCTAGAGCATTTATTATCTACAATAAATAAAAACCAATAGTTTCATGGATGCCATTAACCCTTCTTAACATATTAATTGTATTATATATAGCTTGATTTTATTAAAAATTCTTATTCATATAGAATTCACATTCAAAATTCTAAACATCGTAGCCCAGATTCAAAGAAAACTGTCTAATTCTTAAAGAGGACCTGTCAGCCGTCTTTCAGATACAGAATTAAACCCATGGGTAGATATAGTTTGTTAACCTAATTCTGAGCATACCTTTGATTTTGTAATTGTCCCCTCCAGTTCCTTTTTTGTCCATATGCAAATTGGAAGCAAGTGTACAGGATGAAGCCAGTACAGCCAGCAGAGCGTGTGGAGTATTTGTTCCGCACTGGTCCACATTACTTTGTACTTATAACTTGATACTGCCAGGGATGTAACTAGAAACAGCTGGGCTCCATAGCAAACTTTACAATCTCACCCCCCCCCCCCCCCCCAACGCCCGGTCAGTCCTCAATAATGGCACCTGGAACACCCCCCACACCAGGTAGTGCAAACCTGAAGATGCTCCCTTTTCACTCACCAATCATCATTGTGATTTTCTAGTTTATAAACAATCATATTGATAATTGATCTTAGGCCACATTCGTGTCACTACATGCAGCTGCAACCAAACCCACATGCGGTATCCAATAGTCGCATAGTCAATAATCCTGGTAACAGCACACAACTACTAGGGAAGAAATGGATTCATTGTTTCAGCCACATGCATTGTCTGAATCTTTTTTTCTACCAGGTTTTCAACTGCTTAAAATATAAACAAGTCTGCGCATTAAATAATCTGCATATTGTTTGTAGTGATTCTAACTAAAGGCAATATGTAGATCATTTAATGCGCAAACTTGGTTCAGACAATACATATTTAACACTGCCATACCAAACCTGAATATCCCCACTATACTGTGACCATGGAAGAGAGGGAAGGGAAGCACCGACGCTTTATTTCCCCCTCTCCCTCTATACTAGGTACCGACGCCTGTGATGGCCAACCCCATGTGAGCGAGTGTTGGCCCTGCCTTCTGTACACACACCATTTTCCACTGGTTAGCTAGTGTCAGGACAAATGCCCTGAACAGCTAACCAGGGGACATTACATAGGCTGCCCCGGCCCCATGATGTGGTGGGCTCTATAGCAGCCACTATGGCTGCTACTGCGGTAGTTACACCACTGGATACTGCATTATTGCTGAAATTCTTGATCTATTTAATTTTTTATATAGCCATTGACAGGAAGGACTAGGTGGCGGGTTATCCTGCTTTTATTATTATCATGGTATGTATATGGTGGTTTTTAAATGTTTTTAATTAGTATATGAACCCTTTGTGATAATGGCTTGGTTGCATTGAACCTTTACATTAACCCCTTAGCGACCCATGACGTATCTGATACGTCATGGTGCCGCTCGGGGTGTTCAGAGCGGGGTCCCGGCTGACACGTGCAGCCGGGCAGTGCCTCTATTAGCCGGCGCGGGTCCCGTTGCCGCGCCGGCTAATTAAGCCTCTAAGTGCAGCTGTCAAACCTGACAGCTGCACTTAGAGGCTTCAGACCTCACGTCCCTGGTGTCTAGTGGGACGGATCTCCCCCCCCGCGATGCGATCGCGGGGGGGAGATCCGTTCTTCTGCCCGTGCCGGGCCTCAGCGTCGGAATGACGCTGATCCCGGCTCGGCAATAGATTGCTATGGCCTGCAGCAGGCCATAGTAATCTATGACCGATCTAATCGATCTTTGCTGTGTATATACACAGCATTGATCTCTATGAGAGATCAGTGCTGTCTATATACAAGTCCCCCAGGGGGGCTTCTAGTTACAGTAAAAAAAAAAAGTAAAAAAGTGTTTTTATTAATAAAAAAATCCCCTCCCCTAATAAAAGTCCAAATCACCCCCCTTTTCCCATTTTATAAATATAAATTAATAAATAAACATATTTAGTATCACCGCGCGCGTAATCGCTTGAACTATTAATCACATTCCTGATCTCGTACGGTAAACGGCGTCAGCGCAAAAAAATTCCAAAGTGCAAAATTGCGCATTTTTGGTTGCATCAAATCCAGAAAAAATGTAATAAAAAACGATCAAAAAGTCGTATATGCGCAATCAAGGTACCGATAGAAAGAACGCATCATGGCGCAAAAACTGACACCTCACACTGCCCCATAGACCAAAGGGAATAAGCCTGGGAATGGAGCGATTTTAAGGAACGTATATTTGTTAACAATGGTTTGAATTTTTTACAGGCCATCCGATACAATATAAGTTATACATGTTATATATCATAGTAATCGTAACGACTTGAGGAACATGCATAACAAGTCAGTTTTACCATAGGACGGACGGCGTAAATGCAAAACTCCCCGAAATCAAAACAAATTCGTCTTTTTTCAATTTGACAGCGCAAATGATTTTTTTCCGGTTTCGCAGCATATGTTATGGAAAAATAATGCCTGTCATTGCAAAGTACAATTGGTTTCGCAAAAAATAAGCGCTCATATACGTCTCTAGGTGAAAAAATGCAAGCACTATGGACTTTTAAACTTAAAATGGAATAAGCAAAAGCGCAAAAACGAAAATAGGCTTTGACCTTAAGGGGTTAAATAGTTTTTCTGATATATTGTTTGCATGTGCTTTTTGTTTGGAGATGGATATGTAATGGTTAGACACTCTGTATGTGGTATACATTTCCTTCAGTACCCCTGGTTTAGACAACTGAACACAAGAAAGAAAAAGAATATTTCATACTAATTTAAAGGGGGTATCCAGTGCTACAAGCACATGGCCACTTTTGCGCCACTCTTGTCTCCAGTTCAGGTTTGGTTTGCAATTAAGTTCCATTTCAAATCCCACACAATTTGGAGACAAGAGAGGGGGAAAAGTGGCCATTTTTCGTAGCACTGGATAACCTTTTTACCTTCCCTGGTGATCTAAGGCAGTGTAGGGGTCAGTCACTAACTCTGGTGGTCTAGGGTTGATAAAGGGGTTAACAGACAGATGCTGTTGGCTTAGTGTGTCACACTAATTTTATAAACAGTGCCTACCCACAGTATCTAGAGCAAGCGCTTCTCCAAATCATGTGACTGTAACATCAGAGAAAGTCTTTCAGCTCCCATTTCCCCATTTTGGGAAAGTAGTACCTGCACTTATATGGACCATTTTGAGGTCCAGGCTCCATAGACTTTAATTCCCCTCTGAACTGCCAGGTCATGACTACAGGCGGCACATCTGTGGGCCACCCATAAGCACAAGCTGTGTATTACGGTCTTATAGTCCAAAATATAAAATGTAACAGTGACATATACCAATACGACACTTTTATACTTACATCATCATAATATTTCTTTGTATATTGATAGAGCTGGTGTAGTGCTACCATTGTGTTTAATGATTCTGTGTGTGCCTGTGGAGAATAGACCAAACCATTAACAAATAAATAAAAATAGTACATTTACAGACAAATCCACTTACAGCTGAGACAGACCTACCCAACAGCAAAACTTCAAAATGTAAGTAACTTGCCAAAATGCAATATGAATTAAACATACCCTTGAAATTTCTGCTAAGTGTGTGTTCATGTCCTGGTCACTAACTTGTACCATCTGACGGATTCCTTTGTAATAGCTAAAGATTTAGGTATAAAAAAAAGTTTCATTAAACCATTAAAAATAAAACATCTGAAAAAGACTTTGCGGAACAGAAATTTAGCCCTATTACACGGGACGATTCAGAGGAACAAAAAAGCGCTGACCTGTCAGGTCAGCACTCGCTTGCTCCTCATTTTTCGCATGCTACTGGCACTATTACACGTGTCGGCAGTGAGCGGGTAAGAGCAGGGGGGCCTCAGGGAGATGCCCGGGTGATCGCTAGATTGTCCTGGCAGCCCATAAAAGATAGCGGCAGTCTGCTGCTGCCGCTCCTATTACATGGAGAGATGGCAGCATATTGCTGCTATCTAGATCGTTGAACTTTCAACATGTTAAAAGACAACGATCAGCCGACATTGTGCATGTAGGCTGATCGTTGTCTGGTATTACACAAGACTATTATCTTCAGTAACGGCCGATAATTGCTTCATGTAATAGGGCTTTTAAAGCAGAACAGAAGCTCTGACATCAAAAACATAACTCTAACACCTATAACATTGGGGGTTGGTTTCACATGTTGCAGTTAAAATAAGTTACTTTTAACTGCCTTAAAAGGGGTACTCTGGAGAGTAAAATGCATTTTTAGACATGAATAACATTATATTACTTTGTAAGTAAAGATGAGCGAACCTCGAGCATGCGCGAGTCAATCCCGAACCCAAACTTTCGGCATTTGATTAGCGGTGGCTGCTGAAGTTGGATAAAGCCCTAAGGCTATGTGGAAAACATGGATATAGTCATTGGCTGTATCCATGTTTTGCATACAACCTTAGAGCTTTATCCAAGTTCAGCAGCCCCAGCTAATCAAATGCCGATTGTTCGGGTTCGGATGGACTCGAACCAGATTCGCTCATCTCTATTTGTAAGCCCTGGGCCTTCCACCCCTCTCTAATCAAGTACTGCTGGGGTCCACAACACAACTGACACTGGGCCTCTGCCAATTACCATCATTTCTTGCCCTGCTAGAGCCATTAGCAGAGGTCTGCAGAGGTCGATGAGCATGAAGCGTTACTGACAGCTATGTCCCCTTAGTGTACTGTATATTCTAAGGCATAAAAATACACAGTACAAGGGAGGAGGGTGGGCTATATAGTAGTAGCAGTCCTTTAACACAGAGGGGGAAGGGTAAACCCTGCAGTTCCCAACACAATCATCGGTGGCAGCAGAGAGGCTCATATCACCCCTTACTGTTGCCATGTAAAATAGTATATAATTTTTTTTAAATATATACATTTGTTTTAATAAAATTAGATTACAAAGAAATGGAACTTTATTAGGGAAAATGTATAAAAAAAATAAAAATACTCTTCGGAGCACCCCTTTAATTTTAAACTGGCTTGGAAAACTGGAATATTAGACTACTGCAAACCCGTTTACAATTAAGAATATCAAAAACTGCAAATCAACTGCAGCTTGTGAACACAGCTCCGAGAAATGTGGCTGTGGGCCCTACTAGTGCTCCGGGTCAATCAGGCAATGCCCACCACTTGAACAATCTGCCCACTCCTGAGCGAAACCTTAACCTTTAGGTTTTCTTTGAGATGTCTTTTAAATTATAGAAATGCAATATAATTACTTACTCTTCCACCATTTTTTTGTATGTAGAAATCTCCTTTGCATACAGCAACTTGTTGCTGGGGGATTCCTGCAGACATTAAAATTAGAGTATAAAAACCATGTTGACCACGTGAGTCATACATTTCATACAGCAGACACCATGCCCATTTTTACTGTGGTAAAGATTGCCATTATTACATTTGCTATATTTATTTAGTCTTCCTGTGTTATAACTGAAAATCATATATTCTATTTTTCAAAAGACAACATGTGCGCATTACAATAATTTAGCTCTGTTAATTGTTTTAGTGATCCAAATACAACTTTAGGGTAAATCAAACAATGGAAATGCTTTTGATTTTAACTATTTTAACTTTCATTTGTGCAGGTAGATTCCTTAAGCAGTGCTTCTCAATTCCAGTCCTCAGGCCTCACCAACAGGTCGTGTTTTAAGGATTTCCTTAGTATTTCACAGGTGACATAATTATACTCAGTGCATCAGGTATTATCACAGGTGTCTTTGTATGGGTAATCCTCAAAACATGACCTGTTGGTGAGGCCTGAGGACTGGAATTGAGAAGCACTGCCTTAAAGGGAATGTATCACTTTTTTTTTTTTTTTTTTACTGATACTGAAACATTCTCTTTTTACTCAATTAGTGTGGGTTAAGACTACGGAATTCTCACGGATAAATTCAGCGGAATTCAGTCGCCTGTACGCGCTCACGGCCGCCGCTCCTTTCTGCCGGCTCCATAGACACCGTTCTATGGGCCGGCTGATTCCGCATTCCGACGAAAGAATTGTCACGTCAATTCTTTCGGCGGAATGCAGAATCAACCGGCCCATAGAATGGTGTCTATGGAGCTGGTGGAAAGGCGTGCGGCAGTGAGTGTGTAAAGGCGACAGAATTCCGCGGAATTTATCCGCTAGAATTCCGTAGTCTGAACCCGCCCTTACAGTTGTGGATTTTCACTGTGGATTTCACCCCTTTGTACATAGCTGGGGTGCAATACCCAATGAGTCTGTACCAACCATAGGTTTGTGCCAGAAAAACCTGTCATGTGAACCTACCTTTACAGTTGTATGTATTAACTTACAATGTTAAAATTTTTTTGCTTTTATGCTAAACGTATAAAAAGATAAGTTACGCTTAATTATAGGGACAGAATGGTCACTGAGCAGTCATTTAAAATGTGCAAACTGTCTGCAGCAAAAACAATGCTTAGGGACCTATTCCACAGTAACGATAATCGGCGGGATCGGCCGATTAAGAGAGAACGATCAGCCGATGATCGTGTCATCGGCTGATCGTTCATTTAGGGCCAGACCTAAAATCATCGTTCCCCCACCGCGCATTGCTACGGTTGAATAGCGGTGCGCGGCGGGCGACCGACGATTTGACAGCAGCAGCATCATCATATATTACCTGTCCAGGCTTCTCCGCGCTGTCTTCATCCTCGGGTCCCGCACTCTCTATCTTCTGAATGGCCGGTGAGCTGATGGAGCACTCAGCCAATCACAGGCCGGGACCTCCGTGTCAGCTGACCGGCCATTCAGAAGATAGAGCGCGCGGGACCGGGGATGAAGACAGCGCGGAGGAGAAGACCTGCAGGTAACGTATGATGCTGCAAGGACATTGGTAACAATGTCCTTGCAGCCCTCGCTCAACGATCATCGGGCCGTGGAATAGGCCCAGTAAACGAGTGGCAATCTAGCAGATCGCCGCTCGTTTACATCGTTGATCGGGCCCTCCTCGGCCCGTGGAATAGGACCCTTAGACAAGCGGTCGTCTTTAGTGTGCACTGCATGGTGCTGTCACTGAGGATGTAACATGTTGCAGTCTTCCTAATTAAGGAAGTGGTTCTACTTTACTTATCTGCTGATTCTCATGAATTATAGTAATGAGGGAATTAAAACCTGATACCAGACATCAATGAGTCAATTCACTTACTCTACTTAGTTTGTGCTCTGTCCTGCTGCAAGCATCCATAAAAGTCTGTGCGATTACGGACAAGGAAGCGTCCACTACTTGATGTACATGAACATCAAAGATGAAGTGAGGGTTCTTCAGTATATTAACCCAAAACCGTAGCGATAAACTGTAAGTAAAAAATCCATAATCAGCAGCTGTCTGGAGTACTTAGTGTTTTTGGTAACAGAACAACGTTTTTTAATGATACCAGAGTATTTCTTACAAAGTCCAAAGGGCAGCTTTGAAGAAGCACTCCAGAGAAGAGAGCTCTCAATATTAAAGGAGTGTCCTATAAAGGCATAGCCTATACAAGTCCCAAATCCAACATAAATGACATACTGCACAGCCTTATTAAAACTAGTGGAAAACCTAGGACAAGGGATGTCTCTAGTATCCCTCCTATATCTGGGACAGTAAAACGAGATGTACTGCTAAAAGTCCTAAAGGGCTGTGTACTGTAAAAATGCCCTGCAAACAGTGCCTACTCACATAATATGGTAATGGAAACTCTTTATTATAGTCCCATACACTACCCAAATGTTACCACAGCTGCCACACCATATTCATAAAGTGTGGACTATATAATTGAAAAAAATATATATATATGATTATCCATTTTTCCATATCCATTCCTTGTGATCTCATACCTGTTTGTTTTCCATATGTGAACTGTATCTTCATCTTTGATTTCATATTTCTCTGCTTGCTCATCCAAAAAGTCAAAGAAATACTTAACAGCAGGGGGTACCACTTGATTGGAATTAAGGACACTGTGGAAGAAATTATCTACAAATTGCTGGAGTGTACCCTAGATGAAGAAATAAATGCAATCAGCTCGTCACCAACACACAAAGTTTGTTAGGAAAAGAAAACAAACACATAAAGGAACTTTACCTTGACAGACAGAAGCCTTGTCAGATAGATTTCTGTTATGGCCTTTGTCTGCTCCTTCCCCTTCATACTTCCTCTTTTGGATTTCCCTTCATCAACTTCATCTGCTGGACGTACAAGGTGCCATACTTTGTTTTCATCTTCTAGAAGTGCATGTCCTAGAGAAGGAGGTACTAAATTCAATGTTTCTTTTATGACACAGTTTGCATACAGTAACAGAAAGCTTCCCAGTAACAGAGTTGAGCTTCCCATAATGAAACCTGAGCTCCAATCAGTTGCAACAATGTTAGGTTAAAGCAACTGAACACAGTGACAGAATACCATGTCTTAAATATTTACTGTTCATTATATGTATATCGGCAACCTATTCTGCAGTTGTTTGTACTTGCTTTTGAAAGGGAAAATATAAAAACCTCAGAACAATTTAAAACCATACAAGTAAATGATATTAGCAAAATTTTCACTGGTCCTCTACCCATGCAAGGCCTTTTGGCTCGGAGGGCTGGAGAATAGGTCACATGGTGACCCCTCTCTTTTTCCATAGAGTGAAAACAACACGGGGGCGTGGGTAAGTAAATTTTGTCTAAGGCTTTCAAAACAGAAATAAGAATTAAGAAATAAGATTTAAACCAGAAATACTAGCAATACATTGCTTCATATAATGTTCTATGTAGGAATACTGTACAAAGCAGACGTACTTTCTCCTGGGAGGTCCTGGTGATTTTCTTCTTGTTGCTGGGAAATTCCAATTCTTGATAATATAAGTGTGGCATTATCTCTAACCTACAAATTTAAGGGCAATGTTTGGAAGGGTTACTAGCTGGAAGAGAAATGCGTCATATGCACATAACCACATGGGTAAAAGAGACAACCCAACTAATCTCAACTTTTTTGTAGGTCTAGGTAATGCAATCAGCATTAATAGTAAAACTTGCTTACATTGTAATGCATTAGTGTATTAATCCTTTTCGATCTGCCTTCCTTCTGTGATGTTAAATCCAAGTCAGACAGTATTTGTGCTGTTGAGCCTGGTCTCCATTCTAGAAGGGAAGCAACGCATAAATTAGAACTTACACTTGGGGTTCAACAAAACATATTTCCGGTTAAATAAAATATCATAGTACATTTGGTAGTATTTTATAGATTTTTTTTGCATTAAAATATCTGGCAAATGAAAATGTTCAAAAGGACAGCATACTATAGGTAAGCAGCTTAAACATTATGTATGCTTTGACACAATTTCAAAACTCATTACACCAAAGGAAACTAGAAAAACATCATATTAGACTTACCTATTTCCTTAAAGCGAATGTACCGGGCTGGGGGTGAAGCACTGGAGGTGGGTTGACCCGCCCCCAGTTGAAGGAAACCCCTGCCCCTCTATGACGTTGTTCTATTAGAATCAATGGAGCCGCGTCATAGAGGGGCAGGGTTTTTCTCTGCCTGGGGGTGGGCTAGCCCTCCTCCAGTACTCCCCCACTGGGCCCAGTGCCTGTGAATAGAATGGCGCCATACGCTTGGTTTTGGAGATTACAAATAAGGATTTAAATACTGCCCCAAATACTACTGCTGCGTGAAAGTGGCCTAAAGCTGGCCATCAGACACGTGTCAGATGAACCCCTCCCCCCTTGATTCAGTAGGATTGGCAAACCATCAAATGAGAATGGTACACTCCTGACTTTCCTCCAATGACAAGTGTTGGGGGAGAACATGAATAGGCATGTTGGATTTTAACTGCACAATCCTTTTGTCCTTGGGGACATTTAGAAGAACACACACGAATGCTCAGCCAAGCTAAACATTTATGTGTATTGAAGTGGTCAGAACAGATAGAGTGTAAGGGTGCTTTTACACACACAGACTCTATGACAGACTTTTGAAGCCAAAGCCAGGAACAGACTATAAACAGAGAACAGGTCATAAAGAAAAGACTGATATTTCTCCTCTTTTTAGATCCATTCCTGGCTTTAGCTTTTGTCATTTTTGTGTAAATGAGAAAATAGGATGGCAAATGTGGTAAGGGATTAGTAATAGATGGTGGTAAAGAGACTTCAATTAATTAACCAGACACAAAACAGTCATAAATGATCAAGCATTATAATGTGTAAAAGCAAGAAGAGCAGGAGCTTAAAGTAAAATGTTGCCAGACAGCATACTATGCAGTGCGCTCTCACCTAATGCCAAGCTGTCTGCTTTTGGTCGATGTGAATAAGGAAGGTTTTTGTAAACCTGTTCAACAATTTTTTCCTTAACTTGTGTGATGGTATCACAGTTTAATACTTTCACTGGTACAGGCTCCAAACCTTCATCTTGAACGATAACGTTAACAGTCTAAAAACAAAACATAGAAACATTTATATATTACTTTTATTTATCTCCTGCTGTGATACGAGCACAAGAACAAAGTATAGAGAACAACTGACTGGCACACCAACGTAATCAAACAAGTATTGTCTTTTATATATATATATATATATATATATATATATATGTGCGTGTATGTGTGTATGTATACATATATACACACACACACACGTAATATTTATATATATATATATATATATATATATATATATATATATATATTATTTTCTTTCAGTTATTGTTATAAATTACAATTTTTAAACTTGTCGCCCTGTGTCAAATGGGTGTGGCCTAGATTGTCTGTGCCCTAGGCATGCACCACCTCTTTGTCCCTTCTCCCTTCCCTCTTCACCATTAGGAATGCCACTGGCAGGGTTTCTCCTATTAATCACTTGTCTGAAAACTGCACATGTGCTGGATAGTTAAGGCATACATGCAGTGTTTGGACGAAGGGGTGGTGCAAACTTAGGGCACAGACACTCTAGACTACGCCATTTTGACAAAAGGCTGAAAGTTTAAAAGTTGCTTTTTAGGACAATAACTGCATCACCTGCCAAACAGACCCCAGGACAGATCTTGGACTAAAAGCAGCTATTTAAAGGTACAATCTGATTGGGGGGGGGGGGGTCAGATTGTGGGTACAGAGTCACTTTAAAAAACACACACTCTTATATTTAACTATACTTTCACTTCTCTGTGTAATTGCCGGTGAATTCCATTTCTCTAGCTTATGGGGTTCATTTGCACACAGTCTAAGGGCCCTATTCCACGGGACGATTATCAGTCGGGTAATCGTTAAATCGTTCGGAGCAAAGCGATAATCGTTAGGTTGAATAGCAGTTAGCGATTAAAAGATGAACGAGAAATCGTTGATCGCTTTATGAGACCTCGACCTATTTTTATCGTTGCTCGTTCGTACATCGTTCGCAAGTCGTTCAGTGTAACAAAACATCGTTCAGTCGTTTCTTGGTCGTTAGAGGGTACGTTCAACAGCTTAATAGTGCAAATCCTATTGGCTAAACACATTGATTGACAGGGATGATACTTCTATTTAAAACTTTATTTAGCATTTTCTATTCATTATTCTATTAAATATTCAATTATTTCTATTTATTAATAAAATAGTTGTGGATTGACGGACACCACTAAATAGCTTAAATATATGAAATAAAAATTCTCTTCTTGCTAATTTTTCCAAATATAAATTTTCTTTTGGCAAGAAAAAAATAAATAAGAAAGCTTCGCAAACTTTAACATAATAGGATATATTGTGTGTGAACATTTATAATATTCACACATAGTGTACGAATATAAAAGAAAAAATATACGCCCACCAGAGGCAAAGAGAATAAGAAAAAAATGACTCTCCCTACCTACTTGAACGATAATCTGTTGTTCATTGTTCTGTGGAATCACTCTGAAGCGAATGATCAAGGTCAGGACGACAGCAAGAACGACTAGAATTAAAGACCATCCGTTGGATTGTGTGAACGATCCCAAGAAGCTCGCTAAAGCAGTTGTTTGAGATCATTTATTGTTAATTATACGAACGATAATCATCCCGTGGAATAAAGCCCTAAAAGAGGGTCTTTGTTTGTAGTAGGTCTTTGTTACTTTAACACCACAGTGATTTATTGTATATATGCATCATATACTATTGGTCGTTGTGGTTGCGCACTCTTTTGGCTGAGATGTAATTCTGAATATAAGGACACATTCTATGAACTATGTCTTTAAATGAAAACTGTCACCCCCGTGCCGGGGTGACAGGCTCCCGACCCTGTTAGATCCCCCTATACATACCTATGAGCATCTGACTCTCCTGTGAGCTCGCGCGCGCCGGGCTTCAGGCGCTGAATTCTCAGTCACCCGACCGGCTCAGGAAGCGGGCCCTGGCGCGATGAGGTATGTATAGGGGGATCTAACAGGGTCGGGAGCCTGTCACTCCGGCACGGGGGGTGACAGGTCCTCTTTAAATAAAGCTGATCTCAAGGTTGATTTTAACCCCTTAAGGTCCAAGCCAATTTTCGTTTTTGCGCTTTTGCTTTTTCCATTTTATGTTTAAAAGTCCATAGCGCTTGCATTTTTTCACCTAGAGACTTATATGAGTGCTTATTTTTTGCGAAACCAATTGTACTTTGCAATTACAGGCATAATTTTTCCATAAAATATGTTGTGAAACCGGAAAAAAATCATTTGCGCTGTCAAATTGAATTTGTTTTGATTTCGGGGAGTTTTGCATTTACGCCGTTTGCCCTATGGTAAAACTGACTTGTTATGCATGTTCCTCAAGTCGTTACGATTACTATGATATATAACATGTATAACTTATATTGTATCGGATGGCCTGTAAAAAATTCAAACCATTGTTAACAAATATATGTCACTTAAAATCGCTCCATTCCCAGGCTTATAGCGGTTTTATCCTTTGGTCTATGGGGCTGTGTGAGGTGTCAGTTTTTGCGCCATGATGCGTTCTTTCTACCGGTACCTTGATTGCGCATATACGACTTTTTGATCGCTTTTTATTAAATTTTTTCTGGATTTGATGCGACCAAAAATGCGCAATTTTGCACTTTGGGATTTTTTTGCGCTTACGCCGTTTACCGTGCGAGATCAGGAATGTGATTAATTAATAGTTCGGGCGATTACGCGCGCGGCGATACTAAATATGTTTATTTATTTATTAATTTATATTTATAAAATGGGAAAAGGGGGGTGATTTGGACTTTTATTAGGGGAGGGGATTTTTTATTAATAAAAACACTTTTTTACTTTTTTTTTTTTACATGGACTAGAAGCCCCCCTGGGGGGCTTGTATATAAATAGCACTGATCTCTCATAGAGATCAATGCTGTGTATATACACAGCAAAGATCCATGAGATCGGTCATAGATTGCTATGGCCTGCTGCAGGCCATAGCAATCTACTGCCGAGCCGGGATCAGCGTCATTCCGACGCTGAGGCCCGGCACGGGCAGAAGAACGGATCTCCCCCCCGCGATCGCATCGCGGGGGGGAGATCCGACCCACTAGACACCAGGGATGTTGTGCATAAAGCACTTCAATGCAGCTGTCAGGTTTGACAGCTGCATTAAAGTGCTTAATTAGCCGGCGCGGCAACGGGACCCGCGCCGGCTAACAGAGGAACTGCCCGGCTGCACGTGTCAGCCGGGATCAGCGCCGTTCAGAGCGGGGTCCCGGCGGGACCCAGCTCTGAACACCCCCCCCCCGCGGCGCCATGACGTATCAGATACGTCATGGGTCGCTAAGGGGTTAAAGACTTTACAAGTGTACCAAGGAACTATGGGCCTGATTTACTAAGGTGTTCCTGGCAGTAAATTGTCTGGTTTTTGTCCGATTTTGTCCATTTTCAGTGGACCAACATGTTTACTAAAGGTGTGCGACACAATTTAACCAAAAATCAGGGATCATAACTAGCAATTACTATAACATACCTAGAAAATAATAGTTCTTTTAAGGCATTTTATACATTTTAGTTTTAAAATGTGATTTAACTATTCAACAGAAGTTATCAACATTTCTAGCGCTACACTTACTGCCATCTCAAGTGATTCTAAAAGATTAGAGATCTAATTCTCCCCAGAATTAGAGATCTAATTCTCCCCATTGCTTTTTTCACAATGGTTGCTTTGGTCAACAGTACAAACCCATTGTGCAATTGTACCTATTTACTAACAAAAGAGGCCACTTACCAACTGTGTGTATTCAACGTCATCTCCCAGTAATCCAGTATCATTCAGGGTGTATTTGGCTTTAATTTGCACAGCATCCACAGGACCCTTCTCTACTTGGTGTTTGATTGCCTTGAAGAGTTTGTATAGATGCTCACCAGCTGTGTCCTGTATTTAAAATATGCAGAAAAACATGTCCTCTAAAAGATCTAGGAATAGCTTTTAATGACACAGTTAACATCTCAAATCTCCATCTCCAGTGGAAAGTATTCTTCGATCATGCATGAGTAGCAACTGGTTTACGGTAGTAGAAGCTGAAGCCAAAGCTTTAAAACAGCCTCTAAACTGGCATGGGTATACAATATAACAAAACTCTAAATAGCAGCATGTTATCGGGCTGACGTATTAAAATACTTAAACTGACCTTACAGGCTGCATTTTGCTGTGACTGTAGATCTATTACTTACCTTTAGGTACTGATACAAACAAATAGACATCCAATTTGAAAGCATCCTCTCAACAACAGTTTCTGATCTGCAAATATGAGAGAGTGAGAAAATGAATTGTTCTGATCTCATCAGCTAAAGTATAAATACACCTGTAGCTTTCATATAACCCATGATTCATCCAAACAAGACATCCAATGGAAGGGTCACAGAAATATGACATAACTGTATACGAAATTATTAGCCCCCATGGCTGCAATTATAATATTATGTATATTGTTGATTATGCCATATTATTATTAGTTGGGTTCTAATCTCTAGGATACAATCAGATTTGGAAAACAAAGGGCAGCAGTGCCCTTGGCATTTTATGCACAGCAGTAGTTTCGCCCACTCAATGTGTTTCATCCCTGACCAGAAGTGACCACCAGTAATTCTTAGGGTCCGTTTAGAAACACAGATTTATCTGACAGATAATTGAAGCCAAAGCCAGGAACAGACTATATACAGAGAACAGGTCATAAAGGAAAGACAGATTTCTTCTGTTTTCAATTCCATTCCTGGCTTTGGCTTCAATAATCTGTCAGATAAATCTGTCTGTGTAAACACACCATAAGGAGCCAAGACATATGCTGCCACTTGCTTTAGCAGGAAAACCCATTAAAGAACTATGATAAAACTAGCCTTATTTTGCTCACTAATAGTGCCACTCTAGATAATGGACTATTTCTAATAGTGTAGCTCAGTTCTAACACAATAGTTATGCTGTTTCTGGGAAGAAATGAAAAGCTTTGTCTAATCTACTGGCTATACTTTAAGTACAACAGTCATAAACTGCTCTTAATTTTTTTTAAATACATCTACAGTGCTGAGATGACAGAATTATTTTTCTAGTAAGTGAAAAGTGAAAGGCAATTCGTAAGACAGTAAGTGAAAGTACATGTATAAAATGTCAGATGTAACAGTATGTGAGCATATATTATTTGCATACAGACAGCCACTTGCAAAATCACCATTACTAGATGCATCTAAAAGTCTTCAGATGCTGTATAGTAAAAGTTCTAACACAAAAACCAAACAATCTCCTACTAAATGAATTTAATTGCTAAAACAAAGACATTTTTGCATCAAAGATAAACATCTTGGACCGGGACAATGTGCAAGTATGAAGGGCAGATCATAAGGCTGGTGCTATATCAACCAAAAAGTAAAAAACGTATCAAAGAACCTTATCTACACAGGAACTGTAAAGCTTCTGAGTTTTACCTTCTGAGCATCAATTTGGGATTCTTGGCCACATACTGCTCCATCAACTCCACAAATAAAGTTCTCATGATATCTGTGTAGTACTCCAGCTTCCCATGCAAGGCAACTGTAAGCAGGGAGGCAAAATAAAGCTTTTCCCTGGCAGAGAAGTCCTTCTGACTTTCTAGAGTGTGGATAAACTAGAAAAGAATAAAACCTATTAATGAAACAAAACTTGAGTGCACACCATGTTCTTACTAAAGTAGTATTTCTACAGAAGGAGTCTATAAAACCTAAACATATGTATGTGTACATTTTGCTACTACATATTACGATATTCTGTACACTCTGGAAAAGTAAGTAGTATTTGAACAGTTTTTAAAACCTGAAAAATAAAAATTGCTTAGGCATACCATGATAAAGACTAGACTTACAATAGTGAGAAAAGACTTGCTGTTCAGGAGGTTTGAAAATTGGTTCAATGCCTGCTCTACGGTTTGTCTCCTTGCTTCAGGAATATCAAGTTTCCCAGTGATCATTACATCTTTCTCCCCATCTTTGGAAGGCCAGAAGAATACTCTGTCTGTGTACATTTTGTAATCCAAAAATGGAATTCCAGTTTCATTAAGGTAATTTGTTTGGTCTTCCATCTCGATCATTAAATCTAATAACAAAGATAAGCGTTCTTGTTATAGGAGGAGGTTTGGAAAGAATAAGATTGGTATCTGAAAGGGAAGCATCTAAAACTTGAGAAATTTGATTTTTTTTTCCAGTCAGAGACAATGGAACACACATGGGCAGAAAGGAAATTTGGATGCTATGTGAAAACCAATAAGATTACAAAAGTAACAACGCATACTGTTTCATTTTAGATTAAAACTATATAGAATCCTTGCACAATACAACATTGATTTACCTGTGAATTCCTTTTTGCAGCGATCTCTGACACTTTCTTCTAATCCCTCCAGTTGCTGTTTTACTTTTTCATACTCTCGCTCTGCCTGCTGACTCTTCCTCCTTTGGACATAAGGCCATATATCAGATACATAATGAAACAAAAACGCTAAATCACTCAACTGGAACAGCAGCCACTGGTTTTCATTACCATTACTGTGGATCCCAAATGACAAATAATTTTGACTTCAGGTTTAAACTTTTATAGCAAGACTTGTCATTTTCTCTCAAGTATAAATTAGCACAAATTTTACAAGTCACCTCAAAGGCAAAAGGGTAGCAAAACACTTATATGCCTCTTAAGCAAATATCTGTAGTTTAGCACTACAAGGATATCTCAATGAGGCTTGTTTCACTCAAGGGTGCTATTTTTTTTTACATGGTTACTTGTTTGTATCAGGACACTTTGAAACACTACATACCGATAGAAGTAGACAGCAGTGACAATTATTAAGATCATTGGTATTAGGACTAC
Source organism: Dendropsophus ebraccatus (assembly GCF_027789765.1). NCBI lineage: Eukaryota > Metazoa > Chordata > Amphibia > Anura > Hylidae > Dendropsophus > Dendropsophus ebraccatus. The sequence continues at coordinate 111,026,060 of NC_091454.1, read as the reverse complement.
TGGAATAATAATATGTAAAGGAATTGCTGGGGACTGTCCGTATTCTACTTTTCCCAGTATCCATTCTCTGTTTCCAAACTGGACCTATGCAGGGGGAGTAAAAAAACAGAAAAGTTATATAAGAGGCCAAGTTCACACAACATATTTTTTATGACAAGAACAGCCGTTGCTTGCAATAAAAACAACGTCCGTTTCCTGTCCTAGAGAAATGTGTTGCACTGGAGTCGATGCAAACAGCGGCCGTTCACACAGAGTATTGAACAATGACCATTGTTTGGTACGGCCATGGAAAAAAATTGACATGTCTATTACCATATAGAAACATTAGTGGAAAAAAAAAATCACACTAACAACCAAATGACGGTCATACCCTGAATTCAGGCAAGTTGTCTGCGGTGTCTCTCTTATGGCGCCTCCTGGGTGGAGGTTGTTCCTCAGGTGGAACACAATACAGGTCTGTTGCAGTTAATGTGTTTATCTTACAAACACCTTCACCAACAAAAGCCTTAGCCTCTTCTATGGTCATAGCATCATTCAGTTTATTGCCCTAAAAATTAAGATGATCAAGTGATTACTGTCTTATAATATAACTCATCAATGGAAAATCAGACTTTTCTTTTGAGTCCAAAATACATTTTGTTCATGATGTTATTCAAAATAGGTGTAAACTCGGATTTCATCTTATTGTCATCACCAGCATCACCCCCCCCCTTTTCTCAGGGATGTAGTTTATACACAGGGCTGAGTCTAGGTTTTCTGCTGCTGGAGGCAAAACCTGAAATAATAATTTATGGCCACTCTATAAAACATGCTGCCCTTCAGAGACTCTACAAATCTGTTGCCTGAGCAATAAACTCATGTCGCCTCATGGCAGAAAAGGCCCTGCTTATATCGCAGTTGATAAACACTACTACTTGTGCAGTTCTAAAAAGCTGTCTTAGGTTTGACATATCATGTTCCTGAGAGTTCCAAAGGGAAATTATTGTTGATGTGCACCTGATGTGTGTGTGACTAGCTGTTCTACTTATTTTGTCCATCCCTGTATGTATGTACAGACATGTGTGTATGTGTGTGCATCTTTCTCTCATGTGAGGTATGCTACAAATTTCTCTGGATACTGAAGGTTGGACTAGTGTATCAAGGTCTTATTTTGCTGGCACCCAATCTTATTTTAACGAAGTTTGATGTGCTGCTTTCTAGTGGAAATCTAAATAGATAGATATCTCCATATCAAATGTAACTTTTTTATTTACTGACAAAAATGTATGTAAACGTTAATAAGAAATGGACACTAGGGGGTGCTACAAGCAAATTTAACAGTTATCCAGTTGCAGCCTTTACAAAGGGAAAGTTTATTATCCATCTTCATTTAATTTAAACATTAATGTGTGATATGATGGATAACAAAACTGAATCTTTACCATTGATAATTAAACCACAAGTTTACAAAGATCGTCTGTCAGCAAAAAGACATTAAATAATGTACACCAAGCTCCTTATATCCTCACAAACACAAATGTACCCGCAGTCACCAGAGTAATCAGCCTAGTTACCTTGGCATTAATGAGATTGTTCACTTGTTTCTTGATACCATCTGTGAAGTTATCAAAAGTAGGATCAGGGACGTAATTGAAAGAGAGGTCAGTTGTCTCCAGAGGTGTCTCAAACCCATCCATTTTAATCATTACAGTAACCTCAGAGTTCAGGTAATTTTCCGGTACTTGAGGAGAAGAGAATATTATTACTGTGTCATTGACTTTTTTGAGGATGTCTTGCTTTTCTATCTGTAAAGAATAAAGAAAGAAAACCACTGACCTCTCAAATAACATCATATGGAGAACTTTTACACATTTATAGACAGGTAATGGAGCTCGGGAAAAAAGGGACTGTTACATCTATATGACAAAATGAAAAGTCTATAAAGGCAACATAAATCCCTGGGTAAAAGCAAATAAGCACTACATTACCGGTTTACCAGTAAGTTACCTGTTTGGAGGTGGGATATACAGAACAGCATGAAAAAACTACAGCAGGAGTAGTAGTATTTAAAATGGCGAGTTTATTGTCAAAAATAGGAAAAATTATAAAAGTTGTAAGCATCTGATTGTTATATCTATAATGTATTTACTGAGACGTAAGATATTGGTGTTTTTAATTCAGAAATACAATGATGAAATTCTGCATGCACAGAGTCTCATAAAAGTTTACACAGCCACATAAAGCACCTATAAGAATAACTCCAGTAATAAACCAAAACTTCAGTTCAGAAAGTGGCTAAAACATGCCCTGTCCCTATTTAACCCTACTATATACACTAGTATTACTGCAAGAATTGTAATCCCACTCAGGACCCTGAACTAATACAACCTGAATGTTAATGGATCTTTCCACCATTCCATAGTGCAGATTGGCAGACTACCACTAAATAAGAATAAAGAGAAAATGCAACTATATGACGAGACATATTATAGAGAGACTGCATCTATAATAGGCAGTATAATCAGTCTCTTTATATAAATAAAGTGCCAATCTTTCTATCTATCAGTCACATAGGCACCTGCAGTCTTGCTTATTGCAGTCTACCACCCCATACATAGATGCACACTACAATCTGTTTACTCCTGGTTGCTGCTCCCCCCGCCTGGTATTCATCAGCACAAGGCTCCTAACCAGCATTGGCTTTCCAACTCAATCAATTTGTTATTGTCAAACCATTTCTGATTACAGGGTGGAAAGATACATCAAGCTTCTGAAGTAGGCCAGGATAGTTTTTATCTTAGAGATGCTGGCATTTTCTATTCAGTTATAGTGCCAACAGGACATGCAGCAATTTAAAGGCTATTGTTCACATCTGCATGGGAGGTGACTTTTACTTCCAAAATGACAGGCATGTTGTTAGAATCAGATAGAGCCTGTTAAGTGTCCATGTGTCTATAGGGCAATGCATCCAGGTGTGTGTTACACTTTTTTTGTTTATAAAGGTACCTTGATATCAAAGTGCACAGAGCTTTAGTTATCACTTTTAGGGTACAAACCCACACACCGTATACACAGCAGATACGCAACAAATACTCAGCAAATACGCAGCAGATTTGTTGGTACAGATTTGATGCTGTGTTCAGTTATTTAGATCTAATCTGCTGCGTATTTGCTGCGTATCGCAGCAGTAAATACGCTGTGTATACGGTGTGTGGGTTTATACCCTTACAGTGATGTTTTTGTCTGTGGGGAGTTCTGGCATTTTTTACAAGGCCAAAGCAGAAGAATCTGTGGTCACGAATGCCATGGTTAGGTTACACTTTAGTTTCAGTATAATATTAAGAGGTGAACCTGTTAAACATATGCCAAAATGAGACTCCATGCATTTGCCCTTCAGAAACACATTACAATATTTGTGACTTAAAGTGTCACTGTCTTTTAATTTTCAAAATGTAAATCAACAATAGATGTGATATAAACCAAGTTTGCAATTTACACATTATTTTTTTTTAGTTATCATAGAAAACACGCACTTCCTGTTTTCGGACTTATTTTTTTCTCAAGAAACAGGAAACAGTCAGAAAACAGGAAGTCCTGAGTTTCCCAGGCCATCTGAGAGCTCACAGAGAGAAGGCAGTCATGTGACTGATTTGAGCTGTGACTCTCTGTTCTGGCTGGAATTCCTGTGTTTAGTCTGTTCTTTTCAACCTGCAAATGTCAGGAAATCTGCCTTCAGGAGACTGGACCTGGATTTCTGGTAAGTTCCCCTTTGTTTTACAGCATGGTAGCAACAAAAAATAATGAATGTAAATTGCAAACTTGCTTTATTTCACATCTACTGTTGATTTAGATTTTGAAAGTTATAAAGACAGTCACACTTTAAGTTGTGACATATTGATATGGTAAGTACTTACACTTTTTGATTGTGATGAGGCCATCATACTGAAATTCTGAACTAGATCAAATCCTATCCCAGAGATGGTAATAGTTCTTCCTCCACTAAAGAAATGAAAAGTGAAAAGGATGCATCACTACTAGTATTAAATTGTTACCTTGCACAAAAATGCCTTGCATTGTTGCAAGGCATCTACAATGATTCGTGTCCTAGGCATTCCTGAGCCCCTGGTGCTATTACTGTATTGCAATAAGACCTTATTCACACATCTTGCAAAGTTGTCAGTAATTGCAGATCAAATTAGTGCCCATTGATTTCTATTGTGCCATAAACACATTCCGCTTTTTCACGGATCCACAATGCATTCCATGAAAAAATAGGACATGAAAATAGGAACATGAAAAACGCGGATTAAAGTGACTCTGTACCCACAATTTGACCCCCCCAAATCGCTTGTACCTTCGGATAGTTGCTTTTAATCCAAGAACTGTCCTGGGGTCCGTTCAGCAGGTGATGCAGTTATTGTCCTTAAAAAACAGCTTATAAACTTGCAGCCCTATGCCAAACTGCCATGGCCTAGATTGTGTATGCATTAGGCTGGCACAACTTCTCTGTCCCTGCTCCCCACCATTAGTAATGCTCCACGCAGATTTTCTACTATTCCTCACCTGTGTCAGCACGGCACATGGGCTGGATCGTTAAGGTACCTGTGCAGTTTTTACTGCTGAGGAATAGGAAAGAGGGTGGGGAGAAGGGATGGAGGGGTGGTGCAAAGTTAGGGCACAGACACTCCAAGCCACGGCCGTTGGGCACAGGGATGCAAGTTTAAAAGTTGTTCTTTAGGACAAAAACTGCATCACCTGCCGAACGGACCCCAGGACAGATCTTGGATTAAAAGCAGCTATCCAAAAGGTACAAGTGGTTTAGGGGGGGGGGGGGGGGGGTCGAAGATTGTGGGTACAGAGTTGCTTTAAATATTAGAAAGCTAGTGAAATTCTTTTTATACCAGTTCAACTTTATTAACCAGAGCTCTACAATTTTAGTGGATGTACTATGGGTGCAATTAAGAACCATTTTTCATAGATCACGGAGTAAAAACAGTGGACCCTATATGCAGACCCAAATAAGGCCTAGGAGTGTCCCCTACCCTAGGCAACTGGTTTACCTACCTGAAGAGGATGATTAGGGCAGAAGAGGGAGGAAAGCTCCAAACATAACACAATCATACCAGCTCTATTTCCAGAGCAAATCTCTGAAGGTACAATAATCCTTCTGCAAGTAAACTTTTCAGCTGGCTGCTTACTCACACCATTAAATTCACTAGTCTGAGTGCTATCAAGTCACAGTACACAGTGAAAAAAACATTTAATCTATTCTTCCTCCATTTATATAAGATTTACAGTTGTGTTAAAACAAATCACAGTCCATCATGAACCCGATAAACCAATTGTTTTGATAGAAATGATAATTGTTTACTATGAGGACATGCATACTGCTCAAAGTGAATAAAGCTGTGTTTCCACATATGCGTTCTAGACAAGGTGGAACCCATTTTCCCAGCTCTCCCCCAATAGCCAAGATTATTGGCCACATTGAACACATTTCCCTATATCCCAAGCTCCTGAAGTGCAAGTGCTGAGGGCTGTAACACCACCTCACTCCCCCTCCCATCCCTATCCTTGCTTAAAGAGGTACTCTGGCAAAAATCTTTTTCTTTCAGATCAACGGGTTTCAGAAAGTTATATAGAGTTGTAATTAAAAATTCCAAGTCTTCCCATAGTTATCAGCTGCTGTATGTCCAGCAGGAAGTGGTGTTTTCTTTCCAGTCTGACACAGTGCTCTCTGCTGCCACCCCTGTCCAAGACAGGAACTGTCCAGAGCAGTAGTAAATCCCCATAGAAAACCTCTTCTGCTCTGGACAGTTCCTGTCTCGGTGAGGGGTGGCAGCAGAGAGCACTGTGTTAGACTGAAAAGAAAACATCACTTACTGTGGGACATAAGGCAGCTGATAAGTATGGGAAGACTTGAGATTTTTAAATAGAAGTTAAATTACAGATCTATATAGCTTTCTGAAACCAGTTTATCTGAAAGAATTTTTTTTTTTTGCTGGAGTACACCTTTAAATGGTTGTCAGTCAATACTAATTTTCGAGCTGACTGACAACAGGGGCAAGGATGGGAGGGAGAGTAAGAGCCTGCAGCAGATCAGGAGCTGGGAAAGCATCTCGATTCTTTGCCCTGACTAATAAAAACATTTTTTAAAGTTATGCAATAATAGATAGATATATGAAAGGTACAATGTGCCTCCTTATCACAACAGCTATCTAAGAGTGTCATAAGTTCGAAAGGTGAATCTGACCAATTCCCTTTAAGGCAGGGGAGTGGCACATTTTGCATGCATTGGTTATAGTGCGTTTTCTTCTGAAATATTGGGGAAAATGGGTCATTTCAGACATTGTTTTAATAAAAAATATATTTTGTTTATAAAGTTGATTGGAGTGTGAAAAACAAGTGCAGGAAATTATAGGTTACTCAGCTAAAATGATCTAATACACCTTGAAGTGACAAAAAAACCCTGAAAGATATAAAAGGAAGCGGAGAACTACTGTTCTAATGGATTGAAGAGTAGCCAACATAGCAAACTTGTCCTGAAAAGGTTAAAATTTGTTCAAAAACACACTAATTGAATAACATTTTGTGGACTAGTAAAAGCTAAACTGTATGTAAAGCTAGGCAGTATGTCAGACAACTCCCGAGCATTGTTGGATATATTTATCACGTGCAAGGGATCATGGATCAGTTTGACTAAATAAAGAAAATACTTTAGGAGATCATGTCACCCTATGCCGAAAAAGAAATATAGTCTTGAAATCGCCCAAAACACACCAGTAAGCGATCATCATCTTGGTAACATACAAACAGGACTAAGGCAATGGAGTGTCCAGTCAAATCCCCTGACCTCAATCCCATAGAGAACTTAATCCCATGAGGTGACATAAAAATGTGGTTTAGAAGGCAAAACTAAAAAAAAATGCAGGACTGTGAAATGTAGTCCAATCTTTATGGACTGGACAAATGTTAAGAGTTATCAGAAGTTGGTCACCTTCATGCAACAAAGATGTCAAGAAGTTCTCAGACACAATGGCTATGCCACTTATTAGTTCAGTAATTTACCAAAGTAAAATCTGGAACATTTTTTCAGTTTATAAATTAAATTTTTAGGTTTGCAGAGAAAAATGTGAATACTGCTATTTTTATTAACAGCCTATTATTTGCTTTTCTGTATTGCCTGTAAAGGATTAACATAAACTGGATACATTTTGTTATTGATTTGAAACATGTTGTATTTTTAGTGCATTTGCATTTAGGCAAATAAAATAAGGTATAATGATTTTGTACTTGATTTTGAACTCCATGCTCTTTTTTATACAGAACATTTTACTGTAAATATTTGGAAAGATAATGTTAAATACCTGGCAAAACTGCGATCAGGGTTAAACTGAACAATTTTGGGATTGCTTCTGTATGTAAATTTCCCAGCTTCTTTTACCGTGTTCATACCATACGACAGCCTCACTCTGAAAGTTCCTTCTTGCTTTGCTTGACTTGTAATGCAGACTATTTCGTCCCCAAATGAAATGCTATAAGAAAAAAACAACAAAAAAAATCAGAGGGGTTATGGTATGCAAGTAAGGCTCTTTAAAAAAAAAAAAAAAGAGTGGTGAATAAGCACTAGGCAATAAATATCTGCAACCTCATGTCTTCCACAAGCAAAAAAGAAAAACCATACGGCAGCTGATATGTCCTCAAAATTTGCTTGGATAATTGCAGAATACAAAATTCCAGGAATGATTTGTCTCCTAATGAGCAAATTCGCCACCCCCTCCGTATATCTGCATTATAGAATCTGCATCAAGAATAAATAATGCCTCTAAGGCCATGCCTCCAGGGTGATTTTTTCACTTTTTGAAAAAGAATGTCTGCTTAGTCACTTTTAAGTTGATCAGAATCCTTATCAGACTCTTAAAGGGATGCATAAGCTACTAGAAAGCATACACCAATAATCTATTAATATACGCTAGGTATCCTAAAGTTTTGTGTCTGCTAACAAAAAATTCACCTACTCTAAACCAGTGTCTGGCTGTAAACCAACAACTGGCTGGAGCATGACAGTATTAATATTAAGCCCCTCAGCTGACTACCCACTGTGGTCCCTGAAGAATTCTACGTGACAGAATCTTTTAGAATGATTATTTTATTATATTATTCCTTTTCAAGTTAACCATTCCTTAGGCTAGGTTCACACCGCGTTTTTGATGTCTGTTTTAAGTATCAGTTTTAATGGGGAAAATTGGGTCCAACAAGGGATGCATTTGTATGCCATTCATCAGGATCTATTTTTCATTGACTGACATTATATAAAAATATGATTGAAACGGATCAGTTTAAATTTTGTTACATTTTTAGCGTACACAAAAACATAGTTGACCATGTTTTTCTGTACATTAAAAGTAAATATTTTAAAAGGGATCTGTTACAACAGATACAAAAATGAGTACAGAAGAAAGCCCCCTTAAAATAAAAGCCTATTAAAACATATCCCTACTATACACTATTATAATAGCTTTCAAAGCTTTATGCTCCGTATTCTGATTTAACATTGTACTCAGTTGAGAATGAGAACTGGATTATAGAACTTTCTGGGTAATGGCATGCTGGATTAAGTAGTGTCACTGTACCAAATAAAGTTTTCATATTCAGTATGAGAAAGCTTTTTTTCCTCTTGCAGACAAGTATAATAAATCAGTACATTCTCATACATATTAGAGAGCAGAGTATATAAAATACCTTGTTTGATTTGCAGACTTGAACATTAGCTGTAGTGGGGGATTGGCTGAAGTTACTTATAAATTTTAAAAAATTAAAAGGGAATTGAAAATCATGGAGCATTTGTTACTAATCACTGTATCTCTCTTCAGCCAAATTGGCAAATCTCTTAGCAAAGCTTCGGAATACAACAGGGACAGCTGGAACAATTTGGCAAGTTCTCTAGCACAGCTTGAAGTCAAAGGTTCTGGTGAGCAGCAAAGTAACCCCTTCATCCACACAGCATTCTAATTAGCTATTGACCCTCTCAAAATTAACTAAATCATGCATCAACTTTACTCTTAAAATACAGCCATGGCCATATTGCTAACAGAAGCCACTTCACTGTAATTATAACCCACCCTTAAAACTAAAATTCCTTTGTTTACGCCAAAGAGATCTTTTGCAATACTAGATACTTATGTAGTACAGTATTAAAGACATTAAAGACATAATTTACTATCACATAGGAAAGTTAAAATTTATGAAGAAACTAGGTCTACAAAGTAGTTGTAGTTTTATTTCCCTTCTAGTTGAGTGTCAGACATGCTCATAATTTGCTGCCCTGATTAGTGTAGCCCTTCAAACAGAATTTGGCAGGCATCTGGGGTGGCACCAATCTCTATTGTAATCTACCCTAGACAGGGCTCTAACCTCTTCCTCGTCTCTGTTTAGCTAGGCAGTCAGTGAATTCCCTTCTCTCCTAATTATTCTCATGTCCTTTTCAAGATTCTGCAGCAAGACTGTGACCCATATATGCAGCCTTCCTGGTATGCATGCTTCCACCTGCTTGCTTTATTGATCTTTAAGTTTAAAATCTGTGTTGTTTTTTATCAGAACAAGCTACGAAAGGTAGTATTACAAAAAAACTTTGCGACTCAAATGACAGGCAACTTATTTTAGATACTACATACACTTTACAAGGGAAACCATCCAGAGACACCTTAACATCATTTTTTGATCCAGTTTCTAAATTGTTTCCAGATATCGTAATGGATGTTCCTCCAGCAAGCACACCTTTGTCTGGACTCACAGATATTGGTTCTGGTTCCTGAAGTGGAGAAAAAGGCCTTTAGTCATAGCAAATAGTAATATAATTCACTTTATAAACTAAATTAACAGTTAAGATATTTCTTCCTTCTTTTCAGGTAGTTAAAAAATATATAGTAGTTTTCTGTATATTCCAGACTAAGGGTACGTTCACACTTACCGGATCCGCAGCTGATTTTCTGCTGCAGATCCGCAGCAGATTTCATTTAAATAACTGAACACCGTATCAAATCTGCACCATCAAATCTGCTGCGGATCTGCTGCAGATCCTGTAGGTGTGAAAACACCCTAAAGCTTTAGCTGTATTACAGTAAAAAAGTTTGTGCATGTAAAATAAAGTGGTGTTCTATAAGTCTCTTCCTGGATGCTACTGATGTGTATATTCTCTGCTCAATGCCTCCCTCATATGTACTATTATTCTGTAACATGTGAAGTCATGTGTCTGTTTCAGTGTTAGAGGAGAATTCCGGGGTCTGTTCAAAAAAACCAATTACCAAAAAAACAAGGGATCATGTCTACCTTTTGTATAGTAACAGTTCTATCCCATAATCGCCACTCTCTGACCCCCACATCACCTGTTCTGATTATCACCTGGTCTCTCCTAACTTCCTGTCTGAGCTCCCACCTCCTCTTCCTTGTTGCTGTTCCTCTGTCACGCCTACTGTACACTCCCCTCCCCTCTTTATCCCACCCACCTTCTGAATATTCATATCCCTCTTCTTAGCCTATATCCCTGCCCCCTGCATCCTCTGTCCAGTGTCTGCCTGGCTGCCAGGCTATCTCCCCCAGCCCTCCCCCTTTCTCACTTTATGATCAGTGAACAGATGGAGGTGTTTCAGTGCCTGCATAAGCCTGTCATACCTTTATCCACCTCACCTCCCACCCCTGGTCTGGTGCCTTACACCTCAATGCAAATCTCTGTTTTCGAATGTACTGAGTATTGCCAAACTCAAAGAGGAGCTGTTGCTAGTACAAGTATATATGTATATACACCAGTGCTAGCAACAGCTTATCTTTGAGTTTGGCAATACTCAGTACATTCAAAAACAGAGATTTGCACAGGTGTAAGGCTGGCACACTGCAGCAGCAGCAGGGCATTAGGGAGATCAGTGCTGGGGTCTGTTGTCAGTGTTCTCCTCAGCTATATGCACTGAATAGAACAACCTGCAGCAGTGTACTTTGGTGTAATAGAACATCTCCCAGCTTTAGTATTGATTATCAGTACTGAAGCTGGGAGGTATCCTGCTGCTGCTGTCAGTCCACACTGCTGCAGGTTGTTCTATTCAGTGTATGTAGCTGACGATAACACTGAGAACAGACCCCAGCACTGATCTCCCTGCTGCTGCTGTTAGTGAACACTGCTGTAGGTTCCTGTAGGGGGGGGGGGGGATGGGAAGAGCATTGCCGACCTCAGCTCACTCTGGCCCACCATAATAAAAACGCTGCTCCTGGCTAGGTAGAGCGGTCACATGGTTTTCAGAGCTGTTTTCTCTGCCCTGAGAACCATGTGACCAGAAATGGGAGGTCCAGGAAGCAGGAAGTGCTGATTGGCTGGCCAGCATAAGCATGAGGCTGGGAGGCGTGCTGATTGCCTAGCCTGCATGTGTATGAGCTGGGAGGCGTGCTGACTGCTCAGAGGAACGCCTCAGGAACGTCACGACCCAGCAGGGTGCAGGGGACCAGGGACTCGTTGTGATGTAGGCAAGAAAAGAGGAAGAATGCAACTTCCGGTGGCTGGAGACAGCAGGAAAAATCTGGTAAGGGGATATAATCAGTAATGAGTGTACATTGAGAAGTTATATAACTTCTTATGTGGGCGAGATAGGGAAAAAAGTTTTTCGCCGGACTTCTCCTTTAATTATAGATAGTAAATGAATGCATCCAACCAACCAATAAGGAAGGGAAACTTTTCACTTCTCTGGTTTGATATATAGGTTACATTATAAAACTACATGTTTTCCCCATCATATCCATATTTCTCTGTGGAGAAAAAGTGTAGGCATTCTATTGAAAACTTTCATAGACGTTAGAAACAACGGTATTACCATATCCTATAAATGAAAGAAGAGGTACACAGAAGCTTTGAGCAATCCCAAAAGGGCAGATGTCAGCTTTGATCTGAAGCTATCGTGCCAGACAGCATCAGAAATTCCACACTTCCTGTATGTACTAGGAAGGGAGCCAAGAGAAGTAGACAGCTTGTTGGTACCCTCATCTGAAGCTGACAGTATCCTCTGACACAAAGGATGCACAGAGCTTAGATCGGAAGCAGCCACTGCAGTGGTGTCAGCATCAGTCTGCAACTCACATACTCATTTGCATTGCCTCTAGTTATGATAGGGATTTGGGAAGTGTTACTGCAGCTGAATCTTGATCATCACAGATCACATCATGGGACATTCTTTAATGTCATTTTCTCAGGCAATGTTAAAGATAAAACAGGACCGCTATACTAAACAATCTAACTTTCAATTGCTCAAGTTTTACATTACAAACCTTTGATGGAACATGAATAAGTCAGTAACATTGACTGCGGTAACAAATAAAGAATGAAAAGCAAATACAGACATGCAGTAAAAGCGGACATTACCAAATTTCTAATGTATAGGAAAACTACAGAGTATATGAGGTGTTCAAGATGGTTGGATGATTTACAGAGCAACATCTTTATAAGCTTTACAAATATTCTATTAGAAATTATATTCTTTGGTGACATGTAACAGCAAACAGTTAAAAAATAACTAGAATAAAAATAACTCAACATAATTGTTCCAGATGGCATCAGAAAGCTAACATCATGGCATTCATACATCACCTATATTACCTGATATGTAAAAGTAAGACTGCTTGGAGAGATTCCTTTCTTTTTATTTACAAGTATATTAATGTCTCCAGACTGTGCATAATGTGCTGGTCCAACTTCGCATATAACCCTTTAGATAAAAAGAGGATTATATAAAGCTGCTGAACATAAAATACAAGATATGAAATCTTTTAAACACATAGAAACACAGCCATGCTGTATAACATCGTCATACACAATGCACAGTATTACAACAACTGCAATGATTCCCCATGAGCTGTTTCTGACCATTACATACTTTTTACCTGCACTTATCACAAGTTGCCCCCTCTGCAAACTCCACCTGTAAATGCTAATTTTACCCAAGATCAACTCCATACAAGGTGCACACTGGCTGATATCTCCCATAAACATGGAGTTCTGCCCTTGCAGGCTATTGAATCTTTTCAAGGGACTACAAGTAGCCCTGTGTGTTTTTTTCTGAGGTTTAGGGGTTGTCGGTGTCCTGAAAAAGGGTCTGAGGGTCCTGTGGGGATTGGGTGGGAGGCAGCTTCTCTCCTAACACCACAGAACACTTATTAACAGCAGCGTTTGTGTTTCTCTGCATTTTCTAAAGCAACCCCCTTTCTATAGACTTCTATGGGCAGCAGATGTAACCTGATCTCTCTGGATCTGAGAATGTCTCTTCATCACTGATTCCCTGAAGACAGAATTTCCCAGTGATCTGGCAGTGAGTGATCAGGTCCTGTCAGTGCATGAGGCAGGTAGAGGAAGGTAGTGAATATTGGGCTTTTTCTGTAATAAGACATATTACAAATCTACCACTAAAGTCAATAGCATTAATAAGGATCTATTGATCTATTAAAAAGGGAATCCTCTATGCTGCTGTAAAGTTGGGCTAAGTCATAGCTGTGCCATTTATGACTAAAACCACAAAACAAAGTCAAATACAATGCTCATTATTTCCGCCTTTGCTTTGTTTAGCTTTTAGCAATGAGCAAATTTCTTTCTTATCGTACATTTCTATTCATTTTAATAGTAGCAGCTCATTAACAAAAAACAAATATATCAGTGACAGACTGCAGTTCTGGAGGTGTTAGCTCCCAGATCAGTGCAGTGTCTCTCACTTTGAAATGCTGTAAAGTTATTCCCAACAGAAATTACACAATTAGCAAGATATCGGTAAATCCTCTCCTGAAAATGTACCAAGTTATTCAGTCTCTTCATTGACACCTTATTTTTTTTATTGTGTAACTCCATGCTACAAAGGAAAAGCCCACAGTCTACAGCTAAGATGATTTATTTAGCTAAAAGCATGGCAGACATTAAATTCAGCCAAATTTTAACAAGAAGCACTTTCTCTAGAGTACATAACATTGACATGTGTGTCTAATATTTGCAGGAGAAAGCAAAAACGGTTAGTGTGTACAAATGAACTAGGGACTGCTGAAGCTTACAGTCATGTTTTTATGTTAAATGTTTTTTGTTGTTGCAGCTATTAGCAGGTGCGGCCGATTGCTGTTACCGCTAATTAAGACCGTTAAATGCAGCTGTCAAACATGACAGCTGCATTTAAAAGTCTTCTATGGCCCTTTCCCTGGTGTCTAGTGGGGGGACCCCCCCCACGATGCAATTGCAGAGGGGGATCCCTTCATCTAACTGGCCCGGGCCTCAGCATTGGAAAGAAGCTGATCATGGCTTGGTATACTATTGATCTGGTCTGCAGCAGACCAGACCAATAGAGCTCCAATCTAATGGAACTGTGTCGTATTAAAGGGGTTGTTCAGCAAAAATCTTTTTCTTTCAAACCAACTGATATCAAAAGGTTATATAGATTTGTTATTTACTTCTATAAAAAAAATCTCAAGTCTTCCCATACTTATCAGCTGCAGTATGTTATGTAGGAAATTCTTCTTTTTCTTTTTTTGCACACTTGCTGCTGCTATGTGAATCCCTTTATTGCTGACCCAGGCTTTGGCTTTCATATTATTTATACTTAAAAGAGAATTTTGGCGAAAGATTTTGTTAAAGTATTGTATTGCCCCCCAAAAGTTATACAAATCACCAACATACACTAATTACGGGAAATATACGGGAATATGCTTATACAGTGCTTTTTTCCCTGCACTTACTACTGCATTAAGGCTTCATTTCCTGAATAAAACGGTGATGTCACTACATGACTCCCAGAGCTGTGTGGGCTGTGGCTGCTGGAGAGGATGGTGGCCGGGGGACACTGAGGGACACAGGGCACTGGAGGGACACTGAGCATCCCTCTGCCATCATCCTCTCCAGCAGCCACAGCCCGAACAGCTCTTAAGACTGTTTAGCCCAGACCAACTATTTTTAATATTTGTTGGCTGAAACTGCCCCAGAATTATGTCACATTTACGGACACAACTTAAAGAAGCAGTTCACAAAAAAAAATTTCTGCCAACCGCCCGCCTGTTTTGCAACAGCTGGAGAGCCAATCTTCCCTATCCCTGCTATACGAGATGTCCCCATGTCCTGCTGCCCAGAGTAGAGGGCTCCCGTGTGCTTCTGCCCCCTATATGGATGGCCTCCTGTAATCCTGCTGCCCCCTATATCGATGTCCCCCCTATATGCTGTAGAGGAAAAAAAACTCATGACAACTAATGAATTAAACATATGGCAACTGATATTATTGATGTCACCTGATGGTTTTTACTTTAAAAAGGATCGTAAACCTGATGACAACTGATGCCTTTTTGGCATCAGTTGTGACATCAGTTGTAGTCCGGTTCGTACAAAAAAAAAAAAAACTGAAACGGATGCAACATATATGTAAACTAGGCCTAATTTAAGAGAGGCTAGGTAGGTCCCTTCTAGAGACAGCATTAAATGCTATGGACACCTTTGCCATTTTTAAATGTTGATTTCCTGAATGTAAAAATGAAGACATTTTCTAAATAGTCTTTAATTTAGATTTGAACCTGCTCTCTCACTGTTAAGAGATGATAGCAGGGAGGGGGTTACATACAGCTCAGTTTGTACATTCAATCCTACCAATATGTACCTGTCGCTGAAGAGCTCCTCATTCCGGTGCAAGTCTTATTGTTCTTGGTGGCTAATTAGTCAATTTGGTGTCTGCCCGCTGGCTTGTACGTCTGCTCCTACTTATGCTACTGCATATTCATATATGCATAGGTAGCCACGTCTCTCTCCTCAGAGAGAGTAGAAGGAGATGTACGAGCCAGTGGAAGGGCCGATGCACTGAGGGCCTGAGAAACGCCCCCAGAGCATCAAATGGACTAATGGGCATATTTATTTTGGAACAAATTCTTTCCAACTGGGACCACTAAGAAAAATAAGACGACTGTTGCCGGAATGAGGAGCTCTGCTGCAACAGGTACATATCAAGTTCAAACCTGCTGATAGTTACCCTATAAAGGATCAAGCCCTATTTTTTAAATCTGACCTGTCTTTTTTTGTGTGCTAACAAACTTAAAGGGGTATTCCAGGTTCTGTGACGTCACCGGCCCGAAAGTGTGGTGACTTCCCCGACTCAAGGGGGAGGGGCATCATGTGACATCCCGTGCTCAGGGAGGGCCGTTTGTAAGGCTCTGGTAGCTTTCTAAGTACATAAATAGCTAGAGGTCGGCTGAGTCGGGGAAGTCCCCACACTCTTTTGGGCCGCTGACGTCAAGGAACCGTGTGACTAATGTAAAAATTGAGAGAATGAGACAAAATTTCTAATAGAAACCAATGAGATATACTAATTATATTACAATACAAATCAGTACAGTTCATATCAAAATAACCTGGAATACCCATTTAAGGAACTTAAACTTATCCAAGTGATTCAGAGTTTTTTTTGTGACAATGTACTTCAAAAACTTCAAAATCTTAATAAAATGTGCATGTTTCTTTTACTTTTTATGTATTTTTTTTTTTTTTTACAAGGCTTAGAAGTTTAGCCAAAGTTTTTTCAATACAGTAACAGTGGCAACAATCCGGTACACTACCAGGAGCAATGATCAGGTACAGCAACATGAAACTGGGATAACTATCAGGTACAGCAACAGGGGACAGGGGTGGTGATCAGTGTACAAAGGGGTTATTTGTTAGTTGTATGCTTTGGGCTAGGGCTATTCTTATCTCCTGACTCTGAACCCACACAGAGAGGAGGAAATCAGAGCCGGGAAAGCTGCCACAGGCCAGCCCCACCTGACACTCCTTTACACTGCAATTAGTTTGCCTGTAAGGACAGGTTCACACTACGGAATTCTCGCGAACAATGTCCGCGGAATTCCGTCAGCTGTCCGCCTGCACATCTGGGCACCTTTCCGCCGGCCCCATAGACACCATTCTATGGGCCGGCGTATTCCGCTATACGCTGAAAGAAGTGTCATGTCACTTCTTTTAGCGGATCACGGAATACGCCGGCCCATAGAATGGTGTCTATGGAGCCAGCGGAAAAGCGTGTGCCCGTGCGGGCGGACAGCTGACGGAATTTCGCGGACATTGTCCGCGAGAATTCCGTAGTGTGAACCCGCCCTAATAATGGACAAATCACAGCGATCCCTGGCCAAAGCGAGTGGTGATAAGTCCATAACAGGTTGCTGGAACCTATCACCACTCAAAAAAAGCTTTGCATGCCGAAAGTTTAACTCATTCATGTGCATGTACATGGGGTTGTACTAATGTGCAGCAACCCTAGACGTCCGTGCATGTGAATATGTGGTAAGAGGTTAAAAGCAATGCTGCTAGTAACCTTTATGATATGATACAACTAAACATATTTATACCTTTCCAATCATCCTGCTTTTTCCAGGACTGTCCAGCAACACACACCTCAAAAGGAATGCGGCTTAGGCAAATGTGCACCCGATGGACATTTCTAGTGGGTTTTGTTGATGTTCCTGGGGGGCTCTATAGTTTGAAAACTTTCTACAAACTGAAATTCAGATAAACTCACCTGGTGGAAACAG
The DNA here is from genome assembly GCF_027789765.1 of Dendropsophus ebraccatus. Classification (NCBI taxonomy): domain Eukaryota; kingdom Metazoa; phylum Chordata; class Amphibia; order Anura; family Hylidae; genus Dendropsophus; species Dendropsophus ebraccatus. The sequence continues at coordinate 111,008,516 of NC_091454.1, read as the reverse complement.
AATAGTTCTCTGGCCTAAATGTACAGTTCACTCCTGCAACTTTAATTTCTTCAACGTCAGTAGATGTTATTCCCAAGTTTGATCCCATTATAGTGAGAAGTATGCCTCCATTTAGGGGTGCAGCTTTTGGTGTAAACTAAAAGACAAAATTTTGTATTAACCATATTTATGAGTTTAAAGGTAAACTATTAGCAGGTTAGAAGCTTGCTGATAGGTCCCTATATCGCACAAAAGGGAAAGCGTCTAACCTGCTAATGGGTCCCTATAGCACACAGGACACTAAGGTAATTTTCTTACCTTGATCCTCAGCGCCACTCTTGGGAATTTAGTAGTTTATTAGATATGTAAATTTGCACTACCACCCTTAGAGCACTGATTTGGCCGGCCAGCCCTCCTAATGAACATTTGGCGCTCTGCAGTGATAAGTGCCGGAGCGACGTCACTGCCCCAACATTCATTAAGATGGCGGGTCAGCTGAGGCGGATTGGTGTAGTGAGGGGGGCAGTCCCTACACATCTAAATACCTACAAAGTTCCCAAAAACTGCGCAGAGGATCAAGGTAAGAAAATTACCTTAGTGTCCTGTGTGCTATAGGGACACATTAGCAGGTTAGACGCTTTCCCTTTAAAAGAGAATGTACATGTAACAGGGTATCTTTAGCCTCAATCAACTCCAACCAATTTGTGGTAAATATAACAAATGTGACAGAAAAATGGATTCATTTTCTCCATCTCCGTTAAGAGACATGTAGAAACATGTTCACACTTATTAATTTGCACTCTGAGGCTGTGTATGTAAAATAAAAATGGAGACAGAAGTGACAAGGGTGAATAGAACACAATGACATAGGTTAACAAAACGACCAGACTTTTCGCCATCTATATTTGTATAATTTAATATGCAAAATTGTAACAAAGGATACAAAAGGGTGACGTTCAGCGCAAAAAATGGATTCCCCAATATTCCTACTGACAATAGTGATGTAACATTGCGGGTATACCGTTAAAATAGAAGAGGTATAATGTTAAATGATGCTAAATTGTGCTAAATGAATGTTGCCTACACACGGAGTATAAGTGATACACATAGATAGTGATAGGTTGATGAGTTGATGAATTCTGTTACCTGTTAGTAGCCGATGGTTGTTCTTTGTAGTGCTATCCGTAATGCCGATTGTATATGCCGTTGTTGCTGCTGGATCCACTCCTTTGAAGACGTTTTTCTTCCATATTGATTCAGAATGAAGATAAATGTAGATCCCGCTAGAGGCGCCCCGGCCGGTGGCGCTACTCCGCAGTGAACTACGCTAACAGTTCAGTTAAAATTTTCCCGGGAGGTTTAGTGACGAGGGCAACCGGAACTGTTGCCGAAACGCGTTGATCAATTTTGTCTCCACCAAGCACACGTAGCAAAAGTGACGTCACTAAACCTCCCGGGAACATTTGAACTGAACTGTTAGCGTAGTTCACTGCGGAGTAGCGCCACCGGCCGGGGCGCCTCTAGCGGGATCTACATTTCATCTTCATTCTGAATCCATATCGAAGAAAAACATCTTCAAAGGAGTGGATCCAGCAGCAACAACGGCATATACAATCGGCATTACGGATAGCACTACAAAGAACAACCATCGGCTACTAACAGGTAACAGAATTCATCAACTCATCAACCTATCACTATCTATGTGTATCACTTATACTCCGTGTGTAGGCAACATTCATTTAGCACCATTTAACATTATACCTCTTCTATTTTAACAGTATACCCGCAATGTTACATCACTATTGTCAGTAGGAATATTGGGGAATCCATTTTTTGAGCTTAACGTCACCCTTTTGTATCCTTTTTTATTATTACACTGTAGTGAACCTACGGGTGTTCACTTTGGACGTTTAGCAGCATTCCAGTGCAGCGCTAGTGAGGGGTTGGTACAACAGATCACACCCCATTACATTTTTGCAAAATTGTAACAAGTTGTAAGCCACACACTACCTAGTGAGCTTATTTATACATTTATTTTCAGCTAAAACTTACAATATTTGGTAACCAATTAAAACAACTTCGTAAACTCAGGCCTGAATAGTTCATAACATATCCATGGCTACAAGACTTGGGTTCAGGAAATATTGCCACAGAGAATTCTAAATGTAAAATATGCTATCATCTAATGATTGTGTTTCTAGTTGTCATATTTTCTATTTAAAGCTTTACAGAACATGGAATATAAATAAAAAAAAAAAAAAAAAGTTATCCAGCTCGATAATTTTACAGTGACACTGTGAAATAAATGATGTGCAGTGGTTCTTTAAGTTTGTTCTACTTATCAACAGGCAACTGTATTGATCGGCTTTAAATTAAACAAAATTCAGCTTCCTCGCCTGTGGAAATCCCAGGCCGGGAAATGTGGAAAGCTCAATGGAAAAACATAACTCTGCATTCATTATTTACAATAAGAACTATTTCAGAAAAAGAACTTCCAGAATAGCATCTTCAGCACAGATAACCACAAAAAATAGAAAAAGGTGAACAGATTATTCTACATACATTACGCAAACAAAGTCTTAATTTGTGGGAACAAAACTAAAGGTGACATAATATATCGCAAACCGTAATACATACATTAAACTGTCACTGATAAGGTAATACCGTTTAAAATCAAAATCAGCAGAGAATGAGAAAGAAAGCATGTTTGCAATTTACAATTTTTTTTTTTTTTTAAAACAAAGCAATACTCAACTTGAAATCCAGGTCCAGTCTCCTTAATACAGCTTTTAAGGCTTGAGCTTGAAAGAAAAGAAAAAATGCAAAAAAGTCGCAGGTCATCTGCACACAGCGTGGCAGTAATTTGACTAATGGACACATTGTGTTTGACTCTCTATACTGGTCAGGACTTCCAGCATTTAGTGTCCTTTTTTTTCAACAAGCACAAAACTAAAAAGCTGCCATTAAGAGACTGGACCTGGATAAAAGTAAGTATAGCTTTGTTACAAAGCATTATCACTAAAAAAAAAACCCTGAAAATTGCATACTTGCTTTATATCACATTCCCTGCTTATTTAGATTTTGAAAGTTATAACAGTGACACGTTGAATTATATAAATACAACACTAATGGAGGTGGTGGCTAATCATCTGCAATAAATAAACAGAGGCTCTGCTCACTTAGTGAAATAAGGTACTTATGTAAGTAAATTATTATATGGGAAAAGTAAATATATCCAAAAACACATAACAGTATTTAACAGTAAATAAAGATACTAAAATGTGTTTTTTCTTCTCCTGTAGTCTCTTAAGGAGTTAAGGAGGATTGATTTGTATAGGATGGTTTTGAATTACTGAAAAAATGCACGTTATCCAAATGAAAACCTTAATAAAGATAGTGAATAATAAAATAAAAAGATACTAGAAAAGTTGCTTACATCTGTGATGGAGGGATTTGGGCACTCCATTGCAGAAGGTACATTACACATATCCTTGTAGACACAGTTTGTGTTACACCAGACACACTGGTATTTAGGATCGGCAGCTCGACACAGACTACAGTCACTTCTTCCGAAAAAACAGTTGTACACGTTTACTAAAAGGTAAAAACATATCATGACATTAAAAGAATTGTATCACAACCACTGAATTGATGATCATTTTAATATAGGTTGAATAATGATGACTAATAATCTCTATATAAACATCTATACCAATCATTATACTGTATAAATTACAATTGCATATTTCCACACATATAATTAGTTTATGGAATATGTATACATGTAAAAGACACTACCCTACGGGTCATCTTAATTCTGCAAATTTTACAGGCAAAATGACAAGATAAACCTACCATTCAGTCTACTGTCAATCTTCTGATTGTTCCGTTTAATATATATATCAAGGGCAGTGGATTCTTCATCTTGAGAAGGTAACTAAACAACAATGACGACAAGTTACATATTGCCATACAAAAGCTTCAAATAAAAGAAAGCATTAGGTAATCTCATATTATTATACAGACCAGTTTTCTGTACAGAGTACTGTATATGTAACAGACATATACAGGTTTCTGTGTTCATAGTCTTTAATGTTGTAAATAAAGAAATGTTATGTCAATCAGATAATGTAGAAAAACACATCAAGAACTACAATAAGAATGTTAAAGGGTATTCCATAAAGAGATTTATGAAAATAGCCCAGTGTGTTTGGTTGGCAGTTTTAACTATTTTCATAATATGGAGTTAGGCCCTCTTTTTACAACTATACCAGCATTCTCTTCGAAGATTTTGTATTGTATTTGTGGGAATTAGCACCCATTTGGTGATTAGATTTTTTTTGCGGAAAGGCCCAGATGTTGGACAAGGCAGTCTGCAACTGCATATGTTCAATATGTGCATATGTTCAATATTTAGGCCTCTGTGCAGGCCACTTACATTCCTCTACACTGAACATGTCAATGCATGTGTTCATAGACCTCGCTCTGTGCACTGATGCAAAGTCGAGGGCTTCTCCTAAACAGCTGCCAAAAAGTTGGAAGCATATAATAGCCTAAATTATCTTTGCATGCTTTAAGATTAACAGTTGTTACAAGCAATAAAAGCAAGAAAAGGCAGCCCCATGCCATTATCTCACAAAAATTTTTGCAACTCTAGAGAGCCATGGAAGAGAGGATATGTAATTTCTATGCACCAAGGGCACATATGCCATGGAAAGATGCAGATTTTTGCATAAACCACCTGGTAGACCACCAAGGCAGGAAGAAGCCGTGTCCTCCTCCAACCTCTAAAACCTGTCGCACATTCTGCAGCTCGCACCCGCTTGTGGACTGTGGCAGGCGCGTGTGTCTCTGCCCGTGTTATAGACTCCATTCTATGCACAGGCGGATTCTGTCGTCTGTTCAAAGAATGAACAGGTTCATTGACGGGCAGGTTCCGTCGTCCGTCCAAAGAATGAACAGGTTCATCCTTTAGATGGATGATGGAATCCGCCCGTACATAGAATGGAGTCGAAATGGGTACTCCACTTAAGGGTGCGTGCACACTACGGAATGGCCATGGAAAACCCGTTGCGCATTCCGCAGGTAACACCCAATTGCAGACTGTGACCAGCGCGCACATCTCCTCCCCTGTCATAGACTCCATTCTATGCACGGGCGTTCATTCATGGACGACGGAATCTGCCTGTGCATAGAATGGAGTCGATTACCTGGGCGGACACGCTCGCGCCACAGTCTGAACGGCTGCGAGCTGCGGAATGAGTGACGGGTTTTCCGTCGCCATTCCGTAGTGTGCACTCACCCTAAGATAGATTTAACCCTGCTCAATCTCCACCTATAATCTAAGCTTCTTTCTGATAGGTTTCCATTACATAAATTGGGCAGTTTGTCTGCAGCACATCCTGACTTACAGCTGCGGAAAATCCTCACTTCCTGATCCACTCTGTCTCCACTCCTCTGTTCTCCCCCTCCCTTCTGAGAACAAAGTCACATGATCTGTCTCTTCTGTAACCAGGCAAGCTGTAACACCTCTGTAAGCCCACCCACCACTGACAACAGAACAATGACAGCCTCTAGAGCATTTTGAGGAAAGGAAACACAGTTGTTTCATATCTCTCTAATATAGATAGATAGATATTTTGTGTAGAGTGTAAAGCAAAAGCAGACTGAGCCTGCAGTGGACAGATACTACAAGATAAGGGGGATATTTGGCAGATGGCTTTAAGGTGCAATGCATTCTGGGAAATGTAGTTTCCTGATCAGCGCCATCTTGGATATAGACTAGCTTTTAGAAAAACTTGTAATTCAGGGACAGGAGGCAGCTACTAGAAAGAAGGGAAATGGCTCAAAATACTCAGGGGTTCTTGGTGAGTAAGAATTGAGAGCTTTTCATTTTTTAGCTCTTGATTGAAATACCCCTTTAAGTTATGAAAGCTGAGCTCTATTTGTTTGCTATGGACAACAAAGACAGGGTTACTTTACAGCAGTGCATCATGTAAGGCAAATGTCTTGAATACCTTTGGAATTGAAATTGCGAACAAATCCTGTTCTTTTACTACACGAGCCGTGAACTTGAGATTATCATTGCCAGCAATAAAGCTTTCACTCTGCATTTTGAAGACAAGGAGTATATTTAATATATACAAAAGGAAAGGAAAAACAGGGCAATAGAGTTTCAAACCCCCAAATAAATTAAGACTGTAATGGACTTTTAATTGGCATTTAACCAATTTAAATGACCTGACACAATGACATTAGTATGATACTCCAACAAAGATACACAATTTTGAAAACCACTATGAGTAAGATTTAGAAATGTAATGAAGTGAGTTTCTCAGGTTCTCTCTCTGAGTTCACTTAGTAGTTTAAGGGTGCGTTCACACCTACCGGATCCGCAGCGGATTTGACGCTGTGAGTTAGCAGCGAAATCCGCTGCGGATCCAGTACTGTGAATTTGAATGGGTCCCATACATGCAGCTGATCTGCTGCGTGTATGTGACCCAGCCCCTCTAACCCCTGCGCCGTCGGCCGACAGCCTGCCCACCCGCAGCCAGCAGCCCGGCCCCCCCGAGCATACATTACCAGCTTGGTGCCGCGGCTTGATTCAGGCTCCCGGCTCCCCTTGCTCCTCTTCAGCCAATCAGTGCACTGATTTGCTGGAGGAGTGAAGGGAGCCGGGAGCTTCACACAGCCGCAGCACAGAGCTGGTAATGTATGCTCGGGGCGGCCAGATGGGGGGCTGGGGCTGCGGGCAGCGTAGGGGTTAAAGGGGCAGAGTCCCATACACGCAGCGCATCCGCTGCGTGTATGGGACCCATTCAAATTCACAGTACTGGATCCGCAGCGGATTTCGCTGCTAACTCGCAGCATCAAATCCGATGCGGATCTGTTAGGTGTGCACGTACCCTAACAGGGTTTTACAGTAAAATACGCAATGATTACCGCTGTCTGCCCGCTCCGTGCAGCGGGCGGATCCAGCGGGAGGAACGCCTGGAAAACTGGGATACAGCCATAGCTATAGGCTGAATCCCAGTTTTCCAGGTGGTCCTCCCGCTGTATCCGCCCGCTGCATGGAGCGGGCAGACAGCAGGAATCCGATGCCGAGCGTTCGGGTTCAGCCGAACCCGAACCTCGGCGGGTTCGGATCATCCCTAATACTGAAATAAATTATAGAAAATCATGTTGCTGAGCCCAGTATCTTCCATACCTACGTTGGAGAGCCTGAATTACATTACTTAAAGCCAACCCGTCATTAAGAAAAAGTTTTTATGTATCACAGGAACCCCAACTGATTAAGGAGAACAAGTAGGAAGATAGCTGAGAGCCTGGAAGTCTGAACAGTTAGACACTGACTAATCAAAACTTTTGACATGTCACTAGTTTTTTTTTTTTTTTTTTTTAAAGACAGTGCCCATTAGACTAGACATGCATCTATAATTAATTATATCTAAAATTATAATACAGTGGTGCCTTGGATTACGAGCATAATTCGTTCCGGGGCCGCGCTTGTAACCCAAATCACTGTTAAACAAAAGCAAATTTTCCCATAAGAAATCATAGAAATGCAGACAATTGGTTCCGCGCCCCAAAAATAATGATTATTCTGAATAACATGTAAAACTAATGAAACAAACATTCAGAAATAGCAGAATATGTGATTTTATAAGTTACTGTACAGTAATGGAGAGTATGGGAAACACAAGGGCTGACAGAGACTGCAGGGAGTATGAAGGAATGAGCAGGGCAGATGTTGGCACATACATGCAGCACTCTCTGTCCGAGGAGAGATGGGGTTACAGCTATGGAGAGATTACCTCCACAGTCTTGTCCCCTGATGTAAGCCCCAGCCTGAAGTGGATCTGCTATGATTTGGAAGGTGAGGGAGACTTCCTGGGTCAGAGTTCAGTGCTGTACACCACACTATGCAGACCATGCCCCTCCCCCGCTCCGCCTCCCAGCAAGTACAGGCAGCTCTTAAATCAAGTCACAATTTTGAAAAATTGTGAGCTCTTAAACCAAAACGCTCTTTAACCAAGTTACTCTTAAACCAAGGTACCACTATCTTAAAAAAAAAAATAATAATAATAATTTGCATATAGTAAAGTTCACAAGTACCCATGTTTGTGCATAGTTTTAGAATAAAAATAAACACTTTGCAGTTTACATCATACTGTCATCTGCCCCAGTTTTTTTTTTTATAAGCATACATTCTTTAGCCCTTTCTATTTAGCGTGAAATGTAAAAAAAATTAAAATCATTTAAATGGTACATTACTTCCAGTTTTTCCAGATTTTTTCCATAAAATCGTATTGTACTTTCTAGCTCCATTGGGATAAATGATGGGACTGGTTGGTAGAACTGTGGACAATCATCTTCCTGTAAAAGAAGAGAGGGTAAACAGAGAGCCTTAAACACATTAACAATGGTGCAGGCAATAATAAGCATAAATGTATACATACATTTTATATATATATATATATACCAACAAAACATAATCACTGAACTCAGGGAGAACAGTGAAAAATTCCAATGGAGTACTCATTTATGAGTCTCCATTGATTGTCCCATACAAAATTTAAATATGCAAAAAAGGGGTCCGTGGAGCCTCAGTTACGAGTCTCAAAACACCTGAGGGACTACGTATCAGGGTGGTTTGGTGCTCTCCCCACTAGGAGGCACCCCTTGGCAATGGGCTTCCTTCTCTGGAGAGAGGGATATCTGGCTATTCCCGTGTTTTGAGACTCGTAACTGAGGCTCCACGGACCCCTTTTTTGCATATTTAAATTTTGTATGGGACAATCAATGGAGACTCGTAAATGAGTACTCCATTGGAATTTTTCACTGTTCTCCCTGAGTTCAGTGATTGTTATGTTTTGTTGGTCTATTTATCATTGCCCCAGTAACCAGAATCCTGCTCCACACTGACGAGGGGCAAATACCCCGAAACTGCAGTCTGTGGATGGATGCCTAGCCTTGGTAACCCTTGTCTTATGTCGTTATACTCGTCACAGAGTTAGACTTTGACTCACAGGGGCCACCCTGGTGTTTCCCTATTTAGGTCCTAAAGCTCGCAACAGAGTGAGGACCTGATATATATATATCCCTAAACAATCTCTTTAAATTATTTTAATTTTGAAACCAGCACAACAAGGTTGACAGATTTCAATACATTTTGGTTGGAATGCAGACCCAGTACACTTAGGGCCCTATCGTTGTATCGTTCGAATTTAAACGATAATCGTTTTGTGTAATTGCAGGCAATGTTCGAAAAATTGTTTGTATGTCGTTGATCGTTGTTTTAGATCTAAACCTAAAATTATCGTTAATCGTTCGCTGTAATTCCACGTTCCCTCAAGTTCCGCATTTGTTCACTAACCATTCAGTGTAATTGCCCATTATTCATTGTTTTGATGGGATCAGAGGGACTAAACGATCATAGTAACGATCACAATAACGATTGTAGTAATGATCATAACTAACGATCATCGTTCTCTGTAATATTGTTTAAGATCGTTTATCATTTAAAAAATTACTCCGTATAATAGGACCCTTAGAGCAAAACTTCATACATCTCTATTATCTCTGTAAGCATCTTACCAGGCTGATTGTATTGGGTTCAATACTTGGAGATGAATCGACACATTTATGATTTTTTATGTCCCACTGACATTTCCATTGGGTAGTTACACAAGAAATACATCTGTGGATCAAAGACATATTCAGTATTACTTATGGTCCGAAGTGGAGGCAAATCCAGCTACAAGCTAGCTTATACTAAAACTACTTACGGTAAATTTTCTGAAAGATTCATTGACTCCTCACAGTTGTAAAATTGATAGATGTAATCAGCAACAAACACATCATTTTTCGTCAAAAAAAGTTTGATAGTGACATTAACATAATCTGTATCGAAATAGAGATTGTAAAGGGAAATGTTACTTTTCTCAAGAACAAAGTATTTTTAAAGATTTTAATGAAAGTCATTTTTACTTACCCTGGCCAGTTACAGTGGTGGGTATACTATCAGGGTGAGGACAAGAAACAGATCCATCATCTTCTAGAATGGCTGTCTTGTTGTTTTCTCCATAGTTACATTTCAGATGATCACTTTCATGCAAATTGATTGATGGTGCAAAAGTTAACATAATCTGTTGCAGAAGGAAAAAAAAAAAAAGTACTTTATGACCAAAGAAGTCTACAGCTGTGATAACGAATGAGACTGCAAACCCCTCTTAACAAGCACCTCCAGTATATTTTGCAGAAATGACTATGAATGTCTATAGTGCTGGGATTTTCTCTCAAACTTAGCAAAAGAAAAAAACAGAATGCAAGTCGTTTTTATGCTTTCATACACACCAAAAATATATTAGTGGAGTATGTAAAACTGGCTATTGGGTGTGTGAGCGAGACGGACATCCTTGACATTTCTCATTAAGAAAAATAAACTAGCATTTTCATGGTAAAATGCTCTTTCTATAGGAGCTTTGCTAGAAAAAACTAGGAAGTTATCTGTTTTGGTCTATCAAGGAGCCTTCACCCTACCAACAGTACACTAGTGGTGGCGTACAAGTCTGTACGTGTGTGAGCTACTTACGTCACTAAGATATTTAACACTCATATTACTCGGTTGTGCACTTTCAATCTTCAGGCAGACAACATCAGGACTCCACAGCCAGTGATATGGTTCACTGGCTCGATCACAGTCTTTTTTTAAGGTGCACCTAAAAAGGGATTATAAAGATGTGATGGTATAGAGGAAAAAAAAAAATCAGGAACAAAATACAGTGCTCAGCACTCAACAGTACACCCCAATGGATTTGTCAAATAACTAAGATTCTTTTCAGAATCAACATTTTTAATAAGATACCATACCACAGAAATACTCCCACACATGTGGAACATTGGTTGAAAGCACAATTTGTTAATTTGCTCAAACAAAAAAAAAAGTATATTTTAGCACCAAATACATTCAAGACCTTGTAGCAAAAATGCATATACCCCAATAAAGGTCTTAGGAGCAAAGCTTAACAAGAATTCAAGCATAGGAGAGTATAATTCTTCGTTACACAGGTGTTCAGCAGACAGGTGACTATTACTTCACAAAGATAACCCCCTCCTAATCCATGCTGTCAGCAATGGCACCACATGACCTGGCTGAGAAAAAGTAATTTCTTTACAAAAAAAAAAAAAAAGGTTAAGACTACAAAATCATCAAAGCTTTATTTATCAGTTGGAACACTTGACAAAAATTTGACAAAGATGGAACTGCAACCATCTTACAGAGACGTCCATGAAAGCTAACACCTAAACAGAAGTGTTTTCTGATCAGAGGGGGTCAAAAAAATTGTTATGTAAATTCACTGCAGTTTGCTAAAGATGTAAAAAGCCAAAATGGGGCAAGAGCTTCCACTGACAATACTGTGTACACAGCAGAGGCATGGCATGCAGATGTGGGGGGGGGTTCCACAATTTGCCATGACCTATGCTGAAAGAGATAAGGACTACTGGGACTCATGGTGCCCACAGTGAAGCATGGTGGTGACAGTGTCCTTATGCTGTTCTTTTGCAAAGTTCTGTTGGTGTCAGGAACTGCATTTCATTGATGGTATCATGAATCTACATATGCACTGCTTAATATTTAAAGACAAGATGCTACCATCTCTCCATGCCCTTGGTTGTTGTGCACTTTTCCGACATGACAATGGTACAAAACAAATACAGTATCTAAGGCCACAATTGAATTCCTTAAACAGTACAGGGTGAAAGTGCTGCAGTAGCCAAGTATGTCTCCTCATCTGAAACCAATTGAACACCTATGGGGAATTCTGAAGAGACAAGATGCGTATCCCTTTCCATCCAGCATCCAGGCTCTCAGAGAGGTTGTTCTTGGAAAAAGATTGATGTTGCAATGTCGCCAACATGCCTAGAAGGTACTTGGTGCAGTCACTTGGTGCAGGTTATTCAAAGTACTAGATGTAGACATTTTTGCCTCAACTTATCTTAAACTGAAGATCGTGTAACTCAAGTTACAGCATATCAAACTTACTTTGAGTTAAATAAATGTTTTTTTTTAAACTTTTTTTGTGTTCAGTAAGATATTGATTAAAATTGTGGGTGTACTCATTTATGCTGTGCGCTGAACACTTTAGGGATAAGGCAAATAATCAGGAAAAATATTTTATAATGTATCTACTTCATGACTCAATTGGAGGCAAGTAGACACAGTCTGGCTGCTGAAACTTTGGAAGCCATTAAGGGGATCTCTAGCATTTCAATAAATTACTAAATTTTTATGCAGCAAGTTTGTTTTGTATTTTTTTCTTTTCATATTTTTCTCTATAGTCTGCTGCAGGGAAATACCACCACCACCACCACAATGCTGCCATCAACTTGTATGGAGGGAATGGTAAGTTTCTGTTGGCTTGTGGGACTTTGCTTGTACAATTTTGGTCTCATCTGACCGCACAGTCTTTCTCCACTTCATCATCATTCTGGGGTAACTGTAGCCAAGATGAATTTTGAGGTTTTCTCAGCAGCAATCCTGTCTCTCTGTCATCAAGCTGCTACCAGTACAGCAACGCGACAACTGATATTTCCAGAGTCTTTCCCATTTCAGCTTGTAAATACTTCCCAGGACAACCTACTCTAGCTGGGCTATACTTTTAAACGTTCAACCAAATGGCTTCACTGTACTCCAAAAGAGCTTTTACCATTGTCCACTTACAGTATATATGGTTGTGACTGCCATAGTTTGTGTAATAAAACAAATCTTCTTAACTGCTGTCAATAAAACAAAATCATCTTTACTTACTTTCCATCTATCACGCACCACCCGCAATAAGGGTCCTTTGCCTGAGTACACTCATTGCAGTCTGAATATCGGGAACAGTCCTGAACAGGAACACGATGCACCTACACACATTTGTTTTGTTATTTTTTTTAAATAAGTTAACACAAAGTTTACAATGTAGTACAGACAAGACACAACCTTGGATAATTGTAAACCTTTTACAGTTAAATGTCCTCAGTCTTGGGCAAAAAAAATAAAAAATTAAAAAACTCGTCTGCTTTGGTGTCGCTGGTACCAGTCCCACTGCACAGGACTTCTTGGTCTAGGCAGATAAGTTCAGGGGGTTTCTTTCTTTTCTTTTTTTTTTTTTTAAATTACCTTAAAGGGAACCAATCACACTAAAATTGGCCATAAAGCTAAGAAAACGTGCTGGTACATCACCCAGCACGCTTCCCAAACCTCCCGTAAATTACCAGCCAAGTAGTCACGGTGGGCGGGTGGCTTGTTCAAGTAGTTACAGTCCCTGCCCGGCTCCAGGGCTGTAATCACGCCCCTCCGGGCGTGTTTGGAAAGCGCCGCATGCTGACATCACTGTGGGGGGCGGCATGGCACGTCTTTATTATGCTGCGCATGCGCAGTGCGGCCAGAGAAGACGCTACTGTACTGCGCCTGCGCAGAGTAGTACAGCAGTGGCTTCACCCACTGTACTGCCTCACTCAGATCTATACATTGTCCACGTAATGTATTACACATGCGATTCCTTGACAGGTGCAAGTAAAACAAGATCATTATTTGCTATACTTCTTATTGGTTTTAATCTTATTGCTGATCAGTATATAACCATAATAGAAATTATCCATTTAAACGCATGTATAAACTAGGAAATCAATAAAACAAGCACATGCCCAAATAACTATTCCACGTCATTTCCTCATTTGCCTTATTGTTGCATTTTTGCTGTCTTTCTTTGTTTCCATAATAACTGTCTTTGCAATGCGATCGGCACTGCCAGGCTTAAAGGGGTGGTGTCACAAAGAAAACTGCGTTTATAGTGATACATTATGTTAAATGTAACAGTTTACATGTAAAAGCCTTTCCTAAAGTGTATCGTTTGAGAGATATAGACTCACTAATCCTCCATGTGCTCAACAGGCATCCACTTTCATGGGTCACTCATACTAAGTTAAATCGCAGTCACATGATCCGTTCCATTAGTACTGGCAGTTGGTTTTCACTTCACATGCAAGCAAAGGGGATTGTGGGAAAGTGACTGCACAGTTGCATGGGAACAGCAGGGTCACAGCTCAGAGAGAAAAGCAGGAAGCAATCAGATATATAGAGATGAAATATAGTACAATGATGTAGGCCACTTAACTTAAAACAGCATATTCGTTGTCTTTTACATATACGTATATGGTGCACATCTGATTATACCTGGTTTGCTTTGTGACGCCACCACCTTAATCAAAGCCTTTATGACAATGAAAGGCTGGTGCAAAATCATGTTTTGCATGCAAAGGCTGCTCATAAATGCACATCATAGAAAGCAGATGCATTTTTCTAAGGCTAGGTTCACACTGCATTTTTTATTTTTTTTTTATTTTGTTTAGGTTTTTTCTTTATAATTTAAGTTAGTGTAAGTGGGAAACAGATTCCTGTTTTTACATACTTTTAAAACATACATTAAAGGGGTTGTCCGGCGATAAAAAATTATTCACAGAATAACACACATTACAAAGTTATACAACTTTGTAATGTATGTTATGTCTGTGAATGGCCCCCTTCCCCGTGTCCCACCACCCCCACCCATGTACCCGGAAGTGTGGTGCGCTATACTCACCTGTCACGTGCCGACCACGGTCTCCGATCCTCAGCAGTGACGTCTTCTTCGGGAGGCCGGCGGATCTTCCCGAGTGCCGGCGGCCCTCTGCAGCGTCATCCGAAGCTCAGCCGCGATTGGCTGAGCACAGTTATGCTCAGCCAATCGCGGCTGAGCTTCGGATGACGCTGCAGAGGGCGGCCGGCACTCGGGAAGATCCGCCGGTCTCCCGAAGAAGACGTCACTGCTGAGGATCGGAGACCGTGGACGACACGAGATGTGGTGAGTATAATGCACCACACTTCCGGGTCTAGCGTGGGTGGGGGGAAACACGGGGAAGGGGGCCATTCACAGACATAACATACATTACAAAGTTGTATAACTTTGTAATGTGTGTTATTCTGTGAATAATTTTTTATCGCCGGACAACCCCTTTAAAACAGAAACAAAAAAGGCAGCGGAAAACTAGCCTAACTTGTGTTTTTTTGCTTTTGGAGAGATTGTTTGGCTTGGCATAAAATCCCCAGTCAATGTTCTAAGGGGCCTATTCCACGGAGCGACAATCGGGCCAATTTGGCCGATTATCGCTCCGTGGAATAGAGACAACGATCAGCCGATGATCTTGTCATCGGCTGATCGTTTATTTAGCTTCCAATCTAAAATCATCGGGCGTGGCGGAATAGCGATGCGTGGCAGGCGACCGACGATTTCAGAAGCACCATACATTACCTAAACATGTTGCAGGTCTTCTCCTGCACTGCTTCTTCCTCCCAGTCCCGCACGCAGCAGCAGCTTCGGTGCGGCCTGTCTTAGCTGACATACCGCTCAGCCAACCACTGTCCGGGACCGCCGTGGCCAGTGATTGGCTGAGCGGTCTGTCAGCTCAGACAGGCCACACCGAAGCTGCTGCTGCGCGCGGGACCGGGAGGAAGAAGGAGCGCAGGAGAAGCCCTGCAACATGTTTACGTAATGTATGGTGATTAAAGAAGGGCTGCAAGGACATGGGTAACGATGTCCCTGCAGCCCTTGCTAATCGATTATCGGGCCGTGTAATAGGCCCAGTAAACGAGCGCTAATATAGCAGATCGGCACTCGTTTACATTATTGATCGGGCCCCCATCGGCCGTGAAATAGGACCCTAGATTGAGTGAGACTTTACTTGAAGGGATATCTCTTTACTCAAGAGGTGTGAGAGCTATTTTGCATATCCTTAGTACAGTTCACAAACGCAACTGTGGAACCACAGCCTCAGACTGCTGTCAGTTATATGCGGGGTACACTAAAAGTATACACGTGTGATGCTGTTTCCTGACCAGATTACATTTTCACTTTTTTTTTTTTCAAATTCTAAATGTTAAAGAATATTATTCTGCAGCTTGTCCATGTGTTACTTTAGACTGTACTAACCTTCTTCTTAGTCATGACATAGACATGTTCTTTGGCAGGATCAAAAACCATTCCATTCTTGACTGTACTTTTGGTATCAAATGACACAGCTCTGTACTCTCTTGATGGCTCATGTAGAAAAGCCTACAACAGGGAACAATATTTCAAGTCGAAGATGAAACTAAAAACTAGTGACATTAGAAAAAAAAATTACTTTAAACAAAACAACAGCATCAGAAGCTTTACTAGTGTCTTTCACCTATAGTGCTACAAGTAAAATTGAAATTAAAAGTATGTTGCTGATATCCCACAATGTTTTAGGCATAAAGCAAGGACTGTGTGTGTGAATGGTGCCAACAAAATTCTATGTTTAGTACTTGGCACACAGAGGGAGTGTGCAGAACGTGGGATGAAAGGAATATCTGCATAATTATAGTTTTCACTTTCTCTCTCAGGGACCTCACAGAAAAGGAATTTAAGATAAATACCACGGTACTGAATTATTTACTGAAGGCCTATAACATACTTATTTTAGATGATATACACTAGAAGTATATAGTTATATAAAAAAAAATTACTGGTATATAAAAAAGTTATTTTAAACAATTTAAATGACGTTTGCTGCAATACATAACTAAAAAGTTTCCTTGCAAAAGACTTTACCAGAAAGTTGAGCTTAATTGATAAGAAAATGGGATCAAGAGAAAAACTATGCTTCTCAAAGGCTGACCAATGCAATGGAGCCTGCTTTGTACCATCAAACTGACTGATCTAAGAAGCCTGCACAAACCTATATTATTCTAGCTTTGGAATTGTCTTTCTATCTAACAAGGGGGGGGGGGGGGGGGGTTAGAGAAAAGGCATAATGGATAATACTGTACATATAGCCTGTACTGTAGCTTGTAAAGAAAAAGACAAATATAACCCCCCTCAACAAATGAATATTCTTCATGCAAGAAATGATAGAAATGTTTAAAATCTGAGCTATACTTACTTTTATTAGTTTTCCTTCAGCTGTTCCCAAGAACGCTATAGTGTGCTCATTTGCTACAGATACGGCTACAGAGGTATAGGGGTTATGTTCACGTGTAAGAACAGCTTTTGCTACTACACCATTCTTGCTCTGCAATGGGTAAGGCAAGTGCTCCGATCCACAAGGATACTTGACTGATTCATTCGCAATCGGATGCTGGGTAGTAAGAAAATAGGCAATCATTTGTGATCAGTTGAAATTGAGTTAAGTTACACAAATTTGGTGTCCCCAGTACATACAGCAGATCACCTCTGAGTCATTATCAAAGTGCAAACATGCTGGCAAAGTGCACCGGAAGAGAAAGAAAGCCTCCTGCTTGTTATTAACGTGCATTCACATCATGGTTTGGCCTTCTGGAGGGGGCACAGACCTCACTGATTTTAACCCCCTCAAGATCAAAGGTTATTAATGCACAGGGGTCACAATAAAGCAATGCTCCTCCTCGTCTTCTAAGAGCCATAACTTGTATTTTTCCACCTACAGGGCTGGTTGGGGGGGGAGGGGGGTAATTTTTTGAGCCATGATCTATAGTTTTTATCAGTACAATATTGGTGTAAAAGAAAATGTGATCACTTTTATATTTTTTTCAGTTTTAATGCTCCTCCCCTTCTGAGCCATGCTGTGTGCCTAAACAGTGGTTTATGCCCACATGAAGTACCGTTGTACTCAGGAAAATGTGCATTAAAAGTTTTGTGGTGTATTTTCCCTCCTATACCTTGTCAAATTAAAAAGTTTTAAACTAAACAAACATTTTTTTCAATTTTACTGCCTAAGGGTGCGTTCACACCTACAGGATCTGCAGCAGATCTGCAGCAGATTTGATGCTGTGTTCAGTTATTTAAATGAAATCTGCTGCAGATCCTGTAGGTGTGAACGCACCATAATAGTGAATACTCATGGGGTCAAAATGCTCACTACACTGCTATATGAATTCTTTGAGGGAGTCACTTATAGGGGGGTTCCACTTTGTTGGTAGTACAGGGGCACTGGAAACACACATGGCACCCAGAAAATGTTCCAGCAAAATGAGCACTGAAAATGCTAATTGGCACTCTTTTCCTTAGAGCCCCACTCTGTGCCCAAACAGGGATTTATACCCACATATGCTGTACAGAATTATGCTCAGCCAATCGCGGCTGAGCAGCTGATGACGCAGCAGAGGGGGGCCAGCATGAGAGACGGCTGGAGCGGTCTGGCAGGCCTCCCGAAGATTACGTCGTGGACTCAAGATGGCAGCCAGGGTCGACAGTGAATACATAAGTATAATGCACCACACTTCTGGGGTGGCGGGGGAACACAGGGAAGGGGGCCATTCAGTTAAATAAGACACATTACAAAGTTGTATAACTTTATAAAGTGTGTTATTTAGTGAATAAAAGTAAAACGCCGCACTACCCCTTTAATATTTTATTTATATATATATATATATATATATATATATATATATATATATATAAGGATGCACCTTATTGATGGAACACATCACCATTTGCTACTACCTGGGGTGCTGCAGATTGTTGCTGTATACATTTGGCATCCTTAGCCAAAGGACTTACTTAGCAAGCACCCATTCATATCTGGATGTGCAGCTTTTACTCTATAACTATACACATTCCTATTGCAGTAGGAACATTATTATATATATATATATATATATATATATATATATATATATATATATATATACACACACATACAGATTTTTGACGTGAAGGTGTTAATGACGTAATCCTAGTTAGTGACTAAGTTCAGGTAATTTTTCCAAGTAAACACATGTTTTCTTTTGGGTCCAAGCACAAACACATACATGTTGTGAGAATTGACCTAAGGTAGTTATTAACTAACTATATTCAGGCTAATGAAACACATACCTTAGCTGAACAACCCCCTTTGGTGGTTTTATTGCCAACAATATTTGTTTTTACCCACCCAGCCACAAAATCTTTCAAAGTTACTTCACTCTTCATTTTTAACACTCAGGATAAACTATCAATATCAGATCAGTGTGATAAGTACCATGGCCCCTTCAATTAGATTGGCGAGGGTGCCAGGAGTCAGGCTCCCACCAATTTGACATTGATGTTCTAGGCTGATTCTAATCATAATCCATCAATACTTAGGTCATCAAAAATTCCTTCTAAGTAATGGATCGGGTGGTGCGGGGGTTTAAGGGGGCTGGGGCTGTAAGCTGCGGGCAGCGGCGCAGGGGTTAAAGGGGCCGGGTCCCATGCAGGCAGCGGATCCGCTGCGTGTATGGGACCCATTGAGCTTCACAGTACAAGATCCGCAGCTGATTTCACTGCAAACTCGCAGCATGAAAATCCGCTGCGGATCCTGTAGGTGTTAAGGCACCCTAAAAGTGACTGTCATAACATTCTAAACTGTAGGCTCATGTTATAGACCAGGAGTTGCTCAACAGATGTTCATGTAAATATCTGCTCTTTATGGGCTAAAGGCCCTATTACACTAAATAATTATCAGCCTTAGTTGGCCGATTGGGGGCCCTTCAGGCCAATAATCATTCAGTGTAATAGCACATGTTGAAAGGCAATGATTAGCCAACATGCATAAGGTCTTTCAACATGCTGAATGATCACGATTTTGTCAGTGACTCCGTGTAACAGGAGCGTTTGCAGCAGACCACAGCTGACTTTAATAGCACATGGATCATTTCTCCATGTTTAATTGTATCCTAGAGGGAGGGGTGTTTACACATGTGATCCCGCCTGGACAGATTTTTAAATGGGGTTTGTCATTGTGAATGTGTATCAAGTTTAAAGCGACTCTGTACCCACAATCTGATCTCCCCCAACCCCCCACCCCCAAACCACTTGTACTTTCAGATAGCTGCTTTTAATCCAAGATCTGTCCTGGGGTCCGTTCGGCAGGTGATGCAGTTATTGTCATAAAAAATTAATTTTAAAATTGCAGCCCCGTACCCTACGGTAGTATCTGTGCACTTTGAACCACCCCCTCCGTCCCTCCTCCCCACCCTCTTCAGCATTAGGAACATTTACTTCTGTTTAAACATTGCACAGGTGTCTTAAAGGGGTAGTGCAGTGAAAAACATTTCCCCTCATTCCCTCCCCACATGCAAAGTTATATAACTTCATAATTTACATTGGTAGCCAATTCCAGGTCCTTACCCCACTTTCCCCTTGGGAGACGGTCGTACAGGACTGTATGTGTATGACCTGCTTTACCCTCTTGCTCTCTGCACAGCTGTCAGTACTGTTAGAACTGCAAGTCCCAGCAGACCCGATGGTCATACACACTGGCCTGATATGTGTATCACCATCGGGTGCGCTGGGGCTTGCAGTTCTAATAGTACTGACAGCTGTACAGAGAGAGAGGCAGAGGGAAGCAGGACCCAATCGCAGAGCTTGGGGAGGTAGGAGAGGCGTGCCAAGCAGGGAGGGAGTGCCTGGGGTAAGGACCTGGAATTGGCTACCAATGTAAATTATGAAGGTATATAACTTTGCATGTGGGGAGGGAATGAGGGGAAATGTTTTTCACCGCACTACTCCTTTAATGATCCAGCCCATGTGCTGTGGTAACACAGGTGGTGAATAATAGGCAATCTGCCTGGAGCATTCCTAATGATGAGGAGGGACGGAGGGGTGGTGCAAAGTTAGGGCAAAGATACGCCTATAGGGCACAAAGCTGCAATTTTAAAAGTAATTTTTTATGACAATAACTGCATCACCTGCCAAACAGACCGCAGGATAGATCTTGGATTGAAAGCAGCTATGTAAGGGCATGTAGCCCGAAACATGTCGATCCTTTGGACTAGGAGTATCTGTTTCATCTTCAAATACTAGATATCTGGAGCCGGACATCCTTTTTTCCACAGCTGACTGGAATGGGCCGACCTAGAGGTGGTGGGGCCAATGTGTCACAAAGGGGTGTGTCCAACGGCAGTGCTGTGGGCTGGGTTAAGTGGTGCTGTTGCTGTGAAGCCACGCCCACTTAGCACAAGTACAGTTGATAAAAGATAATTTTTTACTTGAACAAGCACCATGACGCACGATATAAAATAAGGTATGAAAACTTCTAAAATTACCTTTTACACCTGTGTAGAGGAGTCAGAATGCAAAAAGGGGGTGACAGTGTCACTTTAAGGATCATTCAAGTGGCCCATCCGGTCAGCACTCACTTCCACCTGAAAGCTGCCTATATGCTAATTAGCTGGTTCGGAGCATTTGGGGCGTTTCCCATACACCTGGAGCACCTGCTCGGCCTGCCTAGCCTGCCCCCTCCTGGCCCTCACACTATGCATATTCATATATGCATAGTTAGGCTGCTTGTTACTGCACATGTGCACGAAGCAGCTCTCACTGAGGAGATTAGGATGGAATCAGACTGCACATTTGTAGCAAGTAATCATGGAGATACATTTTTTTAAGTTCACGTTAACATGCAGCAGATTTGTTGCAGATATTCCTGCATCTCCCCACTCATCTGAATAAGGCTTGCAGAAACCCATGCACATGCTACAGAAACACCAGACACATGTATGGTATGGCTGTTTAGCAGAAATTTCTGCAACAAACCAAACATAAAAAAAACCCAACAACAACAACACACTTTTTACACTTTTGAAATACCTTTTTTCCACCACAGCCTGTCATCTTTTCGCCAAATGGTTTGGAGAAAATACTCTCGCCATCATCACTCACTGGCTCGGTTGTACTGGTGTAACATAATTCTCTGTTTTCCTCAAACTTCTTGTTAATACTGTCCAGAGAAAACATACAAAGCGCAGATTTCTCCTGATTGTTGTCAAAAGTGCTAAAAACTCCAAAGAGAACTTTGTCATCAGTTTTGGTGATCCCCATTGCATTTGCCAACTTTTGTCCTGGGCTTGTAAGGTAGGCAGAGGTGCAGATGTTGTACGGAATGTTGCCATCTGTACATACAAGATCCATCTCGACATAGGAAAAATAATTGTAATCCGATTTACAGAGACGGGTAATGAATGTCCGGTTTTTACCATTGTTTTTGTCCAACAGGCTAGATATAAAATAAACACGTTGAGGATCGTCAAAAACAGTGACAAATTGTTGTGTGCTCACAGATGACCAACCATGTTTAAAGGTGGCAGAATCCACGTATGTTTCAAATGGGCCTTTATCATCCGCTTCATCCAATATTCGAGTGCTGATAATTATACCATTATCATGCTGGCTTGTACCTTTCCCAACAAACAGAACCCGAGGGCCATCTTTAGTCATGTCTGTTACCAATCCCACAGTTTCAACCTTCTCATCATTGCTAACAACAAAAGACTTCTCTCCTCTGCTATCATCATAAAATAAATGTTCTGACGATATGTCACCTAACTTTCTCAAAGAACATATTCCCTTATATATGCTACCACAAACAACTATCCTTTCTTTTGGCACATCAAGTAGAAGAAGTTTATTATAATTGTCCGTTGGGGCTGCATTGGGGCACTGGTTTAAATCAATAGGCGGTGTACACTTCTTGTGATCAGGTTCTGGTCCAGTAGTAACGTTAAAACGTAAATTAAGGGTACCATCAAGTTGGTACAACCGGTTAACTGCCCCTATGTACACATCGCCTGTGTCTTCATTAATTCTTAGGTGGTTTAACTCTGTGTCGCTCAAAAAAGAACGAAAATGTTCTATGGTTGACCCTTGAGCAATAAAGATAATGAGGTTTACAAGCTGAATCCATGTGGCCATTTCTGGATACATTCTGCAAGAGAGAAACAAGAAATAGATTAAAGTAGCAGGTACAGAAACAAACTCAGGCCTGTTTAACATAACTATAATATGGATGCATTTGTGCATTCATATTACTATCACAAGTCTGGCCCTGACAGCAGGTTGCATGACCTAAACTGAAAGCATCACAGTGATTGGTGACTTGTCAGGTCAGGCCATTAGGCCTGCGATCAGGCTGGGACTGTATGCATGCATGGAACCACTGGATGCTACGCTATTTTGTCCAGTATTTTTTAAAATTACCACCATACGTTCATCTTTATGTATACAGTTTTCTCAAACATACATTAAAGTACATAAAATAAATTTAAGTGCCTAATTAGACAGAACTACATTTGAGCAACGATCACTACATAGTGCCAACATTTCATGTTAAGCAGCAAGGCATAAATGTAATTTCTAGGAAATACATATAATCAGATTCCAAAATCATTCATAGCAAGATTTGGGCAAATTATAGTTTTGCTAATTACCTCTATAAATATAATAATAATTATATGATGATCATATTTCATTCTTACAGCCTCAAATGCCTTAGAGATGCACTAGTACAGCTATAAAAGCCAATCTCACATGGCATTTACTTGCATTCATTTGCAAAACACCTATATCTTGCTGAGTAGAATATTCACAGAGGGCGGGGAAAAAAGCTTTCAAGTGTAAACATCTTTTTTTAATAATTATTGAAAAATGTAAGTGATTTTAAAAATTATTGCAATGTATTTTATTAATCTGTTCAGCTTGCTTTCAATAAAAAAAAAAAAAAAAAAAAAAAAAAAAAAAAAAAAATCAGCTGAATGCTGAATTCCCTCAATCATAAATAATCATTGCCATGCAGAATCTGTACACATTACCTGCTTACAGATTCTGCATAGCTACCGGCCATGAAAAAGGCAAAGCACAGGATCAGGAGCAGCATTGCAGACACAATTGTCGCCCTCTTCTTCTCATACTGCTTAAAGCTTCGTTTACGCAGAGTAAGACTGGCCTCCGTGTCATAATGGAAGTATATGGGAGGCTTGCGCGTCTCATCTCGCCGCGCTGAAGAATAAACATGTGAACAAAGCCTTATAGTAAAATGGCCCCTACACTATTTACCTGGCTATTCCCAGCACATCAGGAACAGCTGCGTGATCAGCATAGGAGCTGCTTTGCTATTCCCTGTTGCTGCCCGTGCTCAACAGAATAGGCTGCAGCAGGGAATAGCTGATCTGTAATGACACTGTGTGTATGGCTTCTCCCACTCCTGTGCACTGCCTTACTGCTGTGTACTCTCTCTTTCTACAGCTGTCTGTGCTGTGGCAGGAAGCTTTGCTCAAAGTTAAGCAAGGACCAGCTCAACTAAGTGTGAACTTAGTGACCAGCCTATCTTGGGTTTTTGTGACTAAGCAATTTGCATACTTTTTTCATCGCCGTTCTCCAAGAGTCATAGGGGGAGATTTATCAAAGGGTGTAAAATTTAGACTGGGGCAAACTGCTCACAGCAACCAATCACAGCTCAGCTTCCAGCTCTGGTGAAAGAAAAGAGGAGCTGTGATTGGTTGCTGTGGCCAGTTTGCACCAGTCTAAATTTTATACCCTTTGATAAATACCCCCCATACTGTTGTCTTATATTGGCTGCGGTAGCCATATAAGGGCTTATTTATAGCTGGACAAATTAAAATTTATTGGCGTCTTTTTGGGATTCATGTAACTTACTGACTTTTTTGGGAGAATGGAAAAATGTATTTATTTTTTTACATTAAACTTACGCTATTCAGCTTGCAATAAAAATAACATTAAATTGGTCACTACAATTACAGCGATAAAAAAATTTTGTTTATTTTTTAACTATTACCACTTTGGCACAATAGAAACCACTCTGCATAAAGTTTTATAGCTTAGGTCATTACGGACACGGCAATACCAAACTTGTATTTTTTTCTTATGTAAGAATTTATTTTTGTATGGGAAATAAAATGTAATTTTATTATTGTGGGAAGAATGTCTTTTTTTCTTCCTATACTTTTTTTTCCACTAGTTTCACAAGTGTTCATTAACCAGTGATCTTTTGATTACTGTTACAATACACTGCACTACCACTGTACTGCAGTCTATTGTATATGACAGGCAATCTACATGCCAAGCCCCTGGCTTGGTCTTCAGAAGACCCCTAGGATTGCTATAGAGATTAATCGGAAGCCAAACTATGCTACTCGACTTCCAATGGGTAATATCACGTGATCACACTATCAGAACTGGTTACATGCTATAGTCATGATTTGACAGCGGCATATAACAGGTTAAACTACCCAGAGCAGGGGGCAAAAGTGGTGCTGTTTCTGGAAGTTTCTGGAAGTTCAGTTATGTTTTTCTAAACCATGATAACAGTTATCCTCTTTTAATGGAGGAAGACAACTGTTTACCTTAGTCAAATGGAACAGCACTGTCCTTGCAGGGCCAGTTTTCTATTAATTCTCTATGAGACTTCCAAACATTACGAGACGCTAAGCTCTCATCTCCTACAGCCGGTAGATTGTAACTGAAGTGGTGATCTCGTATCCACTACTGTTCTATTCATATAAGTACTCATAATTGGAGGCGGTAACATCAGTCATACATTTTATCACCCATCCTGTAACAAACTTCTTTAACAGAGCATTACTATATGTTACCAGTTTACACTGGCCCCACTATTATTAGCGCATGAAGGTACGGATCATCAAATGGTCTCTTAGGAACAGCAGTATACAGCCAAAAGCTAAGTGTCTTTTTCCTCCTCTCGCTCTAAACTGTAACCATAGTGATGCATGTTGTAGAATATAAATCTCTTCAGAGTACAACAAAAATGTAGAGAAATAGATAGAAGGAGGAAAGCACACAGGTTTCATCATATTGATCAGTATACCACTTGTTTTTTGGCTTTAATATTAATAGCATCCCCATTGTTCACTAAATAATCCAAACTAACCCTTACAAATTGCATGATATCCTCACACCATGCTGAAATGTGTGGATTCTGTCCAGATCTGTACATTGATTCAACACCAATGTATGGCCGGAACCCACAGCAATTCTGCTCGCAATGCATGATAATGGAGATCCCAGGCAGTGAGAAAACATTGGGTCTCAAGGGCATTTACGTTTTTAAAGGGGTTTATTGAGGATTACAAAAACATAGGTATTTATCAGGTCTAGAGAAGCCACTATTGCTGTTACATTAACCCTTTACATGCTGCGACAGTTAAACAGGCCTGACATGAATGCCTGAGTACCCAGTCACGCCTGCAGCACAGTAGAGCTGCTGGCAGGCTCAATACCAACAGTCATCGTATGGCATATGGTTGATGGTAAAATAGAAGAGTTACATCACTTGGGAGGAGGCCAGTGTGTGCAAATCTAAAGTACATAAAGCATAGGGGAACACTGCTGCTCACTGTAAAGTGAGGGGTGGTGGGGAAAGTAATTCAGGGAATGTTATAAGCCTGCCCAAAGAGATGAATTTTTAGGGCACGCTTGAAACTGTGGGTGTTAGGTGAGGCTAGAGTCGAAAGCCCCTATTACATGGTGCAACAGAGGAGCAAACGAGCACTATCAGCGCTCACTTTGTGCTCATTCCCCACTTGCTGCCAGCGCTATTACACAAGTCGTCAGCGAGCGGGTGAGTTAGGGGGGGGGCGGGGAGCAACAGCAGCAGATCACTGCTAGATTAATCGTTTGTCTTTCAACATGTTGGAAGACAAACGACAGCAAAGATCAGCTGACATCGTTCATGTTGGCTGATTGTTGCCTTCTATTACACAAGATGATTATCGGCCGTAATGGTCGATATCGGCCGATAATCATTTCGTGTAATAGGGCCTTAAGTGTTTTGTGTGTCACATTCCAGAGAACTGGTGCAGCACGAGAAAAGTCTTGGGGTGGGTTTGAGAAATTTGGATTATGCAAGATATAAAAAATTTACAAAGCGCAAAGGCTCCTCAAATTATGGCAATGTGATCATAAAAAAAACCCATTCAACAACAAAATATCTCTACCAGGAATTGTGGTGATCAGACAGATTCACAAACAGTAATACTGTATTCTTAAACTTTTATCAGAGAAACTCAGGGCAAACAAAAATATGGCAATATGTACAGTTTGCAGCACCTGGTAAAAGAAATAATGCTCCCTGCTATACCTACAAGAAAGCTGCTGCTTCCTTCTACACTGTATATGAATAGTATATGCACTTTTCAGTCCATTGATATATTGACCTCTCACATTATTTAGTGTGTATAATACAAAGCTGTGGATAAATGTATTTATAAAAATCAAATCATGGGGGAAAAAAACTAAAAGCTAGAAAAGTGCAATTTAATGTAAAATGCCGAAGATTACCAGAGTGAAGAACATGCTAGCTCTAAATTTAGTCCAGGCCTATAGGGCAACAGATTACAAGCAATGCCAAGGATCCAAGGGGAATTCCTGCCTACTTACACAGTAAACACAAGTAATGTATCACATGCACATAATTTTCAGCCCACAGGAATGAAAGTGAAAGTAATGAAATGGTTGTTAGTAATTTTATTACACAAGCCATGTATGAAGGAGTCATAAATAAGTGGAGTAGCAAAGTTTGGATTACCGACTTTACAGCCTATTCCGCAATTAATTTGTAGCAGAATTTGCCACAATTTTCACACAAGCGTTATAAAAAGTAAAAATCCATGGCTAAATCTACTTGGCTAATAAATCTCACCAGGGGTGCAATCGCAATAGTCAACTCTGCGCATATTAAGTATATAAGAAGAAAAAAAAATTGCAGCACTAGCTGGTTGAGTAGTAACTTTTATTGTTCTCATCCCATCAGAGTATAAAAATAGCAATAATTGTTTTGCTTTACTAAAGCTTAAAGGTGGCCAAAAAAAGTTACCACTAAACTGAGTGCTGCAAAAATAATACTAATACACTTTCTAAATACCTCTTCAGGCCAGAAACACGGATAAAAATCTGTGCAATAATAACAGTTGTGACTGTCGTGCGGATGTGAGGGATACTTGTGCTTGTTTAAATAGGGGTTTTACCGCAGAGGAGGTTGCTTTTCACTTAGCAGAAACCGAAAAAATACAAAAAGTGTATATGACACTTATACTAGTGGAATCACAATTGTTAAAATCAGGAATCCAGATGTCAGGTAGTATAGATGTAACCTCCACTTGATAGAATTATAAGAATGCAAAATGCTGCTGCATATTGCATCTGCTGTTAGCTTTAAACTGGGCTGCACCGTTCCCAGAGACAATCATACACAGACATTCTTCACTACACAAATAGAAACCAGTCCAACAAGACTTATTGTTTGACAAAGGTGGGAAAAATGTGAAAGAAAAAAAGTTCTGAAAACTTTCTATAGACACACAGAAAATGGGTGTATTATACAATATTACCAGTAGGATATTCAATACCAGTAACTACCAAATAGCTGTATGGGTAATTTTGGAAATAAGAATTAAAGGAAAACTGTCACCTCTGATTCACATTTAAAACCACAGGCAGGCTCGCGCAGCTCACTGCTCATACTTTAGCAAGTTATTTGCTTTAAGTTATTTTTTACTATTTTTCTGTGCATTGTCACAGTGGCATCACTGTAACACTGATTATGCCCGTGTTGCTGTGCCATCTCGCTGGCAACATCCCCTCCCACGGTGAATAAGAAGCAGGGCTTTCACAACAGGACTAAAATACTGCTTGGCTTAGTATGTCCAGTTTTCAGCAGTGACCTGCAGAACAAAGGTAACATGCTAATGGATGGACAGTGATGTATCTATGTATGCTTGCTATGGTTTTATTTGTGAATTAAATAAAGACATGCTCCCTTGGTCTATGGGAGAGTCTGCAAAATACGGATCCGTAATTCTGACATCATAGTTGTAGCTCTTAATGGCAGACATTTTAACAAGTAACTTCCTACTTCAAGAATCTGCAGAAAAATACTTATGTTGCATTGCCAATGCATTTTCGTGCATCAAGGGAAATAAATTGCGGACATTATAGAGCAAAAAAATAAATAAAAAAATAACATGAATTCAGCCTTAAAGTGTCACTGCCGTTAAAATTTCTTTTTGCAGAAATCAATAGTCCAGGCGATTTTAAGAAATTTAGTAATTGGGTTTATTAGCTAAATATGCCATTACCTGCATTTAAAAGCCTTTCCCCAGGTCCCCCCCTCCTCTCCTTTCTGTCATCCACTCCTCAGAATCAGGAAATCTCGACTGTTTTACATCAGTCGGATCCGGTCTGTGCTATGGAGGGGGGAGGGGGGAGGAGGAAGGAGGAAGATTACTCGGCAGCAGAGAGCAGAGAACAAAGGATTACACCACAGGGAGCCACTGAAAGCCCTATTCAGAGGTCAGAGAGGTCAGTGCTGACATCAGAGAAGAGAGCCTGGTGATGTAGCTGTAAATTAACTCTTTGTTGTCCTGTTTTGGTGCCTCATCTCTCCCCTCTCCATAGAGAACAATGACGACGGGGGGGGAGAGCTTCAAACTGCTTTTTCATGATAAAAATGCATGTTTCTGCTAATAAACCCAATTACAAAGTTTCTTAAAATCCCCCGTACTATTGATTTCTGCAAAAACTTTTTTTTAATGACAGTGACACTTTAAAATACAACAATGACAAAGAGGCTCAACTGTGAGGTAGGGTAAAAAAATAGCAGTCACCTAGCAGAGGAAACTAAAGCAGCAGCATTAAAATCTCCATACACTCAACACCATGTAGGGTACAGGGATCTCCCGACAGATGATGTCTGTGGAGATTGAAGTCCGGCATCAATAAAAATCCATGCCAGACCTCTGTTATCTTTAAAACAAGCTGTTATAACTTTGTAGTATAACTATTAAAAAAATAAATAAATAAAATTCTTTACCCAGTGTCCTGTTAAGATGCCTGACAAAGTTGTTGTGTCCGGCACGCTCTGCACAGTGAGTTTGTTTGCCATCACCGCTCACTATACCAGAAGAGCGAGTGGTGATTGCTAAGAATATAAAAGTACACTAGAACAGAGCAGGGGATATGGAACCGTAGGGCTTACAGCCCTACAGTGTCCGACAAACAAATGTTTGTGGCAGCAGAGGGGGCCGTGTTGCTCCTTACTGCAGCCATTCAATGGAAGAATGTACATAAAAAAATTATATATTTTTTTTATCAATTTATATACAAAGTAATACAACTTTATTAAATCAATGTATATGAAGGTAATAAATAGTCTCCAGAGTACCTCTTTAATAGATCATAACAAATGGCAATTTTTCTAGACAACCTTGGTCTCTTCATTACTTAAGGGCCTAGGTAGTGATGAATGCTTTCTATCAACACTGTTTTTATTTAGCCATTAAAAATGTGTCAAATACCTAAGACTCAAATTTTAATATTTCTTTGTCCTGGCTAACAAAGAATGCCTTTCCTTAAGCTAAAAGCAGAAAAGTTAATAGTAAAATAATCAATGATCTCAGGTAGACCAGCTAAAAAAAGACACTGTAGGCTGCCAGTAAAAGTGTGTGACACAGTGAAAACCTAGGTGCATTGCCCATGTGCAAAAAGACTGATTTAGGAATCTCAAGGCATGGGAATAGCCAGATATGCCTTCAGGGAAGGACCTAGCTTAGGGGTGGCTCCTGTAAGGAGACCACCAAAATCACCACATTAAGTGGCCCTTTAAGTCAATATCCAACTCTTTACGAGTCTGTTCTTACAACAAGGGAAATACTAAAGCCAGATATCCATCCAAAGACAGCCCTTTCGTGGGATTGACCCTTATCAGTGTGGAGTAGGATTATGGGCTAGGCAGGAGCAATGCTTAGTAGACCACCACAGTAAAACAAACAATCACTGATCTCAGGGAAACCAGCCAAAGAAGGAAAATTTATAGCAGTCATCGTTCTGATGTCTCATGGTTATTAGGGACCATTCCTAAGAAAGCATTAGTTCTCTTGATAAGAGTAATTTTGTAGAGCTAAAGTGCCTTTTAAATGGAGTGATAAATGGCTGAACGGACCAATTATTGCTCCACGTAAATGACTGGTGGACAGCTAAAGAAAAAGGAAAGGCTTGTTCATCAGCTACAGTGTTTCTCCAGAAATAAGAATGGGGAGTACCTGCAGAGGGGGAGAGAGGTATACAGTATGAGGGTCCTTACTGCAGAGGGGGGGGGGGGGAATATACAGTATGGAGGGAAAACTACAGGGGGGATGCAGGTATACAGTATGGAGGCTGAACAACAGGGCAGCTTGCTGTATAAAAGCCTAAGGTTTCTATCACAGAGCTATTTATAAGACTAACGATCACAAATGAGATTGTTTATCGTTAACCTGAAATCATTCACCATAATACACAGAACGATAATCGGAAGATACAATCGTTACTACGATCATTATTGCGATTGTTACTACTATTGTTTATTCCTTCTGATCCCAGCAAAACAATGAACAATCCACAATTACACTCAACGATTAGTGAAAAAATGTGGAACTTGAGCGAACGAATGTGGAATTACAGCGAACGATTAATGATAATTTCAGGTTCAGATCTAAATCAACGACATACAAACTATTTTTTGATCGTTGCCAGCAATTACACAGAACCATAATCTTTAAAATTCGAATGATATATGTTTTTTCGCACACAATCTTCCCATGTAATAGGGCCCTAACAGTCAGACCATACAGTATGGTTACTATCTACCATATAGAGCGAGGCTACAGTGTAGGGGCATACTGTGTCCCTCTGAAAATAAGACCTACACCGAAAATAAGCCCTAGCCCTTTTTTTTTTTTTTTACAGAAAAAATAAAATAAAATAAAACCCTGTCTTTTTTGGGGGAAAAACATGGTACTTGCTGAAATCGTACAGCACTAAAAAACAGTTTGTAAAAGTGGAAGTGAAAGGCCACACAGAGTTCAGCAACTGTTCATACAGCCCTTCACTTACAATAACGTTGGGGCCCCCAAAAAACATCTGGGTATTCAATCTGAAATAGGGTTGGGTTTGGTGCCTTGAAGACCACCTTTTTAGATTTATTCAAGTCTAGGACTAGCTCTCTTCACTTCAGTCTACTTTGTATGCAGTTTGGTTACTCCTGTTAACCATCTATTTAAATCTATTAAAAAATATGCCTTAGTTTTTGAATAATTTAAAAAGTTATGATAAGAGGGACCGCACAAAAATATTTACATTAGAATTTGTAATGTTCAGATACTTACAAAGTTTGTTTTCTTAAGTTTAGCTTTCCCAGTTAGTACTCAGGACCTGCAAAGAAAACACAAGTACTTTACCAGGCTGTCATAGGCCCACAGAAAGCAAAAGTACATACCTTCTCAAGAGACTACATGGCCCAGATGTATCAGTGTAAATCTAAAACCAGTGTAAACAGCTCACAGCAACCAGTCATATCCCAGCTTTCAGCTTTGGTAAAATGAAAGCTGAGCTGTGATTGGTTGCTGTGGCCTGTTTGAGCTTTTACACAGATTGATAAGTCTGAACCCATGTCTTTAATATCCCATAAAGAAAGTAATATTTAAAGGAGACCTGTCACCTCCCGTGCAGGGGCGAAGGCCGCCCAAACCCCCGCTAGAGACCCTTATACTTACCCCTTCTCTCCAAGATATCCCCGTCGGAAGCCCGGCGCGCGCTCCTGAGATGAGTCAGACGCCCATAGAGAATGAATGGAGCCATTTATTCTCTATGGGCGTCAGACCCATCTCAGGTGCGCACGCACGGTTTCTGACGGGAATATCTCCGTCCCGGGACCGGCTCCAGGCGCAGGACTTGGATAGAAGGGGTAAGTATAAGGGTCTCTAGCGGGGGGTCAGGCGGCCTTCACCCCGATGCAGGGGGGGTGACAGGTTCCCTTTAAACAATTATCATTAACACATTTTGCTGAACAGATCTTACAATTGCAATAAAGAAGTTCCCACAAAATAAAACTTTTACAAAATACTACTACTCTACTATGTAAAAAGTTCCGCAGTCATGTTGATTATTTTTACACATGCTGTCATCAGTATGAGAAGCCAACACTTGACTAGCGTGACAACAACAGATTAATAATAGCCTATCACTACTAGTGGAATGCGAGACCCCCAGTAAAAAACATTTTGAGCCTTGGTGAGTGCAAACTAGGATTACAACAGCAATCTTTCAAAACCTTCAGGTATGTTATTCACTGATATATATTTTTTTCCACTAAGATGAGATTCTGTTCACAAAGCTAAGCATTGTGAGACTTACAAATTTCAATGGGTACTAAATTTAGAATGCAGATAGTAACATTTGCATCTAATTTTCCCCTGTCAGCCTGCACATGCTGAAAACTGCTTGTAATTATAAGACTTCAGAGCCTACTTTTTAATTTTCTCTACTTTAAGTGACACTAATTCTATAATACAAATTATTTTGACTTAATAAACAGACCATCAGGGATGTGTGCACAAAAGCTAGGCTTTCTGGATTTTTTGCCATAATTACTACAATATCAAGGCAGAAAATAAAGCTTATTTTTTCTTTAATTATTTTTGCTCTTTAAAGGGAAAGTGTCACCAAAATTTTCTTTATTACTACTCTGTGACCTTTGAAGAGATCATTATTCAGGGAGCTGCTATTATCTCCTCTACCAACTGCTGCAGTGCTGTACAGATCACTTTACAGCAGCCTCCTCTTATCACCACAAACACACCAGGAAGTCTTAGCTTAGTTTTAGCCTATAGATTTTAGAATATAGATAGAAAATGGAAAAAAAAGGCCCCAAAAATTATTTTAAAATGAGTTTAACATAAAAAAAACATTAAACACCAAGGGGGAGCTTTATTAAATTGGTTTAAAGTAGAATTGTCTTAGTTGCCCATAGCAACCAATCAGATTCCACATTTCAATCCTCACATTTGAAAAATGAAAGGTGGAATCTGATTAGTTGCTAGGGGCAACAGAGACAATTCTACTTTACACCATGTTTGATAAATCTCCTGATGGCACATTCCCTTTACCTCAACTTGACAATTACTATTTTAGACTGATCATATGAAGGATAATGCCATTCATTAGAATGGCAGAGACAGAAAATACCTGACATAGGTAAATTAGTGAATGGCTTGCCGCACACAACTTCATGGTAAAGATCAGGACTGTGCTATTCTATCCTAATGGTCCTTTTACACTGATCTCGGTTTGCAGTGCCTTTACACAGCAGGAGAAATCAAGTGATTGGGTTGCACAAATGATCCTTGTATTGTTCGTGCAGTCATGGAAACTGAAAGCACGGATATACATATATCTGTGCTGTCAGTTTCCAGATCACACAGCAGTACATACTTAGCAGTGCTGCTGTGATCCAGCAATCTGTTCAGGCCCTGCCTCCTCCGGCTAATAATCATTCTTGAGAAGGCATTGCCCAAAGACAGCACCTGGATGTGATTCTGAAGAACAGGATGCTTGATCACAGAAGCCGCGCACTAGGCAAGTATGTACTTCTGTGTGATCAGGAAACTGACCGCACGCATAAATGCACAGCTTCCCTTTATCGATATCAGACGCATATAACCCTGTTTACACATGAAGGTGTGCAGTGATAAATTTTGAAGCAAGCTCAAAAAGACACAATTAGCTGAGGATCAGGCGTTTTCCTGCTCCTCAGCTGATTGCTTTAACTTTTACACAAGCTGATCATCTCTACAGGACTGTTTCTAGCAACGGTCCTGGTCGATAATTGGCCAATGTAAAAGGCGCTTAACCCAATATCTGTGTTACAGCAAGCTTAAAAGTGGACCTGTCAGCAAGAAACCATGGGTGTAAACAGGCCAATAGCTATAGCTAATCAGCAGGATATCGGCAAACCTCTCTTATCTCCATAGTCCTCTCCAGTGTCAAATGGTTAAACAGTGATCATATCCGTTATCAGTCTGTGTAAAAGTGACCTTAGGCCCAGTTCACACTGAGCAAAAACGGTGGAATCCCGCTGGGCTCAGTGTCCTGCAGCGTCTGAATGGGAGGGCGCGCGCGCCTCCGCTCCACTTTGCTCACACCACTCCCCACTTAAAGAATTTACAGACATTGGAGGACACCAAGCGTGGCGGGATTCTGTCGTTTTTGCTCAGTGTGAACTGGGCATTACACCAAACTGAGACAGAGATACTGAAACGGCTGTGCTTGGCAAAAACGTGTGCAAAACAGTCTAAAACCATGAGATGCTCTCAGCTAAATACTTGTTTTGCAGCAAGGCATTTCTCTTATCACCACCATAAGAATGTATGGTTGGGTCCAGTAGTGTTAGAGAAATGAGAGTAAGCTGCTTCTAGACTTCTCCAGTAAAGGCTTACCTTCCCCAGGAATAATCATATTTATCTCATCCTATTTTTAAATGTAAAAAGAGACCATTCCAAGTCATCATTCAGGATTTCAGTCTTACTGGGCCTTTAATCACAGGTTATTTTTTACTTTTGGGTAATAAAGCACAGCTCAGAAGCTATTTTGCCACTTTTATAAAATAAAATATAAATAACCCTTTTTAGACAGATTTACTGAGAGTGAAGAAAAAAAAGCATACTTTGTGAACATTACTAACAATCTGTACTTCATACATGCAACAAAGGGTTTTTAGAGAACGCAGGATTGAATTCACAACGGATAATTACAATGGTATTGCTTAATAACTGAGGCAATGTGCAAAGCGTAACTTATGGCACAAAGTATAATTCAGCTGCCTCCGCCAATCTGCCAACTAATGTGACACCTCTTATAGTTCACTTTATTTTTACAAGAAAGTTGTCTGTAAGAAAGACTTTGTTTTTCTTCTATATATCATATAATAAGAAACTAGCGATTACAATGTAGGCACAATAGAGATGGTTTACATTTGTACAAGAATAAAAAAAAAAAAAAAAACAACAACTGACTTTTAAAAAAAGTACCTGTACACATAAATAGCTGGAGGCCAAGCACTCTGGTGAAAGAATGCTCTCCTGATTCCCACATTCACAAAAAAAGGCGCACGTCAATCAAGTTTAAAGGGGTTGTCCAGCAAAAAACTTTTTCTTTCAGATCAACTAGCGTCAGAAAGTTATATAGTTTTTAATTTACTTCTATTAAAAAATCTCAAGTCTTTCCATACTTATTAGCTGCTGAATGTTCTGCAGGAAGTGTTGTTTTATTTTTAGTGTGACACAGCGCTCTCTGCTGACATCTCTGGCCGAGACAGGAACTTTTGTCTCGGTTCTCTATGAATCCCCATAAAAAACCTCTCCTGCTCGGGACAGTACCAGTCTCGGCCAGAGATGTAGGCAGAGAGCACTGTGTCAGACTGAAAATAAAAGA
Organism: Dendropsophus ebraccatus; assembly: GCF_027789765.1. Classification (NCBI taxonomy): domain Eukaryota; kingdom Metazoa; phylum Chordata; class Amphibia; order Anura; family Hylidae; genus Dendropsophus; species Dendropsophus ebraccatus. Next base: position 110,972,436 of record NC_091454.1, on the reverse strand, counting down.
ACATTTCCTGCAGGAAATATAGTAGCTAATAAGTATGGGAAGACTTGAGATTTTTTAATAGTAAATTACAAATCTATATAACTTTCTGATATAAGTTGATTTGAAAGAAAAAGTTTTTCATTGGACAACCCCTTTAGTCAAGGACAGAGGATGATTGACAGAAGAGGGATGGATGGATGAATGGGGAGGGGGTGTAGGCAACCATAGACAGGAATTCTATACTACATAGCCAATAATGTTATTTGCTCTGAACTTTGATGGAAAGAGAAACGGGCCTGATATCAATAGAAGAATGGGATGACATCATAAGCAATAAGAAGCATGTCTCTTTAAACATAAACCATCAGAAAGCTCAATTCAAGATTATACATAGATTACATTATTATCTAGAGCTATTAAACAGACCAGAGGCATGGAGGGAGTGAGATGCTCTAAGTGTTAGGAATTGAATGCAAGTAACTAATGGTCCTTTTACACAGAGCCATAAATCTCTTAATCGATTGTTTAATGTTTTTGAAGTGACAATTTGGTTTTTATGGCGATCAGTTTTTATGATTGCTTTAAGATCGCTTAAAGCGAAGGCCAACACACAGTAGAGTGAATCTGCGAAAGACTGTTTAGACAAAGCAATCTGCAAATTATCAGCAAGCGGTTTGAGAACATGCTGACAGAACATGATTAGGAACTACCACTCGTCACTTGATTGCTTGCCGTGTTTACACAAGCTGATAATCGTTTAAATACTCGTTATAGTGCAGATTTGAACGATAATTGCTTCGTGTAAAAGGACCATTACATGCGTTGAGGGAGTGTACAGAAATGCTGAGATACTGGAGGGGGGTGATGAATGTTCTAAAGATCGCTTGTACTATTGATAATTATTGATTTCTGCAAAGTGACATTTATGACAGTTACACTTTAAGGGTGATAAATACAAAAATATTTAGTGAAAATGAGCAGTAAAGGAGTGACCTCTATCAGTTAAGACTTTTTTCCCCCCTCACTCTTGGAGGGAGGTTGGGCTAATATGTGTTAGGCAAAGATGTCATTGTTTTTGTATTACTGCAAAATAAATAAAATAAAACAAACTTGGAACCTAAAGGAAAGTAAAGTAAAGCATGAGAAAGAGAGAAACAGGGGGGCTTCTCGTGTGATAAAAGATGACCAGGTAAATGGTAGCAGGGTCTTACAGGGATCCACTCACCTGGATAGGTTGTGCAAAATTTAGGCACAACTCTATATGCAGCATAAAGGGGTGTACTCCGCAGCTGTACTGGGGGACGTCACCACCGACGGTGGGAGAAGCAAATGCAGATGTGTAATCAGCCGATTACAGGACCAAGAGTCGAATCCACACCAGCTATAATAAGCGCAGGAGTATTCAGATTTGCACACAGCGGTGCAACCAGGGATCATCCAGAGGTATAGTAAACATATACTCTTTATTGCAAGAGAAGAAAGAGTATATGTTTACTATGCCATCTACCTCTGGATGATCCCTGGTTGCACCGCTGTGTGCAAATCTGAATACTCCTGCGCTTATTATAGCTGGTGTGGATTCGACTCTTGGTCCTGTAATCGGCTGATTACACATCTAAAGTAATGCATGTTAGAGCTCTCAAGTAGGAGCTTTGACTACTTAAATAAACCTACATTGTGTACTATATGGGTTTTGCTATGACTTTGGCAAGATCACTGCAAAATCGTGGCAAAACACATGGCGAAAAACAGATGTATGAACATCTTAAAAGGGGAGCAGAAGACAGCTGGAGCCTTCTGCTCCCTGGTATTCACTTGAGATTCCATACCTCAGGGGCCAGGCTCAGTCACAATGTGAAATAGCTGCTCAGTGCTTTCGACATTGTGTGTTTTGCCCTCACACCTGATGATCACAACTTAGTCCCTATAAAGTCTCAAAAGGGCAAGAAAAAGTTTCAGCGCTGGGGAGCAGCAGGCTTTAGCAGTCCTCTGCTCCTTGGTCAACCCCTTTAGGCTTAAGTTTAGCAAAAGCGGTAAAAAAAACCTCACCATGGTGTTTGTTTGAGCAAAAATAGTTATTCCTCTCCTCTCTGGCGTTTTTTTGGGGCTCTGTGGCAGTTTATTTAAAACACAGCATGCGGAGGCTGTGGCTTTTTTCTGCAAACTGTGGCGTTTCTCTTCTATAGAGTTTAATGAAATTTTTATGTTCGTCCTTAAAACGCCACTTCTGTAAGCATGCAAAAATGCCAAAAGGCAGAAAAAAATCTATTCACACCTAAAGTCAAAATCACCAGAAAAAAACACCCAAACAATCTCTCTCATTGTTTCTGGAAAAAAAAAAAAAAAAAAAATTACTTAATTTTCACCAATAAATGCCCAAGAAAATGTGCAAACATTACATACTCTTTAAATTACGTGGCAATGATTGTCATCTGAGAAAAACAGCTTCAGGTAATTTACACGCAGCAACTATCACTAAATAGGATTGAAATTAATCGGATCACAAGAAAAACTGGTGCATCTAATCCCAGCATTAAAGCTACAAGCGATTCTCATTCATGGGAATGACTATTGTAAATTCTACTGCATCAGGTCTATGGGTAAAGTTTTAATCAGATTGAGAAACTTCATGATTGACTGCATAGAGGAAAAAATGAACTCGATCAGCAGGTGACAAAAACAATTTCAGACAAAAAAAAAAAATGGTAGCGCAATTATGAATCATTTGCAGCTTAAAATTAAGCTCTTGAAAAACCAGTCAATTCCAATTAGTTTCCACACAAAAAAACCCTACAGACTCTAAATTAAGTCACAGCAAGAATAAGACATTAAACAGCTGGGCAAAGCAAATTCATTACAATTTGATCAACACAACAAGCATTATTACTATTACATTCAGACAGCCTGGACATGAGGTCAGAAAAGACAACTATAGATGTGCAGAACCATATCTGTAGCTATAAAATGTAAAGGCAGGGTTGTCATGGTGGACAAGCAAATGATAATTTTCTGCAATTTTACTTGGTAAAAATAATGTGAAAATAGAAACTCTGTGTAATGGATGGTTCCAGCACGAAGAGGAGGATCCCCTGGATTACCGAGGAGTGCTGGCTATCCTTCCCCAAGGAGAAGAGTCTAAGGAGCTCCTGGTTTTTACCAGCGCCCGCCGCATGACCGTTTGGACTCCCCTGCAGGAAACTTCCAGGTCGCTACCCTCTGAGGGCGACTCTGGTGACCACCGACCGACGAACTGAAGGAGTGCTGGAGTCCGAGACCAGGTGCTCTTCCTCTAGGGAAGAAGAGCAGGGCGGAGCGTTAGAGCGTAGTTCAGACTGAAGCTAAACTGGAATGAAGAATGGACTGAGATCCAAACTTGTCGCTAGATCGCTAGGAAGTGTCGGATAGCCAGGGAGCACAGATGTGTTTGCTGACTGACAAAAACTAAGCAAAAAGTGTCAGAAGAACATGACAGAAGACTCCACAGCTGTGGGCTGTGCTTATAAATACAGGCGCATGTCTGCCACTAGAGGGAGCCTAATCCTCCAGGTAAGCAGCTCAGAAGAAGAGAAGCTGCCAGAAGCTTAGAGAAAGGGACATGATCACCATGCAGTGCAACCCAGAGCAGGTAGGGGCTAACCGATACGGCCGTGTGGCAATATAAACTGTAAGTAAAGGGATACTCCGGAGGAAAAAGTTATTTCCAAATTAACTGTTGACAGAAAGTTATACACATATGTAAGTTAATGCTACTTTAAAAAATTAAGGGAAACCTTGGGCCCTCAAGCTGTTGCAAAGCTACAATTCCTATCAAGTTTGGACAGCCAAAGCTCTGGCTGTTCAATCATTATAGGAATTATAATTCCAACAGCTGGTGAGATGCAGGTTTCCCTTGTGTTGTCTAGTTCTTTCACATCCAAAAGTACTCGAGCAGAGGTTTACTCCTGCACTAGCCAGTTAATGACCAGATGTGACAGCAGGTAGCACTCTGTCAGATTAGATGACACTACACAACTTTCTCCAGTGCATACAGCAGTGCAAACAATCCAGCACAGGTATCCAGATACTTGATCGCTAGACACAAAGGACAGAAGAACACATCTTGTAGCATTCTTTCATTCTTCAAGTCCAGCAACTGATGGGTACTGAAAAAAGGATAGGAAAACTGAGGACAACTGATGCATTTTCACCATCAATTTCTGGTAAAACAATGGAGCTGGACTGCTTGCTGTATGTGAACGCAAACCTGTATAACTTTCTGGCCCAGTTGAGTTCCAAATATTTTATTTCGAAAGAATACCCCCCTTTTTTTTTTTTAAAGCAAATCCTTTTTATTGAAATTTATTTTTCCAAACAAATTATCTCCCCGTGCAAACAAAACACCCCGAAAGGGCATACCCTCCATCCCATGCCCACTCCAACCCTCCCCCACCACCGAACCTTCCTGAAGGAATACCCCTTTAACTAGAGTTTGCATACTGCTCTGTGCAGCAGTGACAAAGTCTGACCTAAGCTAGACATACAAATGGGATGAAAGTCAAACCACCTGATTTCAGCACAACTAATGAGAAGCTGTGAAGGCCTCCCAATTGTGTGCTAATGGTGCGTTTACACAGGCAGATTTATCTGACCAATTTTGGAAGCCAAAGTCAGGAATGGACTTAAAAAGACAGGGAATCTCAGTCTTTCTTTTATGACCTGCACCCTGTTTATAGTCTGTTCCTGGCTTTGGCTTCAAAAATCTGTCAGATAAATCTCTCTGTGTAAACGCACCATAAGCTATCGTCTGTTAGCAATCATTACACCTTACAGACACAAAGAAAAACCAGGGACACAAACCGTGCCCATGTCATCCGTGGTGGGACCCAGCTGTCACTCATGGCTGGGCATCCACTGCAACTGTCAGGACTGGAGTCGTCCTCTGCTTCTGACCGTTAACTCTATAGATGCTCTGGTCAGTGCGTCCGAAGCATCTAGCAGGGTTTGAGAGGGAGGAATCTCCCTCTGTTCCCGATCGGAGCTCCGGAGTTTTGGAGCCAAAGGCAGTGTAACCAAAGTGGTCCAGCAGAAAGCAGAAGTATATTAGTAGGAACTGTCTCCTCAGCTAATTACTGGCCTAAACGTTGTCCTGTCTCAGTCAGTGAATGGCGTCTTTCTGAGATGGCTCGTCTCAAAGGCAGGAAATAAAATAAAAAAAATGTATGTTCTGGACAACCCTTGGAAGTGTGTGGTGTAAATAATCTTTTACTATGAAAGAAGGAGAAATAGAATCCAAAAGTTAAACTATGCTAATGCTTGTTCCTACTCCATCAGTAACACTACCATACAACCGGGACACTTACTTCTCATAAGCACCCAGCATGCACTGAACAATGACCACATCCCCTGTGGATCTGAACGCTGCTTGGTAAGCTTTTCCACTCTTGCGTTGTGCCATAAAGTTAAAGTATATCCTCTAAAGATACCACAGGTCACAACAGTAACTTCAGAAGCGCCCAATAAAAGTGAAACATATTCCAGCGCACATATCAGAGGCCATGCAGCCTTCCCTGGAGAAAGGTTGGCTGCAGATGTTATTTTATTTCACAAACCATTTTCTTCAGCTGCAGAGCTCCGAGCAGACAATTCAGAAGCTAAATAGCCCTTGTCTAATGGTTATGTCAGTCATACACGGAGCAGAGCTGCTCATTATCATGCCAAATGGCTGCGCTTAATGCCATTGGTTCTGCCGAGGAGTTGATGCATGTTATGGATTTAGACAATGCATTAAGTAATGGTGAATTGAGTCAACACGCTCAGTATTCTATATTTATCACCAAATATATACAATGCATAGAACATTTCTAATATAACAATTATCAATCTTGTCAATTAAAAAACAACAACACACACACACCCCTGCACAGGGCAATAAACGCAATATAATGTATACTAGGTTCCATGATGGAACTAAGCTCAGTAAAAAGGAAATAAGTCAATAGGGTCAAATGAATATTGTTGGTGCCTGTTGCACAACTTCAACGGAATTGACAATGCAGGTGTGCACTGGGTAGTTTTGTTTTTTCTTTACCTTTTTTAAGATACTAGTCTTAAAATATATACTTATAGTTAAATGAATACATTATATGGTATATACATAAAACATGGAAAAAAAGGAAATAAGTAATTATAATAGATTCCTAACCAGAGAACAAAGAACAATAACACTGTAACAACTAGATCTTTTCAGAAATAAAGGCTAGGCATTCATCTTTCAGGACTACAGTCAGTAGGTCACTGGATGACCGCCACTGATCCTACACAGTTTGTTCTGTAGGAGGAATGTTTTCTTTTCTTCAAAAACAAAAAGGACATTTCCAAGTGAGAAATGTGTTTTGTAAATCTGTTTAAAATCTCCCTCTGACATGCATTGTGTCATACATTCTCCACGGCAGCTCATTATTTCGGTATAAAAGTCTGTCTTTTGAACACTCCGAGATCAATCACTAGCTGCTCGTCTGCCAAGCTTTTGTCAATACATGGAAAAAGCAAATTCTCATCTTCAAGAAATGACAACTCCTGACCTGAAGAAAGTCAGCCTGTCCCTTCGGCTTCAAACCAGGCCACTGGCATTGATATAGGCCGGGGCTTGGTAAGTAGGCTTTTTTTCCCTTCTATTATCTAAGGAGCCCAAGGGAATATTAATATTAAAATTAGGGCTGAATTATACCAGTGAGACTATATATTTAGTAACAACAATGTACAAAAAAGGGGACAATGGCATTTTTTCTATACATTGGGTATTCTATCACAGACCAGATTAAGGAAAGCCTGGAAACATGATCAGTTCTATAATGCACTACTGTACGAGTTGACAATAATACCACCCTTAAAGTACTTTGCCATTGTAGACTGTCTTGTACCAGAGGCTGCTAATGTATTTATACAGGTTATAAAAATCCATGCATAAGTGGCATGCTTAAATATTTAACAAAGAAAATGTTTCTAATTCTTATAAAGTTCCCTGAAGTTGAACAAAAGATTCCATATTGGATTTGTTTTGTTGAAAAATCAAAGTTTTGTAGTTTATATGACAAAACAATACTATGGCTATATTCCATTCTGACAACACATTGGATGTCAGTAAACAAAACAAAAAAACAACAACCCTAAAACCACTCATTGCTTCCAGCTTGAAAGGGTATAAAACCTCAATGAGGCCTGTCCTCAGTTTTATCTGACAGTGCTCCCAAGTTCAGGGGTAAAGCATAGGGAGAACATACAAACTCAACACACAATGCTGTAGACTAGCTTTTTCTGGCTGCACTACCCCACATCACGGTACATGCCAGTTTGGCACATCAGGCATTACGGCAGTCTTGTTAGATTAAATATTGCCCATACAGGTGTCAGTTAAGAGGATACATTTATTGTGTTTCATAGATGGATCGATTGATTTCCAGAGTGTGTGTGCCCTCCCAAAATTATAAAACATATCTCAACTAAGTTTATGGCAATTGACACAAGCACATACTAGGCTAGGTCAACCCTGCTATTATGCAGTACATCAATAGTACTGCAGAAGGCACTACTCATTCCAATGACGCCTACAGTCACTTAGTGACTGCGCTGGCTGCTTCCTTATCTTATATGGTATTTTAAAGAGAACTCTAGTAAGAGGTCCTATTCCACGGGCCGAGGAGGGCGCGATCAACGATGCAAACGAGCGTCGATCTGCTAGATCGCTGCTCGTTTACTGGGCCTATTCCACGGCCCGATGATCGTTGAGCGAGGGCTGCAAGGGCATAGTTACCGATGTCCTTGCAGCCCTTGCAGCAATACATTACCTGTCTGCAGGGCTTGTCCTCCGCTCCGTCTCCTCCCCGGGTCCCCCGCGCTCTATCTTCTGAATGGCCGGTCAGCTGACAGGCCACGGCGGTCCCGGCCTGTAATTGGCTGAGCGCTCCGTCAGCTGACCGGCCATTTAGAAGATAGAGCGCGCGGGACCCGGGGATGAAGACAGCGCAGAGAAGAAGCCCTGCAGCCAGGTAATGTATGATGATGCTGCTGCTGTTTCTTCTCAAATCGTCGGTCGCCCGCCGCGCACCGCTATTCAACCGTTGCGATGCGCGGTGGGGGAACGATGATATTAGGTCTGGCCCTAAATGAACGATCAGCCGATGACACGATCATCGGCTGATCGTTCTCTCTATTTCACCGAACGATAATCGGTCAAATCGGGCCAAATGGGCCCGATCCGGCCGATTATCGTTACTGTGGAATAGGGCCCTAAATGTACTATGCACTAATAAGTACAATGCACTTTTACATAAAAAGCAACTTGTTTCATTTTCCTTGGTTAGGAATCATCACAGGATTCACAGGAAGTGAGCGCTGGAAGCAGAAGACTTCAACTGTCTTCTGCTCCCCGGACAACCCCAGTAATACTCAGGCATCATGTTCTTACGATATACAGATAAGCTTCAGGAATGCTGTAAGTTACAGTAAAGTTATTGATGTCATAACTGAATCCCATTAAAACCACTGACAGGCGAGGTGAACACTGATTACTTTGTGACAATGACACCTGCTAAGGGAACCAGTCATGTTGAAAATACAGTCCAGTCTGCAGACATCACTATATCAAGCAGAAGGAGCTGAGCAGCCTGATATATAGTGTTAGGGTACTATTACACGGGCCGATGGGGGCCCGATAATAACAGTAAACAAGCGCTGATCTGCTAGATCGGCGCTCAGTTACTGGGCCTATTACACGGCCCGACAATCTTTTACCAAGGGCTGCATAGACACTGTTACCAATGTCCTTGAAGCCCTTGCTAAACTGGCATACATTACCTATCCCGGGTCCAGGACTCCTCTTGCGGTCAGCTTCTCCCCGAGTCCCGCACGCTGCAGATTCAGAGCGGCCTGTCCTAACTGACAGGCCGCTCAGCCAATCACTGGCCACATCGGTCCCGTCCTAAGGCTCAGAGATGCACATACAGTATGAAGGCTAGTCTGTCTGCTCCTATGTCACAGAAGAGTTCCTCTAGCACAAGTCACCGAAAAAGTTTTAGCAGGCTATAAAGTTATCAGAAAAAGCAGTCAGTCAGTCAGAATTCCCATGGTGGGGCAATAAGAACGTGACCTTTAGACAGTTACCAAGGAGCAACAGAAGAATGTGGTGTGGTCTGATGAACCCTGTCCCTTACCTGGGGAAGTGATGTCACAAAGGTGCACTATAGGAAAAAGGCAAGCTGGTGGGGACAGCCGGAGAGCAAATCTGCAGTACAAAAGCATATGCACACATCAGCCTCAGTAACATATGCAGGCCATCAAAAAGTCACTGTGGACAATATTATACCATTTTACACTACAGATTGAGCATAAGAAATGTACTTTATCCTCTTAAAAGAGATTACAGATTTGTTAGTTTCCTCCAGATTGGTTATGAAATCTCTTGTGAAGTGCAACAGATGTTGTTCTTCATAAGAGATAAACAAAAGCTGCTGTTTCTTTTCTCACACTGTCAACTTAAAGGGTTTATCTGACGCCATGTAAGGGGGGAAAAAAAGTTTTATACACTGCTTAGGGCCCTATTCCACAGTAACGATAATCGGCCGGATCGGCCCCATTTGGCCCGATTCGGCAGATTATCGTTTGGTGAAATAGAGAGAACGATCAGCCGATGATCGTGTCATTGGCTGATCGTTCATTTAGGGCCAGACCTAAAATTATCGTTCCCCCACCGCGCATCGCTACGGTTGAATAGCGGTGCGCGGCGGGCGACCGACGATTTGACAGGCTGCAGCAGCATACATTACCTGTCAGGTCTTCTCCGTGCTGTCTTCATCCCCGGGTCCTGCGCGCCCTATCTTCAGAATGGACGGTCAGCTGACGGAGCGCTCAGCCAATCACAGGCCGGGACCGCCGCGGCCTTTGATTGGCTGAGTTTGGCCGGTCAGCTAATCGGCCATTCTGAAGATAGAGCACGCGGGAACCGGGGAGAAAGACAGCGCGGAGAAGAAGCCTGGACAGGTAATGTATGATCCTGCAAGGACATCGGTAACAATGTCCCTGCAGCCCTCGCTCAACGATCATCGGGCCGTGGAATAGGCCCAGTAAACGAGCGGCAATCTAGTAGATCGCCACTCGTTTACATCGTTGATCAGGCCCTCCTCGGCCCGTGGAATAGGACCCTTACCAGTTTTCCAATGGTGTTTTTGTTTAAATAAAAATTTTAATACTTCAGAAGCCCATTTCGCCCAGTCACCGAATGTGGCGCATTTCAGCAACTGTTTTCTACTACAAATCCCAGCATGCACTATTTTGTTCTGTTCCTCCCAGCCCAGTAAAAAGCCTTGCTGACCATTCTCCGTCCAAACCAGTGTGCCACCACTTCTTCAGTACTGGGTAAACACCCTATGTTTAAATAGCATGATAAATCATCATTCTCTCTCTGTCACCCTGTATGACCATACATCCTTTGCATAGCACAGGCACAGCAATTGCATACATACTAATTATAGATTTTAAAAAATCCTGGTTCACTAAGGTATATAATAAAGTTTATTTGCACCACGTGATCTTGGGCAGACAGCCCAAAAACGCTGGTACATACACAAGCTCCAGTGATGTATTGCAAGCAAAAAAAAAAAAAAAAAAGCTACAACTACAGAACTTCTGGAGGAGGGCAAGTGCACTGAAAAACAGAGAGCCATTATTTTCATAAATTATTGCACATTATATACTATTGTAACTTCTGATGTGTTTATTTAGGGGCACCTTTTTCTCCCTGGAATGCCCCTTCGTGTTCAGCTCTACATGCTATGGCATTGATAATATTCATTCTTTACCATTCCAAAAGAACATGGTACAAGTAAAAACAAAGCATACCAGGCACATGACTCACAACACGCAGATCCAATTACAACAGTTACAAAACCTTGAGAGGCGCTAATTTTTTTTCCCATGGTAGGCGGAAGGAAAAAGCTAAAGATTTTATTCTGTAAATCACATACAATGTAGAGGTGAAACTGGGATCAACTTCAAAAACTTGGGAGAGTCTGGATGTGAATCCCGTTTGTATGTGGGATTTTAGCATTCAGTACAATCCAACATTTTATATGGTTTTGAAGGTATACAGCAGCATGGAGGAAAAACATTTAACCAACCAACATACTTAATTCCCTGCAGAACATTAGCGATAAGTATAATAGAACATAAATAGTGAATGGAAGATACAGTAATTACAAGGACGTCTCTTACAGTTCTTTTCAGCAGTTATACTTGTTGCATTCCTTTCATTATACGTCAGTGTGTTTATTTCCCCGGTGTAAAGAGTTGTGGAATATTTGGCACGGTACAAACAAACTTTATGATTACCAAAGACTGCTGTCACACATGACAGTTTATTGCCATCTTTTTAGCTTCATAGACTTAGGCTGCGTCTTCACAGACTGATGTATCTGACAGATTATTGAAGCCAAAGCCAGGAAAGGATTTGAAAAGAGGAGAAATCTGTCTTTTCTATGACCTGTTCCCTGTTTAGTCTGTTTCTGGCTTTGGCTTCAAAAATCTGTCATATTTGTGTAAACACAACCTTAGGTGATCAGGAGATACAGCAGGGGAGTGGATTGCATGGGTGCAGTGATCTCTCCCCTGCTATATCTTCTGATAAGCAGGTATCAGCAGAGGCTCAAGTCTAAGACCCACTACAGTCAATAACTTCTGACATGCCTGACAACATGTCAAAGGTTATTTTAAGTACTCTTGGAAATCCATTTGTTTTGGGGGTGTCAGTTTTGTACTTCCTGGCTGGACAGTTGCTCAGTACTAAAATTCACAGAAAATATTGCTTTCCTCCAACCCTGCCTACTCCCTCCTGGCAGGGAAAGCAGAAGCCACCAGGAACCACCCAGATCATGAATGATCTGGCAGGTTCCCTACATACTGTATGTATAGAATCCACTCCTTATCCATCCCCCGGCCCTTCATCTATCCCCTTCTTGGTTGAACTTGATAGACGTGTTTTTTCAAGCATACTAACTATGTATCTAAGAAAAAAGTTATTCAGTTGCATTATATGCCTATTGGGGGAGGCTGATAGTAGTAGTTTCCCACACTAGTACACATATTCTGGTTTTACACATGGCAGTTTATGTGCCAAAACCAGAAGTGGATTCAACAGAAAACTACAAGTCCTCCCTTTATATTTCCCATCCCATTTGAATCGACTTCAGATTTTAACATAAACCCAGCAGTGGCAATTTAAAAAAAACAAACAAAAAACTGGCGTGTGTGAAACCAGCTGTAAAGTAAATAAACATATGAATATAATGGCGCTGGCACAGGGAAAGTCCTTTTTTGAGCCACGGCCGGGTTCCCACGCACGTTGCTGGTCTATTACAGAGCATAAAGCATTGGAGGCGGGCTGGCCTGCCCCCAGCAGAAGGAACCCCTGTTCCTCTATGACGCAGCTTCTTTGATTCTAATGGAGCTGCATCACAGAGGGGAGGGGGTTTCCTCCCACTGGGGGTGGGCCATCCAGCCTCCAGTGCTTCAGCCAGAGCCCTGCTCCGTAACAGACCGGCAGCGTGCGAGGCCCCGTTCTATTCATGTGTAACACTTAAAGTGAATGTACCTGATGGTACATTTGCTTAATGAAGTATTAACCCAGCGTCCCAATAGATTTTAATGGAAAATAACATAGTAAAAGTTTAACACTTTTGGTGATGTTTTATCTCCTATACATTTGCATACAATTTTTGTAGTATAGAAAAGCCCTACTAACTACGCTTCTCTGTGCCACAGAAAAGGATACAAACGTACTGCATATGTTTTTTCCCCACTCAAATGTATTATAGACCTAATAAAACGCAAAGTTATACATGTCAAAAAAATAAATAAATAAAAATACAAACTCATTTACTTTGGCACCAAACCAGTAAGGGATGTGGCTGAGCAGAGAGATAAAGCAAGTCGCTGGCAGCCAATTGCAAAACTCCTCTCTCTGCGTCAGAGGCTGCCCAGCAGATTGTAACGCTGTTTGTTATTTAGTCTCTCACCATCTCTTTGGTGGTCTTTCCCAACTCTATCTATTGTTCGATATCTATCTCTATATCTTTATGTCTGTTTTCAGTTCTTCCTCAGCAATGTGCATATCTGTTTTTATATGCTGGGGAGACACTAAACGTTGTGTCAGATGTTCCCCAGGGCTAACCTTTTGTATACTTTTTCTTAACCTAGATGTACTTTATATGTATGATACATTGAAAACTTATATAAAAGTATACCACCTATTTTGTGATATGCATGAAAAAGTATACAAACATACATCATATTTGAACTCATTTTTGACAAATTTTTAACCCCTTAAGGACCGGGCCTGAAATGGCCTTAAGGACCGGAGCAAATTTTATGAATTTGACCAGTGTCACTTTATTCATTAATAACTTCGGGATGCTTTTACCTATCCGGCTGATTCTGAGATTGTTTTCTCGTGACATATAGTACTTCACATTTCTTGTAAATTGGAGTCGATACTTATAACGAATCTTTATGAAAAAACCCAAAATAGCGTGAAAAATTTTGAAAAAATGCATTTTTCCAACTTTAACCCTTAGACGACCCAGGGCGTATAATTACGCCATGGAAGTCTGTCCCCAGACGACCTAGGGCGTAACTGTACGCCCTGGGTGTTATTCCCGCTATGAAGCGCGCTCCGGAGCGGAGCGCGCTTCATAGGAGGTGGTTGGCCGGCTGCAGTGAGCAGCCGGGACCTCACCGGCAATGACACGCTGCAGCGATCGCGCTGCCGCGTGTCATTAACCCCTTAAATAGGTGTAAATTAGGTGTAAGTGACAGGGGGAGTCCCCTGTCACTTACCGATCGGGACCCCCGCAATGTGACTGCGGGGGTCCCGTTCGGTAAAACGGACTGCTGGAGGTCTCTTACCTGCCTCCATGCGGTCCGATCGGCGCTCTGCTACTCTAAGCCTGCACAGGCAGGCTCAATGAGCAGAGCGCCGATAACACTGATCAATGCTATGCCTATGGCATAGCATTCATCAGTGTAGAAATCAAACTAATGTATGTAAAAGTCCCCCAAAGGGACTTCAAATGTGTAAAAAAAAAAAAGTTAAAAACACTAATACACTACCCCAAAACCCCTCCCCCAATAAAAGTTGAAATCACCCCCCTATCCTATTATATAAATAAAACATATAAAAATAAATAAATAGATAAACATATAATATACCGTAGCGTGCGTAATTGTCCGATCTATTAAAATATAACAAGTGTCATTGCGAACGGTAAACGGCGTACACGAAAAGAGGGAAAAAGTGCGCAGATTACCGATTTTATGTTACATTATATATATAAAAAAATTAATAAAAAGTGATCAAAACGTCCGATCTTCACAAATATGGTATTAATAAAAACTAGAGATCATGGCGGAAAAAATGACACCCCATACAGCCCCGTAGGTGAAAAAATAAAACCGTTATAAGCGTCACAATAGTCCCATTTTATTTATAATTAATTGCCAAAAAAAAGGATTTCATAAAAAAATACATATATAACATTAGAGAATCTGTGTAACCTGCATATGGTTGTGTTCAGACTGACCTATAGAATAATAGTGTCATGTCGCTGTTACCATATAGTGCATAACGTAGACACAGGAACCCCCCAAACGTTACCATATTGCATTCTTTTTTGCGATTTCACCAATTTATATCTTCATAAATAATATATTTGGAATTCCATCATACATGTTATGGTAAAATGAAAGACGCCATTACAAAGTACAACTATTCCTGTAACAAATAAGCCCTTACATGGCCTGTAGATAAAAAACTGAGAGTGCTGGAGCTCTTAGAAGGGAAGGAGGGAAAAACGGAAACACTAAGATCAAAATTTGCGCGGTCCACTGGGTCATTTTGGGCCTGGTCCTCAAAGGGTTAAAACTTTTCTGCTTATACAGAAAATGGTTATACCACATAAATTATATATTAAATAGCATTAGCAACATGTCTACTTTATGTTGGCGGCATTTATTAAACTATATTTCATTATTTTTAGACAATAGGAAGCTTAAAACATTAGCAGCAAATTTCCAAATTTTCAGTAAAATTTCAAAATCAGATATTTTTAGGGAACTGTTCAGGTTTAAAGTGTATTTGAGGGGACTGTGTGTTAGAAAGCCTCACGAAGCACCCCATTTCAGAAACTGCACCCCCTAAACTCTGCAAAAGCACATCCAGAAAGTTTTTTAACCCTTTAGGGGAGTCACAGAAATAAAAGCTAAGTGTGTAAGAAATTTGAAAATTTTAATTTTCTGTGCAGAGATTTTATTGTAATCCAATATTTTTCATAATTATAAACCTATTACCAGAGAAATGCACCCCAATATTGATTGCCCCGTTTCTGCAGTTTATAGAAATACCTCATATGTGGCCTTATTGCGCTATTTGACGCAACCACAAGCCTCAGATATAAGGGAGCGCCTAGTGAATTTCAATGGCTCCGTTATTTTTGGTCATTTTTGACTGTACCACTTCAGGTTGGCAGAGGCTCTGGGGTGCCAAAACCTAAAAAACACCCCTAAAGGGACACCATTTAGAAAACTACACCCCTCAAGGAATGTAACAAGGGGTGCGGTGAGCATCTGGACCCCACAGGTGCTTCACAGATTTTCCAAACAATATGGCTTGAAAAAAGACTAAAGTATTTTTTACACTAAAATGTTGTTCTAGCCTTCAATTTTTCATTTTCACAAAGGGATAAAAGGAAAAAAAAAACACAAAACATGTAGCGCAGTTTCTCCCGAGTACGGAAATACCCCACATGTGGACATAAAGTGCCAAGCGGGCGCAGGACGAGCCTCCAAAGGGAAGGAGCGCCAATTGGCTTTTGGAAGCTGGATTTCACTGGAATGGATTTCAAGGGAGATGTCGCATTTACAGAGCCCTCGTGCTGCCAAGACAGTGGAAACCCCCCACAAGTGACCCCATTCTGGAAACTACACCCCTCAAGGAATCTAACAAGGGGCACAGTGAGCATATGGACCCCACTGGTGACGGGCACAAATGTGGAAAAATGTGACGTGAAAGTGAAAATTTTCAATTTTTCACTTTCATGGCACAAATGTGCCCGTCATCCAGGGGTCCATATCCTCATTGCATCCCTTGTTAGATTCCTTGAGGGGTGTAGTTTCCAGAATGGGGTCACTTCTGGGGGGTTTACAGTGTTTTGGCAGCACAAGGGCTCTGTAAATGCGACATGGCGTTCATCATCCATTCTAGCCAAATCCAACCTCTAAAATCCAAATGGCGCTCCTTCCCTTCGGAGGCTTGCCCTGCACCCACATGGCGCTTTATGTCCAGATGTGGGGTATTTACGGACTCGGGGGAAATTGCTCTACACATTGTGTTTTTTTTTCTCTTTTAACCCCTTGTGAAAATGATAAATTCAAGGCTAGACCAACATTATAGTGTAAAAAATTTAATATTTCATTTTCACGCCACATTGTTCCACATTTGTGCCCGTCACCAGTGGGGTCCATATGCTGACTACACCCCTTGTTACATTCCTTGAGGGGTGTAGTTTCCATAATAGGGTCACTTGTGGGGGGTTTAACTGTCTTGGCAACACAGGGGCCTTTTGAATGCAACATGGCCCCTCGAAATCCATTCCATCCAAATCCAGCCTTCAAAAACCAAATGGCGCACCTTCCCTTTGGAGGCTTACCCTGCACCCGCATGGCGCTTTATGTCCACATGTGGGGTATTTCCGTACTCAGGGGAAATTGCTCTACACATTGTGTTTTTTTTTATCTTTTAACCCCTTGTGAAAATGAAAAAAAATCAAGACAAGATCAATGATTTAGAGTAAAAATTTAAAAAAAATTACACTAAATGTTGGTCTAGCCTTGATTTTTTTCCATTTCCACAAGGTGTTAAAAAAGAAAATGAACACAAAACGTGTAGGGTAGTTTCCCCTGAGTACGAAAATACCCCACATGTGGACATAATTTGCCATATGGGCACAGGGCAAGTCACCAAAAGGACAGAGCGCCATTTAGAGGCTGGAATGGGGGATGGAGGCCATGTCGCAATTACAAAGCTCCTGTGCTGCCAGAACAGTAGAAACCCCCAACAAGTGACCCCATTCTGGAAACTACACCCCATAAGGAATCTAACAAGGGGTGCAGTGAGCATATGGACCCCACTAGTGATGGGCACATGTGTAGAACATGTGCCGTGAAAATAAAAAATACCATTTTTTTCATTTTCACGTCCCAAATGTGGCCGTCACCAGGGGGCCATATACCCGCTGCCCCCCTTGTTAGATTCCTTATGGGGTGTAGTTTCCAGAATGGGGTCACTTGTGGGGGGTTTCTACTGTCCTGGCCGCACAGAGGCTTTGTAATTGCATCATGGCATCCTCTAATGGGAATGGCGGCCATACCTATATAGCTGGGGAAAAGGGACAATTCTAATTTATTTGGGGGTATTAGGCCAATTATTAGTTTATAAGGTTGAAAATGACAGGTGTCCATCAAATTCAACCTGTGTTGATCCAGAGGAAGGCAAACACCCCTCGTGAGGCAGACGACAGTAGCCTCATCACAGGGGAAAAATTCCTTCCCGACTCCATAATGGCGATCAGAACAATCCCTGGATCAACGTGACCCCTGAAATAGGAATAAGGGACAGAATTTAGATAATGTAGAACCCCAGTGACATGTGGTATGCCTTGGAGCGATCCAGTATACAGAGGCCGGGGGGATCAGGACAGGTGTCACACTGGAAAATGTTGTCCTTCCTGATCCCCCTGTTACGCCACACTCTGCACTTCTTCTGGGGTCTCCCTTTCTCCAGTGTGGGGGACGTCACCTGGAAAATGTTGTCCTGGTGCGATACGGGGTCCCTCATATCCAGAAGCGCTGGGTCCGCTCCATGGCTGCTAAATATTAGGGCTCTATTACTACTTCTGATATGTTCGGATCGTGCCGCAAGCTACAGTAGCTCGGGCAGCGAGGGACCGGAAGAGGGGGTGCTGGTATAAAAGTTATCCCCGTACAGGTGGTGACCTTTATCCAGCAGTGGGAAGATCAGTTCCCGGACGATGTCCCCACTAACTCCGAGGATGGGGGGGGGGGGGGGAGTGGGCATCTGGGGGCTGGATTCGAGTGTCCCTTCCTTCATACACTCTAAGGGTACGTGCACACTGCGGAATCGCGAAGGATAACCCTTTGTGCATTCCGCAGTTGGCACCCGCCGGCGGACTGATGCAGGCGCACGTCTCCGTCCGTGTCGTAGACTCCATTCTATGCACGGGCGGATTCCGCTCTGCGTCCAACGTGTTGATGGAATGACGGATGATGGAATCCGCCCATGCATAGGATAGAGTCTATGACACGGGCGGAGACGCGCCCCTGCATCAGTCCGCCGGCGGGTGCCAGCTGCGGAATGCACGAAGGGTTATCCTTGGCCATTCCGCAGTGTGCACGTACCCTAAATCTGTAAGTGTACCCTGAGGTACTCTCACAGAGTTTGTAGAATTTCACGCCATACCGTCATCTCTTATTGGGACGGTACTGGCGGAAAAGACGTGTCTGGGGGGCAGCGTACGCTACGCTACTCCCAGACACGTCACTGGATGATGAGGAGGATGAGGATGAATGGAGGAACGAAGGACCCCCCATTCATCCTCACTGGCTGTTTCGGTGTCGGAGGCAATAATAATGTATGCGTCCGATACCGAAAACACCCTGGGGGCCATCTTTATATGGGGATTGGTATATGGGGTATGTAGTGGTGTAGTGTAAAACTTTATTCAATGTAGTGTGGTGTAATGTAGTGTTTTTTTACGTGTTTTTTACAGTAAGTATACAAAAAAAACCTACGCCAAAAATGGTGTTGCTGATGAATGCCGCACTTATGTTCGGCACTTATCAGCAGACCGTGGCAGTAGGATATAAAAAAAAACCACCCTACGCCAAAAAGGAGGAGTTGCTGATTAGCAGCGCACTTTCGTGCGATGCTGATCAACACTCAGCGGCGATAGGGTGCGGAAAATAGGAAAAAAAAAAATTGGGAAAAAAAAATTTTTTTTTACTACATTCTGAACATCCCTGTAGTGGCTGATACGTGTATTACACTTATCAGCCGCTAGGGGGCAGCAGAGCGCAAGATCCGAAAATAGACGACGCTGGAGCCGGAAAAATACGAAAAAAGACGACGCTGGAGCCGGAAACAGACGATCGGGACTCACGGAAGAAGCCGAAGTCCCGACAAGATGAAGAGGACGCCGGGAACCCGGAAGACGCCGATCAGGACCCCGGGACAGGTGAGTAATGTACAAATACCTGCTCCGGACCCCTCAGCTACCTAGCTGAGGGGTCCGGAGCAGGTATTTATTACTTGTGGGGACTTTAATCGCCGTGAACGGCCGGCCGGCCGGCCGTTCACGGCGATCGGGACGGTGGTACCGTGACCACCATTACTTTTTACAGTAATGGCGGTCGGTGCCGTCCTCGGACAGCACCGACCGCCATTTTTTTCCGGGTCATCGGGCCACCGATGGCCCGGAAAGGTTCCGATCGCCGCTATGGGGGGGGTTAACAACCCTCCATGCCGACAGGGAGAGATGGCCTGCTATGTATTATAGCAGGCTATCTCCCCCGATCGGGACCCGGCCGGCCGCGGCGCCCGTTTAAAGGGCTGACGTACCGGTACG
This sequence comes from Dendropsophus ebraccatus, assembly GCF_027789765.1. Lineage (NCBI taxonomy): Eukaryota > Metazoa > Chordata > Amphibia > Anura > Hylidae > Dendropsophus > Dendropsophus ebraccatus. Next base: position 110,952,733 of record NC_091454.1, on the reverse strand, counting down.
TCATGGGTCCTTAAGTGACAGTGATCCATGACGTGCCGGTACGTCATGGGTCCTTAAGAGGTTAAACATGTTTGACATATACCACAAGAGTGTGTGTGTGTGTGTGTGTGTGTGTATGTATGTATGTATATATAGCTGTCAACCCACTGTGACACTGTCAGGAAATGCAGTGTTACTTCGGACAAAAAAAAACAGCAACCATACAAATAAGAAGTATATAGGTAAACACTACCTCGGCCCCACGTGGACTTTACTTTAGCAGAGATTACTCATTGAAATGTAAAGTCTATATTAGGAAGCGTGGAGACTTTTAGTGATCTCTTGTATCAGGCTCATTTTTATGTTCCCTGGGAATCTATTCATTCCTGGCATTTCACACAGGGCTTCTGACTTCTGAAAGAATGGAAAAACAACAGGCCATCTTCTGCTCTCTCTTTATATGTGAGAACAGCCAACACTGCCCAGATATCCTTCTGTAAATGCGTCAGATTTAGTGGAGGCTTCTTAGAAATGAAGGAGCTTTTTAATCCAACATTTAATAGTGTGCTAAAAATGCCTGAAAACTCACAGATAAAGGGACTATTTAGGCTTAGAAAACATGGCCACTTACCTCCAGAAACAGCACATCCCTTTTCTACAGTTTGGATGTGGTTCTGCAGCTCATTTTTAACTTGAAGTGAATGGAGCGGAGTTGAAATACCCCACACAACTTGGGGCCAGGGTTGGTTCTGATTTTGCAATAAAGATGCTGTGCTTTTTCTAACCCTGAATGGTCCCTTTAAGAAAGCAGAACACTGAGCAAGGAGAACAGGGATTTTTTTTTTACTTTTGTAGGGAGTACCCCCAAACACAGTGTCCCATCTAATCGTACCTACAACAACTGAGAAACACAGATAAAGGAAACCATATCACAATAGTTGCTTTTGTGCTGAAATATTTGTGAAGCAGTCCAGCCCTATGCGCACTGTTTAATTTACACGTGCGGCTGATTTTATGGCAATTTAGACAGCTGCAATTACACGTTTCTCAAGTTAGCACTAATAATAATTCCACATTCTGCTAAAACAAACCGAGCTGGAGCACATCTGCCCGCGAGCGCAGACTCATTAACAATGATGGCAGCTAGCAAGCGCTGCTGAAAAGACTTGGAGCAGACAAATTGCCGTTTTAAGTTCATATTTGTGTAAGCCTTTGTTTAGGCCTTACAAATGTATCATTACCAGAAATAATGCCTTTTTAACCCCTACATCAAGCTTTAATTACACGCCTGGTGTTGCTTTTTATTCATGCATAATGACTTTATGGTAAACTAAGGAGCAATGCAAATCAAATGTATTTGGCTTTTAACATGAAAACATGCTGTCATGATGTGGAAACTTCAGAGGACTGCTATCAAAGTGGAATCCAAATACCAAATAGAAACGCTGAAGATGATCCCTGGGTTTCTTAAGGTCAACTTTTTTAATCAATAAGAAGAAGGGTGCAATAAAAACCACATAATGGTGTAAGACAAAAAGTAATGCAGCAAAATAGCGAAAAATCACTTATTCATGTGTCTGAGCAGTGGATTTTTAGCCATTTTGCTGCAAAGTGTCCACTAAAGATAAAACAGCACCATTTTTGCTGCAACGTTTGCAAAATCTTCTGACATAGAAAAACGTCAGACATTGCTATCAGTGGGCGTCCAGATGCCAAGACTCCTAGTGGTCACTAGAAGGGGTAGGATCTGTCAGTTGAGCACTGTACCCTCTCACCTCTCCTCAGAGTCAGTGATACACAATTTTGCATTAAAGAGTACCTGTTATGATTTTTTTTTAAACCTATCCTGGTGTTACTGACAAACTTGTAATATACTTTAATTAAATATTTTGCCATAATGTGTTTTAAACCTAGCCTATACTTTCTAACATCAGGGGGCGCTGTTTGCATTATTTCTAATTCACTTTTACACTGGCTGAAATCTCAACTCTTTCATAATTGGGGGGGGGGGGGGGGGGTCAAGACACAAGAAGTCCTGGCTTCATGCGCACGCCTGAGCAAGGCAGTTATTTGATTGTCAGCCCAACCCAGCATGCTCTCCCAGCCTGAGCCAGAGCAAAAGCACTGTCGCAGACCAGAAGAAACAGGTCAGGGTGTGTGTGTGTGTGTGTGTGTGTGTGTGTGTGTGTGTGTGTGCGCGCGCAGGTGGAGAGGTGTATCGCGGGGCTTATAGACGGGAAGATGGGCTTACAGGTGAGTGGAAAGGTGTATCTGTGTTACCAGTATTATTGAATCCCACATTGTATTGTTGTCCTCTCTGCACTGAAAAAGCACCTGTAGCAACATTTTCTAAACTACGCCAAGGGGTAACTATGGCAGATCACCAAATGTGCCAAAGAGAACGCCGAATGCACATTTATTTAGGATTTTCTATCATATTACATTGTTCCTGCTTTGTGTGATCAAGAGAAATAAAAATTCAGTACTAAAAAGCTTCTCAAAGAACTATTACGCCCCGTTCTCTATAGTGATTTCCCTGCTTTTTCCTTAAATTAACAAATGTGTGATAATAAGTGTAAACCTGTTATGGTAGTAGTACTGAAAGCAAATGCTACATAAACATAATAAATGCTATTTTAAATCAAGGATAACTAATCGCACACCCCTGCTGGCCCCACAAAAATGTGCTCGCCAGCACAAAGAATGCTCATGGGTTATCTAATATGAATCAAGTCTAACACGGTCGACGTGTTCCTAGATTTCATGTAAAATCATTCATGGTCAAGGAAGAACTTGTCATTAATGTTTAATCCCCCCTCATTATAAGAAAATACATTTTTAAAATGTGTCTATTCATTTAACTAGATATACAAGATCACATAAGACTGATTGGTTTACATTTATTTTTGCCAGGCACACTCTACAGTGGATTGTTCTCTTTTATTTTCATTTGTTTGGCGATTTCTATATCTCCCATTGACTTTAATGGAGGGAGCCATGCAAGTCCTCTTTCTCTCAGAAGTTAGTTAAAGTGACACTGTCACCCCCATTATTCATTTTTCAATCTTTAAAGATGTGTGTAACCCGCAAATAGCTCTCTGCATACCTTTTTGTATTTTTTTTTTCATGAGGCGGGTTGCTGAGAAATTATAACTTTGCTGAGTGTCTTCTGGCGCCACTGGGCGGGTCTTAGTCCCTGAAGCGCCACATAGCCCCGCCCAGTACATCGCCCGTTGACCCCGCCCCCTTTGGCACGTCATATCTCCCGGCCGACGCTCACAGTCTTGAGTACTCCAGGACGTCGGTGACGTGCGCGTCCACATCCCCCTGCGTCCGTCAAGTGATGCGCACGGGTCACCCACATCCTGCGGATTATACCAGCCGCACAGTCCCTCGCCGTTCCGAACGCTCCTGAGCCCTAGCTGTGGCTGTGAATCTCCTCACAGCCAGCAGCGAGGCGCGGAGATGCAGAGGTTCTTTTCGGCGCATGCGCAGTGCAAGGTGGACGCCGCAGTGCGTCTGCAAACTATCTCTGCACCTCGCTGCTGGCTGTGAGGAGATTCACAGCCGCAGCGAGGGATCAGGAGCGTTCGGAACGGCGAGGGGCTGGTATAATCCGCAGGATGTGGGTGATCCGGTGGTCACCTTCTGCGCCTGCGCATCACTTGACGGACGCAGGGGGATGTGGACGCGCACGTCACTGACGTCCTGGAGTACTCAAGACTGTGAGCGTCGGCCGGGAAATATGACGTGCCAAAGGGGGCGGGGTCAACGGCGATGTACTGGGCGGGGCTATGTGGCGCTTCAGGGACTAAGCCCCGCCCAGTGGCGCTAGAAGACACTCAGCAAAGTTATAATTTCTCAGCAACCCGCCTCATGAAAAAAAAAAAATACGAAAAGGTATGCAGAGAGCTATTTGCGGGTTACACACATCTTTAAAGATTGAAAAATGAATAATGGGGGTGACAGTGTCACTTTAAGCTACCTAAATGGCAGTGGTCCCAGAGATAGAAACCCTCAATATCAGCCATGATTTTCCTGTCACCTCTTTTCCTCATAGATCTATATATCTTGTGACAGTTACATGAAACTTACATGTAGGTTTATATATTCTTATGGACAACTACGGTATACAATGGTTTCCTACATAAAATAGGTATGTAGGGCACAAACAGCATTTTAGGAAAGGTTTGCCAGATTACATAATGTAGCTCCAAATACATTAAAAGGGGTACTCTGGCGCTTATAATTATCAATCAATCAATCATAAACATAGTTTTTACAGTTTTTACATTTACCATCCCTCCTGAGTCTGTCTCCGTTTGAATTTCTCACTCTTTGCAGGTTCCTGAAGCTCCAGTTGGTGGCTTCATTTTTTATTTACTCCCTGGTTTGGGCTTTCCCATGATGCACTTTGTCTCCTGTGATGTCTAACTGACTCTGTAAAACTGTTAGATGACTTACATCTTGTTCAGCCAATCAGAGCTGAGGAACCTGTGTCAGCTGACAAAAAAGGCTGGCTTAACAGGGCTTAAAACCGACTCCCTCTTGATGATGTCAGTGTCACAAAATGGCTGCCACGGAGCAGCCTGGGGTCAACGGTCATTAGGTAAGAATGAGTTCACTTCCTGGTGGGGGATTGAGGGGGGAAAAATAGGGAAGGGGGGCAGATCAGTGATTGAAGCATACAACAAAGTTATATAACTTTGTAATGTGTTTCAATTACTGGGAAAAAGCTTTTCGCTGGAGTACCCCTTTGAGTATAAGTGGCTAACGCTGGGATCACACACAGTATTTTCATCAGTATTTGGTCTTCATTTTGCTCAGTATTCTTAGCCAAAATAAGTAAAAACAACACAAAAACTGTGATGGAAAGATCTGCACCCTTTTCTGTGTTTTGAGCCCACTTGTGATTTTGGGGAAATATACTGACCAGAACACTGTGGCATTTCATAGAAAAAAATTTTTTAAAACTGTTTGAGAGCCACCAGCCTCGGTGCATGACTGGTAGATCTCTCTCTGTTTCTACCGAGAGACCAATGCATCAAGTGTAGCAGGACAGGGAGAGGCCAACTGGGACCATGCCACTCATTTACAATCCTGTTCATAGCCAGTTTTAAATCAATGATTTCTCTGAAATACTGCAGATTATCTGAGTACATCATAGTTCATTATAAGAATGGAGCTTGTCCCTGTTTAATGAAACTTCTGACAGGTTCCCGTTAAAGTAACTATCATTTGTGCGTATTGGTGGGGGTTTGGGTGCTGAGACCACCGCCCATCGCTAGAATGAAGGGACAAAAGCACTCAGCAGCACATGCTTTGCCCCTTCATCTCCGCTATACAGAGATGGATTCCGTAGACTACGCAATTATAATGAGAGCCTATGGAACTTCTGTCCGGAAGTTCCCCAGGCTCCATTATAATTCCGTAGATTGCAGTTACAGCGGAGATAGAGGCAGAGGGTGCACTGCTAAGCACTTCTGCCCCTTCATTCTAGTGATCGGCGGAAGGTCTCAGTACCCAGACCCCCACCCATATGCACTGCTGACATGTTGCTTTGGCATGTCAGAAGCTTTTACGAACAATAGTTAAACTTTGAGGGATTTTTTTTTTTTTAAGCGACTCCAAAGTGGAGGTACACCAGATTAAATTATAGTAACCTTTTAATGACATCTAACAGAGACTGAGTAATATGAGCACCGCCTAAAGGAAACTGTCAGAAAAGAAATACATGCTTCTTCCATATTGTGTATATAATGAATGGGCTATTCCTTTGTGACACTGTAGCTTGCATACCACATGAAGACTCATAGGATGTAAGCTCTTGTGAGCAGAGCTATGACTTCTTTTATTAGAATATTAGTTTGTTACTCTGTATATGTCATATTCCACAGAATTTTTCATACAGTAAGAACATATACATATGTTACTAATATGAGGACTACTGACTGCTGTAAATTTATACTCTGTGTTATTAAACTTAGCAAAAACAGTAGAGGGCTTTAAAACCGGCCTAGACAAGTTCTTAGAGCAAAATAATATAAATGCATATGTATAGAACTTATCATCCCTCCCCCTTCCCTGTATCCATCCCCTCCTTGGTTGAACTTGATGGACATGTGTCTTTTTTCAACCGTATTAACTATGTAACTAAACTTCTCTAATATAACACTGTTCAGCTAATTATAGAATATAAAGATCCTATAAATAATATTCTGATCGATTTCACATGAAACAAGCAGCAGCACACTCTTCAGCTGAAGACCTGGAAATTGTTTGTACAGTCTGTGCTAGAATAAAGCTCTTTAGCTCCAGGCTCAGTGTGTCATCCAGGAGCAGGTGTTCCTGCTGCAACACTGCATCTGTATTCTGTCTGGCACCTTTCAGAGTGTTACTAAAGACAACGTAAAACTGCAAGAAAATGAAACCATTTCCCAATCATCCAACCTTACATTGAAATGAGGAACAAAGAGCTCCTTCCATTACATGAGAGTGATTAGTGTGATTTACTAACACAAAGCACTTTCTATGTTTTCAGATATCTGTATTAAAGAGACGTCTAAAAAAGATAATTTTCTTGCCAAAAATAAAGTAATATGCATTGTTTCTAGCATGCAGAAATTATCTTTTCTTTCATATGGCTGGGGTCCTGTGCTCAATCCCCACTGGTTTACTGTGTCCATACAGGTGCAAGGTGCACCCCACCAATAAGTTATTAAAGGAGTTATCCAGCGCTACAAAAACATGGCCACTTTTCCCCCTACTGTTGTCTCCAGTTCAGGTGCGGTTTGCAATTAAACTCCATTTACTATAATGGAACAGAGTTTCAAAACCCCACCCAAACTGGAGACAACAGTAGGAGCAAAGTGGCCATGTTTTTGTAGCGCTGGATAACCCCTTTAATGGTCTATTCTTACCATCATTCGGTTAGTCCAAAAAAACTAGAAAGTAAATTTGGCACCCTATATAAAAATATTTATGCAGTCACTTTCTTTTCAAACAACGTCCCTTTCCAGTTGTTTCTCTTCCTTTCAATCTACTGTCCACTGCATGTTGTTAGACTCAGTCCATCTCTAGTAACAGAGAAACCAAAACAGAAAACAGGAAGAGGTAGAGCTTATCTATGCCTAGGCAGTTTACCAGCAATCTGTGAGCCTGTCTGCTTTCTTAGTACACACTGTGCCTGTAAGGTAAAATCAAGGTTTCCCTCTTTTTCATACCCCATAATGTTCTACGCAGCTGTCCCTTGTGAATATAGCAGTGTCAGTACTATTATATGCTTTACCAATGTAATTTGGGGAGTCTGACGTGAGATTACAACATGCTGCCTTGTGCTGAATGTATGCAGCAGGTGGCGTAACCTCACTGATCGTGCAATAGTCTGCAGTGAAATGCGATGTTCTGATTGTACAGAGAACTTACTGGAGTGCTGTGGGATTGGAATAGGAAGGGTGATAAACAGCAGAGGAAGAGCAATGCATTCTAGGAATAGTACTGGTTGAGCAGTTGCTCAGTACTAAGTATATCCTAATAATTAATTCACTACCTAAAGGCTAGATTCACACGTAACAAATCCCTTACTGTCATTCTGAATAGGCTTACAATACTTGCAGCAGAATTTTCACAGTGGCCCGGGTGCATACATTACCTGGCCCACACTCCTGGCATCCTGCTAAGCCAACCAGTGGTTGTGGCAGGACAGCGCACTGATAGGCTGAGTGGGATGCCAGGATGGCAGGAGTCACAGGAGGAGGCCGGAGAATACACCAGGTAAAATATGCACAAGGCCGCCATGAGTTAAGGGGATGGACGTTTACATACTCGCAACGGAATGTAAAATTCTGCTGTATGTTACCCTATGCAGAACAACAGTAAGGGATTTTGGATTTCGCTGCTGACTCCCAGCGTGAAATCCGCTGCAGATCCATTAGGTGTGAATCTAGCCTTAGACTAACTTAAGTCTCATCTACTACGCAAACTGCTTGATAAGCTACTGTACATATGTCCAAGATACTGGCAGGTAATGCTTAGGCAACATCTGGTGCCAGCACATGCTACAATCCATGGATTATATGTCCTTTTTTAATCTGATGGAGCAAGCATTAGAAAGAGAATATTAAGGGTAAATTAACACAGAAAATCTTCAATTGAAAGCAGAAAATTTACCAACATGGGGACTTACATGCAGATTAGACTGTGTTGAAAATCTCCTTCACTTTAAAAAAAAACTCCACAGACACCCCAACTGTGCAAATCGTCTTCTCTGTATGTAAATGTAGCTGGAAACCAATTCACTTGTATGCAGGGTACCTTTAGGCTGGGTTCACACTATGTATATTTGAGGCTGTATTTGTGAGGCTGTATAGCAACCAAAACCAGGAGTGGATTGAAAACACAGAAAGGCTCTGTTCACATAATGTTGTAATTGAGTGGATGGCCATCATTTAATGGCAAATATTTGCTGTTATTTTAAAACAACGGCTGTGGTATTGAAATAATGGCCGTTATTTACTGTTATATGGCGGCCATCCACTCAATTTCAACATTGTGTGAACAGATCCTTTCTGTGTTTTCAATCCACTCCTGGTTTTGGTTGCTATGAGGACCTGACATGAGGACCAAATACTGCCTGAAATATACATAGTGTGAACCCAGCCTTAGAGTGGAAACCTCCCTGAAAATCTGTACAAATTTCTCAGTGTATGAAATAGAGGTGTACTGCTGACCTCTAATGCAAAAGTATAGCTATAAAGGCTATACCACAGTTCACACATCAACATCAAATCTACATGGTAAAAAACAAACAAAATACATCACCAAAAATACTTGCAAAAACTGTTGTAATTTATCACTTGGTGCATAAATTCTGATGGAGAGAAAAGGGTTATCCAGCATTAGTCAACTTTTAATCTATTGCTATAACAATAAAGAGCCTATGCTTACCTGTCTGCGCTCTCCCAGCATCCTCTGTTGACTACAGTGTCCCCACTACCAAGAAAAAAACAGGTCTCGAAAGTGACAGCCCGCTCAGCCATTCACTGACTGAAATGGGAAAGTGCTGCAGCCAGTGATTGGCTGAGAGGGCTGTCACTCTCTACATAACAGCAGCAATATATTAAAAGTTGCCTAACGCTGGATAACCCCTTTAATCTGACAACACAGGTGAACAGAAAAACTACCCAGGGAACCAATGGATGCGGCCAACCAGGGGTGCTGAATGTTTAAATGGCAATGCAGGTCTTGTCATTGAGTCACATGCAGGTATTTCCAAAGGTAATGGTGCGAGCAGCATTTGGAATTTCCTATGGACTTTTAAAATGAGTAATAATGCTTTGTTACAATCCTGCTCTGCAGACAAAGCTGGGGTTTATCGTATGTATACACAGACACTATATAGCAAGATTGGTTAAGAGAATGAGCAGACATTTAACCCATGAAGTTAAAAAAAAAAACACACACACACACACACACACACACACACACACACACACACACACACTAAAAAGCTGCCCCCTACCTTTACCCCTTACTGTGTGATAAATTATTGTGGCTCCAGAAACTAGGGCAACAACCCCCTGGTATTTTTATAGCCAGTAAGTAATAAGTAGAGAAACAAGTAAGTGTCTGAAAACAGCAGGGGAGTCAAACTTTAAGTTCTTGGCTGGGAAGATGGGATTTTATATACCGTATACCTCAGCTGTAGAATCCACACTTCTCCATTGCTCTACTGGTTTTCAAGTAGTCACACCACAACCAATAGCCAGGATGCTACAACTTGTATAGGAAACAATCCATTGTTGCATCTGCTTAATCTGGGAACATTGACTATAGACTGGAATATTAAATGCAAAGTGAAATTGGTTGTACAAACACATAAGAGAAACAGTAATATAAATCGCCAGATTATCAAATGATAAACAAGCCAGCAAATTCCCTTAAGTTCCCATTTGTTTGACGCTATTCCTATGACACCCCATCATCACGTGATCCTCAAGTACTACATTTCACAACTGTGTAAAGGGAGCAGTAGGCAAAGGGAGCAGAATATTTTCCCTTGACCTCTGCCACCCCTGAAGCTTGAATTCCAAGCATGAAAGGAAAGGCTGAGCACAAGTCAGAAAGAGCTACTTCAGTGCTCTGCCTCCGGCTACACACATTCATTGGGCAAAACTGTAAGATCAGCAACAACTACTAGGAAAATGAATCTCAGATATGAAGGAGGACACCCACAGCAGGACACCTACCTTCTTCGCTTACAGCCATAACCCCTTGTAGGAAAACAGGGAAAAACAAGACCGTAACATCTGCCGGAGCAAAGGAAAAAGCCAGTGTTCCCAGAAACCGAGGCTTTGTAGAAAACGAAAGTTGCTGAGAGAGGGGGAAGTGGAGGAGGCCGGCTTCACGGAATACCAGGCTCTGCGATGTATACCAGATGTGTCACAACAAGTTTTGGGTGGAGAAAGCCGAGCAGACATGAGGGATCTGCAGCACACTGGAGCAGACTGCAGGAAGGACTTTCACACTTCCCAAGCTTCAATACTACTGGGAGCCAATAAGAAGCAAAACAACTAGATGAGTAAGTCTGTGTGTTAACCCATTCATGGAGTGCACAACATACATACAATCCTCTTAACATTGTTTGGCAGTAAACAAGGACACAGGCAATAAAGTGCGCTGTACTCCCCAATGTAAGCAAGGCTCTTTGTCCATCTACAGTTTATTACAAAGGTCTTGGTTGGAAGTTCTAACCATAGATGCCTCCTGAACAAAACCATTCTAGTCTCAGAGTTATTTGCTTGACTTATTATTCGATCCTATCTTGGCTTAATCAGGCTGCCATTTGTCCTCCACCTTGCCAAAAAAGAAAATGATTTTTCCTTCATCAGTAACCAAAGCTGTAACTGTAATCTGTGAGGGTCTCCCAAGGCATGACAGACACTGCACCAATATAGGGAAGTAGACAGAGAACCAGACCCTGCAAAGCAGTCATTATAAAACCACTATAAGGTAGAAAGAGCCAGTCTGTAATAGGCCAAGATGGAGAGCCGATCTTCAATCTCATTACAAAAGGCCATATCGTATGCTATATGTTAGATTCACAACTGGCCTGCGGACTGACAGGGTAATACCCATTTCACAAACTAAAAGGAAACCATATAACGAAGTCTATATGTCTAGTAAATGCCAAAAAGGCAGAAAGAAATGCAGACTACTTCTTTATCCTTGTTGAATATGTAAAAACTATACAGTGAACCACAAAGACATCAACACTAGACATTAAAGCGCCTACAGGAAAACCATTTTTATATCACCTGGTCGGGGGCTGGCACAGTCCATTTTTGAAACCGCTGTTCGTGCTGTGGCCAGACTTGATACTTAAAGTGACACTGTCACCCCCTTTGTTCATTTTGACATCTCTACACAGGTGTAAAGGGTAAATTTAGTGTTTTTCATACCTTATTTCATATCATACGTCATGGTGCTTGTTCAAGTAAAAAGTGTCCTTTTATCATCTGCAGATTGTATTAAGTGGGCGTGGCCTCGCGGCACTAGCGCCACATAACCCCGCCCACAACGGCACAATTGGCCCCGCCCCCTCGCCGGCCATTGGAACAGGCTGGCCGAAAGGTCTAGACTCCACCCCCTTTACGTTGGACAACCAATGGGCGTCAATGGGGCGGGGCCAACCGTGCCGTTGTGGGCGGGGTTATGTGGCGCTAGTGCCGCGAGGCCACGCCCACTTAATACAATCTGCAGTTGATAAAAGGACACTTTTTACTTGAACAAGCACCATGACGTATGATATGAAATAAGATATGAAAAACACAAAATTTACCCTTTACACCTGTGTAGAGATGTCAGAATGCACTAAGGGGGTGACGGTGTCACTTTAAGGAGGCATGTCACTGAGGGGACGGGAAATTGGTGAATTGGGGGCACTGGGCTACAGTACACAGAGAAGATCTAATTACAGATCTAGAAACTGGTGCAGATGGTGTGAACTGTGAGGCAGTTTTAAAAATGGCATGCCACCGGGATCCATGTGCCGGTGTCGAACAAGTGATATAAAAAAAATATTTCCATAGGTGAAGGGGTCCATTCACTTTAAAGAGAAAAACTTACAGCTGGCAGGTTAGTACTACAGAACTGATCCACTCTACCAGCTACCTCTTCATGAACATAGAAGCTACGCTCTGTAGTCACTCCAGCCGCTTACCACTGCAGAGCACCGGATAAATATCTATGAGGAGAGAAGGATGGATTGGCTGTAGGTCCTGTCCCCCAATGCACCAAACCGTCTAATTTACATATTAATAAAAACAGGAGATTTAACCACAACGGCACCGAGATTAAAAGGTAAATAAACAACCTTAATTCTCAGCATCTAGAAGTCTAACCTGCTGCTAGTTTCCCTTTAAGAATTTTTGGCAATATTTTTGCTCTGTATCAGTGTGTGGTATAAAGAAACAGTCTTTACCACTCTGAACAGAAGCAGTAAAAGCATGTTCTACCACTCAATCATTATGCTGAAAGGTCAGCAATCCCTTGGTAAATTATAGCCCTAATACACCAGAAAGTCTCCATTCCATCACTGGACCACAGAAGAAATACAAGTCAGCAACCAGACTGTAAAACTGTGGGCTTCAGTAATGCTTTGTGTAGTAGTATTCAACATCTCATATGATGTATCACAAACTTCTGCTTTGCATAGGTCTCTCACTTTTGAGATATACTTTAGTTGTGCCACAAGTTCCAAATGCAGTAGAGTTTATCATAAAAGATCCTACTGGATCCAGAGGCAAAAGGCAAATCTACGGTAAACTACAACTTAAGGGTGCGTTCACGCGTACAGGATCTGCAGCAGATTTAATGGCGCAGATTTGAATCTGCAGAAGATTCGCAGCAGATTTGATGGCCCAGAGTTGCTTTGCATTGAATCTGCTCTATCAAATCTGCTGCAGATCCTGCACGTGTAAACACACCCTAAGGGTGCGTTCACACCTACAGGATCTGCAGCAGATCTGCAGCAGATTTGATGCTGTGTTCAGTTATTTAAATGAAATCTGCTGCAGAAAATCAGCTGCAGATCCTGTAGGTGTGAACGCACCATAAGGGTGTTTTTCTCATCTTAAATATAGTTTTCAGGGTTTGTAAGGCTTGTCAAGTTGAATGTTTTAGAAAAAACTCTAAAAGCAGTGGTTGGGCGATCGCCCTGTGAACTTTATATATATAAAGAAAAAGGCTCAATAGTGTCACCTGACGGTATACAATAGGATTCAATGAAATGCTGCTTGAATTGCCGCATTTTGTGGTCCATTTCTATAATGCTTACTGGTGGCAATTAAACCCCTTAAAACAGCTATTTTATGTTGTTCATTATCTTTTGTCTGAAATTCAGGCTCTCTTATTTTTTCCCATCTACACTAATGAGTTTTTTTTCCAGATTCCTTAGTATTGGTGTATTCAGACAAAAAGGTTTCAGTGTCAAAATTTTAGAATGACTTTTTTTTTTTTTTTTTTTTTTTTTTTTTTTATAATTCCTTTTTCCCAGTTTAATTTCAACAAATTTACATATCTTTGCAGTAAATTCCATGTGCCAGATGTCAGCTTTGTTATACTGGAAGCCTAAGTTCTATTTACATATTTTGTAACTGGCTCCACATTCGCTGATCCCTTGACACAGTGTTATTAGGCAGCACAATGTGTGGTAGTGGCTCCATTTACATCAGCAGAGTACTGCAATTCAGAATCTTCAGCAGGAGACATATCTATCCACAGGTGTCAACAATGGTCTGTGACCAACCTCTGTCTGCATGTTATCACCACTGTGATTATTCCACAAAATGTGTGTAGAAATACCTGAATGTTGACTACACATATGCAACATCTCAAAATACAGGTGTATAAAGTAGTCTCACATAGAAATTTGTTAAAGAGGATGTACCATCAGGTACCTCCTCCTTAATATGACCCAGGGATAGAACGGCACAGTCACGGGGAAGCAGATGGTACATCCTCTTTAAGAAATAGGGGCGTGGGTTCATCAGAGTTTCTAACGAATTTCGGATGAAAAATGTGGCAACACAACCTTGGGGTTTTATTACTCAGACAGTTGCCCGATATGAGTGTTGATCAATTATGTAAAAGTTGGGGCTAATCACATGTTCAGTTTATGGACCATAATTATGAGCATGTCAGTACAGTAGCATTAGAATGTTGATGTTAGGAAATCTAAATTCCATTTTGTAGCACACTGTACGTAATTACAGACCGTGTATAGAAAGTGTGTATGCACCCTAAGGCTGTTTCCATGTATGTGTTCTGGCTGCAATCTCAACTCCACCTCCTACACCCCCCACACATCACTAGTGCGTTGCAGCACTGGGGGAGAGAGCGACCTCTTGTGGCCAGAGGCATAATGCTGCCTCTGGCCACAAGAGTAATTAACATGTAGAGATTTCCTCCTGTTAATCACATTGCCACATTGGGTACTTGGCAGTTAGCTCTTAGGTGCAATGCATGCTGGGAGATGTAGTTTCCTGACCAGCACCATCTTGGACACAGACCTGCTTTTAGAAAACCATGTCATTTAGGAAAAGCACCAGCAATAAAGACTAGAGATGGCTCAATATACTCAGGGGGGACTTGGTGAGCGAAGACCAGCTCAGCTAGGTTTGGGAGCATTTAATTTTTTTTAGCTCTTTGGAGGAATACCTCTTTAGGTTCTGTCTAAAGACCAGGAAGTGGCTGGACACCAGGGACCCGAGCGACAGAATGCCCTTGGCAGCACTGGTGTACAGCCATTAATAGTTTTTTTGTGTAAAAGGATCCTAAAACTTTCACACTTCGTATCTAAAAAGGTCCTCATCTCACCTCTACCCGTGCCTATCCAGCACTGGATTGCTGCTCTGGCACCCCAGGAGCTCCAGGATCTCCAGTTGATTGATTGCCCATTCAGCCAGTGAGTGACTGGGGCGGGACACTGCCGCAGTCCCTGATTGGCTGGGTGTGAAATCTATCAACCAAAATGGGCATATTCCCCAAGTCGTGACATCATCACAATGTCATAAGGGTATATTGGTCAGGGTCTGGCTCCTGAGAACTCCGCCGAGAGCTAGAATGAAGGGGAGCAGTCTACAAAACTTCAGCTCCCTGTAGCAGAGATGAAGGGGCAGAGCGCTTTCCCATCAGTGGCAGCCATTTCTTTCTCACTATCGGCAGGGTTTTTATCAGCCGAACCCCGATTAATATACACTTCTGACATGTCGCTATAATATGCCAGAAGTTTTTTCAAAATGGTAATTGCACTTAAACAATTTACAGTCCCGCTGTTTAGTCTTCCCCCTAACATATTGCGGTTTCTGCTTTCCACCATTTGGCTAATTTAACTTTCTATTCCAGTGTCCTTTTGTGTATAAATATGTGATTCTTCAGATATTGTGTTACACCATATCTGATTAAGAGGTCAGTACTGTAGCTTCGAAAGCCATATCGAAAGTTATATCTTCCAGTTGGCAAATAGAAGGTATCAACTACTGAGAGCTCTTAATTTTTTATCATTAAAGGATTGAGCACTTACAGGGAAAAAAAAAATAAAATAATCTGCTTTCCTGTATAGTTTTCCAAGCACCTTTAAGCCCTGGACTAACATGCTTCAACAGAATGAAGAAAAAAAAAATATTTCTCAATGGGAGAAAAACAATTATATTTGTTTTTGGATCTAAAATTTTAGATTAATTTGTAGCTTTGTGAAATGTAAAATGAAAAAAAAAGAAAGAGTAGAAGGGACGGCCAAGGAGATGCCAAATCAATAACTATTACTAAATGACATTTAATTTCCAGCTTAGGCTTAACTATATTATGCTACAAATTAATGTCACTACAAATGATTGCTGGTATACCAGGCCTTACAGCTTCCATAAAAAACCAAGCCCAGCACACTATTTTGTATTACGGTCACCTGAATAGGAACATTTTTGTTTCCTATATATGATCTGCTCAGGATTGCACAAGTCTGTATAGTTATTGCACAAAGCAGGGTCAGATTATTCACAGAAAAGCAAAAAGACTTTGATGGACTCCTAGGCATTCTCTAACAGATATGTAGAGGTGAGTGTGCGGAGAGGGGGAGGAGGATGTTAGGTGTATCCATATTGTGAATGGTAAAAGCTGTGTTAGCTATGCGTAGCCAATTTGATCTTTGATAGGATATTTATACAGTACCAATACAGAAAATACAAAACACCAATACAAAACAGAACTTTTACAATTCCACAAAGACACAGTACTTATTGAAACAAGAGGAGGGGTGAGAGTCCTGCTCACTAAACCTTACAATCTATGAGGAGCAGGGTTGAGACAAAAGGCAGAAAGTGTATAATTGCATAATGGTCCAGCCATCATATATAAATAGGATCATGCACATAAAGGTGGATGAGCCGGCCACCACTGTGTGTGTGTGCACATTCAAAGTGCATAAAGCATAGGAAAACACTGCTGACTGAGCAGCGGGTAAGGAAAGCTATTCAAGCAATGTTATAAACCTGCCTAACAAGATAATGGACACGCTTTAAACTCTGGGTAACTGGAATGAGTCTAAGGGTGCCTTTACACAGAGATTTATCTGAAAGATTTTTTAAGCCAAAGCCAGGAACAGACTATAAACAGAGAACAGGTCATAAAGGAAAGACAGAGATTTCTCCTTTTTTCAAATCCATTCCTGACTTTGGCTTCAAAAATCTGTCAGATAAATCTCTCTGTGTAAAGGCACCCTAAGTGATTTGGTTATTGCATTCCAGAGAACTGGTGCAAAAGCAAAGTATTGGAGATGGGAAAAAAGTTAGGATTGAGGAGGATTTTAGTTTTTGATCATAAAAATGTAGTGACCATGTGGGATGGTAGCCAGAGATGAGGGAGATGTAAGGAGGTGCAGCACTGTGGAGAACTTTGTGGGGTGAGAAGTTTGTTATTGTATTCTGAATATGATGGGTAGCCAGTGCAGTGAATGGCAGAGGGGGAGTGATGAGTTTAACAGCTAAAGGGGAAGATGAGCCTGGCTGCCATGAAATATAGCTGGCAGGTGGTCATTGGACACCTTAATAAGGCTGCATTCACTTGTCATATATTTTGAGGACCTACAGGCGGTGAATGACTGTCCTAGATTGTTTCCCGGGAAAATAGTTTGAATCTCCGTAGCACTGTAGTGACAGACCCACATGGCTCTGTGATTGCAGTTCCGCAGAGATTTGAACAGTTTCCCTGCTGATGTCAGTTTATCATGCCGGGCAATAATCTAGGACAGCCATTCACAGTCTGTAGGTCCGCAAAATATACAAGTGAATGAAGCCTAAGAGTGGTTTCTGAGGAATGTAGAGTGTGGAAACAAGACTAAGGAGTCAAGAAAAGAATAACCACATTGAAAGCCAGTCAGACCAGGCGTTCCAGTAGTTTAAAGATGAAGGGGACATTCAACATGGGCTAGTAGTTAGCTGCACAGGATGGGCCCATAGAATTTTTTTTATGTAACTTTTTTACGTACACATTGCACGTTCACAACCAAATTTCTTTAGTGTCTCCATACATGTAAAACGTTATCAATTATATTGATCATTGTTGTCCTATTGTTGTTATGAGTCTACAACTTCTATGCAGACTTTTGCATCTGCATAGTAAGGGAGCAAAGGATGCTACGGAGCGTCAAGCTGAGCACCACTTATGTGAAATTCTGCCACATCTGCTCCACTGGATTTAGAGGTGCACGCCTCTCAATAAAACCAGCATATCTGAGGCTGCCTGTTTGTAATTTTAATAGGTGCATGGGGAAGCCACATCCCCTTTTGAACAATGCCACACCCCTCCCCATTCCCACCCAATTGACAAGCGTGAAACACACCAAAGAAAAGTCTGAGGTTTTTGGGCAGGCAGTGGGTTGCACAAAAATGTGCAAATATCCTTTCATCTGCTCTAGTCCTTAAATACTGTGCCGCATAGAATATAACAATATGATAAGACCTTATTTAAAATGTGTGTTATGGCATATTAAAAAACAAAAACATCTGCAAAGGGCTGAAGAAGACTGCACTAGGAATAGCTGCACACAGGGAACAATAAAATTGTACCCCAGTAAAAAGCAAATGCTACTGCCTTTATGTTAAATGTTCCTTTAAGGGACAAACTGATTTTCCACAACAAAAAGCCTAGGAAAGCTGACAGCCATAAATGTCACTTTGTTTTACCAGTCACACAATGCTGCAAAAACATTACAGCTTGTCGCCTTCAGAAACACATGTGCTGCCCAAATTTTAAAAAGGAAAGTGAACCCTATAATCTGGTTATCACCCTGTCAAACGAGTTAATGGTCATTATCATGAGCAGATTCTTATGTTATCAAGGAAGTCAGAGCATCATTGCTACTTGTCAGGGGATAATGAAGAGGCTTAACACTGCAATTAAGTGAGTGGAAATTTGCAGTTGTACAGTAGTTTTCAGCTGCAACTTTCTACCACAAAAACACCACATTAATATTCGCCTGCGCCCTGTGGTTCCAACAAATCACAGGAGCATTGTAATTTACTCTACATCCATTCTACTGAAAGAGGAAAAAAAAAAAACACATACAGAATTCTGAGACAAAGGAACTGAACAATACAGGAAGCTATTCATGAGTATACATCCTGACTGCAAGAGATATTGCAAAGCTGTAGTGGTATATACAAGGCTGGACAGATGTTTTTTGTTAACTGTGGAATCCAGGCTGCAGACAGGTCATGTATACATTATCACTGATATCTTCCCTCCCATAAAAAGACAAAATTCTTTTACGTTTCACTGTACTATCGCTCTTTAAGCGTGGGTTTCATCTGTCACATTAAGGTCTGCCCCTACATTTTAACCTATTCATATTTGCCTCTCTGCATTTAGGCAGCTATAATGTCTCTCTTAACACGGCAATAAAAAATCCCTTTTTTCAGCTGTTTAAAACAGTAATTTTATATCTACTGCTCAAAGAATTTTATGTTTTCGATAACGTTTCATTTTCTTTACTAAAGATGGATACCTAATAGTTATAATTTATTTACTTGTATTCAAATGTATATGGTGGTGGTCTTTAAAACGTTTCTTAAAAGCAGATTTGCGAAGTCCGTTTTCACCATGTAAACACACGATCTGTGCCGCGATGACCGGAGGAGTATCGTGGAGGATCACGGATCCCCGAAAGTGCAGCCCCCCCTGCTGCCCAGCAGCACAGATAAGAGGAGCGCAGAAGACAACTACCTGCCCACTCCCTGTGCCGGCCGGCTCAACAGCACGGGTGGAGTAATTGTCTTGCTGACAGGGTGTGTGTGTGTGTGTGTGTGTGTGTGTGTGTGTGTGTGTGTGCATTTTATGGGACATGTGAATTCAGCCTTAGTGTGCCCAAAAATCAGGCTTACAAAACAGAAAGCCTAAGGTCTTTGTTAGGTAGCCAGGGCTGGCTGTACAGGGGTCTCCTAGTCCCAGACCCTAATAGTGTCATTGGGAAAACCAGTTACCAAATCAAAGAGAAGATCCTCCCTTGGCAGATTAAAGTAGCCAAGCACCTAATCCAGAAAGGTACAAGGCACCCACGCATGATATGTTCTTTACCACTCTAGATTAAGGCCCCTTAAAGGGGTTGGCCACGTAATAGAAAAATTGCTCAAAAGCCTTTTACACATGCCAATTATTGACCAGGAGCGTTAGCTAGAAAAGTTCCTTCAGCCTATAATCAGCCTGTATAAAAGTGATTGGCAGAGAAGCAGGAAAATTCCCTCATAATAATCTTATAATAAATACGGAGCAAACTTTTTAGCACAAGCTATTTATTCTGGAATTCTAGCGTGTTAACAATAGTTAATCTGCCCCAGTGTTCTAGGAGCACGTTCATGGACGAGAAGCTCATCTCCTTCAGGAATAAAAATGATCAGACATGTTAAAAACCAATGCACCTAACCCTTTTCCCCTCTGCTTCAACATCTTCTGTCGGAAAAAGCCTGAGACTCAGCTATATACATTAGTTAGTTGCCTGATCCTGCCACAAATGGCAAAGTCATACAGTTTTCATCTATTGTTTATAGGCATATATATTTACTGTGAAATAAAACAGAAGCATACACAGATTATGCACCAACCCCTGCTCTATAACAGCACCAACAACAACCAAGTATTCTTTTCTCAGCCGTCAAAGAGAATCGGAACTCAAACTTTGTTTCTATAGCTTTAAATTGAATCTGTTATAGTCAGTAAATAGCTACTATAGTCCCCAAGTGTCTGCATGCTTGTCAAAGATATCAAGGATTACTTTTATGAGCCCTCTAGTTTAAAGGATCTGCATTCTGTAAAAAGCTTTGTTATGTTTCTGGTTGATTGGGCGATACTGGCCTCTCAGATGCCAAATTGAAGCCAAGTTTAGGGAGGAAGATGTGATGGAACATCTTATTTCTGTACTGTATACTCCCTAGAATTGGCGAACTCTGATCGCTTTTTCAGAGGCTCTTCATCTTTATCTTTACATTTAAGTATATGTTGTTTTGTTTTGTATAAAATAAAAATGAAAAATCCAACAAAAATATGTTAAAAAAAAAAAAGCTTTGAGCAAGTATTTTTGTAGCACTGCATGAAGCAAAAAAATAATTAAAACCAAAAATGCTTTAATGCATTACTTGGCCATTGAGATAGAAGAGCCTATTAGAATGCATGATCTATTTAAAGGGGTATTCCCATCTGACAAAGTTACCCCCCAGATCAATAGAAGATAATTAGCTGATTGTAAGGGGTCTCTAAGAGCCATGGCCCCTGTGATCTTAAGAGCGGGGCCGCTCCTGACCTGACAGTTAATTGAAAAATCTGACCACTGCTGGCTGCCGCAAGCTAGACAGCAAGGTTAGGGGCCTGTGATCTCCCCATAGGTGTGCATCCCAGTAGAACCCGTAGCTATCTGACTGTGGACACGCTATAAATGCCCCAGGCAGGAATACCTCCTTAAGACGTAATATGAACAATAAAAGTAATATGCCTTTACAAATAAGTTGTCAATAGAAAATACGCAGCGATACAAGAATCCTGATTTTTAACCAAGTCATGTGTAAAAGAATGTTTGATATCAACTATCAGCATTCCTCTGGTTAAAAATTAAAGAATTTTTTGTTATGTGTTAACCTTTGTACCTTAAATGTGTTCCCAGCTAGAATGAGAAATACCTTGACTAAAGCATTACACTTGCCAGACTCTCACTCTCAAGATGTCCCAGCTGTTTAAGTCCCCTCATTTCACCACCAAGAGTGAGAGAAAATGAGGTATTTCAATTTCATATCCCCAGCCAAGATCAATTTACATGGTTGAACGAGAGGAACAGACTATTTTATAGCAGCAAATGCTGTTGATCTAAACAGTTTAAGAAAAAGAATTTGACAAGATTCCAAAAGGTTTCAGACTTTAATCTAAAATGCTCATATTTCCTTAAGAGAAAGAATCCCCACAAAATGCTACAATACCACATGCATGCAAAGGCATGTGTTAGAAACCATGCTTCTTTGCATTCTCCACTGCTGCGCAATGTTGCTGGAACTCTTGGCAACACTGTGGACATTAAAGAAAGTGAGAGGGGGGGCCTAAATTCAAATGCATACTGCCATGCATACTTTGGGTACTGCCATGTGGAAGCCGGGGACTGGGACTTGGGACCTGTGTTTGGTCACTTTCTTTGATAAGGGCAAATATCTGCAAAGAGGCCGTATCTATAACGTTCATTTAAACATAGAAAACACAAAACTAAAGCAAGTACATTGCACAACTGCTCGCAATCACAACCCCTGTTAATTTCTTAAATAAGTGGAAGTTGTGTATAGTTCCAATTCTAATTAGAGCCATAGAGATTATAGCGTTTAATGACACTATAATGACACTATAATAGACATACTTTATGGAAACCAGTGATGCACAACTTGTTACATTACTACATACTGTGACCAACCTATTCACATTAGCAAAGTTCTGCAATACAACACTTCCATTGAGTAATATACTGTAGCTTGCCTTCAGACTGACAAACACAAATAAGCCAACTAATTTTGTATATCTTCGACTGTGTATCCACATTCACAGTTTTGTGGGCTCTACAATGTTGTCTAAATTGACTGGCAGGGCATACACAAGTACATACTAATATACAAGTCCTCCTATAAATCCACATCATGAACCACAATATGTGCTAGATATGAATATATGTGTTTTATACAAAATTGTAGCCTTTTAGACTCAAAGCGAATGTACCATCAGGTGCATTGCTATTTCTTCTTTTCTGAAAGGCCCCCCGTTTACCGCGCTGGTCTTATCCCGTTCGTCGGCCGGCCCTGGAGGCAGGCTAAGCGCTCCCCAGTGTGAAAACACCCTGTCCCCTCTATGATGCAGCTCCGTTAGAATCAATTCCCAGGTTGAAGCCGATCAAGGTTTTCTGTCCGGAATTTGACAGTTTTTTCGCAGTGAGAACGCACCCTTATGTGGATTTCATAAAAACACACACAAAAAACATAACACACCTACCTGTAGTAATTCCACAAATTTTGTTTGCAGATCCGTTCAACCCAGGTTTTATTGGCTCAACTCAAACCTAAAATGATATCAAATTAATATCAGTCAGTATGATAAGCCATTTAAGTTCAACATAAAAAAACAGTACATAAAGAAATGCAACAGGTGTCTAGCAGGCAGATTGTAAGTTGGCACCATGGCTTCAGCTTACGCTGTTAAAAAGTAAACGAAATATATCATTAAAATACAACAAAAGAAATAACTTGATCTTTTGTAGTAGTTTAGGCTGTGTTTACTCACTGCCCTTTTATGTATTTTTGCTGTGATTTTGGCCAAAATCACATAAATTTCACCTACATTGTGGCAAAAACACCCAATGTCTGAAGAAAAACATTAAAGTGACTCTGTACCCACAATCTGCCCCCCCCCCCCATCAAACCACTTGTACCTTCGGATAGCTGCTTTTAATCCAAGATCTGTCCTGTGGTCCGTTCAGCAGGTGATGCAGTTGTTGTTCTACAAAGCAACTTTTAAACTTGCAGCCCTGTGCCCTACGGGAGTGGCCTAGATTGTGTATGCATTAGGCTGGCACACACTCTCTGTCCCTCCTCCCTGCCCTCCTCATCATTAGGAATGCTCCAGGCAGATTACCTACTATTCGTCAGCTGTGTCAGCTCGGCACATGGGCTGGATCATTAAGACACCTGTGCAAATGTTCAGCATGGAGAAAATGTTCCAGTGGCATTCCTAATGATGAAGAGGGTGGGATGGAGGGACGGAGGGGTGGTGCAAAGTTAGGGCACAGATATTCTAAGCCACGCCCGTTGGGCACGGGGCTGTAAGTTTAAAAGTTGTTTTTTAAGACAATAACTGCGTCACCTGCCAAACGGACCCCAGGACAGATCTTGGATTAAAAGCAGCTATGCAAAGTGGTTTGGGGGGGTCAGACTGTGGGTACAGAGTCGCTTTAAGGATCTTAAAAAGACCATCAATCAATCTAGATTGCAAGACTCAAAGGTGGAGTTGCGTGGATGAAATAAACACAGTTTTTTCCCCCACTTTACTATGAGTGCTGCAATGACCATCTCTACATTGAGGTCCCCGATGATCGCATAGGGGACACACCACTAGGCACCACCTCTTGTTTTTTTGGAGTACTGCATTTATTGTATTATTTCTATCCATCTACCTATCTATTTATTTATATCTTAGTCTAGGGACCTTTACCAGTTTCATCTATGGATGCTCAAGTTTTACAATATTCCTATTTTATGTTTACATGGATTGGCAGGCTTCCAGACAGAAAATAGGTGGGCAGGTAAGATATGGCCCCATGCAGCAAGAAATCTGAACCAAATTATGCATATTTAGTGCAGGATATGCATCTGAAATTGAATCTTACTATAATGACAGCACTGTGGAATTGTTGCAGATTGCGACTTCAAGTTATATAGATTCTGAAACTAAAATTGCGTGTGGATCATAATGAATTATAAGATATGTCCCTTTTGCGTGTTAGAAACATAGAAGGCAGAAAAAGACCACCTGGTCCATCTAGTCTGCCCTTTTAACATTTCCATTTTTATTATGTTAGGATAGATATATATTTATCACAAGCATGTTTAAATTCTGTTATTGTAAATTGACCAACCACTTCTGCTGGAAGTTTGTTCCAAGCATCTACTACTTTTTCAGTAAAGTAATATTTTTTTCACGTTGCTTCAGATCTTTCCCCCAACTAAACTCTCACCGTGTCCTCTTGTTCTTAAGCTCAGTTTTTTTTCCTCAAGACTATTCAGATTCAAATCCTTACGTCTTTCCTGATATGGTTTATGTCGACACCCTCCACCATTTTTGTAGCCCATCTTTGGACCCGTTCTATTTTATCAATGTCGTTTTGTAGGTGAGGTTTCCAGAACTGGACACAGTATTCCAGATGTGGTCTCACTAAAACTCTATACAGCAGGATCACAATCTCCCTCTTCCTACTGGTTATACCTCTAGCTATACAGCCCAGCACACGATTTGCTTTCCCCACTCCCTGGTTGCACTGGTGACTCATTTTAAGGCTGTCCGATATCACTACCCCTAAATCCTTCTCTTCTGAAGTCTTTTCCAGAACAGAACTGCCGATATGATACTTAGATAGAGGATTTCTCCTCCCCAAGTCTTAAAGGGGTAGTGCGGCGGTAAACAATTATTCACAGAACAACACACATTACAAAGTTATACAACTTTGTAATGTATGTTATGTCTGTGAATGGCCCCCTTCCCTGTGTCCCACCACCCCCACCCGTGTACCCGGAAGTGTGGTGCCCTATACATACCTGTCACGTGCCGACTTGTCTCCGATCTTCAGTCAGCGATGTCTTCTTCGGCCGAATCTCTCCGTCCGTCCTGAGTGCCGGCCGCCCTCTGCCGCGTCATCGGTTGCTCAGCCGCGATTGACTGAGCATAACTGTGCTCAGCCAATCAAGGCTGAGCAGCCGATGACGCGGCCGCGTCATCAGCTGCTCAGCCGCGATTGGCTGAGCCAAACTGTGCTCAGCCAATTGCGGCTGAGCATCTGATGACGCTGAAGAGGGCGGCCGGCACTCAGGACGCCCGGAGGGATTCGGCCCGGCCGTCCGAAGACGACATCGCTGACTGAAGATCGGAGACGAGTCGGCACATGACAGGTATGTATAGCGCACCACACTTCCGGGTACACGGGTGGGGGTGGTGGGACACGGGGAAGGGGGCCATTCACAGACATAACATACATTACAAAGTTGTATAACTTTGTAATGTGTGTTATTCTGTGAATAATTGTTTACCGCCGCACTACCCCTTTAAGGATGAAGGTAGGTTTCCGTGTAGTTAGAAGTCCTTGCGGTAATTGGGCAGTTTGGAGCCCCCAGAGCACCGATCCGCTCCTGTCCATCCCCACCTAATGAATCGCAGTGCTTCAAACCGCCTGATTCCCCTAAGATATAACTACAAACTATACAGAAACGTGCAGAAGATAAAGGTAAGAAGCGTACCTTCATCCTCAGCAGCCCGTACACAAAAGGTACATATCAGGAATAGATAGATTTGTCTAACCTCCTGACAGTTTCCCATTAATTATGATCCACACTTGGTTTTGGCTTCAAAGCTGCTCCACAAAACTGCACTGTATAAAAGTATCCTTACATAAAGTAAAACCTGAGAAGTACAGAAAATGACATAGTTAATATTTAGGAAATCTATATTACATACAGGATTATCACCAGTGGTATTAGTTGTCAAGCACCAAAACTAATCCATTTTTAATACATGGATAAAATACATTTGGTGATTTAGTGATATTATGTATTGATATCGTTAACAATAACTTGTTCAAAGGACTAAAGTGTCTTTCCCTCAGTCTATCAATACCAACTAGAAAATACCAGAAATCATTCAGGCACAGGTATACACTTATCTGGGTATTACTTTGTTTCTACAAATTGCAGGGACTGAAAGAGAGAATATATTCTCTGCAAAACAATTGAACAAAGCAATTGTTATTAGACATGGCACAACTGTACTGCAAGTCGGAGAGATTTTCCCTTCATAAGCTGAAGCTGAAACACAAAATAAATACTACACCTTAGTACTGTAGTTAGTGTGATAGACTGGGGAAGCTGTATTCTGCAGGGAAAAATCTCTATAACCCTGAGCTATATAAACAAAATAGGAAAAAAAAATGGCTTTGTTAAAAATCCCAGAACAGTGGCGGAACCTGTCAGTGGGAGAAAAAAAGAATTCCTGAATATATATAAAGGTAAGATTTGATTGTTTAGAAAAACAAAACCTTCTCTTCATCTATCAAGCATCCAGGTCAGAAAACAAGACTTTTGACAGTAAAAAGTGATAATAATATGCATACTCAGGTAATGTAAATTGCGCTGTCAAGTCATTTCACAAGAGCGTTATCTAGAAAGTGCTGACCTCTAGAAGCAACAGAGCATTACTATTTCTATTAAAGGGGTTAACCAGGATTAGAAAAAAACATAGCTGCTTTCTTCCAGAAGAGCGCCACTCTTGTACTCACTCTGTTGTTTTGCAGCTCAGTTGCATTGAAGTAAATGGACCCCAGTTGCCATAGCGCACACACACACACCCCTCTGGTGTCAAGCTATTTTTGGAAGAAAGTAGCTATGTTTCTATATTGCTGCATAAGAAGTAGCATTTAAAGGGGGGGGGGAAACAAACTATTTATTTTGCTAATGGTTAACCAAAAAATAGCATACTAACAGATTGATCAAAAAGGATAAGTCAGCCCCCATGTGTAGGTGCCCCTATACACCTGTGTTGGACCACTTATTTGTGTACAACAATTTCTGGCACAAATACATGTGGATTATATCAGTTGTCGACAGTGCTGACCTTTGGGCTCAGATTTACCACCACATCAGGACTGGTCCAGGGACTTTACATTCAGATTTTAATCTTGTTTATACAATAAAAGCCATTTTAAGTTAAAACAAATGACACACAGACTATGGCACATTTCTTATTTCAGCTGTTTCTGTGTTCTATCAGCCATGTTTGACTAATGAGATTGCCTGTGTGTGTCACTTATCAGAACTTTAATTACTACATGTAAAGTACGGCGGGAGCCAAGAAAGAAAAAGAGCACTTAACTATGTAAAACGTATGTCTGTAAGAGATAGAGTGCAAACTTAATAGTCATAACCATTCCATACAGCTATGTAACAAGACTGGCAGCCCCAGCTAGTGCTTAACAAAAATGAGAATTAATTCATTATTTCCATACTGTGCAGTGTTCTTTACGGATCAATGCTGTGACAATCTAATTACTGACTCCATTTTCTCCCACTTCTACTCCAAAGAACTAGTTTCATTAAACAATACATGCCACAATGGGTGCTCTTGCTACAAGCAGTAACAGAGACAATAAACAACAAATAGAATGGGAAAATATCAACCGCTTATGGATTTTCCATCTTAATAAGACTTCAGTAAAGTTTGCGGTAGGACATAAAGATAGATCTCATACTGACCTATGCCATTATATGTAATGAGATCACCCTTACCTGAATACATATATATGACCAATGATAACTGGTAAATAATGAACTTCCTGGGAATGTTCTGAAAACCATAGGAGGAGAACAAGCCTTTCCCTGGGCACATTCATACATATATGGATACAGAGTCTCTGTGGTTGACAATCTCTGTTTGAGGGACTAGAAACTGCTAGACACTGCTGATCATTGTGACATTTCTGCTCAGGGTCTATGACTAGGTACTTTTTTTTGCCTACCCAATGTGGTCAACAGTAGGCATTTGGTGATTCACTATCAGCAGCCTTACCTCATTGCCCACTTAGAACATCTACTTATAACAGCTGACGTTTCCTTATTGTGGACCTATTGTTCACATATACTCAAATTATAACTTTCTAAAGCTAACAGACATTAGGATTATAGTTAACACTATGGACACGTTTATCATGGTTAAAGAAAAAACTATAGAACAAGCAGGGAGAAAAACTTAAAGAAACCTGCATTAATTTTTTTAGGTAAATGATGTCTTTAAAGGCCATGTTACACAGCCCTATTATGCTGGCTAAAAAAAAAGTTTTATACTTACTTGTCCACACTCCCTGGTATCCTCCTAGCTTTTCCCTGCTAGACAGGAAACTGAGACAGGACAGCATTGCAGCCTGTCACTTCAGAGAAGAGTGTAGAAGCTTCAGTGGGGGTTGCAGTGAACGGGTAAAAGACATCAGGGGAGTCAGAACAGGCAAGTATAAAACTTTTTTTTTTTAACTATTATTTAAATACTTTAATCAGCTGCCAACCATGCACCAACTACTTCACAGGGCGATGCAGTCAATGGGCAATGATTTTATATCAAGCTGAAAGACAATGTTCAGCCGGTGATCGTCTTCTTGGTTGATCGTTCTCTTTATTACATGGAGAGATATCTGCCTAATGGTGCGATCAAGCAACGAGCGAGAAATCGTTCATTGTGATCCTTAAACATGTTCTCAAATCGTCGCTGGTCATTCCCTAAAAATTCGCAGATCGCTTTATGTAAATAGTCTTTCAAAGATTCACCCTATGTATAGGATGGGCTTAAGCGATCTTAAAAACGATCGCAATAACGATTATTCTAACGATTTATTCGTCTAAATGCTGATTGTTATAAAAACCAAATCGTTGCTTCAAAATCGTTAAACAATCGATTGGGCGAATTATCGCTTTGTGTAAACTGACCATAAATCGGCCTGATTACACATTTAAAGAGCAGAAGTGGAGGAGGGAACAGTTGCAGATAGAGGCAGACACATAGATACTGCTTCTGGTAAGAGTATGTTCACATTATAGCCTGATTCCTAATGTATCATGGTAAAAATCCCTAACATTACACTATACTGCAGGTTCATTGCATATTTTAAAGTTAAAAGAAAATCCACATCAAATCCAGTGTATCCACAACATAAGCTGACAAACTGCTGACATATAATGTCAATTTCAAAGCACTTTTTTCTGCAGCCTGTGGATGAGAATTTTTTTTTAACTCTAATTTACCTTGCTGGGACTGTAATACACTGTAGGTATACCACCCATAGAATACAGATGAAAAATCCACTTAATCCTTCACCCCACTGGAGCCTTTACAGTACTTGGAGTGTATGAGAGTTACAGGATCAGAATCTCCTCTCTGTATGCACTGTATGGGAGACTGGAGAGAGGGAAACCCAATAATAAATGTAGGCTACAAGAAGAAAAAGAGGCCAGAATCCATCTGATTTTTGCATACGAAGCCACAGGAAACCTCTGCAGCAACCACTATAGAGAAAATGTAGTACTACATGGTGGCCATTTAAGTAGCACAAGAATGGCTCTAGCACTCTGTTATGGCTCATGGAGGGGTGACCCAAGCAAGGGACCCTCTTATCAGGTTACCTTCACTAAACAACCCCTCTAAAAGGATACTCCCATCTTATAAAGTAACAGCCGAATGCTAGGACATTCCAACACAATGATCCATGGGGAAGGGAAGTGCCCTCGGGGACTATGCATAGACTGAGGCAGCACTGCATCCCATTCAGAGTTTTTTGTTCCCTAGATAATAGCACTCTAAGCCACCAGGCTATGCAGGCATCTGCAGTAACTTGAAAAAGGTCCCATTGCAGATCCCTGCAAAGCTAAATAGCCAGCCATATTGATAGGGCTATTTTCAATGAGTGGGAGTTCAAATATTATAAACTGAAAGCATATCCTAGAGATACGCCTTTAACCATTACAATGTGAATCACATCACTACCCAAGAATTTATACATTTCCAAAGCTGGAAAGAAGACTAAATTCCCATATGCACAACCTTAAAAAGGATCACAGCTTTTATGAATAATAAAACAGAATTTCCTTCAGTAGAGAAACTTGAAAAGAGCATCTAAGCTGAAGGTCCATACTGGTATCACACTAAGCTTGTCTTAGCTTTGAAGACTGACAGATTGATGTAATGATTGTAAAATAATTGTCTGTGTCTATCTGACCTTATAATTTTTTTTATTGGCAGCAAGGAAATGTTACGAAGAAATTTTAAATGTGTTCTGAAGTGCGCAGATTGTGAAGGAGGCCTCTCACCTCTGCCAATCACACTTATGGTTGGTTGCTCTTTATTCCAGTCTATGCCGTGCTATATTAAACAAGGAGCGAAAGCATTCCTTACTACTAATGACAAACTTATTACATTACTACTTTTTGGGGTATTTTGACATGTGTTTTATGCCCTGTGTTCAATGTATATGGCGGAATACTTGTGGATCATTATGGAGACGTTTACATGTCCACATTTATTTCGATGGACTTAACTGGATTTTTAGCAATCAACTGGAGTGAATAATCAGTGCAATGAGGGAGAAATATAGACCACAAGTGCTCATACTATTAGTGTTTGCAAAGGCCATTGGAAAGCATAGTGCATATTGTAGCTACATGTAAGGAATAGTACAGCTCCTAAAACAGCACATTTTGCTGCAGAATAGCTAGTGTTACAGCCACTGTAGGGGGTATGTCAGGGGGGCACAATAATAAATGGCACCCACTGAGCAATTATTTCCAATTTAAGCACCATCCCTTTGTCTTGATGTTTGTTAATTTACCTAATCCTACATGGTTAAAAAAAAAAGTTATGATCAGATGGTCTTTTGTACCATGATATCCAACAGATTTTTTTTCCTTATGGAAGAAAATGTAAAAGATGAGTGCAAGCCATCATTACTGAATTCTCATCTTTTCCCATTTGATTGAAAAAGTCTAATTAATGGGGGATAATCTAATGGAGAAGTTACAGAATCGTTTAGCAGAGACCTAAACAACCTTCCAGCACAAGAAGCAGAACATAATGAAAGCCAATTAGAGATCTCATGCATTCGCAATAAGGACACTATGTCTCACTGAGGTCAGTAACATCATTTACTTGAGAAGAGCGGTGGTATCAAAAGGAATCACCTGGCTATTCACAGAACACGACACACATCAAATGCAAACAGATCACTCGGCAACACTTCAAAACCGCATTCATGATAGACGACTGATTTATAGATCAGGGAATATTGTTATTCAACACTACAGCTACTGTACCAGACAGACAAAATGGGAATCAATTTAACAAAGTGAATGCAATTTTCTCCCTTGCCTTTAGCAGATTAACAGAACAGTAACACAGCTCCCTGTTAACTCTCTACTACCAAATCGGAGTGTTCCATTCATCACGCATGTAAGAGGATTTACTGATTGTTGCCAATTAAATTGAATAAAGAAAAAGTAAAAGTATTGCACCTGCCCAAATATATATTTTTCTAAACTATACAGCTGCAAAAATGTCAGTGTAGAGAAGCTATATAATAGCCCAAATGTATAAATCCAGCATAAGCTAAAACGATCAGGTTTTACCCATAGCAACCAATCCCAGCTCAGCTTTCATTTTCCAAAGCTTATTAAAGGGGTTATCCAGGACTAGAAAAAACACAGATACTTTCTTGTAAAAACAGCCCCCCCAAATATCCTCAGGTTGTGTGTGGTAAAACAAACTCCATTCACAACAATGGAATTAAGCTGCAAAACCCACTTCCAAACTGAGGATGAGAGCGGAAGAAAGCGGACATGTTTATTTATGAGCCCAGATATCCACCTTTAAGATATCACTGGTTGTTTACGGGCAATCTCAGACAGTTTGGGTTTCAAGTGGATTCTTATATCTGGAATACTTTATATGCCAACACACAAAAAGACTTTGTTTTAGGGGGAGGGGGCACAGAAAACTATTTTAGAGCACATAAATGCACAGAGAAACTAAATCTCTCAAATTATTAGAAAAAATATCTGACTCTTACTTTACATAGAATTTGCAGATTTTTCCCTTTGACAGGCTATGCCCCATCATCTACTAGTCAAGCAATGAATTTTACCTTTCACAACCGCCGCCCGTTTTCAAACAAAAACAGTATTTTTGCATGTATTTTGCATCAAAATGAGTTTCACTGCAGTGTATATTTTTCAGTCTATTTCAAATACACCAGAAATGACGCAGAGCCAGGCATCCAAAACTGCTGCAAGAGTAAAGGTATACAGCAGGCGCCCATGTCTACGTTTAGATGCTGTTTATTTCATGGTACACATTGCTAGGGGGAAAAGACCCCACGTGCACATATCCTAACCAAAATTTTCCGTTTGCTTTCCCACAGAAAAAAAATAAGCTACATTTTTCCATAAAAAAAAACCCGGAAAGCAAGTCTTTAAGTCAGTAATTCCAGCAGGTGTGAACATACCCTTATACTTCACCATACACAGTCATAAGAATGCTATATAACTTTTGGTGAGGTGTAATACATTGAAATCATGCACAAAATTAACACTACAACATGGGAGGACACCCTAAGGCTAGGCTCACACACCGTAAAATAAAAGCAAAATACCACTGTAACTTTGAGTGAAAATAAAACTGTGAATGAATAGGTAAAACAAGGCTGTATTTTGCAAAAGCAGGTGGTAAATAATGAGCCCGTTCAATATCTGGATGGTTGTAATTAATTATAGACGCTATTCTGTACTGTATGTGCACTGCCAGCAAATTTCCAACTGACTTCAATGAAGCGCATTAGTATATTGAAAATACGGCCATATGTTTACCTCAAAACTGTGGCTGTATTTAGGTATTATTATTTTACTCTGTGTGAACATAAAGGTCAGACATGACAGACAGATTTGCCGTGCCGATTCTAATTGAATACATGTGGGAAGAGTTTTTAACACCCCATCCACCACGTGGCAGAAAAATTCCTTATAATGGGAGGGAAGGGGTATGTCACAGGACTGCCCTTTGCGCCGTGTTGTTGACCTTCTCCTGCATTCACAGTAGCCAAAGAGAGTGGATCCCGATGATAATTAGCCACTGTAAACAAGTTTAGTCAGTGTCTGGCAGCCTGCACTATTCACTTCATAACCACAAGCTTAACACAAATGAAAGAGTCTCCGATGATACGTATGACCCAGGCTTCCTGTTTACAATACTTAATAGCTTGTTTTACAAATAACAGACTTCCCAAAATGACCAAGCAAAAAAAAAAATAAAATAAATAAATCTCTGTTCCTATTTCCTGGGTTCATGGGAACTAATAAAAAGTCACAGACCTTCGGTGGGACACTCTACAATAATGTCTCTTCAAGGCTTGTCTGCAACACAGAAGTCAGAAATAATAAACCGCCCTTAGTGCCTTATTACACAGAGTGATTATATGCCGAATCAGGCCGATTATCACTCTGTGTAATAAAGATAAGCTGAAGAAGCGGTGAGCGAGGAACAGGGCTGGAGGACACCTAAGGTGCCTGGACAGGCAAGTACGTGTACGTGTCTTTATTATTTTTACACCAAAGCAAGGGCTGAACGGACATCACTAACAATGTCTATGGAGCTCTTGCTGCACGATAATCGAGCCATGTATGGGCTCGGTAACTGAGGGCTGATCTAGCAGTTCTGATCTTGTTTACACTGTAATGTCAGGCCATGTAATACAGTCCTTAGCATGGCTATCACACAAAAAGGAAGTGAACCTGCCAAATGCTGACCAATATTATTCAATTTCATACTTTATCATGAGCTACTGTATCTCTTTACTTTTATTTTCAAGAATTAGGCTTACAACTATCAGTTCCACAAAGTATGAAACACAAAACCTTATGAATGACCGTGTGAATATAGACATAACAGTAGGTCCCACCTATCAGACCGCATAAAGCTGAAGAATATTTACATACAGGCAGCTTTGAGTGTTTATAGATAAATGATCAACTATGATCACAACGCAAAAAAATAAATGACACATTGGCTTCAGCTCTAGGGTTAGAAGGATACACTTTACACAGGGTAAATATGCAGTCATAATGGCTATATACCCAAAAATCACATACTTGAAATGTAGTTACTGCAAGAGATCTCAGTTTAGTTGGATGGTAATTACATTTCATTATGCTCACATTTATAGAAGACAACTGGAGTACTGTATAACATGCTCCCATTATACTGTATAGAACAAATGTGTGACATTTGGCCCATTGCCATTGGTAATTATTAGCAATACAGCCACTCAGCCCTTGTTTCGGCTCAAAAGCTGCAGCAACCGTTTTCCAAAAAAACAGCTTTGTGTGACACCAGCCTAGTACATATGACATTTTCCTGGAGCATATGCCCTGGAGCATAAGTATGAGAGATATAGCTGCAAAACTTAGCACAGCCGGTAACAGTATGAACACATGTAAACATTGAGAAGGTTGCAGTGCTAAACAGCACCACAGCCCCTTAGGCAGCTGATCAGCGGGTGGGCTGAAAGTCAGACAACCACCAATCTAACATTGATGGAGATTAAATTTAAAGGGATACTGTGGCAAAAATCTTTTTCTTTCAAATCAACTGATTTCAGAAAGTTATATAGATTTGAAAATTAACTTCTATTCAAAAATCTCAAGTCTTCCCATACTTATCAGTTGCTGTATGTCCTGCAGGAAATGTTTTCTTTTCAGTCTGACACGGCACTCTCAGCTCCCACCTCTGTCCATGTCAGGGACTGTCCAGAGCAGGAGAGGTTTTCTATGGGCATTTGCTGCTGCTCTGGACAGTTCCTGTCTCGGCCACAGAGATGTCAGACTGAAAATAAAACATCTTTTCCTGCAGGGAAGACTTGAGATTTTTAAATAGAAGCAAATTACAATCTATATAATTTTCTGAAACAAGTTGATTTGAAAGAAAGATTTTCGATGGATAAGCCCTTTAAAACCCTGGCTAACTCCTATAATCAAGATAAAGTCTATGGCCAAACTAGGCAACCCGATATTTGGCCAAGTGTGGTCGCTGTATGATCGTATGGCTATTTAAATATATTGTTGTTTGTAGATAATGATGATTTTACCGACCGCACAAAAATATCAGCTGGCAAGCAGGCGTTTGCTCGCTCATTGGCTGATCGCAGGCCAGTTATTGGGCAAATAAGCATTCCAAGGAATGCTTAAAGTGTAACTGTCATTTCAGGGTAATTTTTCTGAAAACAATAATATCTATCCATTATGTGTCTATGCAGAGGGGAGGGGCTGAGAGAAGTGAGCACGGAGCAGTCCTGCACAGCACAACACCCTGCAATCTTCTCTCAGTAAGTTCATAGATAAGCACTGACCTTTCTGACCCCAGAATCCTGCGGTTTAGGTGCCCAGACAGTCTACAAACAGCTGACCTTCATGTTTCCTCTTTCTGCTCCCTCGGCCCCTCCCCCCTCCATAGGATATAATGGACACAGCAGAAGCAGTCTTCACTGGCTTCTCTGTAATGAAGACGGCTTTCCCTGATAATGCACAGATAAGAAGTAAGAGGGGGGGAGGGGGGGAGGCTTGGAAATTGCTTTTTGAGTACAGAAAGAGGCTTTTTTTTGCCTAATAAAACCTATTATAGAGTTTCTTAAAATCACTTATACTACTGATTTCTGCAAAAAAAAAAAAAAAAAGAATAAAAATCTTTCTTTCATAACAGCGGCCACTATTGTGGAAAGAACATCCGTTATTTAAAAACAGCCTTTGATATTAAAGACAAACATCATTTTTACATAGTGTGAACCTACCCTAATAGTGATAATCGGCCTGTGTAAAAGGGCCTTAAGACCATACTCTAAAAGTTCTTGCTTGGAGACCAAACAATAAGGAAAACCTGTCAGACTCCTAAGCAATAAACGGAAGCTCCATTTTCATCAGTCATGTCAATTTGAAGCTTATAAAAATGATGATTTCTCACTTCCGAAAGGAAGAGCAATTTCACACCTTTTCTAACTAAGCCTCCCACCATCCCTGTGAGAGCAGCACTTGATTTGACATGAGCTGGCAGCCATAATAATCATACACTTTCCACAGTCTTCAGGCTGGAAATTATAGGTGCCAAGCTTAACTACATAATGCAGGTGATGTAGGAGAGATACTAAATCTGGAAATAAAAAGGGCATATTCTGCACACAAAAGGAGGGTGTCACATCAAGGATTTCTACACAATAGCAGCCTAGTCCTGGTTTATATTTTTAAATTAAACGTATACAGTCAAACTGTACACAAACTAGCAATACAAATCCTACTGGTGTATGGTATACTCAGATTGTTAATGGCTAACTAGAGGATACATAACACCCTTTCTTCCCTTGCACATAATAAAGGGGGATTCTAGGCTAAAATGATTGACGTCCATCTTGGCACCCCCATGATCAGCTGTTAAGAACAGCCATTCACAACAATGGGAGCCCAGCATCATCACTGAACATCAAATTACTTGACTTCCAGCTTTAATACTGAACTTCAGGAAAATGATCTCCTTACGAACTCAACTTCCCAGGAAATCAAATAATAAAATTCACAGAAGGGAGCAATGAAGGATCTATGCAATCACAGTTCCTAAAAAGAGGCACGAAGGTTTAACTTGTTCTGTAAGAAATTACAGATTATTAAAAGATAAATTTGGGTCTTACATTTGTTTACCTTGTATTGCATATTCTTTTAGGCTTTTTTTGTGTTTATATGAAGGTCACTCCAATGAATCACTGCATGAAATCCTCAAATGTATTCCCAAGTACAGGATAATAAGATTATCCTCTTTCTAACATATAGTTCCAGTTATATTATATAGGGAGGGAGGGGTATAGCTTGGTCATGGATGGTACAGAAGTTTCAGCTGTACACTATAATTGAATATTAGTCAGACTGGGCAATTAATGGTACATTTTGTAAACCAGAATGACTGGTTATCTTAAAATGCTAGCTGGTTCTACCTTCTTTGCAAAATAATTTCACACTGAATAAAATTTTAACAGAAACTTCTAAGTTATTCTTATTCATCATACAAACACAGGAAAATGTGAACAGTATCAAAAAGCGTTTATAGTCTTAAGGAGCCTATCATGAGCTTGTTTTTTGTGACAAATATTTTATTAAAGATTTTCAAGTTACAAAAATATGAACAGAAGACCAGAGATCACCTAGCCAAATAACAATAACCACATCATGAATTTCATGCTGCCCAATTCACAGGCACTGTTTTTTGGCCAATCTGGGAGCAAAAATTGATAAATTTTGCGCACTGGGATGACACACCTAACACAATGCCCTGCCTCTCTGCACCCATATAATGCATAAGGCAATTTTCAATTTTTTTAAGTTTGCGCTAGGTACAGAGCTTAATAAATGCGGCTCATAGATTTATGAGCAAGTTTTTGGGCAAAGATGAAATAGCTTTTTGCTTGCGTCCCCTACGCCAATGTTTCTTAACCCCAATCCTCAGCTACTTCCAACAGGTCTTGACTTAATGATATCACCATAGATGTTCTCTGTATGGGGTACCAGACTATAATTATATCTAGAGATGAGCGAACCTCGAGCATGCTCGAGTCCATCAGAACCAGAACGTTCGGCATTTGATTAGCGGTGGCTGCTGAAGTTGGATAAAGCTCTAAGGCCATGTGGAAAACATGGATATAGTCATTGGCTGTAATTATATTTTCCAGACAACCTTAGAGCTTTATTCAACTTCAGCAGCCACCGCTAATCAAATGCTGAACGATCGGGTTAGGATGGACTCGAGCATGCTCTAGCTTCGCTCATCTCTAATTATATCATAACTTACACCAGAAATCTGCCGCATTTCAGGACTGGTACAGACTTCTGAGTAGGGCACATGGACAGTGCATTAGATGCAACACATTTTGAGGCTTAAAGGGGTACTCCGGCGCTGATTACAAAAAAAAAAAAAAAAATCAATTAAACATATCCCCTTCCCTCTTAAGTTTGTCTCCGTTTGAATTTCCCGCTGTTTGCAGGTCACTGAAGCTCCAGTTGGTGTCATTTTTTCTTCGCATCCTGGTTTGTGGTTTCCCATGATGCACTTTGTCTCCTGTGATGTCTGAGGCTGTAAAACTGTTAGATTGCTTACAGTATGGGTCTCCAAACTGTGGCCCTCCAGCTGTTGCAAAACTACATTTCTCATCATGCCTGGACAGCCAAATCCAAAGCTTTAGCTGTCCAGGCATGATGGGAGTTGTAGTTTGCTTAACTGGCACATCTTGAACTAGCTTTCTTGCAGTCTCACCAGCTTCCTACAAGTCCAGCTCAACTTCTTGCAAAGGTGTCTCCTCGCTTTGTGCAAAAGGAAAGATCTCTCAACCAAGCAGCTAGACAGAGGGTGGGGCGACAGAGGCCTTGTCTATACATCTGTGTGTAGCCCATAATATAAGGTCAATGTGCTGGCCACATATCACGGACTGAACACTTATCTTTGATGAGACACAGCATCATAATTCAGTCAGGAGAAGGGCGCTCTTAACACATTCTTTCGCGGCTGTGTCACATAAAGAGGGCATAACATCTACGGGGCCGTCTTGCTCACATAGCCACCGAGTGGGGAGAGAGGGATGCAGTAGCTAGTTTTACTGATCAGCCATTGTCTGGACACATGGACCTTGACAGATCAAAAATGTTTTGGGACACGTCAAAAGTTAATCTGCAGGTGCACTTTACTACAAACTATATTCTACCTATGCTACAAGTACAAAAATCTATGAAATGATACAAGTCCCTGTAGATATTATGGACATTAACAGTGTTGCCCTATGTCTATGGTGTATTATGCTGCCCTTACTGATCCTTCTTTGCCCCGACATCTGTTGTCATGGGTGAGTTGGCTGGTACACAAGTAAACAGTTTTATCCAAAAGCTCTGCACAC
Source organism: Dendropsophus ebraccatus (assembly GCF_027789765.1). NCBI lineage: Eukaryota > Metazoa > Chordata > Amphibia > Anura > Hylidae > Dendropsophus > Dendropsophus ebraccatus. The sequence continues at coordinate 110,913,921 of NC_091454.1, read as the reverse complement.
CTTGGATCTTAGGGTCCATTTACACATAAAGATTATCTGCCAAAGATTTGAAGCCAAAGCCAGAAACAGACTATAAAGAGATCAGATCATAAAGGAAAGACTGAGATTTCTCCTCTTTTTAAATCCATTCCTGGCTTTGGCTTCAAATCTTTGGCAGATAATCTCTGCGCAAATGGACCCTTAAAACTGTAGTATAAAGAACAAAGAGGGAAATTTAGCAATGGCTTTGCACCTAATTTTAGGCGAACAATTGGATTTTTCGACCATTTTTTAAAATCTAAGTTCTATTTATGAACCAGTATTTAACGGGGGAATATTTTTTAGATCCAACTCTTTGTTAAATCTGCCTGTTCTGAGTATTCACCCAAAAATATGCATATTCCGGGATTAGGGCTCAATTTATCATTTGCAATTTTTCAAAAAGCCGCACAAACTGGTGTAGGCCTACATCTGGTCAGTACCAGGTGAATTTGCTTGAACAATTTTTGCCTTTTTGTGACCTTTTATTTAGATACATTCACTATAGCAGGGCTACATTTTAATAAATCAGTCACAAAATATTGGAAAAAAAATACACCAATCCTCATTACAAGAGTCACACAAATTAGTCTTCTTAGTAAATGTCCCCCAAATAGTCTTGGACATGATGATATGGCTCCCACACAGCCCTGTTCTTAAAATTGGGACTGTCTAGGATTACATGAAGAGACATAAGGATGTGAGCAAAGCTACAACCACAGAGATCTGTGGTTAGTTCTCCAAGATATTTGACTGTGTGAAAATATGCCTAGAAGAACCGATGCTGGGCAGTCACATCAAATATTCATGTAATTTACAATTCTCTTCTGTTCATTCACTGTGCATTTTGTTAATTAATTTAAAAAAAAAAAAACTATTACCACATCTATTTTTGAAAGCACAAGCTACAGTTAGTCATCAATTGGTCACCCTTCAGCTAAAACCTGGAGAAAAACTATAATGAAAAGATTTGCCCCTTTTAGGTTTTGGATCCACTGGTGGTTCTGGCTAAAACCACCAAAATACTTTTCCAACCTGAAAATGTCCTTTTAAAAGATGAAATGTATTGGCATTTAGTCAGTCACCAGAGGACGTTGGTCATGAAAGGGTTGATCCGTTTAATGTATAACCTAGTAAATGTATTTAACGTGCCAAGAGCACGGTGTAAATCAAAGTCCATGCACACAACCTGAAGAGATTCAACAGTGTGCAGCGCCAAGTATTGTCTTACAACATGGATGGAGGACTTCCGGTCTTAAAAATTCTAAATTACTCTATGGGATCCAACCTTTTTGAAGTGATAAAAAGTAATGTCAAAAAGAAACAACGGCATTACAGTAGCAAAAACCCACTCATGTAAATTATGCTCAGTAAGAACCCCTTTAACTCTGGATTAAAAGGGACAATGCGTGGCTGAAAAATAATATGAAATGGTCACAATGTAGAATAATACAGGGCTGGACAGAGAACCACCACTTGCAAAAGCTGTTTATTGTTGCAAGAGATCAGTTTTGCAGTTCCTAATGCCAATCTTCTATTTGAGTACATAACAAATGACACTATAAAATTACTTTACATGGAGTTGGAATAACTAAGCCATACATGAACTCTGAATTTCACCTCTTTGCAAGACATAAGCATAAAGGGTTTTCCAGCATTAAACATGGCTACTTTTTTTTTCCAGCAAGAAAACATAGCTACTTTTTCCCCAAAAAAGGACCACACCTGTCCTCAGAATGGATGTGGTAACTCTTCTCCATTCGCTTCAATGGTACGGAGCTGAAATATTACACATATACATACACACACACACACACTAAAGACAAGGGTGGTGCTGTTTCTGAAAGAAATCAGCTATGTTGTTTTAATCCCGGATAACCCCTTTACAGATTAACTCAACCATAAAATGTCATACTAACAAATAAGAAAACTGCATTTGGGGGGGGGGGGGCGCAAATTATAGGCCACGTTTATAATTAAAGGATATCTCATAGGAATTCCACAGTTCTCATGATATAGGGCTATTTCTGTACAGCGTCTGTACAAGAGCATCATTTCAGCAAATGAGCCTGGGAACTTTTTTGCCTTCCCAAATGTGTACTGTATTTACTTGACACCAACACTGATGTTTATCAGCCCATTGGGACAGCATAAACTAGTAAACATTTAACAGTAGTAAGCACATATTAAATTGCATCCATGCATATAGAAATTATTTCTACTACTGGCACTAAGTATCCACAACAGAGCCCAAAGCAGCCAACTACAGACTCCAATGGAAGCAGGATAAAAGAGTTCAGTTGTTCCTGACATCGAGGCCTACAAAGCCACTATATTCTTTTGCACCATATCCACTCTGCTTTTCTAATTCACAAAAAAAAAAAAAGTGTCATAAATAGGTCATAATTTCTACTGATCCCACAGGGATGTGCAGCCACAAGAATTCAATTCCTCCACATGTCCTCAACCCGCAGCCCAAATCCCTCTAATTTGTAAAGGGAGATGATCAAATGAAACAATTATCATAGATTTATAAATATACAGTACAGAAGGGTAACACTTAAAAGTAATCTGGAGTTAGCTGCCCATTTTGTGAATCAGTGTCATCCCATTTGGTCTGTTCTCACACATGAACTAGTGTAGTATCAATGAGCCTTAGGCTGCATTCAGACGTTCCATATGGAGCATGGACGTGGAATGCCTGTAATGGACTTCTCCCCCCGCCTGGGCAGCATCTGTGATAAGATGCTGGGAGCGGGGGAACTGTACAGATATGCGCCACCTTGTAATGACAGGGTTGCGGGGCTGCTTCATTACAGCGCGCCACACGTGTAAACAGGGTCATGACCAATACTGCAAAGAAAAAAAAAAAAAGCACACATCCTAGTGTAGACCCAAAATTTCCGCACAGATCACTATCTTCTATGTAGTGGTCCATGAAGCACGGAGCTCTACTGATGCACATTGGTAGTGCAGTTCAGGGCCATGGGTCCACGGATGAGGACTGCAGTGCAGATGTGTAAACAAGGTCTTATTCTTCAGTGCAAGGTGTCAAAGCTTCTGATCTGATGCAGGCTGTACAACCTCTTCCCATTCCAGACCCTGACTGACAAGCAAGGATAAGGGTGGGAGGGGGAGTGAGGACATGTGACTGTCCCCAGCACTTTCACTTCAGGCACTTGGGAATAGCTCTTTGACTCTTTACTCCGAAGAATAAAATATTTTTTCTTTGTTATAGAAGCACACACGGATATATGACAGGTACCATAGGTCTCCTTGTTCTGACAGCTACAGTATATAACAGTGTCAGCTGTTTAGAATATGAACTTTTTTTTTTTTATTCCATTCATTGTCACAGAGGTGGGGCTTAGCATCCATTGATCCACCTCACCATGCCTAGGTCCAAAGCTGTAATCCACACTGTCTTGTGTGTTAGTGTTGATGCATCTGGATCAGGGCAGGCTATTATTCAGACAGGTACGCTGCTGGACTATTAGCCTGTATTCTCACATACCGAGGAACAGAAACCATGCAGCCCTGGGGTCACCAATAGCCGTAGAATGCTGCTGATCAATCCTGCCAAGTTTGCATGGCTACTGGTAAACATATGGGGGCTTGGGTTCTGACATAAATGTTGTTAGGTATATAAACACAGCCTTACAACAAAAAGTTGGAAAATAAAATTGTGCCCTTTGGTTAATAGAGGCAAAAAGAGAACACAGGAAAGTTAGTTTGCTGTATTCACGATTAAAGCGATATACTGCAGCACTCCTCTACTTATAGTAATGAGTTTTCTGTATTCATGAGTCAGCTGAATTCTTTATAGCACTCCTTTAAGCCACAACTTTGTCATTTTGTGCAGGGGAATGGACTTTTCTCACCAACATGATGCTTTTCCAGAGAGTAGCATATATACTGTAGACGACATCCACATCAAGGAAAAAAAACAAAAAAAACCCAGACAACTGTGCATTGGGTAGCCACAGTCACAACTGTAGTGGGGTAGATAAATAAACATAAAAATAAATCTGTTTTGAGCATTTCTATATGAATAACAAGCTTCATTTAACTGACCAAGCAGATATTACCTTTTACTGAAATACCAAAAGCTGCATATGAGCATGTTCATTGGATTTACAAAGATTCTAGAATGAACTAAAAACAAATAAAATTACCTCCTGTAAAATGGCGATCCACATGGCCACATGCTGACTCGGGTCGATCATTAACCAGGCTTTTCGGGACTGCATACTCCTGACTCTAAACTAGCTGCAGTCAATCCATCAGATTACAGATTGTGTTAACAAACTGTCAGTGTTACCACTGTGAAGAGACTGTTTCAAGGTTTGCTATTCGATTGCATATGCATGAGTAGAGACTACATAGGGCCCAGAAGTGATGAGTTTATGCTAATTTGCATAGCTGGCCAAACTGCAACCTGAGAGCACTCAGAAAAAGATTTCTAGCATCCTACAGACACTATGCATTGTGTAAGTTTAGGCTGCATTCACACGTTCCGTGAAGTTGCAGACACAAATTGCTTTCTATTGGGCTGTTCAGACGTTCCGTGTCTGCACGGATCAGTGGCGTTAAAAAATAGGACACGTCATTACTCTGAACAGATGCAAGGAAAGGATTCCCTATAGAAATCAATGAGATCCGTGTTTTTCATGGATGTACATGTATGTGACATCTGTGGTCATCCGTGAAAAACATGGATGTGATGTAATTAATGTAATTTAAAATGGTTTAAACAGATCCATGAAAAAAAGGCAGTCACAGACATTTTGCACGGATCACGGAGACAGCTAGCAGACCAGAATCACAAAACAGGAAAAAAAAAAATGAACGTGTGAATGCAGCCTGAGGTTCGATTTCCACATATCCTTTTGGATGCGTTTTGAATGCTGTGGAAACCACAATCCCAGTTCTCCCTCAAATAGCTGCATGGTGTTGCTGGGAATAACAAATTCCAAACACATATGTGGAAACACAGACTTAAAAGGGTTGTTCAGGTCTATAATATTTATGAGGTGATCAATGTCAGATCCACGGGGTGCTAACACCTAGCACCGCAGCCGATCAGCTGTTTGGCGGAGTAAATGGTGCCGGAAGCTCTGAGCGTTCTACTGCGTAGTGGTGGCACAGGTTAATGCAGTTCAGTTCCTATTTATAGGGGTTATCCAACGCTACAAAAAATGGCCACTTTATCCCCTCTCTTCTCTCCAGATTGGGCAGGGTTTGGAACCTAATTGCACACCTTAACTTGGGACAAGAGAGGGGGAAAAGTGGCCATGTTTTGTAGCGCTGGATAACCCCTTTAACTGAACAGGAGTTGAGCTGCAGGAACTCATGCCACAACTACACAATAGGTACAGGGGTCTAAAACTTCAGATGTGAAGTTTCAATTATTTTATGACAGTGCTTATTTAAATAAGCACAAGAATGGAGAAATGATCAGGCTGACTAAAGGGCAACACCAAAAACATGACATTAAAGGGAATATCTGGCCCTAAAATTAAAAGCTTATCCTCATGATAGCCATTGAGTTGAGGCATTGGTTCTAATTCCCAGCACCCCTGCTGGTCAGTCATTTCAAGGGGCCATGGTGCTCTGTAGCCTCAATGTTTATTGCAGCTTATCCTGGCAATTGTCATAGTGGTATGTCAATTGCCAGTGGTTTGAGGTAACACAGTGTTGTCTTTACTTTACTTCAATGGGAGCAGAGCTCCAGTAACCCTGCTCCACCACTACAGTTATTGGCGCATGGCTTCCCGCCCTGTTCTTTGAGAATGTGTCAGAGCCAAGACTCATTGGAACAGTTGATTAGACATTAGTGGCCTTCTGGAGGAAGTGCAACATTTTATAGCACTGGAATTTACCCCTTCAATTTACTACATAAGAGTTTATAGTTTCATGAATGAATCACCTTGAAACCTTTTCAATTTGTTCTCAGTCTTTATAAGCTATTGACTGAAATATCTGCTTAACATCTTTCCTTAGAACTCCATACTATATAGAATACCATATTCTCAGTAATCCCTCATGGAAATGTATGATTAAATTGGCAACTGGGCTTACCATCTCTTATGTCCGTTGGGTGTTTTCCTACAAACTCCACCGATAATTGCAGACAGCACCTGGACTTACCATTGGGTGTCTTTACACAGATTTATCTGACAGATTTTTGAAGCTAAAGCCAGGAATGTATTTGAAAAGAGGAGAAATCTCAGTCTTTCCTTTATGACCTGTTCCCCGTCTATAGTCTGTTGCTGGCTTTGGTTTAAAAAAATATCTGACAGATAAATCTCTCTGTGTAAAGGCACATTTCATTAAAGTTCAGGTCACGTTTACAATGCTGGATCTCAAGTGGCTGCCAGGACCAAGTGCTGGGGTGTCCTAAATCCCTGGTTTAAGGCTGCATACGAGGTTAATTGTTGGTTTATAGGATAGGTAGCTGCATGTACCATGAGACCGTTTTCTTCCTACTGCTCAGAACTTGCACAGACAAAGATCCAGTAACTGAATGGGGTATGTATACACACAAAGGGTCATATTTGGTTCAGCAATTTCCCAAGAGTGTGCAAACTCTAGCCGCACTGCTCATTTGTACAATCCACAGCAACATGTCAGGATACCAATCAAAAAAAAAATCAAATACAAAAAAAATCAATACAGACTTAATATTTTTCCCTAATATCTGATAAAGCGTTCCATCATTTAGCAATAATTAGATAAGGCAATAAATAATTTGTTTAGATTGTAAAAATCTCAGGATGGTTAAAAATACTATAAAATCCTAGAACTGCATGATGAATTAGGAATACAAAATGCAGGCATGTCCTTACAGGCCTGTCGTCTCATATCTCGCCCTACCCAAGTACAAGAATGGCTATTTCATAATATAACCCAGTAAGTGCATTCCATCTGGAAATCCCCTGCCTTGTCTGGCATTCTGTTAAGGAATCCAGTTTAAAGACACTCCTACAGAAACAAGCCTATATAAAAAAAAAAACAGCTAAAAGTAGTCAGAAACTAAGATGCACATGATTAACCCCTTAGTGAACTAGCTATTCTAATTCCTAATGACCAAATTTTTGCAATTCAAGAGACATAACTTTCTCACTTTTCCACTATGGTGAGTGGAAAAGAGTAATTAGTGGACATTTAAGTCCAGAGTTTTTTTACACCAGGCTTGAAAATGCCCATTTATGCCTAGCGACACCCCTGACTATGGTCAAAAGCAACCATGGAATCTAAAGTCATGGTCAAAAGTTTTGAGAATGACACAAATATATTTTCAAAAATAATTATATTTTCACATGATCTGCTGCCCTCTGGTTTTTATGTGTGTTTGTCAGATGTTTTTATCACATACAGAAATATAATTGCAATCATATTATGAGTAACAAAAGCTTATATTGACAATTCTCCCTGGCATGCTCTCAATCAACTTCTGGACCAAATCCTGACTGATAGCAGTCCATTCCTCCACAATCAATGCTGGCATTTTGTCAGAATTTGTTGGATTTTGTTTGTCCACCCGTCTCTTGATGATAAACCACAAGTTCTCAATGAGATTAAGATCTGGGGAGTTTCCAGGCCATGGACCCAAAATCTCTATGTTTTGTTCCCGTAGCCATGTAGTTACCACCTTTGCTTTATGGCAAGGTGCCAAACTGCTCTTGGATGGTTGGGAGAAGTTGCTCTTGGAGGACATTCTGGTACCATTCTTTATTCATGGCTGTGTTTTTAGGCAAGACTGTGAGAGAGCCGATTCCCTAGGCTGAGAAGCAACCCCACACATGAATGGTTTCAGGATGCTTTACAGTTGGCAGCGCTCACCTCATCTTTTCCGAATAAGCTGTTTTCCAGATGTCCCAAACAATCGGAAAGGGGATTCATCAGAGAAAATGACTTTACCCCAGTCTTCAGCAGTCCACTCCCTGTACCTTTTGCAGAATATCAGTCTGTCCCTGATGTGTTTTCTGGAGAGAAGTGGCTTCTTTGGTGCCCTCCTTGAGACCAGGCCTTGCTTCAAGAGTCTTCGGCTCACAGTGCGTGCAGATGCACTCACACCTGCCTGCTGCTATTCCTGAGCAAGCTCTGCGCTGCTGGTAGCCCGATTCCGCAGCTGAAACACTTTTAAAAGTCCTGGCGCTTGCTGGTCTCTCTCGGGCGCCCTGGAGCCTTTTTCGCAACAATGGAACCTCTCTCCTTAAAGTTCTTGATGATGCGATAGATTGTTGACTGAGATGCTGACTGAGATGCAATCTTTTTAGCTGCGATACTCTTCCCTGTTAGGCCATTTTTGTACAGTGCAATGATCACTGCACGTGTTTCTTTAGAGATAACCATGGTTAACATAAGAGAAAAGATGCCAAGCACCAGCCTCCTTTTAAAGTGTCCAGTGGTGTCATTCTTACTTAATCATGACAGATTGATCTCCAGCCCTGTCCTCATCAACACCCACACCTGTGTTAATGGAGCAATCACTGAAACAATGTAATGGTGCGTTTACACAGACAGATTTATCTGACAGATCTTTGAAGCCCAAACCCGGAACAGACTATAAACAGGGAACGGGTCATAAAGGAAAGACTGGGATCTATCCTCTTTTCAAATCCATTCCTGGCTTTGGCTTCCAAAATCTGTCAGATAAATCTGTCTGTGTAAACGCACCCTTAGCTAGTCCTTTTAAAGGGGTAGTGCGGCGGTAAGAAATTATTCACAGAATAACACACATTACAAAGTTATACAACTTTGTAATGTATGTTATGTGAATGGCCCCCTTCCCCGTGTTCCCCGACCCCTGCCGTGTACCTGGAAGTGTAGTGCATTATACATACCTGATTTGTGTCGACCCTGATTCGCGGCTGAGCATAGTTATGACGCGGCAGAGGGGGGTCGGCATGAGGGACGGCAGGAGCGGGTCGGCCGGCCTCCCGAAGATTACATCACTGTCAGAAGACGGCGGGCGGGGGTCGACACGAATCAGGTATGTATAATGCACTACACTTCCGGGTCCACTCACATCCATAACATACTTTACAAAGTTGTATAACTTTGTAATGTGTGTTATTCTGTGAATAATTTCTTACCGCCGCACTACCCCTTTAAGGCAGGGCTGCAATGGATGTTGAAATGTGTTTTGGGGGATAAAGTTCATTTTCTAGGCAAATATTGACTTTGCAAGTAATTGCTGTTAAGCTGATATTATAGTATAGGTACAAAAGATGATAGGGGGGCACTCACCATAAAACTTGACTTTTATTTTAATTCCATTAAAATCAATCCATTCTATTGGGGCGACTAGGACGCCAGCACCATGTGGTAAAGATATGCGACAGCTGTTTCGCATTCGTCAGCATGCTTCTCCAGACCGTCACATATGTTTACCACATGGTGCTGGCATCCTAGTCGCCCGGATAGAATGGATTCATTTTAATGGAATTAAAATAAAAGTCAAGTTTTATGGTGAGTGCCCCCCCTATCATCTTTTGTACCTATACTATAATATTGGAACTGTATCTCACGGGGAGGAGCACCCCTAACTCCTTTTTTGTGGGCAAAAACACCTACGGGATATTCCCAAAGGACTTCATTTATACTGCAATAGTGCCGATCACTGTTTTTTCATTGTGGTGTTATTAAGCTGATCCCTCTTTATAACATTCTAGAGTGAATGCAAATTGCCATTTTAAAAACTGAAGCAGTAGACTTTATAAAAATTAATATCTGTATCATTCTCAAAACTTTTGGCCATGACTGTAATTTACGAGTCAAAGGGAGGGGGCTCCTTCATTTAGCTGAATGTCCCCCTGTGTTTTAAGCAAAGTTTTTACATTTTTAAAAAGGTGGTACAATTTTTATAGGGCTACTTTTTTTTTTTTTTTTAAAGGTGGAGGGAAATCAGACCACTAAGACCCAAACTGATCACAAGAATAACAAATGCACACCCTCAAAGGTCTCTTCTTGCAATTCAAATCTTTATCCAAAAGTTTTCTTACAAATACCGAATAAATACAAGTTCTTCACCCAAGTACACACTGCAGCTTAAAGATCTGTCCTGCGGTCCGTTTGGCAGGTGATGCAGTAATTGTGCTAAAAAACTACTTTTAAACTGGCAGCCCCGGGAGTTTTTGTTCCCCTTACTTTGCACCACCCCTCCGTCCCTCCTCCCCACCCTCTTCATCATTAGGAATGCCACTGGAACATTTTCTCCATGCTGAACATTTGCACAGGTGTCTTAACGATCCAGCCCATGTGTCGTCCTCTCACAGCTGACGAATAGGAGGCAATCTGCCTGGAGCATTCCTAATGATGAGGAGGGCGGGGCGGAGGGACAGAGGGTGTACCAGCCTAATGCATACACAATATAGGCCACTCCCGTAGGGCACAGGGCTGCCAGTTTAAAAGTTGTTTTTTAGCACAATAACTGCATCACCTGCCAAACGGCCCCCAGGACAGATCTTGGATTAAAAGCAGCTATCTGAAGGTACAAGCGGTTTAGCGGGAGGGGGGTGTCAGATTGCGGGTACAGAGTCGCTTTAAATTAAATGGTGAAATTTCTGAACACATAGAAAACTAACAATAGAACATGTTAGAGTTAACAGTGGAACCCAAACCTCGTTTTACATGACACAGAACAGAACTGATATTTTTGTATGGCGCAAAGCCATCTTGTCAGAAGACTGGACGAATCTGTTTTCTCATTGGTTTTATGGAGGTATCACACTTGCATGCAGATTATTCATAAATATTACAGTGCACACATATGTTACCTGGTGCAGGTGCATAAGCCAAAAGTTTATGAAGTCCACTCAGTTTCCCTTGTCTCACTACAGTGAATAAATAAGATTTCAATGAAAAGATTCCCGATTTGAATATTTTGTTCATTTGAAACATTTATTAGTGAATTGCGAAAAGGTTAAATCATTTTGTTTTTATAAAACATTTCACTTTTTTTTTTTATTCCCCACACTGGGTTTCAAACCCATCTAAATGAACAAGGCCATTTTTAATTAACAGCTAAAAAGTGAGGCCTTTTGTCATTACAAAACAAGTGATGTTACTGTTAAGTAAATGAAATTCTCTGTGGGTAACGCGAGTAGTCTGACAAGGGACCTAGTCTAGACATCTGTAAAGTAAGCCGATCAACACACAGAACGGTAAGTACACAGTGCAGCAAAGTTGGGTTGTTTTTTTTCCCATTAAGTTATAAAATAGGACAAAAATGTTGTGATTTTGCTGTGGCTGCATGGTAAATAAAGACAAAACACACAATTGAATCTTGCCATATAGATCCAACCTAGGAGAAAGTGATTTTTACCTGTATCCATGTCAATGTTTCTGAATACTGCAGCAGCTCTCGGAGTTTTAGATATTCATAATTTCTTACTCATACAATTTATGATTAGTTTAGAGCTTCTTGAAGGGTGCAACTACACTCACACAGAAAACTGATTAAAAGAGGCAACTTATCATAGAAGCATAGTAAGCCATGAACTTTTACCTGGGTAATGGCAGATTAGAAAATGAAAGTGAATTCTTGGTTGTTTGCCTTTATTCGCATGATAGCCCGTCCTTGATTCAGTGTTGGGAAATAAAGCATGAGAAGGAATGTGGGTGGAGAGGAAATTCTAGACCATTCTATTCCAACCTCAGGTTCTAGAAGTTTTTTCTGTAAATTTCTATATGCTGAACTCACAACAAATGTTCAGTACATGCACTTATATCAGTACAGCATTTAAAAGAGGCATTCCCATATCTGCCAACTATGTCATGTCTATAGAATATGCCATAACTGTTTGATAGATACGGGTCCCACCTATGTCCAGAAGGGGACTTTCAAATCCCATGTAATCCTAAGGCTGTAGTCACACGTACAGTAACAAAGTACACCTATGTTGAAGGTGTACTTTTTCCTACATGCTGATGTGATGGATGTATTGTTTATACTGTATATATTCCTTTTGAAAATATTTGAAAAAGAGAAGCAGAGGTGCAACAGAAATCCCATTGAAGCAATAGGACAGGAAGAATGACAAGCAGAATCTGCTCATAAATTTCGCCCACGTAAGTGTGCAAGGGCCCTAATAGAGGAGCATGTAGGCAGCTGAAATTAAAGTGATGACATACTGTAACCAATAGCAGGGCAGCTCTTATGGGCTTAAACATTGCTTTAGTGCTTTAAAATATCAAATTCAAACTTAAAGGGGGACATTTATGAATGGCCCGCCCGAGGCGTAGGCCAGAGGGAAGGTGCAGATTCGCCCCTTCTCCCTGCCATACGCCCCGCTCGCCCGATGGGCTGGCTGGGGAGCGTGACAAGGCGGGGAGGAGACGTGGCCTCCTCCCGTGCCTCATTTATCATTAATAAATCATGATCCAAATCTACACTTGCTGGAAGCAGGTGTAGATTTAGATTGCCGGCGCAGATTCGGGGGAAAAGGGTGCGGGGCCTAATATAAGACCGGCATGCTTGTTTCATTCATTCTGAATATAAATAGGTTTACTTTTAAGTAAACAGAGAAATTACAGTAACGGTTAGGACTTACATTATATACTGCCCATGTGTTTATGACTTTATGTAGCATAGTCACAAGCCACTGCATAACCCTAATGTAAACGAGAAGTCTGGAGAAATTCATAATTTTCCAGTGGAGACAGAGGTGGGGAGGAACTCCTACCAGGCTCCTGGAGCTGCTTCTAAAGGGATGTCATGACTCGGCTGATGGATTGCCCACTTAGCCAGTCAGTTGCTGGGGTGGGACACCGCTGCAGACACTGATTGGCTAATTAAAGAAAATTATGACTTTTCCACAGTTCTTCTTAACTTTAGTAAGAATAAGCAACAAGCTGATATACAGTATCTATAAACTAGATACATCCAGGCACCAGTGAGTTTGACTTTTTTGGCCAGTTTATAATATAATCATGTTTCTCTTCATGATCAAATGACGACGGATGTGATTTAAACAGAAAACAAACACAAATACATTCACTCTAATAAGAACTTTGTTTTTTTTCTCAGCTAGTTTGCACAGCAAGGAATAAAAAGCTTTTGGAATGCACACTATGTATTGATTCGGCCAGCTTCATACAATAGTAATGTGAATGCACTTAATTCACAGGACAATTAAACCTTGGGTTAAAAGGCTCCCACGGAGCTGAACAAGTGCAAAGGTTTACAAATTATACTGTCAGGAAGCCAATAATGGATCAGATTGTGAATGCATCAAAACAAAGTTTCCTTGCGGATTAATCAAATATAAGCAACACTGGCAGAGGAGCCATTCATATCCAAGATAAATGACTATATAGAAATGTAGCAGAAATGCTAAAAAGGAAACTTGCCAGCACTGGGCAATTTACGTACTCCCTTAGACCTCACGCAGAGTGCAGAGCCAAGTGCAGGAGGCTAGAAGGTGGGACCAAGAGTCTTTGTCGTTCTGTACTATAGATTCATAGCTTATATAGTGTTCCATGCTTCTGGGGGAGAATAGCACCTTACGACCACCCGTCTTTTTTTGCATGTTTGATGGCAGTTTTTTTTTTTGCTTTTTTTTACAGCCATCATTTCAAGCCCAAATAACTTCCGTTCTTTCAAAATAACGCCCATTATTTGTGGAATAACGTCCACGGTTTTAAAATAACAGCCAGAAAAAAAGACAAAGTGTCACTGTTTCAAATGTGTGCTTAGACCCATACCGATTGTGAGAACAAGCCAGGAGAAGACCGCACTTAGCATAGTGAGTCAGGCTCATAATGTAAGTCTATGGAGCCCAACTCTTTTACTGACACAAAGAGGGGAGCGGACCGTGCTGCAGCGCTCGTTCTAACAACTGGTCCGGGTCTGAGTGTTCTGAGCGATCAAAACTTTTGAAACGTCTCCATGACATGTCAAAAAGTTTTTTGAAACAACAGTGACACAAGTGACAAATAAAATTTGGAAGGCATAGGTATACTATAACTGTAACTTTAGTAGACCACTCTCCTTACGTACCAGTCTGTCATTTACTTTATTCATGTAATGTATACTTTATTTTACTTTACAATTTTAACATTTACTCCTTATATGTACAGTGCTTTGAAATATAAAAAAATATGAATGGGCACACATCTGCATTTAAACATCCTATGTATAACTAGTGAGATCTCATTCCTTCCTATTGGTGCATAAGCATTTTTTAGATCCCGGCAGTCCCCATGATGCTCAGGATAATGTTAAAAATGTTCCCGTTGCTGAAGAGAGCATTTCTGATAACTAATGCAGTTTCTTATGTGATGTGTGTCCAAGCGGTTTCAATTCTTAATTTTTTCATTGTTACAACTCGATGCATATTTTAACTATGTGTCATTTTAGGACCGTATGAATTGTATCTATATCTTTTATTTTGTTACATTTTTGTTACATTTATATTAAATCTTACATAAACTTTAAATTTTTAACACTATATTGCATTTCTAACTAGAGGACCAACAGCTTTTTCTGAAAACTCAGTTTATACCTTGGCAAGTATTTAAAAAACAACAGAGAGCCCATACTTATCTGTCTGCGCTCCCCTGATGTCCGCCAGGATGGATGTTCTCGCCTCTACTTCAGAGACTGACTTTTTTTTTTCCCCCCTTTTGAGACGAGACAGCATTGTGGCCAGTAATTGGCTGAGGGGACTTTCAGTCCCAAGACAAGTCTGTCTCAAAAGTAAAGGCGGAATCGTCTCATCCAGAGCCCTTTAGAAGGACATTGGGGTGGGGTTGGGGTTAAGAACAGAGAGGTAAGTATAAGCCCTCTTTTTTTTTTTCATATATACTGCCAATTGATAAACTGAGTTTTCCCCAAACAGTTAACCCCTTTAATTTTATGTCCTATTGTCCTAACAAAATGTATATATGATTTAGCATCATTTCACCATTTATTGACAATGTTGTATCTGCCAGTCCTGGCCTGTTTACAGGTCTAATCCCTGGAATCATATGGATGTATAGGACCACCGTGAAGCCTGATTTGGCCACTGTAATAGGGGTGTGTCTTATGTTTTTGTAAAACCAGCAAGTAAAATAAAAACTTATGCAAAGGGAACAGATTGTATATTGGGAGCCCCTCTAGATGAAAGCAGCCTTCATATCACTTAACTTTCCTACATAGGTTGAAAATCAAAAATAAGTACACGTTTACAACTATAAAAGTTAGACATGTGCAACATCTCAAATGTTACATTATGATCTTGGAAACAGAATTATTTATTACTTATGAAGAAAGACCAGGCAGACCCTCAAGGCAAATAAAAAAAATACTATGAAATGCCTCTGTCAGTGGTCCTGTGACTATAAAGAAGAAGCAGGGGTTATATATAATGCATGCAACACAGCGCTTCAATAAAACTCACAAACTTCATAGCCTGTGTCTCATTTGAACTGCAAAGTAAAGCAGAGTACCACCACAGTGAAAACAACAACAGAGTGGAGAATTAAAAATTAAAAAAAAAAAAAAAAAAGACAAAGAGGCCCTGAGCTCAAATGTTGATTTGTGTACATTTGCATTCAGGACCATAATAATGGCCCATTTACACTGGCAAATTATTGGCTGAGCGAGCGTTTATAGGAAAGCTTATTCCTGATATCTAGGTTGTGTAAGGCCTCATTCACACAATCAGCGATTTTTCAGGTCCACAAAATACCCTATTTTTTCTCCGTGATCTGTGGAAAATCATCTGTATTTGCATCCATAAAATCTTTTTTTGTAAAATGTTGAACTGGTTAAAAAAAAAAAAAAAAAAAAAAAAAGGGACTAGTGTGCTCTAGTATTCTTAGATCTGATCCGCATTTTTAACGGACGTCCGCTAAAAACACAGATCCCACAGACTTCTATTGATAACCACTACCACAATCCGCACTAGAATGTCCTATTTTTTTACGGAACGGACTGCACATCAAAATGTAAACGAACTGTATGAATAGCCCTATGAAAAAAATAAATGAATACTAAAGTTGAACTGTGATTCCGGATGCGCCATTACAGACAACTTTGCGGAACGTGTGAATAAGGCCTAAAAGGGTTAGCGATCATTATCAGTCGCACATCACCCTGTCTATACTGGTGATGTGTGGCCAATGTGTGAAGGCTTTACATAAGCCAATTATTGCTAACAAGCGTTCCTAAGAACGCCCATGTAAAAGGGTCAGCGATTAGTTGACGAGCAAGCAGATCTCGCTTGTTGGTTGATTTAAACCTTTGGGCAGCAGTAAAATCATCATCGGACGCACCTCTGTCTAAAAGGCCCTTTACACAGGCCGATTATCATGCAAAAATTTAAGTGATAATCTTTTGGTGTAAACATGGCAACAAACAACAAATGAAAATCAGTTCATATGTCGATCGCATCTTTTCAACTGACCTCAAAATCACAAAACCGTTCAAGTCTTTTAGTGTGAACACTCGCTGTTCAAAGTATATAGATACGAAAACAATTACGAACACAGTATATACACAAATGTAAACTACAATCGCAATAATGACGTTTCATAGTAATTTATTTTCTCATCAAAGTACCCATAGTTTAAAAACAAAAATCATTGCTTGCTGTCCACCAAACAAGCTGCAGATACAGAGAACGTTGTGCAGCCTGGCCGCATAATTGTGCCTGGTAAAGGCCCTGCAAGCGAGCGCCTATCTTGCTTATCTTCGATATCGGGTCATGTAAAACGGCAATGATCATAAAAGTCAGTGCTTTTCATCATGCACCCATTGGCCTGTGTAGATGGGCCATAAGGTCAGGTTCAGACATGGTGGACATGTGGTGTAGATTCTATTCTGCAGCAATTTACATTATAAACACGTACCGAAAAAAAACAAAGCACGCTGTAAATTTTTAATTGGGTTTGTGATTTCAACTAAGCGTAAGTTTACATGCAGCAGAGAAATTTGTGGATGCAAATCAGACATGGATTTTGCACTGGGAAGACATTAGATTGTATGCTTTTAAAGGGTGAAATGCACTGTGAAAATCAACAGCTTTTCTGGACAGGAATCTGAAAATCTACAGCATGCTCTGATGTTTGTGTGGATTTTTTCCACAAAGTGTTTTACCAATCTCAGCCATTTGCTTTACAGTGGCTCTTACCCTTTGTAATGTAGCAGGGATACCTGCATGTAAAACATTTACAGTGGAATCACCAAAGATTTGTAGCTAATGGTGCGTTTACACATTTATCTGACAGTTTTTAAGCCAAAGTAAGGAATGGATGTGAGAAGAGGAGAAATCTCAGTCTTTCCTCTATGACCTGTTCTCTGTTTATAGTCTGTTCATGGCTTCGGCTTCAAATATCTGTCAGATAAATCTCTCTGTGTAAACATACCATAACTCGGTGGTGTATGTACCTACCCTGAAGCTTTTGCTCTTAAGAACAGAGGGGGTTTCTGTGGTAATAAATAGTGGAGGTGAAAATAGCTTTAGAATATCAGGGTGAATACATGAGGATGAGACACAACACTGCTAAATTAAAGAATTGTGAGACATTAGTATAATCTGACAACCTTTCCTTATTTCATACTACCTATAAACCTTTTCTACACCCTGAATTACTTACCACATTGAGAAGACTACAGCAAAAAAAGGTTAATTGAAAGTCACTGTGGTTAGTGTATCTCCTGTGTAATGTAATGTATCCCCCAATAAGACAAGGGAAAACACAAACAAAGCTGGGTGGAATTTAGTAGCAGATTAGATTGCACAGTATCAAGTAAATACAAAGTACAAACACACTGTAAGCATTTAGAGTCTCCAAACTTACTTTACAAGTAAAATCAATGAAACTAATAAGCATTGCATAGACAGAATGATAAATTATGAGACTAGCCTTTGGAAATACACACTGACCACTAGTACACCACAACCTTGGCTACAGTCACAGTATATGACAGCCTTCTCAAGACGTGGTCTAAACCATGCGGAAAGGAGTTGTTTTCATGAGACCACCTTTTAGAGGGGATAAAATCTGGTATTAATCTAGAGCTCTCATTCTTAGAGATCCAGAGCCTGGCTACATTGTAGACACTGCCGGCTCCAGAACATTCTAACATTCCAAAGCAAGAAACAGCAGAAGAGATTCTTCTTCCTGGAGCTGCCGGCTCCGCCACAGTGAGGTGACCCTGGGTGTGTTCACACCTTCATTTACCTGTTCTCATCACACCGCAAAGTTAGAATGGAGAGGGCTGGTCAAACGTCAGCTATGGTGAAAAACAAATAGGACCCAACATGTCTACACAGATCAGCCACAGATGTCCTCTCCCCTGCCCTCCAAAACAAATACTGCAAGGAGACAGATCACAAACCTTCATTATTAGTCGGCTTTTTCCTTTTAGGATATGTTCACACATAACTGAAATGCTGCCGATTTCTCACACTAATTGTAATAGGGAATTCAAAAATATGCAACATTTCTGTCCTGTGTGAACATAACTTTACAGTATGGAGAGAGAATGCTCAGCCATCTTTCTAGCAACCACTTCTAACCGTACCCCTTCCTTGTCACTGTATACCTTTCTTCCCCTATATCTCTTTATTAAGAAGATAAATCTGTATAGGCAGGCATGATCAAAACCTATAGATATGTTAGTGTTAAGGAGGGAAGTGTTTTTAATAAGAAACTGAACACAAACAAGAGGCCAAAGTCTGAGGTGAGTTGGGGAAAAGATTATAAGCAACATGGAACAGTTACTGAAAAAGTAGTAGATGCTTGGAACAAACTTCCAGCAGATGTGGTAGGTAAATCTACAATAACTGAATAATACAATGTCATAAACACATATCTATCCTGAGACAATGAGAGGAAACACTAAAAGGGCAGACTAGATGCTGCCAATAATGTTTCATTAGGCAGCCCTTACAATAGTGTGCCCATCAATCACTAATCACAGGTCTTCTCAATCTGACAACACCCACCCCCATGTTCACAGCCCATGCACCCTCAGTCTGACACCTAGTAGCAGCACACCCCATCATTCCATATAGCACAGCCCCCTAAGGTCACCATTCCCCCCAATAAATCCCCTATAATGCTGATCCTGAGCAATATGATCAGACAGGAATACATGATACATCAGATACTGTATAACAATCCAATTCTACAGCCTGTAAGTGCTACATGTATGCAGCATGGTGACAAGTCTTAGTTCACACGGGAACTTCTCCTCACATGCAGACAGAGTGTAAGTTGTGCGCCAGATAAGGGCACAATGGCCGGGCACGGAGCCGGGCACCACTCAGCATGGCTCAGTATAGGTGAGCAAAGGTCGCCAGCAGCCGCCCACACCCAGACACTTTATACATGTCCCCATGTACTGAGCAGGTAAGTAGTCACTGGAGCCACAACAAGAACTTACATGGCTGCAGAGTGGGCGCCCACCTCCTCCTCCTCCCCCGCCCGAGCCCGGGGCTGCTCACTATAAGTTCATGTCAAAGTCCAGAAAGGAAAGCGGGAGCAGCTCCCCCAACACGGCTGCCCGCAGCTCCAACAGGTGACAGCAGCCTCACTCACCCGCCTCACAGCCGTGTCCCCGTAGTGCAGCCTCAGTCAGCCGGCGGCGCCCATAGCTCAGCGGAGAGCTGTGTGCGGCGATTCCCTTCTGGTGGATGAGAGGAGCCAGGCACAGACACACCTGTGGGCGATGCACACATCCGCTCCCCAGCACAATACCAGACAGGAAACAGAAAAAAAAAATCCAGCGGAGAAAAGAGAGAGGGAGCGAGGGAGAGACGAGTCCTCCTCCTCCTCCTCCCCTCGGCTCAGGATCGGGTTACAGCCTGTCCGTGCGGAGGAATGGTGGGGGGCGGGAAAGAGATAGGGGGCGCCCTCAGTGCTCTCCCTCACTGCCTGCACCATCCATAACAAAAGAGCCGCCACTTACTGCCCCTCACTGGGGTATTATCACCTACACACGGGGTGGGACGCATTGTTCTATCCACCCCGGCCGTCTGTACAGCGATTACCTCATGACGGGATTGAGGCTGAATTCTCTGTACAGTGCATGGCCGTGGTGCTCTATCCCTGATAGGATATGTCATGAAATGTCTCACTCAATCTATGATATTTGATACGTGAGACATTTTTGTAGGGACACTCATCAGTTTTTACTATAGAGCAACAACTGCAGTCCGCATGACTCCAGTGAGGTGCCAGTGGTGTGCAGCGGTTAGGGTATGTTCACACATAAGTAAATCAAACAGAATCCCGCCTGCCTCAATGTGCCATGGCCTGTCTATGGGAGAGTGTGCGCTCCTCCGCATCCGACGCTCTCCGCTCAAAGAAGTGACATGTCGGAGCATTCACTCACATCGGGACACTGAGCACGGCGGGAATCCACCGTATATGCTCAGTGTGAACATACCCTTAGGGCATGGGTCTCCAAACTGCGGCCCTCCAGCTGTTGCAAAACTATATTTCCCATCATGCCTGGACAGTTGTATGATGGGAGTTGTAGTTTCGCAACAGCTGGAGGGCCGCAGTTTGGAGACCCATGCCTTAGGGCAGTGATTTTCAACCAGTGTGCCGTGGCACACTAGTGTGCCGCGACACATGGTCAGGTGTGCCGCGGGGAAAGTTCCCCAAACTATGATGCCCCTGTAAAACGGGAGAGAAACATGGGGATGGGGGAGAGAAGCAGGGGGGAGAGAAGCAGGGGGGAGAGAAGTTTGGTGGAGAGAAGCAGGGGGGAGAGAAGCATGGGGGAGAGAAGCACAGGAAAGAAGCAGGGGGGAGAAGTATGGTGGAGAGAAGCAGGGGGGAGAAGTATGGTGGAGAGAAGCACAGGAGAGAAGCAGGGGGGAGAAGTATGGTGGAGAGAAGCACAGGAGAGAAGCAGGGGGGAGAAGTATGGTGGAGAGAAGCACAGGAGAGAAGTAGGGGGGAGAAGTATGGTGGAGAGAAGCACAGGGGGGGAGAAGAAAACAGGCATGAGTATAAATACATTTAGAATCTATATTATTAACTATATGTATAATATGTACTGTTTTAGTGTCATTTTGTGCCATTTTAGTTGGTGGTGTGCCCCGGGATTTTTTAAGTATAAAAAGTGTGCCGCGGCTCAAAAAAGGTTGAAAATCACTGCCTTAGGGTATGTTCACAAATAGGTAAATCAGGCGGAATCCCACTTGCCTCAATGTGCTATAGCCTATCTATGGGAGAGCGCTTTTTGTCCCTTGTCAGCGGAGAGCAGTGGCAGCGAAGGAGCGTGCACCCTCTCATTCACTCACATTGGGACACTGAGCACGGCGGAGAGATCCACCGCAGAATCCCGCTGTATTTGCTCAGTGTGAAAATTAGGCTGCGAGAATGTAAAGCCTCTTTACATTTAACCTGGCACCTGCCCAAGCTCCCACTTGCTTCTCGGGCTCCTGGCTCCCTGAGAAGCAAGCAGGAGTGCGGGTAGGTAACATATTAGCACGGCAGCTGCCAAGTTAAGTGGAAAAATCCACTGAGAGTATGAAAAGCCTTATGCTGCGTTTACACAAATCGATAATTCGCCAAATCGATTGTTTAACCATTTTGAAGCAACGATTTGTTTTTTCATAACGATCAGCGTTTAAACTAATAAATCGTTAGAAAATTAGTAAGAAAAATCGTTATTGTAATCGTTTTTAAGATCACTTAAGCCGATCTTTTACATAGGGGGAATCTTTGAAAGACTGTTTACACTAAGCAATCTGCGAATTTTTAGTGAACGACGAACAGTGATTTGAGAACATGTTGAAAGATCAAAATGAACGATTTCTCGCTTGTCACTTGATCGTTTGCTGTGTTTAGATGGAACGATTATCGCTCAAATGCAATTGTTATTGCGAAAATTTGAACAATAATCGTTCCGTGTAAACGCAGCATTAGAAAAGGACAGAACACAGGATCACAGTGGATTTGACTGACTTCCTTTGCAATTGGTACAGACTAGGCACCTAGACATGTCTGGACGCTGCCTGCAGAGGCTGTAAAATGTGCTTGCAAAGATTCTGCAAGTTAGTTAAAACCTAAATGCCCTATAACACGAAATTATTATAGGCCGCATTTGGCTGATATTGACCATTGCGGCTGATAATCATCTAGTGTAATAGAAGACAACAATCAGCCGACAGCCCCCCGGCAGCCGATGTAATAGGGGCTTAACCCTTTAAGGACAGAGCAAATTTCGATTTTTGCGTTTTCGGTTTTTCCTCCTTGTGCATAAAAGGTCATAGCACTTGCATTTTTCCACCTAGAGACCCACATGAGCCCTTATTTTTTGCGTCACTAATTGTACTTTGCAATTACAGGCTGAATTTTTCCATAAAGTACACTGCGAAACCAGAAAAAAATTTTAAGTGTGGTGAAATTGAAAAAAAAAACGCATTTTGTTTATTTGGGGGAAATGTGTTTTTACGCCATTCGCCCTGGGGTAAAACTGACTTGTTATATATGTTCCTCAAGTCGTTACGATTAAAACGATATGTAACATGTATAACTTATATTGTATCTGATGGCCTGTAAAAAATTTAAACCATTGTCAACAAATATACAACACTTAAAATCGCTCCATTCCCAGGCTTATAGCGCTTTTATCCTTTGGTCTATGGGGCTGTGCGAGGTGTCATTTTTTGCGCCATGATGTGTTCTTTCTATCGGTACCTTGATTGCCCATATACGACTTTTTGATCGCTTTTTATTACAATTTTTCTGGATTTGATGCGACCAAAAATGCGCAATTTTGCACTTTGGGATTTTTTTGCGCTGACGCCGTTTACCGTGCGAGATCAGGAATGTGATTAATTAATAGTTCGGGCGATTACGCACGCGGCGATAGCAAACATGTTTGTTTATGTATTTATTTATTTACTTTTATTTATAACCTGGGAAAAGGGGGGTGATTCAGACTTTTATTAGGGGAGGGGGCTTTTTACTATTAACAACACTTTTTTTTTTACTTTTACACTTATACTAGAAGCCCCCCTGGGGGACTTCTAGTATAAGTGCTTTGATCTCTCATAGAGATCTCTGCAGCATAGATATGCTGCAGAGATCCATGAGATAGGCACTCGTTTACTTCCGGCTGCTGCAGCCGGAAGTAAACGAGTGCCGAGCCGGGGACGGCGCCATCTTGGAGCGGTCCCCGGCCGGCTTCATTTGCGGAGATCGCTCCTCCGGGACAACATCCCGGAGGAGCGATCTCCCCACTAGACACCAGGGATGACGCTGCGTCCGGTAATCGGATGCAGCTGTCAACTTTGACAGCTGCATCCGATTACTGTATTAGCGGGCACGGCGATCGGACCGTGCCCGCTAATACCTACGGTCCCGGGCTACACGCGGCACCCGGGACCGGCGCGGTTCAGAGCGGGGCCGCCGCGCGGCCCCGCTCTGAACTCCCTTACCGGCATCAGGGCGTAAATTTACGCCCGATGTCGTTAAGGGGTTAAAGGGGTTATCCAGTGCTAGAAAAACATGAAAACATGGCCACTTTCTTTCAGAGACAACACGAGTTCAGGTGTAGTTTGCAATTAAGCTCCATTCACTTCAATAAAACTGAGCAGCAAAACCCCGCCCAACCTGGAGGCAAGAGTGGGGCTGTCTGGAAGAAAGTGGCCATGTTTTTATAGCACTGGATAACCACTTTAAGCAACCATAAGCTACTTAAGTACGATCTGATATAGCTAAAATGACACAGCAGTGTTGGAACAGTCACAATACTGTGTTACGTTTGTGGAGAGTACATGCTTGAAGCTAATCTGTACCCGCATGTAGCCACCCCTAAACCGCCGCTACCATGTTGTACAGGTCCTCACGCCATGTCTGGGTTTGGGGTTGGCCTGTAATGATCATGCCTAAAAAGGCATCAGTGCCACCCTCTGCGGCGAAGATTCAACCTCTGCGCCATAGACTGTGCTTATGGCCTTAAGTACATTCCTGGTTTTATTCTGTTCTTTGCTTATGTCTTCTGTGATCCGGTCCATGTTTCATAGTTCTCCCTGCACTTACCTCACTGATTGTCTCGTCTCTTCTGTGTTCTGATGGACAGGTCTCTTCACCTCTGGCTTTCTGTGTTTCTCTTGTGTCCGGGACTTGGTCTCCCCCTATAAGCATCACTCTCCTTTCAGTCTGTTCTCTTTATAGTCTTGTGCAGCTTGTCTATTCAGCTAGATCCAGCCTTTTTGCCTTGTAGTCTGTATTTCTGGTTTCCTGATCCCTTTGCCTTTTTCTTTCCACTCTCTGTCTTGCTTAGTCCTCTGTGTGCCTCACTTCGTCCTCAGTGTTCCTTGCTTTGTCCTCAGTTCATCTTGCTACTTTCTCTGGCTTTTGCTTCACCATTTACCTTGTTGTATCTCTGGCTTTGGACCTCCATTTGTTTGGTCCTTCGTTCCTTGCTGCCTTCTTGGTCCTGTCCTTCTGTGTGTCTTTGTGACTTTGCCTTGTCTACTGCTTTTGTAACTTGTTTGCCCTCTCTGTTACCATCTCTGATTTCGTACCTTGCTTGTTTGATATTCTCCTCGGCCCTTTTGTGCTATATATTTTGTGTCCTGTATTTTGTCTCTGTGTTTTGCACTTATTTCAAAGCAGGGACTGACACTCAGTTGTGGATGGTCATTTAGGACCTGCTCTGCAAGTAGGTAGGAACAGCGTGTGTGTGTGGGGGGGCGTTGCTAGCCATAAGGCCCACTTGTCCTGTCTGTCTTTTGCCCTCTGGGGCCCTGACATGGCCTTTCTCCTGGTGCCGGTATTTTGGAGAAGAACTAGTTTTATTTCTCCTGGGCTCCCCACATCTGTAATAGAAGATGTGCTGTTAATCTTAAAGGTTGGCTCGGAGGTTCTTGAAAGTAAAAGGGGTACTCCGGGCAAAATGTATTTTTTAACATTTTATTACATATGGAAAGTTATACAAATCACTAATATACACTATTTATGGGAAATGCACATAAAGTGCTATTTCCCTCAATTGAGTAGATCAGGTAGGCTCACTTCCTCAAAAAAAATGTGATGTCACGTCTCAAGTGCATGTCTTCCGGCAGGGTCCAGCAGGGGGCCCATGTAGAAGTATAGACGTCTATGTAGAAGTGCAGTGCTCTCTCCCTCCGTCCCTCCCTTCTCCTGCTAGCAATGTCCCTCCTCCCTCCCATCTCTCTGTCTCCCTGAGGGGCTGAGCGATGCATATCTGCGCTCACCCTGCTGCACCTCCTTCCAAGACGCTGCTGTGCCCTCCTATCCTCTATGACCCCCTCCGGCTCCGTACCCCGCACCCCGGTCCCGTACAGGAGCACTCACCCCACCACCCGGTCCCATTGGGGTTAGAGCTCCTGCGCCTCCTCCCGTCTGCCGTGTGCCCCTGCGATCCCCTCTACACCTCAGCGCTCACCCCGGCCTCTTGGTCCTGTTCGGGGTGAGCGCTCTGGCACCTCCTCTTGTCCCCTCTGTTCTCCTAATCCATCTTGTCATTCAGCCCCTGAAGCCCCGTGCCCCGCTGTGCCTCAGCGCTCATCCCGCCTCTCAGTCCCATCAAGGTGAGCGCTCCTGATCTACTCAATTGAGGGAAATAGCACTTTATGTGCATTTCCCATAAATAGTGTACATTAGTGATTACTTTCCATATGTAATAAAATACATAAAAAAATATATATACATTTTGCCCGGAGTACCCCTTCAATACCCTTTGCTGTCCCAATGATATGGCTGGAACAGAAGGATCATGTGACCAGCTGTTTCTTCTGTCTAACCAATATCCCAATCTGCCATCAGCTATGAGACCACTACCACATGATAGCCTAGAGGAGGCAGCCGATGAAGATGTTGCAGTCCTTGGGTCAGAAATGGAAACAACACTGATATGTTTGGTTAGCCTCACGACAACTGGGGTCTGAGAAAATTGCTTGTGAATCCTTCTAGGATGTTTGTGAGAATTTCCTTGGGAAATATTGAGCACTATTTCACAGAACCACGTATTAAAATTTAACCTTTAATATATATGTTTAAAAACGAAAAATGAATAGAATACTACAAAAGAAGGCACACCCAGATTAATGTAACCTCATAGATATCCACCTATCAAAACGTAGGTATTAAGATGGTACAAATCCTATTCTTTAGTCTCGTCTCGATGCGTTTCACCCAATATTTCAAGTTGGGATCATCAGGAGACTTATCAAAACAATACTTGTCAAAACAATACAGTATAAATATGATAATGATAACAGTGAGGTAACCAATTTAAATTAAGGGGTCATGGTGAGAAACGTGTTAGGTACAGAACATGGGTAACACCACTGATTATGACCTCCGATAAAACACTTGAAGCATCACAAACATAAGTGTCTGATATCTCCATACATTGTCCTATCACTTCTTATTCTCAGAGATATATATTGGTTGTCAACCTTCTTAAGGCTGTCCGTTTAATTTATATGTTTAACCCCTTGCCTCTGCACCCTGTTTTGGCCTTAATGACCGAGCTCATTTTTCATAACCTAACCTGTCTCTTTTTTTTTCATTGTAACTCTGCAATGCTTTAACGTATGCTCACTATTCTGAGACTGTTTTCCCATGACACATTGTACGTTATATTATGTATTCAATGTTTTATTATGTTACATTATGTATTCAATTGGTCAATATATAAGGTGTTTTTTTTGTGGGGGGGGGGAATTGTAACATTTTATGAAAAATTATAAAAGTATGACTGAAAATTTCTGCTTCTAAAAAAGTTAGTCATGCCACATAGTGAATTGGAGCAGCTTGTATGTTAGAAACCCCCATAAGTCACCCAATAGTGAAAACTGCACCCCTCAAAGATTTAATCGAGAGGTGTAGTTAGCATTTTAACCTTACAAGTGTTTGAGGAAATTATTTCTCAGTAGGATTTAAAAATTAAAAAAAAAAAAAATCCATTAATATTTTCTTTTACTTTAAAATTTCATATTTTCACAAGGAACAAAAGAAAAAAAAATGCACCCCAAAATTTGTAACACAAATTCTCCTGAGTACAAAAGTACCCCATATGTGGGCATAAATGGATGTTTGGTCACATGGTAGGGCTCCTAAGGGAAGGAGTGTACTTTAGCACTTTAGTGCAGATTTTGATGTAGCAGTTTCTATGTGCGCTTGCAGTGCCTATAGTACCAGCAGAGTGGACCGACCCCATTTTGGAAACTACACCCCTCAAAGTAATCATCCAGGGGTGTAGTGGATAAAAGGACTCAAGTGTTTGAGGAAAGTATTTAGCAGTAATTTTTTCCAGTAAAGTTAATTTTTGGCTTGAAATTTCTTATTTTCACAAGAAAGACAGGGAAATAAACAACCAAAAATGTGTTACCCAATTTCTCCTGAGTACGGCAGTACCCCATATGGGGACACAAACTGAGCATACAGCAGGGCTCTGAATGGAAACATGTCCTTCTCACATATTTAGTACAGATTTTGTTGGAATCATTTTTGGGAACCATGTGCGTTTGCAGAACTTCCCAGAAATGACCCCATTTTGGAAACTGGACATCACATAGAATTCATCTAGGGCTATGTTCACACAACGTAAGTTCCATGGGAATCATGGCCGTTGTTACAATGGCCGTAATTCCCACGGAACTTACGTAGTGCTGCCTTCCGAGGGAACCCGGCCAGAGTGTATACACAGGGTATACACTCCTGGCGGAATCTCCCGCGGCACCGTACAAAACTGACATGTGAATAGCGGTCGCAGAAAACCCTGTAAGTGCACACTATGGAGCGAGCTTCTTAGGCCGCATGCTCCATAGCGTGCCGTGGGGAGTTCTGATGCGGTCTCTTTTCAGAGACTGTCCGGGTCATGGCACGGCCGGTCTCATACGAGGTCTGAACATAGCCTAGGAGTGTAATGAGCATTAAGACCTCACAGGTGTTAGAGGAAAGTATCTTTTTGCCATAAAAATTAAAATCTTCATTTTTGACAATAAAATTCATATATTGCACCGCAATTTTACCACCAGAGATGTGTGCACTCCATAAATTTAGGACTATTTTGAGATGCTAAATTTATATTGTTTTCTGTAATTGTATTACTTTTTTTTTGCAAAATGAAAACATTTAAAAGGGTTATCCTAAGACTACAACTTACCACCCATGTTTAGGATAGGTGAGAATTGATTAGTGGGATCTGATTGCTGGAAGCCCACTGATAACAAGTACGAGTGGAGCAGTGTCCAGCTATCTTGAGCAGTTTCATAGTGTGTGAATAAAGCCTTGATGTTATATGCTGCTCCATTCAAGGGGGCACTCAGGACCCCCACTTACATGATCAGTCAGGGTCTTAGTGGTTGCACCCCCACCTGTCATTTGTCATCTGATCTTTAAAAATGTAAAATGATAAGTTTTGGAAAATTCTGTAAAAAACTAAACAAAACGTTTTTGGGTCGTCATATTCTGAAAGCTATAACTGTTTTATTTTTTGGCTGATATAGTTGTATGAGGTCTTGTTTTCTTATGGGAAAAGCTGTACTTTTTGTTAATACCAAACTTGTGATACGTCGATCTTTTGATCATTTGTACTCTACTTTTTGGGTGTTTAAGATGACAAAAATTAGCAATTCTGGTGACTTTTTTTTTTTTTTTTTTCCCGACGTTCACCAAGCACAATAAAACTTAATATGGTTTTATAGTACAGGTTGTTATGAACGGGGCCATACCAAATATGTATGTGTTGTTTTTTTTCCAGCTTTTTATAATAACACATGCCTGCAGGAAGAATCACTTTTTATGTTTTTACACTTTATTATTTTATTTATGTTTGTACACATTGTTTATTTTATGTGATTTATTTTTTTTCACTTTGTTTTTTTGTTCCCCTGGGTGACCTAGCACTGCAATGGTTAAATCGCTAGTATAGCACATAGCAGCAAATCAGTACTGCTATGTGCTATACCTGTCAGTTTTACACTTAGGGCCCTATTATTACACCAACAGGTGATCTGACAGATTTTTTCGAGCCAAAGCCAGGAATGGACTATACAAAGCTGCAGAAAATTGGGATATGTTATAGCTCTAATGTATGTGAGCTCCTGACAATTTCAGTGAGGGGAGCACAGATAGTCAAAGATATGACAAATATATTAAGGTGTCACTGTAGCTTATAAATGTAAATCAACAGTGATATAAAGTCAGTCTCCTGAAGGCGGCTGGTTGCTGGTTGAAAATAAGAGATCAAACACAGGAATTCTGGCCAATACAGAGAGTCACAGCTTAATGTGTCCATCAATCACATGACTGCCTTCTCTCTGTGAGCACTCAGATGGCCGGGACTTCCTGTATTTAGTCTCCTTTTTTTCAACCAAAAGAAGACTAAAAAGTCGCCTTTAGGAGACTGGACCAGGATTTTGGGTAAGTATAGCTTTGTTTTACAGCATAACAAAAAAAATAATAAATGTATATTGCAAACTTGCTTTATATGACATCTACTGTTGATTTAAATTTTGAAAGTTATAACGACAGGTACACTTTAACTCCTTCCCGCATGAGGGCGTAACGATACGTCCTCATGCGGGTGGGGGTGTTCAGAGTGGGGTTGCGCGGAGACCCCGATCTGAACCACCGCAATCTCGGGTGCTATCTGCAGCCCGGGACCGCGGCAATTAGCAGACACGGTCTGATCGCCGTGCCCGCTAATTAGCCTTTTAAATGCAGCTGTCAAAGTTGACATCTGCATTTAAAATGCTGCTTTTCCCTTCCCTGGTGGTCTAGCGGGGGGATCGCCCCCCGCTATGTGGTCGCGGAGGAGCAATCCCCGCATCTTCACCCAGCCAGGGTCTGCGCCGTAATGGCGCTGATCCTGGCTCAGCAATCTATTGCAGCAGCCGAAAGCAGTAGAATGCCTATCTCATTGATCTATGCAGTATATCTATACTGCATAGATCTCCATAAAAGATCAGAGCGGCGATAATAGAAGTCTCCCAGGGGGACTTCTAGTATGTGTGTAATGAATAATAAAAAAAAATCCCCTCCCCTAATAAAAGTTTTAATCACCCCTCCTTTCCCCATTTTATAAATAAAAATAAATAAATAAACATGTTTGGTATCGCCGCATGTGTTATCGCCCCAATTATTAATTTATTTCATTCCTGATCTTTCACGGTAAATATCGTAAGCGTAAAAAATTCCAAAGTGCAAAATTGCACATTTTTGGTCGCATCAAATCCAGAAAAATTGTAATAAAAAGAGATCAAAAAGTCGTAAATGCGCAATCAAGGTACCAATAGAAAGTAAAGATCATGGCGCAAAAATTGACACCTCACACAGCCGCATAGACCAAAGGATAAAAGCACTATAAGCATGGGAATAGAGCGATTTTAAGGAGCATTTCTTTTTTTTTAAAAAGGTTTTAATTTTTTAAAAGCCATCAAATAAAATAAAAGTTACACAAGTTACATATCGTTGTAATAGTAACAACTTGAAGAACATATATAAGAAGTCAGTTTTACCCCAGGGCAAACAGCGTTAACACAAAACCTCCCCAAATTAAAAAATGTGTTTATTTTTTTCAATTTCACCACACATTTTCTGGTTTCGCAGTGTACTTTATGCAAAAATTAATCCTGGCATTGCAAAGTACAATTAGTGGCGCAAAAAATAAGGGCTCATGTGGGTCTTTAGGGAAAAAATGGAAGCGCTATGGCCTTTTAAACCTGAGGAAAAAGCAAAAGTGCAACAACAAAAATTAGCCCCGTCCTGAAGGGGTTAATTGTTTATAAATTCTTGGTCTTGAAAATATTTCTGTAATAAATACTACTATTTATTAATATTACTGCAGTCCATTTCATGCTTGCTAAGATCTTGTTTTTCTAGCACTCGTATATACTTTCCTTTTCTATACCTGAAGCCACAATTCTTGTGCATCAGGTTATAGTAAATTTGGATCACTGAATGTAAATCAAGCTAGCTTTATATCATACATTGATTTCCTTCATTCCACCCAGCAAACCAATACAGTGGTACCTTGGTTTAAGAGTAATTTGGATTAAGAGCATTAAGAGCTCACAGTTTTTCAAAATTGTGACTTGGTTTAAGAGCATTGCTTTGGTTTATGAGCTCCCTGTACTGGGTGGGAGTCGGAGAAGGGCAGGGGCATGGCCTGAACAGGGTGGTCTTTGTTTCTTTTGTTTTACATGTTATTCTGAATGAAAAATCATTATTTTTGGGGTGTGAAACCAATTGTCTGTATTTCAGTGATTTCTAATGGGAAGTTTTGCTTTGGTTTAAGAGTGGATTTGGATTACAAGCACGGTCCTGGAACGAATTATGCTCGTAATCCAAGGCACCACTGTATTTCACATCTGAATGCTTGTTTCTGAAGGGTCACATGTTGAAAGTACCTACAATGATTGTCGAAGTGAAAAATATCTCACAGCCTGTAACATATTAATTTGCAGTGCTGCACAACATGGTTGTATGAGAATAGCAACAAAAATGAGAGTAGGAGAAAGCATATCTGTGGAATGTCCAGAAGTATGATGGAAGAGAAATCACACTTTATTGATTAGTTAAATAAACATCAGTTGGGCTAATGGTGCGTTTACACAGACAGATTTATCTGACAGATTTTGGAAGCCAAAGCCAGGAATGGATTTGAAAAGAGAATAGATCCGAGTCTTTCCTTTATGACCTGGTCCCTGTTTATGGTCTGTTCCTGGTTTTGGCTTCAAAGATCTGTCAGATAAATCTGTCTGTGTAAACGCCCCATTAAATTGATCACTAAAGGCTTGTGTCACAAAGAAAACCTGGACTATACTGATGCTTAATGTTAAATGAAATATATTTCAAACTAGGAAACGTACCCAACGCTGCCCAGGTAGAAAGTGTCAGTATGTTAACTAGATTTGCTCCAAGGGTGTCCAGGAGGCCAATCTATGCCCTTGTTTTTTTTTTTTGTTAATGGGGAAATCACCAGGAGCCCTCTATACACTATATACCCTGACAGTTCTGCACTGTTTATAGAAATTGTAACTTTAAACATCCTAAATACCTTTATAACAGAGCCTGTTCCTGTTTATAAACAACATTGTCAGTTTTTTTTCTTTTTTGTTTTCTTTCAAAAAAAGAAATGACTAAATCATGTATATATTTTCCCCCCATTTCCCCTGTAAAAATAGTAAAAGTTATGGTTCCATAAATGACACCCCATCTCTCAAAAACAAGACCTCATATGGCTATGTCACCAGAAATATGTAAAAGGTACAGCTTTTGTTTTGTTTTTTAATTTAAAGATATTTTATTTTCTCATAATAAAAAAAACAAACAAAGTATACAACATTGTCAGTTGTATTGCCAGGTGCATAGATGCCATAGTGAATAGTGCAGGCTGCTAAGACTTCAGTATACCTTTCTAACTACCATTAGGCTATGTTCACACTACGTAAATCTACGGCCGTAGTTCTCGCCGCAGAACTACAGCCGTAGATTTGCAGGGTGGAACATAGCATTATTAAGTACCTGCCGTGATGATCCAGGCTAAGACCGTCCGTTTCGTGGCCCGGAGTCACGGAACGGCCGGTCTCATACGCAGTGTGAACATGGCCTTATAGTGTGTGAGAGGATGGGTGTGGTAAAACACTGACATCATCTTTGTAAGGATAAAATCTGATCACCAGAACATTCTACCATTTATTTTATCTATGGGGCAGTCTTCCCTATCCTCTTCCTCTGCTGTGTATCCGGCAAGGATGGAACCTTCGCTGTAACCTTCCCGGGCACTCAAGGTATCTGCGTGCCGAATTTGAGGTCAAATGGTTCAGGCGTTTGGAAGTCTATAGAGGACAGACGAATGGATAGATGGACATTCATTTTTATTATATAGATGCACAAGCATTTCTTAAAATGTTTAATTTGAAAGCTAAAAACTCACTAATCCCCCATGTGCCTGCTTTGTTTTGATAACCTATTGCCTTTATTATGGCACACTAAGCATTGACTAAGCTGGGTCACACATGCTCAGTTCTTAAGTCTTCTGATCTGTCCCATTAGTACTGGTAAGTGGTGAAAGCAAGGGGGATTGCAGGAAAGTGTGTGCAGTGTAGCATGGTAACAGCAGGGTCACAGTTTAGATAGGTAAGCCAGGAAGTAAATACATCCATGGGAGAGAAAAACAGTATAATAATGTGAGTTACTTTACCAAAAATAGAATGTGTTCTCCTTTTCATATATTTATTTGGTACACATCTGATTGTACCTTTGTTTCATGACACAACCCATTTAAAGTCATTAGGAATTGGAGTTTCTGAAAAATCCCATTTCCATCATAATGTTTGCAAACCATCTGTGCAACATATTTACAGAATAGAAATACACTAGGAGAAGGATATGTTGCACAAGAGGCCCTTTATGACAGCTGCTTACTGTTGTACACTGACATTCTGCGCCTCGTGAGGTAGATCTCATCTTGGAAAATTGGCCCTTATGTCAGAAATAGTACTAAAATGTCTGCCTCTCTATCAGTATGACAAGTCAGTGTATCATTATCTATGTTGCCTTTATACAGCTCAAAAACTTTCAGCACATATTTCAATAGGTTTCTTTATTTTGTTTTAATTGTACTATTTGCCCAGGAACCTGTGAAATATAATAGAAAAATATATTTTTTTTTCTGGATAAGGATCTAGCAATAAAATATACTGTAGGTAAAAAAAAGATTAAGATACTACATTTATTCTTTTATGGTGATTGTGGTAATCTAAAATAAACACTACCAGGGCAGAATTTAGAAGTATTTAATCCTATTTACTCTTTGTACTTCATTTTCCTGTTTAATGTTATCTCCAATAACAAGCTTTCTCCGGCTATTTGTCAGAGGATTTTGTATGAGAATGGAAAGGTTTGCACTGATAGCAGATAAATAAGCTCAATGACATTTCATATCTGTGGCCAGGCTGGGGTTTATAAGAGGAACATCTCAAGATATCTGAAGAAGACTAGATCAACAAGTCCGTATTCGCATGTAAAACATTTTTTCATAGACTACAGAAATGCAGCATACAGATAGGAACTGATTTTTTCTTATTAATATTACTATTTAAATATTTTTATTGCTCATATGAATGCTATTCTATTCACTGCAGTAATCCCCCAGTCAGGGATGGGGCAAGCTCTATTGGTGACTAAAGCAGTGGCTTTAGAATTCCCTGTCTTACCCAAGACTCCTGTTGTTTATCCACACCAATTATTTTTTTTTTTATACAGGGAAACACTGAAGGCCGTATTACCCAACATAATACAAGAGGGAAGCGAGTGCAGGCCTGTCAGGTTAGTACTCGTTTGCCCTTCATTCCCTGCTCACTGAGTGTGCTATAACATGCACAGACAGCAAACGGGGAACAGCAGAAGGGGCCATGGGGAGCAGTGGAAGGGGCTGCCCAGACGATCCTTAAGATAATTTTAGTCAGCGGCAGTCTGCTTCTGCACTCCTATCACACGGAGCGCCGCGCAGAAAACAGTCACTGCTTTTTTAGCATGTTTAAAGACCATGATCAGCCATTATTGTGTATGTCGACTGATGAGGGTTTTTTAACATCGTTTGGTGTAATAGGGCCTGAAGTGGTTAGAAGTTTAAGGGCAGAATGTTGCTCCTTCAAAAAAGATATCGATTAATTTTGGTCTCCTCCCTCAATGTTACTTTAGACAACCTCCTACTTCACCGACATTTTCAGACCAGCCTCTAGTCTCATGTGGAAAGAACTACACTACAACTTAGAACAACTTAAGGTGGCCATATACTGTACATTCAACAGAAGTTAACAATCATTTCATTGAGACAGCTATATACATCTAATGATTTATAATACCTGGTGAAGATCCAAGAATGTGGGAATGTTTTGGGAAGAACATTCCTTTATGAAAGATCATTTCCAAACAAAAGATATGTTGGCCAACTATTGCTCCTTTAGGCTATGTTCACACTATGTATGTGTGCGGCTGTATTTTTTATGCAGCTGGAAATGTGCGGCTGAAACTACGGCCATGGGAAAAAATAGACATGCGGCTGAAAACATACGGTCATTTACTTGGAAATCTGGTTCAACTAAAAATAACAAATAAAATCTTTAGAAAGTGATGCAAACACCTCTGGATGCATCTGGGAAAGCAGGGAACACAGTTTACATGAATTGCTATTACCGGGGTTTGCGATCCTCTGCAGTAATGCCGATGTCTCTCATGGTTAATATATTTAATTAATAAAACACATTTTCGTTGTAATAAAGTCCCTTTCATTGTTCAATAATTAAATTTAAACGAATCCATCATTTTGCAATTAAATATACTGTTAAAATAAATATATATATAAATAAATGTATATTTATATATATATTTATTTTTTGACAGTATATTTAATTGCACAATAATGGATTCGTTTAAATTAAATTATTGAACAACTAAACTGATTTCATTACAACGAAAATGTGTTTTATTAATTAAATATTAATTAGTACAGGAAGCTCCAGTAAGCCGTTAATTCATATTCCCGGTAATAGAGCATTCTGTACTAATCATCACTTTACTTTAATGAAAACATCAAATGTTTCTTCTAATTATGTTATCACAATAGCATTATTAGAAGAAACATTTAGAATTATATGTGCGCTCAGCTGATTGGCTGTTTGGCTCAGCGCACATATAATTAGCGGGTCCGCAGCACAGTGACTTCATTGTGCTGCGGACCAGCGAAGAGACAACATCGGGGTGAGTATAGAGCTCTCCCCACCCCCTCCCCTGCACTGCACCCATCCCAGTAAGGAAGGGGGGTCACTTAACCCCTTCCTTGCTGGGATGGGTGCAGTCTGACATCAGTCTGGCCCCCAAGGGGTTAAGGGGGATGCAATACATCCTCCCTTAACCCCTTGGGGGCCAGACTGTAAGGAGCGATATGTAAGGAGCACAACACCACTCACAATGATGGGTGTTGTGCTCCTGTTTGTGTGTTTTTTGTGTGTTTCTCCCTTTTTGTTTTTCAGATATCGGTATCCTGTGGATTACGTCGGATTACGTGGACTACGTCGATGACCAGCGGTTGTTTTTTTTGTTTTTTTTAAATAAAATGGTCAATGAGGGGCGTAGGGGTGTTTTTATTTGAATAAAAAAATTTTTTCACTTGTGTGTTGTCTTTATTTCTTTACTTTATAGACTTAGTAGTGGAAGCCGTCTAATAGACGGAATCCATTACTAAGTTGGGGCCTAGTGTTAGCCAGTATAAAATGGCTAACACTAACCCCCTATTATTACCCCAGTACCCAATGCCACCAGGGGTACTGGGAAGAGCCGGGTGCCAGTGGTCCCGGAGCCTCAAAATTGGCGCTTCTGGATCGGGCGGCAGCAGGCTGGTAAGATTTAGGCTGGGGAGGGCCTAAACCAATGGCTCTTCCCACCCTGGTGTTACCAGGCTGCTGTCGTTTGGTTTTTAACCCGGCTGGTTATAAAAATAGGGGGAACCCTATGCGGGTTTTTTTTTAAAATAAATAATTTAAAAAAACGCATAGGGCCCCCCCTATTTTTATAACCAGCCGGGTTAAAAACCAAGCGACAGCAGCCTGGTAACACCAGGGTGGGAAGAGCCATTGGTTTAGGCCCTCCCCAGCCTAAATATTACCAGCCTGCTGCTGCCCGGTCCAGGAGTGCCAATTTTGACGTTCCGGGACCACTGGCACCCGGCTCTTCCCAGTACCCCTGGTGGCATTGGGTACTGGGGTAATAATGGGGGGTTAGTGTTAGCCATTTTATACCGGCTAACACTAGGCCCCGACTTAGTAATGGATTCCGTCTATTAGACGGCTTCCACTACTAAGTCTATAAAGTAAAGAAATAAAGACAACACACAAGTGAACATTTTTTTTTATTCAAATAAAAACACCCCCACACCCCTCATTGACCATTTTATTAAAAAAAACACCAAACAACCGCTGGTCATTGACGTAGTCCACGGAATCCGAAGTAATCCACAGGATACCGATATCTGAAAAACAAAAAGGGAGAAACACACAAAAAACACACAAACAGGAGCACAACACCCATCATTGTGAGCGGTGTTGTGCTCCTTACAGTATGCAGCATCTTTACAGATCGCTGCTTACAGTCTGGCCCCCAAGGGGTAAAGGGAGGATGTATTGCATCCCCCTTAACCCCTTGGGGGCCAGACTGATGTCAGACTGTACCCATCCCAGCAAGGAAGGGGTTAAGTGACACCCCTTCCTTGCTGGGAGGGGTGCAGGGGAGGGGGTGGGGAGAGCTCTATACTCACCCCGATGTTGCCTCTTCGCTGGTCCGCAGCGCAATGAAGTCACTGTGCTGCGGACCCGCTAATTATATGTGCGCTCAGCCGATCAGCCAATCAGCTGAGCGCACATATAATTCTAAATGTTTCTTCTAATAATGCTATTGTGATAACATAATTAGAAGAAACATTTGATGTTTTCATTAAAGTAAAGTGATGATTAGTACAGAATGCTCTATTGCCGGCAATATGAATTAACGGCTTACTGGAGCTTCCTGTACTAATTAATATTTAATTAATAAAACACATTTTCGTTGTAATAAAATCAGTTTTGTTGTTCAATAATTTAATTTAAACAAATCCATCATTGTGCAATTAAATATACTGTCAAAAAATAAATATATATATAAATATACATTTATTTATATATATATATATATATTTATTTTAACAGTATATTTAATTGCACAATAATGGATTCGTTAGAATTAAATTATTGAACAACGAAAGGGACTTTATCACAAAGAAAATGTGTTTTATTAATTTAATATATTAACTATTAGAGGCATTCGGCATCATTGCCGGCTATTTTTGAAGTACTTCGTACGGACCGCCTGTCAATCCACGGCCGCATTTCCAGCCGCAAACAATGGTCTTGTTCATTGTTTACGGCTCCGTTTATGGTAGGGTCGTAGATTCATACATAGTGTACACTGTGCAGCCGTATATCGTATACTTTCCAGCGTACGCATGAACCGGAAAAATCCGGCCGATGATTTACCGCCCGCAATACAGCCGCACAGTTACATAGTGTGAACCTAGCCTTAATGTAATATGTATGGGTATTTTTTGAATATTTGCAAAGTTGCTGATTTATAGCCTGTCTTGTGCCCAATTCTTTTCTAGAACTGCATTGTGTTTTCTCCGCTATTCTCACCTTAATCTGTACAGCTAAATCATTTGGCAGCACTGAGCTTTAGACTTTTACTTTCTGGAGGATGAACTCTTAAAGAAAATCTGTCGGCTGTAATTCATGTTCCAAACTGTGACACTGTTAAATAGTTGTTAGGGCAGGAAGACACATGTTACCTTTCATATATACAGCTGTGCTTTCAGAATGTAGCATAAGGCTAGATTCACACATACAGTATCCGTAGTAAATCTTACACTTTCATTTTCAATGTGATTCCATACTCTCAGCAAGATTTCCATCCCGCTGTGAGTATGTACATGCCAGCCCCCTTAACATACTTTACCTGATTCACACTCTGGCTGCACGGCCCCTCCGCAGTCACTGATTGTCTGGGCGGGGCCACCGAGAGCCTCAGATGCAGCCAGAGTGTTGATCAGGTAAAGTATGGTCCAAGCGGCGGGGGTTAAGGGGGCCGGTATTTACATACAGCAGGGAGACAATCCCGCTGCGAGTATGGAATGACTTTCAAAATGACAGTAATGGTACCTGCAGCGGATTTTGTTGCAAACTCGCAGCGTGAAATCAAACGCTGATACTGTATGTGGGTTTCCACTTTAATGCTTTTATTCTCTGGTACACAGAGTGAAAGGGGCTTTCCCAACTCCCTGCTCTCCTGCAAGCTGTAATGCCTCCTCTCTCCTCCTCCCTGCTTGATTGACACCTGGAAGTCCCAAGAAGGGCCAGTTATGGGTTGGGGGAATGAGGAGTAGTTACAGATTGCAACACTTAGGAATGCCTCTTTGATGCTTTGTAGTAAAGAATAAAAGCATTTTTCTAAGTTCTGGAAAAACAGACTGATATATAAAAAGTACCATGTCTCTTTTTGATCTAACAGCTATTTAACAGTGTCAGCAGTTTGGAACATTAATTACAGCTGACAGATTGTATGTTTTTTTCCCAGTCTGACATGCTGCTCTCTGCTGCCACTTTTTCCCTGACAGGAACTGTCCAGATCAGTAGAAAATCCCCATGAAAAACCTCCTCTGAATTGCACTGAATTGTGTCTGGCTGAAAAGAAAACACCACTTCATGTAGGACATATAGCAGCTGATAAGTACTAAAAAACATGAGAATTTTAAAAATATGTAATTTACAAATCTTTTTAACTTCCTGACACCAGATAATAGGAAAAAGAAAAAATTCCACTGGGGTACCCCTTTAACAGTGAGCTCCATGGTGGCAACTGGACTGAGATTTTTTCCAGGCAGATGACACCTCTAGGGTATGTTCACACAATATGAATTTCTGTACTGTGTGACTGTGTCCCTATAATTGCAGGTGTGATGAAGCCACAAGTGAGTGTCTGCTATCTTTCTACATGAAAAGGAATTTAGCTGCAGTGTAGTATGCAATTTTCTGGTATATAAGAAATACAGTGCATAACAATTCTCTTTTTAAAGTGTTGCAGACATTACATATAAATTTTAATGCTGAGGTAATAACTGTCCTACAAGATTGCTTGTTAGAATCTGTAAGCAGTCAAATAATAATCACTAACTACATCAAAAACTGCTGTTTTCAGCAAAACATGTCATTTCAAACGATAAATGTAGATACAATAACAAAATTTAACATCATATATTTCCAAGAAATGACACCACAAGAAGAGCTAGTGCAAGATATACTTCGCCTGTGAATTAATTTTTCAACTATTTTACAATTTATTTTTATACTGTAGTTGTCTATTCAAAGATTTTTCGATATATATCTTTTTGAAAATAACCTTTAGAATTCTACACTTTAAGGCTTAAAGGGTTGTCCTATCTCCCTAAACTCTGCTAAGCCCTGCTCTCACTTCCTGGTTTGGCGTTGGGGGATTTCACGTACCTCCAGGGAGAATCTAAGCCATGGAGACATGTGGGATGTCAGAAGGAGACAAAACACAAGTGAAAACATACCAGGTCTTCCCCACCAGCCCTGTAATTTCCTGGACACCGCTATCATAGCTTTTAAGACCAGGCCAAATTTCATGTTTGCGCTTTCGCTTTGCCCCTCTCGTGTTTAAAAGGCCATAGCCCTTGCATTTTGTCACCTACAGACCCACATGATCCTTATTTTTCTGGATTTGATGTGACTAAAAATCAGCAATTTTGAGATTTGGCATTTTTCTACACTTACGTGGTTTAACGTGCAAGATCAGGAATGTGTTAGCACAGGTAGTGGCACGGGCAGTCAGACAAAACTTGCCACGGACAGCCCCAAGCTGCGAACAACAACAAGGGCGGTTCAACATAAGGTGTGACACAAAACAGAGACAGACAAACAAACACAATTTGTTGGGGTAAACAGTTCTGGTCGGAAATGGCAGGCAGCAAAGGTACTAAAACAGAGGCAATTGGGTAGTCAAGGTCAAGCAGAAAGGTCAAGGCAGGTGGGAAAACAGAGAAGTCGGAGAATAAGGAAAAGGGTCAGGAGCACTACAAGTAATAGCGAGAAAATGCTTATCCTAGCAGAGCCCTATTACACAGATATCTGACAGATTATGTGACAGATAAAAGGTTGGCTTCATTTCTCTTTATAGCCAAAGCCAGGAACAGACTATAAACAGAGAACAGGTGACAAAAGAAAGACTGAGATTTTTCCTTTTTCAAATCCATTCCTGGCTTTGGTTGTAAAAATCTGTCAGACATCTCTTGGTGTATTAGGGGTCTAAGTGATTCAAAGTATTTTTCTATTAACTGGTTTGATGTAGAGCTTGTTTTTCGTAGGGCAAGCTGCAGTTTTAATTGGTACCATTGTGGGGTACTGTACCTGTGGCTTTGTGGTTTTTTATTCATTCTTGGGGGAAGGCAGGATGAGCAAAAAATGTTTTTTTTTTATTGTTTTTTTTTTACAGTTTATACTTTATGGGATAAATAACATGATACTGATGTCTAATGTCTCATCAAGTGACCTAGATAGTCTGGAAAGCTTACATTTTGATATATTTTTTTCGGTAAGCCAGACTGGTGACATTGCTACCCCTGACAGGCCCTGAACCTAGTTAGAGCAGGAACCATCACCATCATACAGTAGGCTAGGAAAGTGGGCTAGCTTCAGTTTAGGGTTGACTGATGGGACAGCGCCGCGGCCAGTGATTGGCTTAGTGGCTTGTGACTCCCGAGATGAGAGCTACTGCGCTGTCTCAGAAATTGGTTCACTGTTTTAATGAGGTTCATATGAGGTTTGGTTCGGACAAACCCAAAATTTGCTTCAAAGTTCAGCATATTTGTCAAACCGAACTTTTAAAAAGTTCATTCTTCTCTAATGACAATTAGTAATAACATACTTATGTTGTTTTATTTCATATTCCAAGACATGTATGTCTTACAATAGTAACCACAAGGAGAAAAAAACAGACATGGCCGCACATCCTCATGCTAAACACTGATCCTTTGCTGCTCAGCACAATCAATACAACATCAGGAGTTAGTTTACAAATCTATAAGCCGACACACCACTTCACGGTTCCTGATACGTGTGTATCCTAACCTAATTGGTGTAGCGCTGGGTGGCTACCAGTGGTGCAGCAAATCCAATGCTGCAAGATCCAGCACCTACCCCCCTCCCCCGGGCTCTGGGCCTCACCACCCTACAGCCACCATGCTGCAGCAATAATGTCCATCACACAGCACCACACAAGTGGAACCAGACAAGAACCCCCCAAAAAGTCGGCCACAAAATAATACGTTTGCAATTCAAATATTAAATATCAACCAAAGAAAAAATTGCGAAACTAATACGTGGATAAAAGATATTTCTTTATTTAAATCAATAATACATTACATAATTATCACCATGAGATACACAGAAGTACAAAACTGGAGAGAGGAATGGATGTCAGTGGGGTATATGTGACTAAGGACAAATGATAAATAAACAATATAAAGGGGAACAGCAACAGTGGTCCAGCAACACAACAACACCACTGATGCTAGACTCAAACCCCTCATCTTCCCGTGCTCTACCTCCTGTATGCGCAGGGCCAACACACAGGGCAAACACAAGTGTATTTAGTGGAACAAAGTAAATCCACTAATCTGCCCAGCAAACAATCAGTACAAGCCCAAATTATAGACGGAAGGAATGAGAAATAAAATAGCCAAACACAGAAAGGAAGGGGGTGAGCACCAGCTACCACACTGACATCTTACCACTCTCCAGCACAGACAGCCCGACGTACGTTTCGCTCACTTCATCAGGAGTGTTGGCCCTGCACATACAGGAGGTCATCTAATCTATATATATATAGCTGTGCCTTACACGGGGTGTTCCCCTTTATACTGTTTATATAGCTGTTCCTTACACGGGGTATTCCCCTTTATACTGT
Organism: Dendropsophus ebraccatus; assembly: GCF_027789765.1. Classification (NCBI taxonomy): domain Eukaryota; kingdom Metazoa; phylum Chordata; class Amphibia; order Anura; family Hylidae; genus Dendropsophus; species Dendropsophus ebraccatus. Next base: position 110,871,387 of record NC_091454.1, on the reverse strand, counting down.
TTATTTATCATTTGTCCTTAGTCACATATACCCCACTGACATCCATTCCCCTCTCCAGTTTTGTACTTCTGTGTATCTCATGGTGATAATTATGTAATTTATTATTGATTTAAATTAAGAAATATGTTTTATTCACGTATTAGTTCTGCAATTTTTTCTTTGGTTGAGATTTAATATTTGAATTGCAAACGTATTATTTTGTGGCAGACTTTTTTGGGGGTTCTTGTCTGGTTCCACTTGTGTGGTGCTGTGCGATGGCCATTATTGCTGCAGCATGGTGGCTGTAGGGTGGTGATTAGAGATGAGCGAACCTGGAGCATGCTCGAGTCCATCCGAACCCAAACTTTTGGCATTTGATTAACGGTGGCTGCTGAAGTAGGATAAAGCCCTAAGGCTATGTGGAAAACATAGTTATAGCCATTGGCTGTATCCATGTTTTCCAGACAACCTTAGAGCTTTATCCAAGTTCAGCAGCCGCCACTAATAAAATGCTGATCGTTCGAACTCGGTTCGTTCATCTCTAGTGGTGAGGCCCAGAGCCTGGGGGAGGGGGGTAGGTGCTGGATCTTGCAGCATTGGTTTTGATGCACCACTGGTAGCCACCCAGCGCTACACCAATTAGGTTAGGGACCCTTTGTCCTTAGCCACATATACCCCACTGACATCCATTCCCCTCTCCAGTTTTGTACTTCTGTGTATCTCATGGTGATAATTATGTAATATATTATTGATTTAAATAAAGAAATATGTTTTATTCACGTATTAGTTCTGCAATTTTGTTTTTGGTTGATATGGAACCAGACAAGCTCACCTTATGATCTCAGCCAGAGGACTGAAGGGAGCTAGGTACAGACCCATACACATACTTGCTAAATAAAAACACCTGGGTGTAGGAGGAGTGCTGTGACCAAGGCAAAAAAAAAGAGGGGACAGAATATACAAATGACAAATGTGGATGTGTGGCCATTTCTGTTTCTTTTCTTCTCAGAATTACATGGTAAACACTGATCTTCTGCCTTTTCACACAGTCAATACTAACATAAGGAGTAAGTTTACAATTTGATCAAAGTATATAAGCCCAAACACCACTTCATGGTTTCTGATTCATGTGAGTCCCTAACCTAAATGGCTGAGAACGTAATGTGAGGTTATCAATCTGCTTCACCTTGGTGCGGTGGCTGTTGGCTGGTAAGACGTAGAGCACGGGAAGATGAGGGGTTTGAGTCTAGCAGCAGTGGTGTTGTTGTGTTGCTGGACCACTAGGTCAGTCCCTCTGCCGGCACTGTAGTTGTGTCGGTCGCTGTGCGGCAATGCTTCGTTAATCAGGAACCGTGAAATGGTGTGTAGGCTTATACACTTTGATCAAATTGTAATCTAGCTCCTGATGTTAGTATTGATTGTGCTGAGAAGCAAAGGAGCGGTGTATAGCACGTGGATGTCTGTTTAATCTCCTCATAGAATTACAGTGGTAACCAATTTGATCATTGAAGGCTGCTATGTTATGTTTTGTGCTTTCTCTCCTATAGGCATACCTGACTTTTATCAGAGAATTTCTTTCTGAGTGTCAGAGTGACAGAATGACATCTGATTGATACCTGTGGGGAACAGCTGTAAAAGCTATAAAGAAGAATGAAGCCAACCTTACAGAAGCAGTGTCATCATGTACTTAATCTTCTTATCTGTTCTGACATGGCCTGAAACATTATCAGAGAAAATTTGAAACCGTGTAAGTTCTCTAGTGTCCCTAGTGTGCTTAGACAAAATAGCTGTCACTTTATGCTATACCACATAGAAAAGGGGTGAACCACAAAAACCCATTCAGTATAACAGTTTTTGAGTACCTATTGTACTCTCTATATTCTATACACATATGCAGTATATTACTAATATAGCGCTAAATATCTTACTTCAGTTTTTTGTATAAAACTCTGACATATTACAGTATTGTGAATGCTTACTTCTACTTAAGACAATGAACATAGCAATAAAAAGAAATGGATAAGTAATGCATAACAAAAACTACGTAAATGAAAGAAAATAAACATAAACAAACAAGATAGAAGTATGTAAATGAAGGGAAGACAAGTAATAATTTTTGCAGCATAGCTTGTTTTTGTTTCTGTGGCTTGCCCTGGTAATAGTTATTATTTCATGAAGTAAAGCATTAGGATGCATGCAAATAATAGCGCTGAGGACATTTTATAAACTAATAAAATATTATAATGTTAGCTTGCCCATCCACTGTGTACACTGTGCGGTAGTTTCTCTTAATCAGACTTTGCTGTATTCAAACAATAACAGTCAATTAATGGCGGCATTAATAAATATTTCAAGAAGATTTCCATAGATTTTATGTTTTGTTGTACATTCACTTATTTATTGCTATATGGTGTTAATAATGTCTAAAAGTCAACAATAATTTATAGCAGCTAATGTTACCAAAGAACATTAGACTACTTTTAATATAGCCTTAAAAATATAATCTATAAAGCGTAGCCTGCACTCCTGTAGACAGTGTCAAACATATGCATTAGATGTTTAGAAAATACCATGTATTGAATAGAAAAGAACTGAGCATCTTGCAATAACTGTAACAAATCCCCCATGACCTACTTCTTACAAGGAGATTACCCATGTTTTTATGCAAATCCTACTGTGTATCACAAAGTCAGGATAAACCAAGAGACACACAAGAATCATAATACGCTTCACAATTGTAGGTGTTTTAGGAAATATTTTTCTTTGTGCACACTGTGCTATCACATATCATATGTCGTAATGAAAGACTAAAGATAAAGCAAGACTAAGAGAGTACTATTAGATCACTTTCTAAAATAGCAAATACACTATATTTCATGCCATAAAATTATATAGAAGATGTTCGATGTGATAAGTATACAATTTTAAACAGAGAAATGTTAGTAAACTATAATTTGCAGTCAAGCTTGTGATTTATAGCTAACCTCTATTTGACTTTGTCTCTGGATTGTTCACATCTCTACAGATGTCAGATATATTGCTTGCAGACTACTGACATGCAGTCAAGTGAAAAATCCCAACAGTTTTGCAGACATTGACCCATATGCTGCTGTATAGGAATGGTCTTATTATAATTAGAAACCTAAAGACTGCACTAATGCCAACATATCTGCTTCTTCTCATTAGTGCTTTCTCTATGTAAAGCAATGTATATAAACTGAAATGATGTTCTGCCTAGAGATGACCCTCTTGTTGACTTAGCAACATTTGAATTTGAAATATAGTCTTCTGGTATGGATACTGTAGCTATAATCATGTATCTTACATCCCAAGTATGACTCAAAACTATATAAAGTCTCCCTCAATATAACTTCCTCATTTTGCTCTTAGATTATGAAGAATTCATAATCATGTTTGCTTCTGCTGCCTAGTGACTGTTTTTTTTCCAAAATAAACTGAGCTTAGTGTTTTACATGATCTCTATTATTCATATGCTTTTTGATGGTTACTTCTAAATGTGAGAGTAAAGATGAATTATCTAGCTGCCCATCTCAGGAAAATGAATGCACTTTATTTGGTCTTAGTCACACAGTTTGCCATGTACTGAGCTTCAGTTCTTAAAGCATATCATAGAATTGAATAACCATCGAATAACCATTTAGACCTTTGTAACAAGCTATATGCAGTCACTGGAAACACTCGCATTCATTGGGAGTGTTTGCTTTGTTGGCAAAGAAACGTTCATTCTGGCAGCAAGACCTATGATTATTACTCAAGATGTAATTGGCATTAGATCAATAGAGACAGTATTAAACCTGATATATGAAAGTGACCCTTTTAGGGTATGTTCACACATCACACGTTTGCTTATGGCAAATCTTTACAAGAGGATCCATGGCAGAAATCCAAGGCTGATACTTGTATTTCTTCTATGGATGTGCTGCAGATGTGCCAGCAGATTCACTCAAGGATTAGCCCCATACTCAAGGGCCATTTTGCAGTTTTCATGTGCAAAATCCATGGGAAGAATGAACATGCAATTTTTCTCAATGTGGATAATTGTTTCTGCAGTGCAGACAAAAATCCACTTGAATTTTCCCTGAAGCATGTGATGCATCAGAATGTTACTGAAATTCCATGTGTGCGACCTATACAGCCACACAGGGTGCTGAGCCCTCCTGGCAGAAAGGGGTCACTGCCCGGCCGCTCTCGCCATTCTTTTAAACAGTTTTTAAGTTCTCTCTTGCTCCTTTGCAGCATGCTGAAAAACTGCTTTTAATGCTTGAGATTTTGCTGCACTAAAGGATGGAAGCTACAGGAGGAAGCACTGTCCGCAGTCTTTCCTGGCAAGTCTTTGCAAAATGGGTTTACTACTTGCGCCACTCATTAGCATATTTAAAAACCATGGAGTTTTTCTAGTAACTGACCAAACAGTTCAAAATCTTAACATTTTTCATTTGGGGAGGGCAGAAATAGTCTCAAAGGGTGCTATCTAACCTAAGGTAGGCCCTGGATGACACTACAACTCTTCATACCATGACCTACCCCACAGTACACTATTTAAAAGCGGGAACAGTATGCCTTTGTTGTATTAATTACATTTTTTATGATTGGGAGGGGCGCCATAAGAGACGGATTGTGAGTGGATCCAATATGAATTCTGTCAGAATCTGGTTCACAAAATCTCATCTAATATGGAATGTATGGACTAGCCCTTTACATCGGCACTGTTTCTATTGCCAACTGTGACAGAATAAATTAGCAGTTGCTAAATCTGGCTTTACATTCTGGGTAAACGCCAGTAGATCCAGCTGGTGCTCAAATGTGTATGGGCTAGCTGTCAGAGGGACACATGGACATTTTGGATTTCAACATACTCAGTCCTTTGCGCTCTTTGAACAGGCATCCTATATTGTTATTTTGCAATTACAATATATATATATATATATATATATATATATATCATGGTTTTGTGTCTTTGAAGGTAGCAGGCATAAACTAGCTCAAATAAATTGCTAGAAGAACACTATATTTAAGCCTTAGGCCTATGGGCATGCCATACAGGCTAAACGCTATCACATCAAGTCACATACAGCTCTGTAGTTTAAAGGGGAATTGTCAGGAATGTGCCTTTGCACTCCTCTGTTAAGGGTGCAGAAGGCACTGAACCCGGTGTGAACAGGGCTCTGCTTTTATTTGTTTAGCCACACCCGCCTTGCCTCTCAGCCTCCGGCAAGGATAGGGTAAGGGCCCTATTCCACCGGACGATTATCGTTTGCATAATCGTTAACGATTAACGATCTCAAACGACCACTATTGCGAAAGACCTGAAAACGTTTACTCATTTCCATGGAGCGATAATCGTTACTTATGATCGTAATTGCGATTGTTTTTTCTTCGCTATTTATTCACTAATGCGTTCGCATCTATTGCGAACGACCGAACGATGTCTTATTCAATGTGAACGATTTGCGAACGTTCTGCGAACGAGCAACGGTAAAAATAGGTCCAGGTCCTATATAGCAATCAACGATTTCTTGTTTGGTCGTTAATCGTTAACTGCATTTCAACCGAACGATTATCGTTTAGATTCAGACGATTTAACGATAATCTGAACAATAATCGTCTGGTGGAATAGGGCCCTTACTCTGTCTCTGCTAGCTGATTCCTGCAGCTGAGCAGTCTTGTATGTTCCTTGACAGGGCAGGTGCCTCTACAAGTTAGGGTATTTGTTATCTGAGCGCCGGTCCAATGTGGATCTGGACCGGACTCCTTCACCTCATAAATAGGCAGCATAGTCAGCAGAAAGTCGCTGGCTATCAGTTTATTAATAAGCTAAGCGTTCCTTGTTTTCCCTGTACCGTGTCTTCTGACCTTCTGCCTGTTCTTTTCTCTGACCTGCCTGCTTCCCGCCCTGACCTTACTGCCTGTATCTGACCATTCTCTGTCTTACGATTTTGTACTTTTGCTGCCCGCTATTACTGACCCGGACTGAAGACCTTGGCCTTTGTGTATTGTTTGTCTGTCTCCGTTTTGTGTCTCACTTGGTATAGCATAGGACTGTCTTGAGGCAAGTAGGTAGGTACAGGAGGTGGGTTTAGCTTTAGGTCTTACTGTTGTGTCCTGTTCCCTACCTTGGTCAGTCCCTCCTCACAGGAATATTATTGCCAATGGAATTCAAGTAATTGTTCATTGTACAGTATTAGTAACTGTACTCATTGCACTTACTGACAGCAGCTCCCTGTGTACCTCATAGAGCTAATATCAGACTCCCCTCCTCCAGGCTGTGCTGTCCTGCTCTGTGGTGATTCTGTCCATAAGATAGCAGACATGGAGGAGCATGTAACCATGCCCCGCCCTCAGTGTCTATCACTGAGCCAGAATATTTTCTTCGGGGACACTGAAGGAGGGGCATTGTCATATGCTCCTCCATGCTGGCCATCTTATGGACGGAATCACCACAGAGCAGGGCAGCACAGCCTGGAGGAGGGGAGTCTGATATTAGCTCTATGAGGTACACAGATACTGTTTATTCTAGAACTGTTTATTCTAGTTTACAAGGAAATTAATGAAAATCAATATTACAGTATTTTCTATTATGTGCATATGACCTCACCTATAAGGTATCTGTAGGAGTAAGGGAAGCAATTTTATAGCTGGGAATGACAATTGGTCAACTCTTTACTTAGTGACACTGTATGACCAGGACAAGTTATTACTCATGTTATAAAAACAAACAGTGGCTGTTTCGAAGGAACCTACAAATTTGATGCTCTAATAACAGTATTGTGGACAAACTAATATGTAATAATAAACCAAAATACTTAATTAGTCACTATTCTCTGTATTATTCTGTTCTGGTGTTCATTCTTCAAAAAAGTAAGGATAAAAGCAAAGTCTGGTGATCTTGGGCAAAGATTTCAGCAGAGAGCACTGTGTCAGTCTGAAAAGAAAACAACATTTCCTGCAGGAGATACAGCAGCTGATAAGTATGAGAAGACTTGAGATTTTTAATATAATAAATTACAAATCTATCTAAATTTCTGAAACCAATTGATTTGAAAGAAAAAGATTTTAGCTGGCTAACCCCTTTAATGAACATTCTAAACTAATACCGCTATCCCTATATTTATTGTTTTACAAGTAAAATATCTCTCTTGTTACTTTAGTGACCAGTATTAACCCCTTAACGACATCGGGCGTAAATTTACGCCCTCGGGCCCTGGTACTTAATGCATCAGGGCGTAAATTTACGCCCGATGTTTCCCCGATCGCTGTGTGTTCGCACACAGCGATCGGGGAAGATGGCCTGCTATAAATCATAGCAGGCCATCTTAGCTTCTCGGCACGGGGGGTGGTTAACACCCCCCGTGCTTACGATCGCCGCTATTGGCTGATCAATTCAGATCAGCCAATAGCGGCGATCGGAACCTTTCCGGGTCATCGGTGACCCGATGACCCGGAAAAAATGGCGGTCGGTGCTATCCGAAGACGGCACCGACCGCCATTACTGTAAAAAGTAATGGTGGTCACGGTGCCACCGCCCGATCGCCGTTCACGGCGATCGGGCCGGTGGCACGGCGATCAGAGTCCACAAAAATAGTAAATACCTGCTCTGGACCCCTCAGCTAGGTAGCTGAGGGGTCCAGAGCAGGTATTTGTACATTACTCACCTGTCCCGGGGTCCTGATCGGCGTCTTCCGGGTTTGCGGCGTCCTCGTCTTTCTGTCGGGTCTTTGGCTATTTCCGGCGGTCCCCATCGGCTTTTTTCGGCTCCAGCCTCGTCTTTTTCCGGATTTTGCGCTCTGCTGCCCTCTAGCGGCTGATATGTGTAATACACTTATCAGCAGCTACAGGGATGTTCAGAATGTAGAAAAAGTTTTTTTTTTCTTCCCCAAATTAATTTTTTTCTATTTTCCGCACCCTATCGCCGCTGAGTGTTGATCAGCATCGCACGAAAGTGCGCTGCTAATCAGCAACTCCTCCTTTTTGGCGTAGGGTGTTTTTTTTCTATATTCTACTGCCACGGTCTGCTGATAAGTGCTGCGCATAAGTGCGGCATTTATCAGCAACTCCTTTGTTGGCGTAGGTTTTTTTTTTTATACTTACTGTAAAAAAACACGTAAAAAACACTACATTACACCACACTACATTGAATAAAGTTTGACACTACACCACTACATACCCCATATACCAATCCCCGTATAAAGATGGCCCCCAGGGTGTTTTCGGTGTCGGGCGCATACGTTATTATTGCCTCTGACACCGAAACAGCCAGTGAGGATGAATGGGGGGATCCTTCTTTCCTTCATTCATCCTCATCATCCAGTGACGTTTCTGGGGGTAGCGTAGCGTAGTTTTCTGCCAGTACCGTCCCAATAAGAGATGACGGTATAAAATTCTCCAAACTCTGTGAGAGTACCTCAGGGTACACTTACAGATTTAGGGTACGTGCACACTGCGGAATGGCGAAGGATAACCCTTTGTGCATTCCGCAGCTGGCACCCGCCGGCGGACTGATGCGGGCGCTCGTCTCCACCCGTGTCATAGACTCCAATCTATGCATGGGCGGATTCCATCGTCCATCCAAAGAATCAGCACGTTGGACGGAGAGCGGAATCCGCCCGTGCATAGAATGGAGTCTATGACACGGATGGAGACGTGCGCCTGCATCACTCCGCCGATGGGTGCCAGCTGTGGAATGCACAAAGGGTTATCTGTCGCGATTCCGCAGTGTGCACGTACCCTTACAGTGTATGAAGGAAGGGACACCCAAATCCACCCCCAGATGCCCCCAGATGAACCCCCCCCCATCCTCGGAGTTAGTGGGGAGATCATTCAGGAACTGATCTTCCCACTGCTGGATAAAGGTTACCACCTGTACGGGGATAACTTTTATACCAGCACCCCCCTCTTCCGGTCCCTCGCTGCCCGAGCTACTATAGCTTGCGGCACAATCCGAAAATATCAGAGGCAGTAATAGAGCCCTAATATTTAGCAGCCATGGAGCGGACCCAGCGCTTCTGGATATGAAGGACCCCGGATCGCACCAGGACAACATTTTCCAGGTGACGTCCCCCACACTGGAGAACGGGAGACCCCAGAAGAAGTGCAGAGTGTGGGGTAACAGGGGATCAGGAAGGACACCATTTTCCAGTGTGACACCTGTCTTGATCCCCCCGGCCTCTGCATACTGGATCGCTTCAAGGCGCACCACACGTCATCGGAGTTCTACATTATCTAAATTCTGTACCTTATTCCTATTTCAGGGGTCACGTTGATCCAGGGATTATTCTGATTGCCAATATGGAGTCGGGAAGAAATTTTTCACCTGTGATGAGGCTACTGTCGTCTGCCTCACGAGGATTTTTTGCTTTCCTCTGGATCAACACAGATTGAGTTTGATGGACACCTGTCATTTTCAACCTTATAAACTAATAATTGGCCTAATACCCCCAAATAAATTAGATTTGTCCCTTTTCCCCAGCTAAATAGGTATGGCCGCCATTGCCATTAGAGGATAACATGATGCAATTACAAAGCCTCTGTGCTGCCAGGACAGTAGAAACTCCCCACAAGTGACCCCATTCTGGAAACTACACGCCATAAGGAATCTAACAAGGGGGGCAGCGGGGATTTGGCCCCCTGGTGAAAATGAAAAAAATTGTATCTTTTATTTTCTCTGCACATGTTCTACGTAAGTGCCCGTCACCAGTGGGGTCCATATGCTCACTGCACCCCTTGTTAGATTCCTTATGGGGTGTAGTTTCCAGAATGTGGTCACTTGTCGGGGGTTTCTACTGTCCTGGCAGCACAGGAGCTTTGTAATTGCGACATGGCCTCCATCCTCCATTCCGGCCTCTAAATGGCGCTCTGTCCCTTTGGTGGCTTGCCCTGTGCCCATATGGCAAATTATATCCACATGTGGGGTATTTTCGTACTCAGGGGAAACTACCCTACACGTTTTGTGTTCATTTTCTTTTTTAACCCCTTGTGGAAATGTAAAAAATCAAGGCTAGACCAACATTTAGTGTAATTTTTGTATAATTTTTACTCTAAATAATTAATCTTGTCATGATTTTTTCATTTTCAGAAGGGGCTAAAAGATAAAAAAAAAAACACTAAATGTGTAGCGCAATTTCCCCTGAGTACGGAAATACCCCACATGTGGACATAAAGCGCCATGCGGGTGCAGGGTAAGCCTCCGAAGGGAAGGAGCGCCATTTGGTTTTTGAAGGCTGGATTTGTATGAAATGGATTTCGAGGGGCCATGTTGCATTCAAAAGGCCCCTGTGTTGCCAAGACAGTTGAAATCCCCCACAAGTGACACCATTATGGAAACTACACGCTTCAGGGAATGTAACAAGGGGTGTAGTAAGCATATGGACCCCACTGGTGACGGGCACAAATGTGGAACAATGTGGCGTGAAAATGAAATATTAAATTTTTTACACTATAATGTTGGTTTAGCCTTGAATTTATCATTTTCACAAGGGGTTAAAAGAGGGAAAAAAAACTAAATGTGTAGAGCAATTCCCCCTGAGTCCATAAATACCCCACATGTGGACATAAAGCGCCATGTGGGCGCAGGGCAAGCCTCCGAAGGGAAGGAGCGCCATTTGGATTTTGGAGGTTGGATTTGGCTAGAATGGATGATGAACGTCATGTCGCATTTACAGAGCCGTCGTGCTGCCAAAACACTGGAAACCCCCCACAAGTGACCCTATTCTGAAAATTACACCCCTCAAGGAATCTAACAAGGGGTGCAGTGAGGATTTTGACCCCTTGATGACGGGCACATTTGTGCCATGAAAGTGAAAAAATGAAAATATTCCCTTTCACGTCACATTGTTCCACATTTGTGCCCGTCACCAGTGGGGTCGATATGCTCACTGAACCCCTTGTTAGATTCCTTGAGGGGTGTAGTTTCCATAATGGGGTCACTTGTGGGGGGTTTCCAGTGTCTTGGCAGCACGAGGGCTCTGTAAATGCAACATGGCCCTTGAAATCCTTTCCAGTGAAATTCAGCTTCCAAAAGCCAATTGGCACTTCTTCCCTTTGGAGGCTCGTCCTGCGCCCCCTTGGCGCTTTATCGCCACATGTGGGGTATTTCCGTACTCAGGAGAAACTGCGCTACACATTTTGTGTCTTTTTTTTTCCTCCTATCCCTTTAATAAAATGAAAAATTGAAGGCTAGAACAACGTTTTAGTGTAAAAAATAAATTTTTCTTTTTTCACGCCATATTGTTCGGAAAATCTGTGAAGCACCTGTGGGGTCCAGATGCTCACCACACCCCTTGTTACATTCCTTGAGGGGTGTAGTTTTCTAAATGGTGTCCCTTTAGGGGTGTTTTTTAGGTTTTGGCACCACAGAGCCTCTGCCAACCTGAAGTGGTACGGTCAAAAATGACCAAATATAACGGAGGCGTTGAAATTCACTAGGCGCTCCCTTATATCTGAGGCTTGTGGTTGCGTCAAATAGCGCAATAGGGCCACATATGGGGTATTTCTATAAACTGCAGAAACGGAGCAATCAATATTGGGGTGCATTTCTCTGGTAATAGGTTTATAATTATGAAAAATATTGGATTACACTGCACAGAAAATTAAAATTTTCAAATTTCTTACACACTTAGCTTTTATTTCTGTGACTCCCCTAAAGGGTTAAAAAACTTTCTGGATATGCTTTTGCAGAGTTTGGTGGGTGCAGTTTCTGAAATGGGGTGCTTTGTGGGGCTTTCTAACATACAGGCCCCTCAAATACGGCTGGGTTCACACTACGTATATTTGAGGCTGTATGTTTGAGGCTGTATAGCAACCAAAACAAGGAGTGGATTGAAAACACAGAAAGGCTATGTTCACATAATGTTGTAATTGAGTGGATGGCCGTCATTTAATGGCAAATATTTGCTGTTATTTTAAAACAACGGCTGTTATATTGAAATAATGGCAGTTATTTACCGTTATATGGCGGCCATCCACTCAATTTCAACATTGTGTGAACAGATCCTTTCTGGGTTTTCAATCCACTCCTGGTTTTGGTTGCTATGAGGACCTGACATGAGGACCAAATACAGCCTGAAATATACATAGTGTGAAGCCAGCCCCCGTCCCTAAAAATATCTGATTTTGAAATTTTACTGAAAATTTGGAAATTTGCTGCTAATGTTGCTGCTAAGCTTCCTATTGTCTAAAAAAATGAAAGATCGTTTAATAAATGCCGCCAACATAAAGTAGACATGTTGCTAATGCTATTCAACGTATAATTTATGTGGTATAACCACTTTCTGTATAAGCAAAAAAGTTTCAAAGTTGGAAAAATGCATTTTTTCACATTTTTTCACGTTATTTGGGATTTTTTCATAAAGATTCGTTATGAGTATCGACTCCAATTTACCAGAAATGTAAAGTACAATATGTCACGAGAAAACAATCTCAGAATCAGCCGGATAGGTAAAAGCATCCCGAAGTTATTAATGAATAAAGTGACACTGGTCATATTCATAAAATTTGTCTCTGTCATTAAGGCCATTTCAGGCTCTGTCCTTAAGGGGTTAAGGGTACCTTTGATCATGGACAATTGTGGACATTTGCTTTAATGGAATGCCATCACCATGTCACTTTATTGTACTTTAAAGGGTTAACTTGCACTGTGTTGTTCTGTTGTGCACTTTTGTACTGTTATGTATTATTGAACTTTGTTTTGTATGTTTAAATGTGTCTTTATGTTCACTGTTATTGCACTGTACCTGCACCACACTCTGGAAGGGGTTAATACAAAGCCAAGATATAACACAAGAAGCTAATGGTGCGTTTACACGAAACGATAATTGGCCCGATTGTACGATTAACGATGTCGGAGTAACGATTTTTTTTCATAACGATCAGCGTTTATACGGTACGATATATCGTGCGGAAAATTTGTTTTGCGATCGTTTTGCGATCCTTAAGCCTATCTCACACATTGGTTAAATCGGCGAACGACTGTTCACATGGAACGATCTGCGAACGACGAACGACGATTTGATAACTTGTTGAGAGATCAAAATGAACGATTTCTCGTTTGTCGTTTGATCGTTCGCTGCGTTTACACGTACGATTATCGTTCGAATTCGATCGTTATCACGCAAATTCGCACGATAATCATTACATGTAAACGCACCATTAGAAGCTGTAATTGCACTGATTGGCTGATTGGCCCGAGGGGAGCTGGGAGCCTCACACACAGCAGTTGCGCTGAGCAGGTAATGTATGCTCAGTGGGCTGCGGGCTGCGGGGGGTTAAATGGGCCGGGTCACATACAGGCAGTGGAATGAAAATTTTGCAGCGGGTATGTGACCCATTCAACTTCACACTACCAGGTTTCGCAACTGATTTCGCTGCAAATTTGCAGCGTGAAATCAGCTGCGGATCCGGTACGTGTGAAGCTACCCTGACATTTACTTGTGTCTATCACCTCCAGAGGAGGGGTTCTTCACTTGAATTAAGCCCATGAATTTCATACAATTGGTGTCTGCCCTGCGTTCTGTATCTACCGTTTAACCTCGAAAAATCTTCTTAAAAGTCGGGAGTTGTCTTATACGCCAAGTATAGTCGCCACATATGGTGAGGGAGCTTAAAAATGGACGCATCCCCACCGTATGGGGAGAACACTATAAAAAAAAAACAGTTAACTCACCTGTGACCCTTTCCGGCAGCCGGGCATCTCCGGTCCCGTTCCTGGCACAGGCAGTGTGATGTACACTGCCTGTGTCGGAGATCCCCAAAGCTCTCCCAGGCAGCCAAGCATCTCATCGGAGAAACTCAGAGACGCTCGGCTGCTGGGAGAGCTTCAGGAGAATAACAGAGGTGCCAGAAGTTCCCGAAGCCTCTGTCATTCTCCCCAAGCTCTCCCAGCAGCCGAGCGTCTCCAAGGTTCTCCGATGAGGCGCTCGGCTGCCCAGGAGAGCTTTAGGGATCTCTGTGCAGGCATGTACGTCACACTGCCTGCGCTGGGAACAAGACAGGAGACGCGCGGCTGCCAGAACTGTTTTGTTTTGTTTTTTTTCTTTAGCTGCGATTAACCCCTGCCTGCCTGCAGGGATTACCATTTTCCAGCGTATAAGGCGAACCCCTGACAATCTTCTTAAAAGTCAGGGGTCGCCTTATACGCTCAGTTGCCTTATACGCCGGAAAATATGGTATATGTTTAATCAGTCCTGGGCATCCCATGCCATTACTAATAGATCAAACGTTCTTCACATCTCTTAACCCTTAGGGGACACAGCCAGTTTTCATTTTTGCGTTTTCGTTTTTCCCTCCTCGTGTATATAAGGCCATAGCGCCTGCATTTTTCCACCTAGAGACCCAAATGAGCCCTTATTTTTTGCGCAACTAATTGTACTTTGCTATGGCAGATGTAATTTTTGCCTAAAATGTGCCGGGAAACCAGAAATTTTATTTTTTTTTATTTGGGGGGGGTTGTTTTTACTCCTTTCACCCTGGGGTAAAACTGACTCGTTATATATGTTCCTTAAGTTGTTACGATTACAACGATATGTAACATGTATAATTTTTATTTGATTTGATGGCTTGTAAAAAATTAAAACCTTTTAAAGAAAATATATGTTCCTTAAAATCGCTCCATTCCCAGGCTTATAGCGCTTTTATCCTTTGGTCTATGGTTCTGTGTGAGGTGTCATTCTTTGCGCCATAATGTGTTCTTTCTATCGGTATCTTGATTGCGCATATATGACTTTTTGATCGCTTTTTATTACAATTATTCTGGATTTGATGCGACCAAAAATGCGCAATTTTGCACTTTGGGATTTTTTTTGCGCTGACGCCGTTTACCGTGTGAGATCAGGAATGTAATTAATTAATAGTTCGGGCGATTACGCATGCGGCGATAGCAAACATGTTTGTTTATTAATTAATTTATTTATTTTTATTTATAAAATGGGGAAAGGGGGGTGATTCAGACTTTTATTAGGGGAGGGGATTTTGTGTTATTAAAAATACATTTTTCTTTTACTTTACACATATACTAGAAGCCCCCCTGGGGGCGCAGACCCCGGCCCGGGATGGATGCGGGGATCGCCCCCCCCCCGCAATCGCTCTGCAGGGGGGCGATCCCCCCACTAGACCACCAGGGATGAATAAAAGCAAGTATTTAGAAGCAGCTGTCAACTTTGACAGCTGCTTCTAAGTACTTAATTAGCGGGCACGGCGATCGGACCGTGCCCGCTAATAGCCGTGATCCCGGGCTACATGCGGCACCCGGGATCGCGGCAGTTCAGAGGGGGGTCGCCGCGCGACCCCCCTCTGAACTCCCATAGCGGCACGAGGACGTTCAGTAACGTCCTGGTGCAGCTATGGGTTAAACATCGGTTTTGCCTAAAAAAACATACCACAATCCCAAACAATGACATATACCACATACACTGATCTACAATTTATTAATCCTAGATTCATGACCTCCTAATCATATCCACTTCATATTGTTGAGTAGGTTACAGTAACTACAATGTCCACATTTGTAATTACCTACCAAGGTCTTCACCAACCAATTTTTCTCAGCATTATGTTGTATTTTTCCTTTCACTAGTGTATCATGTAGGCAGGGCCGATTCTAGCTTGTCTGCTGTCTGAGGCAAAAATTTTAATTTGTATTAAATTGTATTAAATTTGTATTATGAGGGTCTGTAGATGTTGTGCTGTATTATGATGTTCTGCAGCAGCTGTGCTGTATGCTGGCACTTGTAGTACAACAATTGCAGCTAAAAGATAATGTCTTTATAAAGTAAGAGGCCATTACTTTTAAAGGTGAGCAGTGCTATACAGATATCATAATGCACATAGATTATTGTAATACACCTCGGCTGCTGCAGAACCTCATTATACATCTCAGATGCCACAGAACCTCATAGCATACAGCACAGAGGAGCTGAGAGCTGGATTCTGACATAATAAATGATAAGCTACCTGTTGTGCATGAAGTGGCAGCCTGGCCCTCTGGAGACAGCAGGACAACTGCAAGTTTACAGCAGAAAAAAACTTTTAAAAAAACTGCAGCAAATATGAAATATAGAGCAGCTGAAGCTTGTGTGCATGCACTGGTATACACACTGTACATATGAGGTCTCTGCCATGATGAAGGGTCTGTGTACAAATCAGGGGAGCAGTGAGGGAAGTGCTGGAGATCTTCTAAGAGGATCAGGACAGGACAGATTGTTATGGTCCTAAGCCTGTGTTTTCTGTCTGCCCTGTAAGAACTGAGCAGCCTGTCACTATGGACAGACTCTCCACTCTTACTCTTTTATCCCCGACTGCTGAGAACATGTTATAGGAGCCAGGACACACTAACTGCATGGGAGACGCAGAGCCCTTCTATACAACTAGGAGGAAGGGAGGGAGGGGGGGGTTAACCCTTGGATGACACTGACAACAAAGAACAGTAGTGCAGGGCAGCTGTATCTCTACTGCCAGGCATTCCTGCTCTTTGCAAGACTTATCTCCTGGTTGCCCTGTAACATAGATCAGTGTCAGGGATTACACTCACCTTAGCTTTTAACTTTGCCCACCAGTGCTGCATGCCAGGAACAGATCGATGGCCTGTATGAGCAGCTGTCTGCTCTCAGAATACTGCCCCCTGCAGCCGGGGAGGTGCCCTGTCTGCTGCAAAACGCTATCTGCTCTGCCACAGATTACACAGATGTTGGACACTGCTTGGGGAGGAAGCTGAGACAGGGACACAGCACACTGTTAGGAGGTCTGGGCTGCAAATGACAGCAGCAGGGAAGATTCTGCCGCCCCCTGCAGGCTCTCAAAATCTGCCGCCTGAGGCGGCATCCTCATTCTGCCTCGTGGCAGAAACGGGCCTGCATGTAGGTATAATGTTACTGCGTGGTTACAGAGGTTTTGATGCTGTGTGACAGGAGAGCTGACCATATAATAGGAGCACCCCCAGGATTCTCTGCTACTGAATGTGGATGCGCAGCAGTTGTATACATGCACCATGAAGACTTGTCCCACTCCATGTGAGCTCAGAAATGGCTGTAAATCAATATCAAGCCATGTCTGTATATGAGAATATATTGCAAAACTGTTTGCAGTCACAACCCCTGTTGATTTCTTTAAACATTTTTTCGAGTCTTTCATTCCAATAAAAATTACTTTACAATCACCAAAGCTTTTAATAGGGTGTAACCCATTAGGCACTGGAGCTTAATTCACATTTTCTAAGGCTACATTCAGACGTTTTTTGCACGGTCCACATATACAGACAGGACCTGACTTCGGAACTCCCAGTATCATCATTCGTTATGATGCCCAGAGCTTGGAAGCTGTTGCGCTACTGTACTGACACACTGCCTTTAAGGACAGTAATAGTCAATAGTTATGTCACTAGCAGCTTTTTCTAAACAGTCTGTTCCTTGAACACAAAAAGATTTTAATAGCTCTGCCTGCAATGCCACCCCATTGGGGCCAACATTTTTACTATAAACATGGCAACACAGCGGGCCGAAAGCCCAGATAAGCCAGGATATCCCCGGAAAATTATAAAACGTAACTTATAAAACGTAAACGTAGAAAATGTAACTTTTAATATATAATAAATTGTATGAGAATGTGATGTTAAAACCACTACACCACAGTCCAACACAGTATATTGTCTGTGTCCACTATACAGTGGTACTGAAATAAACTCAGGATAGCTGCAGACTACCTAAGCTATACAGGACTGTGGTAGTAGAATTTAAAATCTGAACACCCCCACCACTTCTACAAATTCTACTACCACAGTCCTGTGTAGCTTAGGTAGTCTGCAGCTATCCTGAGTTTATTTCAGTACCACTGTATAGTGGACACAGACAATATACTGTGTTGGACTGTGGTGTAGCGGTTTTAACATCACGTTCTCATACAATTTTCTTATTTGTTATATATTAAAAGTTAAGTTTTATATTTTTTCGGGGATATCCTGGATTATCTGGGCTCTCGGCCCCCTGTGTTGCCATGTTTATAACTTAAATAGCCTGGAATCCCCGATTTGAAAGGCACATTTTCTTTTGAGTTGTAACATTTTTACTAGACATTTTTTTTTTTTTTTTTACCATTAATATATTTGGATCTATTGGGATTTCTTTCTTATTTTTCCTCCAGGTGCTCCTCATTTTCTGTTTTAGCTAGCCTAATGATGTTCTTTCAACTTTCTACTACTAACTTCATAGTTTATAAATACAACTCCTAGATCTTTAGACATGTAATTGATTTTAAATGATAAAAAATTATTCAATGATAAAGAAATAAATTTTTTTTTCTTCTTCTTGTAAGCCATGTAGGCGTAGATTTTATTTTATATTATGTAGTTGTATCCTCTACCAACAATCCTGGGAAATTATCCTTAATAATAATTAATTTTTATTTATATAGCGCCAACAGATTCCGCAGCACTTTACAATTCTGGGGTACATACATAGACAAAAAATAGACATTACAGAGATAAACAAGTAATTATCCATACATGAGGAGTGAGGTCCCTGCTCGCATGCATGAGCTTACACACTATCAGGAGGGGGTGCGAGACAAAATGGCAGAGGGGCAAAGTGCTTCATTGTTCTTATGGTCCGGCCATCATTATAAATAAGGCAGTGCAGGTAAGGGTGGGTGAGCCTGTCACCAGCCAATGCCTGCATGCACAGGTCTAAGTGCTTAAATGCTTGGTGTGTGTGTGCATGTATGTGTGCATGTATGTATGTATGTGTGCATGTATGTATGTATGTATGTATGTGTGCGTGGTGGAGGTAGGTAGGTGTGTGTGTGTGGGGGGGGGGGGGTAGCAGTCAAAATTAGAGAACCTGGTAAGCCTGCTTGAATAGATGAGTTTTGAGGGCACGTTTGAAGCTTTGTGTATTGGAGGTAAGTCTGACAGTCTTGGGTAATGCATTCTATAGAACTGGTGCAGCTCGGGTGAAGTCCTGGAGACGGGAGTGAGAGGTGCGGATTAAGGTGGATGTTAGTCTTAAGTCATTAGAGGAGCGTAGGACGGTAGACAGAGATGAGGGAGGAGATATAGGGAGGTGCAGCACTGTGGAGGGCTTTATGGGTGAGCAGGAGGAGTTTCTATTGAATCCTGTGTTTAATAGGGAGCCAGTGTAGTGACTGGCACAGGGGGGAGGCATCTGTATAGCGGCTGGACATGGAGATGAGCCTGGCCGCTGTATTGAGAATGGACTGGAGAGAGAAGAGTTTAGGGAAGGGAGGCCGATTAGTAAGGAATTGCAGTAGTCAAGACGGGAATGGATCAGAGCGACAATGAGAGTTTTAGCAGATTCGACAGGAAGGAAGGAACGGATTTTAGAGATGTTTTTTAGATGCAGATTACAGGAACGTGAAAGAGATTTAATGTGAGGAGTGAAGGAAAGATCTGAGTCAAACATAACCCCAAGGCAGCGGGCTTACTGTGTAGGGGTTATGGTCGCACCACAGACAGAGATGGAGATGTCAGGTGGAGGGTGTTTAGCAGAGGGAGGGAAGACACGAAGCTCAGTCTTAGCAAGGTTTAGTTTTAGGAATAGGGAGGACATAGCGTTAGAGACGGCAGACAGACAGTTACTGGTGTTCTGTAGAAGAGCGGGGGTGATATCACGGGAGGAGGTATACAGCTGGGTATCATCAGCATAGAGATGGTACTGAAAACCAAACTTGCTGATGATTTGTCCGATGGGTTAAGTGTAAAGTGAGAAAAGGAGAGGACCCAGGACTGATCCCTGAGGAACCCCGACTGTAAGGGGGAGAGAAGATGAGGTGGAGCCAGAAAGTGATACGCTAAAGGAGCGGTCAGAGAGATAGGAGGAAAACCAGGAAAGAGCAGAGTCCTTGAGGCCAATAGAGTGGAGTGTGGAGAGGAGGAGCTGGTGGTCTACAGTGTCAAAAGCTGCAGATAGGTCTAGGAGAATGAGAAGTGAATGGTCACCTTTAGATTTGGCAGTGAGGAGATCATTACAGACTTTAGTAAGAGCAGTTTCTGTAGAGTGGTGAGGACGGAAACCGGACTGAGGGGGGTCAAGAAGAGAGTTGTCAGAGAGGTAGCGGGTTAGGCGGGAATAGACCAGAAGTTCCAAGAGTTTAGAGATAAAAGGAAGATTAGAGACAGGTCGATAGTTGGCAGCACAGGAGGGGTCTAGGGAGGTTTTTTAAGTAATGGAGTGATGGTGGAGTGTTTGAAAGTCGAGGGGAAGATGCCAGAGGAGAGGGAGAGGTTGAAGATTTAAATAAGGTAAGTAATGACAACAGGAGAGAGAGACTGGACAAGGTGTGAGGGAATAGGGTCACTAGGGCAGGTGTTGGGGCGAGAGGAGGAGAGGAGTCTGTCACTGGCTCAAAGGCTGAGAGGGATGAGGAGGAACAGTGAGAGGAAATAGGATTAATATTACCTGGGGAATGGGAGATGATCTCCTGGCGGATTGTGTCTATTTTATCCTTGAAGTAGTTGGCTAAGTCTTCAGCACAGAGGTTAGTGATGGGTGTCTGAGGTTTGGGTTTAAGGAGAGAATTGAGGGTATCAAAGAGGCGTTTTGGGTTATGGTAAAGAGAAGAGATCAGAGTGGTGAAGTAGGATTGCTTAGCAGAGTGAAGAGCAGAGTAGTAGCTTTTAAGCATAAACTTGTAATGTAGAAGGTTGGCTGTTGTCTTGGATTTCCTCCACAGACGTTTGGCACACCTAGAACACCGTCTAAGAAAACAAGTTCTGGATGTGTGCCAGGGTTGTGGCTGTCTGTGTCGGGCTGTTTGGGGTATAGGCGGTGCTAGTTTGTACAGGGTGGTTTTGAGGGTGTTGTGGTATTGTTTGGCAGCAAGATTAGGACAAGAGAGGGAAGAGGTGGGGGGCAATGATGACTGTACGGTATCTAGCAGTTGTTGGGTGTCTATAGCACGTAAGTTCCTATATGTGAGTGAGGTCGGGGTGTCAAGAGGAGGACGAGAATTTGTTATGATAAAGGAGAGGAAGTTGTGGTCAGAGAGGTCAGTGGTTAAGTTAGTAAAGTGGGAAACTGGGCAAAGTCTGGAGAAGACCAGGTCCAGGGTATTCCCACCCTTGTGGGTGGGAGAGTTAGAATGCTGAAAGAGGCCAAGGGAGGAGGTTAGAGAAAGAAACTGAGCGGCTGATGGGGAGATTGGGTTGTTAATTGGGATGTTAAAATCGCCCATGATTAAAGCAGGAATATCGGAAGATAGAAAGTAAGGAAGCCAGGTAGAGAAGTGATCAAGAAACTTAGTAGGTGAGCCAGGGGGGCGGTAAATGACTGCGACTCTCAGGGAAAATGGACGGAAGAGTCATACGGTGTGAACTTCAAAAGAGGAGAATGAGAGGGGGAATGACCTGGTAAGTGCAGTCTGGGGAGAGAAGTACACCCACTGCTCCACCATGCCTGTTATCAGGTCTAGGGGTATGGGAAAGGTGTAAGCCACCATGGGTCAGAGCGGCGGGTGAGGCTGTGTCTGACTCTTGTAGCCATGTTTCCGTGAGAGCCAGCAAGTCGAGTGATTTATTGATAAACATATCATGAACTTCTGTAAGTTTGTTACAGACAGACCGGGCGTTCCAGAGAGCACAGTTGATGCTGATAGGATCCGGCAAGCAACGGATCCTGACCAGGTTACGGGGGTTTCTGAAGGAGGTAGGTGAAGAGAAGCTGTTAGTGAAAGAGGGAGGACCAGGGTTAGGAGAAATGTCTCCTGCTGCAAGAAGGAGGAGAATTGTAAGAGACAGTAGATGATTTAGTGACTTATGAGGACGGTTTCTGTTCAGAAAGGTAAAAAATGAGTGTGAGCAGTACATAGGTGACGGAAGGAGAGAGGGGCTGAAGTGGACCGAGTCCACAGGGGGAATGGGTGGGGGATAGGTCTGTAGACATAGGATTAGCAGGTATAGAGAGATAAACAGCATGATGAAGGTAGTAAAAATGTATTAAGTGGTTAGTAGGTCTATGGAATACAGGTGCAGTACTCACAGGTTTCTTATGGTTTCCTTCTGGTCTAATTCTAAAGTGTTCACTTATGAGGTCACTTGCGATGGAACGAACGATGGAGTATTCAAAAGACCAGTGTGCCCACTCTTATAGTTGTATGGCTATGATTAAATGACTCATAAAGGCTGAGGTCAGGCCCAGGTGTCAATTTAGGAGGGGTGATTAGTGGTGAGAGTGGGGCTATCAGAGGGCACAGGGCTAGTGGGATGTTACAAACAAGGCTAAATGAGGGGTAATAAAAATCAGTGAAGCCATACTAGACACAAAACAGATACAAAACAGCAAAGAAAAATTTGATGAGGGCGATAGTAACTCAATGACTGACATACCAAATACAACAAGCAGATACAAATGGCAGGGTCTGTTAGGATGGGAGGAGTGGTAGTGCAATTGCCGACATACCAAATACAACAAGCAGATACAAATGGCAGGGTCTGTTAGGATGGGAGGAGTGGTAGTGCTTCAGCAGATTTAGGAACTTTCTTCCTTAGGCTATACTAGTAAAACATTTTCTGTACTAGCATAATTATTTTTAGTCTACATCAGGACGGTTGAAATCCCCTACAATGACTAGACTTCCCTTGTAGGCAGCCTGTTCCTTCTTCTTGTACAGTTCAGCCTCAGCCATCTCATCTGTGTTAGGACATTTATAACATATTCCAGTAATGACATTGTCTATTTCTGTCTGAAGCTCCACCTATATTGATGTTACTCTATTACCAAGTTCATCCATCATATCATCTGTTCTGAACAGATAAAGGATGAAGTTAAGATGGGTGATGTTAAATAAGTTGTGTAAACATGTTAACTACATTTTTGTTACTCAAGAATGATGTGCAGCTCTCAGCTGTATCATAGCGGGCAATTTCATTGAGCCATCCTATTAAAGATGCACACTTTTCTTCTTTACTAATTTATGATCTATTGACTTGTGGAGAAATGTAATTGTTCCAGTCCAGTGCAGAGTTGGCACCAGAAGAAGTGGGAATAGAAGCATATAAAGGGTATAGTATGTAGTGTTTGAAAGGTACTGCTGTAGAGCAGTACATGTGTTCTGATATTTTTTCAATATTCCATTATTTAGTAACACTTACACATTCATAATCTAGTTACCATACTCAAGTTAACTTTCTTTTTGTAAAATAAGTCAGCTAAAATAATAAAGGGTGCCAACAGTCACTATTAGTAAAAATAAGAGCAAGATTAAGTCCTGGGCAATTCTTCCACCAGGAGACTGCTGTTGCATGTCAGTAAAAAGCTCTGTGAAGCTATGTCTGGAATCCAGATTCTGAGTTCACCTCCAGGTGACTGGCTGCTTTTTTAGTGGGTCAGAATGAATGTAAAATTTTTCACTTGAGATGCTTTCAGATCTCAAATCAAGTGTGCTGCAGATGGAGATCGTTCCCCTCCTTAAAGGCATATAGTACTTCTCATTACAAGCCGTAGAATGTATTTAGATGTGGTGGTGGTGACAAGAATTTAATATGAATAATAAAATAAGACAAAATAAAAATAAGACAAAAAGACTTAGGGTACAAACCCACACACCGTATACGCAGCAGATACGCAACAAATACGCAGCAGATTTGATGGTGCAAATTTGATGCTGTGTTCAGTTATTTAGATCTAATCTGCTGCGTATTTGCTGCGTATTTGCTGCATATCGCAGCAGTAAATACGCTGCATATACGGTGTGTGGGTTTATACCCTAAAGCTTCATTGCTGAGATTTCAGAAATAGTAATTGCCATTGAATTACAGCCCTCTTAAAGGGACGGCAGGTGGCAGGAATGGTGACAAAACACTTATTCTGAAAATGCAACATCTTTGATTTTACAATTTGTAAATTGGCTGGAAATTCAGAAGGGCACAAGATTTGTAATCAATAGGTGGAGTGAAAAGTGGTGAATAAGGTAAGGGTTTGTACAGACAGCTGGGATAGAAAGCTTTGTCTCCTTAAATACATAATCACTCTTTTTATTCACATGGGACTTAATCAGCATGCTGAAGAAAAGGCAAAGCCTGAAAGAAGAAACTGTGCCTTGTTGGTTTTTCTATTCATTTTTTTTTTTTACAAAAAGATGAATCGGATTTCAGCAAGTCGTTAAAGTAAATGAGAGAAACTAAATTTAAAGTATTCTGACAGTAAAAAAATCTTCTTTTTACCCTATGCTTTAATACTGGTATATATTAAACGACTGGACATATAAGACAACCCCCAACTTTTGGGATATACTGGCTGTATAAGACTACCCCTCCTCCAATGCACACCAAATAAAAGCAGCGAGATCTGAGAGGCAGAGAAGGAGGTACTGTAATACCGATAGGATACAAGGGAGGCCAGGCGGGTGAAAGAGGTGTGTTTTTCTGGGCACAGCACCACTGTATCTCTTTTTTCCCTCCCCCTGACACCTGCAGCTTGCTCTGCCATTCATACAATTGCTGCATACGGCAGGGATGTGGCCGTTTTTGAGCTCCCCCAACCATATGCAGCGACTGCAGATTCTCCAGTCTAATTCAGAGGATTTTCAGCTCCCATTCTATAAGACAACACTGGGCGTATAAGACGACCCCTGACATTTAAGAAGACTTTCCTGGGCTAAAAAGTAGTCCTATATGCAGGAAAATACTGTACTTAAAGATATTGGTCTTAAAGCTCTTAAGCAATTATGAGGGGGGGGGGGGGGGGGGAGAAGTTCCTGGCTTTCCCCCCTTCCAGCTGGAATTATAAAATGACTTTGGTACCATATGAAAGCATGATAGCTTGTTGTGTAACTGTGCGAATATCAGATGCTTATTATTTTTATAACTATTTTTAATTTAAGGTAGAACTTGAGATGGCAGAGGCAAAAGCAA
This sequence comes from Dendropsophus ebraccatus, assembly GCF_027789765.1. Lineage (NCBI taxonomy): Eukaryota > Metazoa > Chordata > Amphibia > Anura > Hylidae > Dendropsophus > Dendropsophus ebraccatus. The sequence continues at coordinate 110,846,540 of NC_091454.1, read as the reverse complement.
GTTTCGTGTCTGTATTTACGGGTCGTCATGAAGTTTTTGTTTCTCAAGGGAAAGTTGCAAAGAACACTCAAACTGTTAAAAACAGTAGGGAAGAAGTGTATTTGCTACAGTACTATGTACACAATAATGCGCTGCTTGACAAAGCATGCATGACAAAGTGGAGTGCTTCCACGAAACGTCGCAATATCCGACGTCTGCTCCCGCGACGCCCATCATCTCCATGAGGACGGCAGTGCTCTGATTGAGCCGTAAAAGGACTTTTTGTCTCTCAGACAGCATCGGAACCATATGAGCACGAGTGTTGGGTGATATACCTTATGTGCATTGTTATCCTGATACATTGTTTGGATAAAGAAACTGAAAAGTATTTTTGGTGTGTATCTTCTATTTCATTTGCTACAGTACTGTCAAAACCTGGGCTTCTTGTTTCAAGACTGCGCATTTCATCGCTAAAGATTAACCCCCACAGTTGGTGCCTAGAAACCTCAACAGATGCGGCAACAAGCTTGTGCCTCTGTCATCTCAGTTTCTACCAGAAATTAAAAATAGATATATGATTTGTATACATATGATATTTGCACAGTTAAGCTATGTTCACACATTGTATGACACCGCCCGTTTCGTGACCAGGCTGGGTCACGTAACGGCCGGTGTCAGATAAGATCATCCCGGATGGTACTGCAGTACCGGCCAGATGATCTTTAGCGCCGCTGAGTTCTGAGAGCCGCGCGCTTCATTGTGTGCCCTGACAGGTTCTCTCCGGCCGCTACTCAATGAATAGTGGCCGCAGAAAACTGACATGTCAGTTTTTTTTGCGGCGCCGCTAGAGATCCCGGCAGGGGTGTATACTATGTGTACACATTCTGGCGCTCTGTATATTTTCGTATTAATCATGGCCGTTGTTGCAATCGGCAACAACGGCCATACCTTTACGAAAATATACGTTGTGTGAACATGGCCTTACATAAGATATCAACCTTTCACATGGCACCAAATTAATTTTTCAATTCCAACTCTCTCTCTGACTGGAATGCTGTTTATACACTGTCTTCTCTCACTAGCCCATTGCATACAGCATTGGTTGAAGACAACACACCAGTAATCTTCAACCCCAACTTCCAGCACACCCTTAGCACCTGCAACATTGCCATTTTTCTGTTTTGGCCTGATAGGGAGTACAGTCATAATGATTGTTTCAGCTAAATTAACTTCTCAGAAACCAATTACAAGCTGTTATCCTGTCAGAATACTCTACCAGAAGTGGTATATTTATCATCAGTTCCCGAGAAGACAATTTAGTATTGACAACCAATATGGCTGCAGTTCCTGTCACTCTTTCAAAAATATCAGCTGCATATGACAATAAAAAGGTTTCAGTAAATAAAAAAGATAGACATAGTAAATCAGACATGGACACCATTTGATAATATATGACAAGTTGTAGGTTTTGGGGAAATCCTCTTTGAGGTATAATTTACAAAATTTCACAGCAGCCCATAATCAGTGATAAAATTGCTGTGTTGCTGGCAACTTGGTAGGTGATATTTCCAAGTTAATTACAGGAACTATATATATTTCATGCACAGCAACCCCAGCTGGCTAAAAACCTGGACCATCTGTCGTTTAACAATAAGACCTCTAATTTTTCTGCCAAAAGGAACTTCTCAAACTTTAAGTATTTTTAGCATGGTCTTGGATAATAGTATATTATAGTATAGCTGTACTAGTAACAAATATTTAATGTGATGGATCCAACCTCACAGTTATTCAGTGAAAATAACTACAGTACATTACATTTTTCAAATCTTTTGCATATCAATGACAGTAAAAGGTAAGAAAGTATATATATATATATATATATATATATATATATATATATATATATATATGTATATTATAGGATATGGGCTGGAAAGTCTGTTTTGGAAAGATAAGAGCTTTCATTGTAAAAGGTGACACATCTCTGTTCAAATAAGCTCATTTTCTGCCAGTGGAAACTGACAATGTGAGACGCCAAAGCGAAATGAATCATCAGGTACAGAAGGCCTGTGCCTATAATACCAGAGGTTTTTTACAACTTTCTTTGCACAGCATACCTATTAGGTTATTTATTGGAAAAGAAAAATGAACCGATCCTAGATGTAAGTGAGCTGTAGGGTATATTCTATCCTTTACAGCCAGAAAAATAAAGGGTCAAAATATAAAATGTGATTGCTTCTCAGTGCAGCACTATAAGCTTATAGGTGCTGTGATACATATTTAAAATTGTCTATGGTGTATAGTGTTTCTTAAGTCTGCAAAAGATGTTATACTTATCAGAATATGAAAGCACCATGCTAGTTGTCACCAAATCATAGGTTTGAAATTAACACAATTTCTAAAGGTTCTGTCAACTCTATGGGGGAGATTTATCAAAGGGTGTAAAATATTCACTGGTGTGAACGGACCACAGCAACCAATTACAGCTCAGCTTTCAGCAGTTTACACCAGTGTATACTTTACACCCTTTGATAAATCTCCTATATCTCTATCCCAATTCAATGTTTTAGGTTTTCAACAATATACATAAAATACACATAGGGCGACATGTATCATCCGGCGTACGGATGATTTTCGGCAGAAAGTGCCGATTTGCATATTTTTTTATTCGCAAATGGCCGATTTGCGAATAAAATATTCGCATATCGGCACTTTCCGCCGAGTACGCCGGGGGCGGGGAAGGGGTGTGGAGGGGGCGTTACAGGGGGCGCGAACTCAGAGTCTGCGCGATTTATCATTTTTTCCGCACAAAGATACGCCGAAAACCTACTCCACCTTTCAGGTGGCGTAAGTTTTCGGCTGTGCGCACCGTCGCGCACGGGATTTATGTAGAGGCAGTCCGCCTCTACATAAATCTCTATAGCGCCGGAGATGCGGGGACATTTATAAGTCCGGCGTAAAAAACGCCGGACTTAATAAATGTCCCCCATAGTGTGTTACATGCATAGGTACAGTGAATGACCAAGGGAAAATGTAGGTTTTAAAAAAATGTCAATTAGCTTGTCATTCAATTTCCGCCATGGACAGCAGTGGACGTTGGTGGATCAGCAGTGTAAACTCAATTTCTCCAAGGACAGCAGTGGACATTGGTAAATGAGGATCCATGAGCTACAACCACAGCCGACTGCCCGACTCCAGAAAGCCAATCACCTTATATAGAGGGTGAGGGGGGTTGCTGACATCACAGTGGGGCTTACTGGTAATTGGAAGGGTGAAAGGGATTATGGATAATCCCTTGCTCCTGCCAAAATGACAGTACTGTAAGCGAGCATGTGAATTTACTGTGGCCGCCATGTTTCACAAATTTGTGAAGCAAATTGGTGAATCGCAATGAGGCAAATTAAATGCCTGATTCGCTGGAAATTGGAATTCATCAGATTCGCTTCGCTCCTCCATAGTTTTGAAGTAAGCTCAAGAGGTGAGCTTGCTTCATAGAGAGTGAGGATTGGCTGCTATCAGCAGTCGGCGCCTTACCATTAATGACGAGACACGGCGATCACGCTTAAGCAAGCCATTAACCCCTTAAATGCAGAAGCATTTAAGTGACAGTGACAAGAGCTGCGCTCTTGTTACTGTTCGATTGGGATACTCGCAGTGTGATTGCAGGAGTCCTGATCATCTCCCCTGACTGACAGAGGTCTAATACTTACCTCTGTGCAGTCAGTTCGGCATTCTTCTATGGGAAAATCGCAGATAACACTGATTAATGCTATGCAATGGCATAGCATTGACGAGTGTATGTAATCTAACGATTGCTTGTAATAGTACCCTAGGGTGACTTAAAAAATGTTAAAAGAAAGTGTACATTTAATATAAAAAAATAACAACCCCTCATATTGTAATGGATGGTCTAAGCACAATTTGGTGGTTCCCCTCTATCACCGTGGAGTGCTGGCTTTCCAATCCACTAAATAGTAAACTCTGCCTCGAGTGCTTGATATCAAAGATCTCTTTAACCTCGTAGACATCTTCAGTGTCAGACACTGGGGTAGGAGAAGTGATTTTGAGTACCAGTAAAGGATAAATACCTTGGGGAGAGATGTGTAAAATGAGTTGGGAATACACAGAGATGGAGGCAAACAGGGCTTGTAAGAAACGTGATTCATATGTCTTATGGTGCATTTACATAAAACGATTATCATTTGAATTTTCGTGATAACAATCGGAATTGAGCAATAATTGGCTTGTGTAAACACAACGAACAATCAATCGATGAACGAAAAATCGTTCATCATGATCTTTCAACAAGTTCTCAAATCGTCATTAGTCGCTCACTGAAAATTCGTAGATCGCTTTGTGTAAACAGTCTTTCACCGATTCACCCTATGTGTGAGATGGGCTCAAGCGATCTTAAAACGATCGCAATAATGATTTTTTCAAACGATATATCAGTCTGTCTAAACACTGATCGTTATAAAAAACACATCGTTACTTCGAAATCGTTAATAGTTTGATTGGGCGAATTATCGCTCCGTGTAAACGGACCATTAGTATGGTGAAGGGTCTGCCCTAAGTAATAAGGTTCCAACTTTAAACTAAGGACCCGTAAGAGGATATTCTTAGAAGACAGACAGACTTTGTCTCCAGGTTGAAACTTGGGTTTCTTGTCGGATTGCTTTTTGATGTTAGCAGATTCTCAGAGAAGGCTTTGACGAGCTTGAAGCCAAATCTGGGCAAAGTCACAAACTTGTCTCTCAATGGCTGGAATTTTAATAGTGAACTTGGCCCATGGAAGCAGAGGGACCCAATAGACAAATTTACATAAGGAGGCAAAGATAATTGCCCAGAGTGTGATGTACCAATTCTACCTGGCCGTTGGATTGAGGATGGTAGGCCGAAGGCAGATTCAGCTTGATTTGGAACTTGGTGGTGAATTGAACCGTATGGGTTGGCACACTATGCACATGGATGGTGATAAATAGGGAAGCTAGTTTGGTTGCCGAAGGCAGGCCTAGAAGAGGAGAAAAATGTGCCATATTGGAAAATCGGTACACCGGGACCCAGATTACAGAGAAGCCTGAGGAGAGAGAAAGATCAATGATAAAAGCTATGGCAATATGCTACCATGGAATCTCCGACACAGGTAGTGGCAACAGGAGACCTGCAGGCATCCTGGATCTGATCAAAAAGCTCTGAAATGAATGTGAGCAGACATCGGTTCTTGACAGTGATATTATTCAGTCCCCTTTAGTCAATACAGTCAAGAACCATCCTATTTTTCTCCATGAAAAAGAAACCTGTCCGAGTTGGAGATGACGACTTGCGAATGAAACCCCTCTCAAGGTTTTCCTTGATATAGGCTGATGTTGCCTTTGTCTCGGGCCATGAGAGTGGGTAAACTCTGCAATGAGGAGGGGTAGTACCGGGCATCAAGTCGTTGGGGCAGTAATATAGCCGATGCAGTGGAAGAGTCTCTGTCTGCTTCTTATAGAATACATGTGCAAAGTCATGATAGGGTGCAGGCAGAGACGAGGGTACCAGCCAGTTGGCTGAAGATTAGAGGCTCCCACTAAAAGAGGTGATTACAGTAGCAGAAGACAGGAAACATGGCATTGCTGTCCCCAGCGTGTCACCTCTCTGGTACTCCAGTTGAATGTGGTTCATGTTTCCGTAGCCATGGCTTACACAGAAGTATGGTGTTAATGGAGCCCAGGAGAGCCAAAAAAAGAAATGTCGTCTTGATGTAAAACCCCCACCTGCATCCCGAGAGATTGTGTGCAGTGGCAGGCGATGGCTTGAAATGTTCTGGAGCATCTGGAACAATTATTCCTGGCGAGCATCTTGGCAGGCAACCTCTGCAGCTAAATCAGGAAAGTTGGGAAGGGCAGCATTGATTAGATCCATGGCTCAGTTGTACAGTAATGGATGGTCCAAGCAAGAGAAGGTGGATCCCCTGGATCATCGAGGAGTGCTGGTATACCTTTACCGAGGAATGGAGTGTGGTTTTCAACTGCACCTGGCGCAAGGCTGGTTGGAAACTCCCAGGTCGCTACCCTCAGGAAAGGATCTTGGTGACCACCAACTGAAGAATTGAAGGAGTGCTGGAGTCCGGGAATAGGAACACTTCCTCCATGGTAGAAGTGCAGATGCAATGTTAGGACATAGTTCAGTCTGAAGTTGAGGTGGAACTAGGAATGGACTAAGATCCAAATAGCTAGAAGATTGCTAGGAAATAGCAAATAGCAGCACAGACATATTTGCTGACTTACAAAGAACTAAGAAAAGAGTTGAGGAGGTAGAGACTATATATACCCTCAGGAGAACATGCCAGAAGTCTCTGTAGCCTGTGGGCTGAGCTTACAAATAGAGGTGGACAGTGTGCTGTTACACATTATATATATCGTAGCCTTTGCAATTGTCTAACCTTTTAAGCTATAACATTTCTATTCCCATACAATGATCGGCATAAACGGTAAGGCTAGGTTTACACTGTGTTTTTGCAATCCATTTTTTTCATCTGTTTTCTCCAAAAACGGATGAAAAAAACGGATGCATTCGTGTGCATCTGTTTTTCCATTAACTTCCATTGTAAGAAAAAAACGGATCAAAACAGATCCGTATTTTTTGGACGGACACAAAAACGTAGCTGACACTACTTTTGTGTCTGTCAAAAAAAACACGATCCGTTTTGATCTGTTTTTCTTACAATGGAAGTCAATAGAAAAACGGATCAAAACGGATGCACACAAATGCATCCGTTTTTTGCAAAAAACGGACTGCAAAAACGCAGTGTGAACCTAGCCTAACAGAACCAAAACACTGGGATTGTTGAATTTTTGTTACATTATCTATAATTTTTCTTTTTTAATAAAAAGCAATCAAAATCTCCTATCAACACAAATGTGTTATTAAGAAAAACGAGAGCTCATGGTACAAAAAGGATTCCCACAATCATCCGTGTAGGTGAAAAAATAAAAGCGCTATTGATCTTAGAAGGCGAGGAGAAAAAAACACAAAAATGAAAAATGGCCTGGTCATTAAGGCCAAAATCGGCTGCAGAGGCAGGGGGTTAAAGCGAACCTGTTCAGCAGCCTAATTAAAAATCGGCATACGAGTACACTGGTCTTCATAAATTCCCCCCTTTATGTTTTACCATACTTGCCCCCTTACACCATCATTAGTTCCTTCTGGCTGTCCCGTGTCCACTGCTTGTACTCATGTTACCCAATCTCCTAATCCTCCCCAAACTTAGCTAAGCATCTCAACCTAATCCACTACTGCCCCGAGTCCCACTTGACCCGTCTGACCATGGGCACCTAATTACACACTAACAATCCTTATATTAAGAGTACCTAACATATACCACCAGAACTTCAGGCCAGTTGTTTCCTCTACATGGACCCTATTCTGGTCCCTAGGATACACCTTCTTTGGCCTGCTGTTCGTCACAACCAATTCCAGCGGTATTCGGTCTATGATTCCTAACCCTCAGATTGAGCGAGTGTCATCATTACCACTGCCTTTATTCACTCTAGGTGCGCCTACCCTATATATCATGGAGAAGCCCTCCTATATATATATAATTTACCACTGTCCATCTGCAGGCATCTTTGTCTGCCAGACCCCCCAATTCAATCATTCTACAGCAGGCCCTCACCCTAATTTGTCACCACCTTCCCGCCAACTATTTTCATCAATTCACGTATGCTATAGGTTTAACCATTTTAGAAGCAGGCGTACCTTGAAATGGCTGTTGCCCTGTTCATTGCCTCTGTAACGATAGCCACTTTGAACTAAACTAGAGTTTGTTACATTGGTGCTAAGTGCCGTCATCATTTGTGTACCTATCTTTTGGTTGACAGGCAATAAAACCCTTTAATATAGGAGTATTGCAGCATGCTAAACAAACAGAAGATCACACAGTAAAGTCCATAGAGTAAAAAAAAAAAAAGAGCAGAAATTTGTCAAAGGCTGCGTCTAACATAGACCAGAGAAAGTCGCAAGTGAACAGAAGGAGAGCCATTGTGTAGTGCATTGGTATTAATGCCTAATACCTGCATCTAAGTGTAAATTGTAGCTAAAGGGAGAGTGTTACAAAGAAAACTGGGTCCTTACTGACACAGGCCATGTTCACACACTGTAAAATAAGGGCAACCATTTTAATTGAAAATATTGGCCGTTGTTTTCAGTCTTCAATGATTTTCATTAAACACTGTGTAAACAATAGCCATAAGTTCACACAATGTGCAGAATAACGTCCGCTGTTCGCATCTGTCATTAAGTGAGTGAACAGCAGCCATTATTTAATGTTGTCCAGACATGCTGCCATAGTATGTTAAACAACGGCCATGGTTTAACACTCAAAAAAGCAGCTGTGGTTTTGAGTATTAAATAACAGCAGTTGAAAAACTTTGTGTAAACATAGTCATATTATGTAAAATAAAACATATTTCCAATGTACAAGCATTTCCTAAAATGTATCATATGAAAGATATAGACTCACTAAACCCCCCACGCGCTTTTTTGTTCCATTATCTGTTGCCCTTGGTTAAAGTCCACTGGGCATCCACTTCTGTCACACATGGTCAGTTCAATTGTCTTAGAAAAAAAACGCCGGAGTTGCCCTTTAAGGGTGCCTATACTCGTACTGTATCGCAGTGGATTTCACGCTGCGAGTTTATCGCATTGAAATCCGCTGAGATAATGATTACTATGTAACTCAATGGCAATGTATTTCCGTAGCAGCATATTATGTGCGTTTATTTGTACCATGCGGATTTTGTGCGGGAAATCCGCTGCAATATGGTACGTGTGAAGGCACCCTAAATGCAAGCAAGAGGGATTGAGGGAAAGTGTCTGCACTATTGCATGACAACAGCAGGGTCACAGTTAAGAGAGGAAACCAGGGAATGAATAGATACATGGGGAAGATAAATGGTACAGGGATGTAAGTTACTTTACTAAAAACAGCACATTTGTTCTCCTGTACACATATTTATGTGGTGCACATCTGATGATACCTTCTTTGTTTCCTGACACCATCCCTTTAAGTCTCAGAAGTGCTCAGCCTCGTTTAAAATATAAAAGAAAACTTTAAATAAATACTAGTTTAAACAAATAAACATTTTAAAAAATGTGGGCTTCAAAAGCACTGAGGTCACCTAAAGTATCAGGAAGCTCCCTGCTAGCACCAGGATGAACTGTATTTACCAGTTGGAGATAATGGGTATGTAGATAGTATATCCTATTTGTAATATACAATTTATTGTTCTATACTGTCTCTACGAGTTTCTCCCATTAAAGGGCAACTCCAGCGCTTTTCTTTTTTTTAGCTTTTTTAACACACATTACAAAGTTATATAGTTTGTAAGTTTGTAATTTGTCTAAATAAGCGGTCTGGCTCCGATCCCCCCCCCTTCCGGCCCCCGACCCCCCCCCAGAAGTTAAATAAAGTACATACCTGATTACGGTTGACCCTGTCCTCTTCTCCCGGGCGCCATTTTGTGACGATGTCGTCAGAGCAGGGGGAGGGCTAGGTCTTCATCCTCCTCGCCTTCTTCTGGTGAAGTGAATGGGACATTCACTTCAGCAGCCTTTTTATTGGCTGGACCGCATCACATGGCTTCCAGCTTGCTCAGCCCTGATTGGCTGAGCTTGCTTGAAGCCATGTGATGCTCTCCAGCCAATGAAAAGCCTTTTTTCTCCCATTCACTTCACACGGACCCAGAAGTGAGGGAATTCCGAAGACGCCGGCCGGAGGTGATGGAGTGTTAGGCGGCAGGGGATTCAAGTGCCGATCGTCACTGGAGGGATGGTGAGTATGATCTGTGTGTGTGTCTGTGTTTTTTTTTTTTTAGGTCCAGCCGGAGTTGTCCTTTAAGTAGTGTGGGATCTTCAGAAGATGTCAGTAATGTCAGTTATGCCAGTAATGTCTAGCATTGCTGGTGCAGTCTTGACATCAGTAAACAGGTAACAGGCTCCACAATCTTGTAGTTGTATCAAACTGTGTAGTGATCTGGAGCTATGTCTTTACAGGTTATGGCTGGGTTCACACTACGTAAGTTTACGGCCATAGCGCGTTCCGTGAATAAGCGGCCGGAAACTTACGTAGTTTGCGTACAATGTAAAGTATACGATCTACGGCCGCACAGTTCACACTACGTACGAACTTACGCCCGGATCGTATGCGGCGCCGTAAAAAATGAACCAGACCATTGTTTCAGGACGGAAATGCCGTAACTTATGCCCGTAGCGTAACATGCGGTCCCGTACGTAGTGGTGATTTCTTCATTTTTCAAGCTTTTTGTGCCGATCCAAAAGGTTCTGTGGGGTGTCCGGGGCTAGGCGAAGATTTCCAAGTAAAAGACCGCTGTCAGATCGCTACGAAGAGCACTCAGGAAGCGTAAGTACACTACGGGCGTAAGTTTGCGTTCCGTACGTATCCGGCCGCAACTTGCGTAAAGTCCCGGCCGGAGTTTCATACGTATATGTCCGGCCGGACATATACGTAGTGTGAACATAGCCTTAATCTTATCATGTGCTCTTAAAAAAAGCAGATTGCACTTCAGGTGTTCTCATTTTTATTTATTTTCATTTTTCATTTCCATATATTTCCACCAGGCCTTCCATGGCTTATACATTCACTATGGAGGTGAATTGGTGCTCCTGTCTTTCCTGTCTGCCATGCCATGTTTTAAGGGTGTTACAGGGGAACTATAGGCAGGTTAGACAAATCTAACCTACCAATCTGTCCCTATTGCGCACAGGGCGCAGAGGAGGAAGCTATGTATGCCGTTCCAGTGCTGTTAGCAGCATTATCCTCAGACTCTCTTTGTATCTTATCACCCAATATCGTTTGGTATATATTGAGTCCCCCTGAGCATCTCATGCTACTTAATGGAAGAAACAAAGGCAGTCTAGGATAATAAATCAGATATTACATATAAGATATACTATCTGTATACCCATTATCTCCAACTGGTGACTACAGTTCATCCTGATGATAGTTGAGAGCTGCCTAATACTTTAGGTACCCTCAAATGCTTTGGAAACCAGAACTTTTGGTATGTTTATTTAACTACAGTAGTATTTATTTAAAGTTATATTTTAAACGTGATTCTTTACTACTGTTCAAAATTCTCATGTACATGACACTAAACAACACACCTCTATTGGGTGATATGTATGTGAATTCTTCTCAGCTCAAGAACCTTACATGTTCTTCCTACTGGAAAGTGTCCTCCTGAGGTACTTGCACTTGTTTCCTCTGATGATTTCAACACTGTCCAGTTACTTTTCAAAGGAACTCTGCGGGGAGACACTCCTAATAGGCCCACTTTCTGCTGGATCCCAATCTTGTGCTGCTGGTAGGATGTAAGAGAAGCAGTGAAGCACTGTAGAGGGATAAATCAGGGAAATATATTCAGTGTCTGTCAGAAGGATAGCTACAGGGGATGCAGAGGTAGCAATCACAACTGAGCCCTTGTCTAAGGGGGCCCAAGTAATCTGTTTCCCATAAGGGACCCATTTACTTTAAGGTCCTATAGCTTTAAATTAACAGTGTATGTATAATCTATAGCACTTTCCTAACACTAACACATAAATCACCAAAATACAGAATAGACAATATATAGTGCTCACATATTCCACAACAATGTACAGAGATTCTCATCACTCACATTGGTCCCTGTCCCCTTTTATTTTAATTTCCAGTTATTCTGTCAGTATGTTTATGCAATGTGGGAGGAAACCCACTCAGACATATAAGCTAGTCGAGGGTGTGAGGAGGTGGACCCGTGCATCTTCACGCACCACCAGGCCGCATCAGTCACTCCCTATGATTGGTTGCATACGCAGCAGCAGCCGTCCGCTGCGGCATACGCAACCAATCATAGAGACTGACTGATGCGGCCTGGCAGTGCGTGAAGACGGCGTTGCGCCCGCCCACCTCTACTTGCTGACTTTTTCACCGTGCTCCTTAGCAGTCAGGGAGCGCAGTAAAGAAGTCAGCAGGCCCATTTTACTATTAACTCGGGGGCCGGACTGAAGGACCCCGCGGGCTGGACGTTCCGCAACCCTGACGTACGGCATGAGTCCTTAATGTGTTAATGGGTAGTTCAGCATAAAAAAAAAAATCTTTCAAATCAACTAGTGCCAGAGATTTATAATTTACTTCTATTAAAAAACTCAAGTCTTCCAGTACTTAACAGCTGATGTATGTCCTGAAGGAAGTTGTAGGAGAGCAGAAGAGGTTTTCTATGGGAATTTGCTACTGCTTTGGACAGTTCCTGTCATTAACAGAAGTGTCAGCAGAGAGCCCTGTGTCAGAGTAGAAAGGATATATCACTTCTCGCAGGACATAATACAGTTGATAAGTACTGGAAGACTTGAGATTTTCTAATAGAAAACAATTACAAATCTCTTGCATCAGGTGATTTGAAAGATTTTTTTTTGTTAACTACCCCTTTAAACATCATTAAATTTTAAATATATTTAATTATAACTAGCAGCAAATGCAATAGCTTTTCTCTTTTTTTAAATGCTTGTTTGTTTCTACACTATTTAAACAAGTCAAATTCTTTTAGTGTATAATAATATTGCCCTTTTTAGCATACAGTAACTTTCATTTTTTTCTGCTGGCATGTAGAAAATGTCACTTGCTGCTAGTAACTTCTTTTTAAAACAATATTCATTCCCAGTGGCACAAATAATTTCACAGTCATGTTTGATTTTCTGTTTGATTGAAGAGATGTGTATGGCTTGTCATTAGCTTCTAAGAAAATTGAATTATAGAAGAAACAGTCGTGTCTCATAGGAAACATTCTTCATATCATTATTTTATCTTAGCGCTTATATATACATTTAAGCCATCAGCAGGAAGCTTAGTGAGCTAGTCACTATTTTCTACATTTGCTAGATCTGTCTTCTTCTTCATAATAGATTAATTTTGAAACAATTATTGCCATGTTTTTCATCTCATTCATTTTTGGCCTAGATTTACCTTTATATAACCAAAAGCAAAAAGAAATGACAGACACAACGACCAAGTAAAGCCTATGAAATAAAGACTGGACACGCTAATCTAATAAGTGATATAGGAACAGGATGTTAGTATAACAACCAGAGGCCAATCACCTGCTCAAAGGTAACAGTAGTACCATCTTTAGCAGGTAAGGCCGAGTTTACATACTGTAAATCCGGCAATCCGGTGGCATTTCCCTCCGTTGCAGTAGAGAAGCACATCTCTGAACTGATCCCATTGTTTTCAATGGGACAGTTCGGATGATCCGTTCTACAACTGATGCTGCCGGACCGGCCGTACAGCAGAACGCCGCATGCAGCTTTCTGACGTATGGCCCGATCAGCTATCCGGCACCGCATCCACTAAAGTCTATGGAGCGCCGGAGGCATGCTGTGTGCAGACGCATGCATTATGCATCCTCCGGCGCTCCATAGAGAAGTCTCTGTCAATGCCCCGACATTAAACTCTTGTGACCCCTGGCCCCCCCAGCTCTTCTATATAGTGCAGCAACATTTAGGACAGGGGTAGAAGCCTTGCCTCTCCAGCTGTTGCACAACTACAACTCTCATCATACCTGGGATATCCAGGCATGATGGGAGTTGTAGTTTTGCAACAGCTGGAGAGCCAAGGTTCCCTACCCCTGCTCTAGAGGACTCCCATGTAAATGTTGTCCACGATATTTTATCTCCTGTTCTGGTGCTGCCCCCCTATATAGATGGCCCCCTATATACTGTATTTAAAAAAAACTGATGACAACTAAAGGAACAAACTGATTGCAACTGATATTAACTGATGGCAACTGATGGTTTTATATTAAAAAATGATATAAAACCTGATGACAACTGATGACCTTTTTGCCATCAGTTATGATATCAGTTGCAATCAGTTTTAAAGAAACGGATGCATCTTATATATGTAAACTAGGACTAAGGACATGCTGCTGCTGATTAAGTGCCCCAAGAAGCAAACATAGATGACTATGCCAACTACTGGCCTCCCGACTGTTATGGAGTTCTCTGGCGCACAAGCCACATGGACTTCAGGAGCTTCCAGACCAGGACTTCAGGAGCTTCAAGACCAGTTTGCAGTGTATTGTAGGCACCAAACAACTGATCCTCAGGTTTGCAAGGTGTCGACACCCCACAGATCAGTGACTGTTGAGTTATGCCAGTATGTTATGCCTGGGAAATTCCTTTAAAGCCAGTTTCACACGCACCGCATCATAGCAGATTTCACGCTGCGAGTTCTCCAGCAAAATCCGCTGTAATACTCTGTAGTTTCATTTCTATGGCTTTACAATGTAACCCCTACCCACTTAACCCGCCACTGTTAGGGTAATACATTACCTGCCTCTGCTTCCGCCTGCTTCTCTGGCTCCCGGCTCCCTGGCGTCTTGCTCGGCCAATCAGTGTGCTGCCCTGCGCTGAGTGGGACATCAGGGCAGGGGCGGTTTGACTTTACCAATAGGCCCGGGCTATTCACCAAGCCTGGACCCCCCAACTAACTGTAACTATGGCAGCACAAACGTAGTGTTCATAGTACAGGATAGATAATGTCATTAATCTCTGAATTGTGCAAAATTGCTGTAAGACTGCAGCAATTTTTTGCAAAAAACTGTAGTCAGGAGACATTACACCACTGAAAACATAAGTCTTTTTTGGTGGCCATGGGCCCACCAGGAGCTCAGGGCCAGGGGCTACCGCCAGAATTGAGCCTATTATAATCCACTACTGCATCAGGGAGCCATAGAAACAGGCAGGAGTGTGGGCAGATAATGTATTAGTCTGGTAATGGTGGGTTAAGTGGGCCAGAGCTGCATTCTCGTAGTGAAATGAGAATTTGCTGCAAAAATGTAGAGCTATAGGAAATGACACATCGCTAAATTATTTAACCATAGGTTTTTATGGTTTTCTATGTGCAGTTTAGTAAAAGTGTGGGTGTTTCGATGCTATAATGCCATCATGTCAGTTCTCCATTTCTCAGAGACGGGCATGCAGGACATGGCATGACAGTGAGCCCTGAAACTGAACCCACCAACTGTCCCTACCTACTTGCCTCACACGGCCCTAGGCAGCCGCGGACAACCATGATGAAGTTCCCTACATTGGGTATGTGCACACAGAACGAGACAGACAGACAAACACAATAACGGATAGTAAAATAGCAAGGGTCAAAACCAGACGGGCAGGGCAGTACAAAAACAAGTATTAGTTGGATAGTCTAAAGTCAAAGCCAGAGGTCAGGTAACAAACAAGCAAGCAAAGGGAGTTAGGATGGGAAACGCAGGAATAGACAGGGGGGAGCTGGGACCAAGGTATTAACCTAATTGCCAGCTCTGAGAGACTCCTTCAGCTTATTTTATGCTGACCAAGAGCCAGTCCGGATCCTCATTGGACTGGCGCTCTGATCTCCCAGGCTCCAGGCAGGCAGAGGAACAAGTCAGTCAAGAAGCATGCTCAGCTGCAGTAATCAGGTTGTGCAGAGCTTTAGTTAACTCCTGCATTGCTGGATGCAGAGAAGGAATCGGGTGTGTCGCATAAATGCAAAAACCAGGCCCAGTTTACACCAGGTTACTGCACAATGCTGACAATTACATTGTAAATTTCTTGTTTTAGATGCCAAATAAGCAGACAAATACAGATATTGCTGTTTATTTGTACTCAGTTCACATTTCCATCATGTTTCCATAGTTTCATAACCTTGACACGGTCGACCAGGTGTGGATAAATATAAATTCCTCTATGCTGTTTCCACAGCTCTCACCAGGGACATTTTCAGCTGATCTCGTGTATGCAGTTTGAGTTAAGAATGCACAATGTAGCATTTTGCAAGCATCTGAGCAGATTGTAAATTAATGAGGCTTTTGCCTCATTTTTTTAGCATAGTTTCCATGATCTAGTTCGATGTTATTATCAGTGGTACAGTACAGAAGCGAACTATATCAATTTGTACCATATTTTGGTGGACTTTAGATAGTTTATGTGGATCATGCATTAATACTATAATACGTTCATGAAAAAATGTTCTTTGGGCTCACTTGCCATGTGTGTAAGGTCCCTTGACAATTTTTACTGCATAAACTTTTCATCGGGGGCGGTCTTGGCATTTCTGGGGCCCCAAGCAAAGTCATGTCCGGGCTCCCCCCCCTCGACATGCGCTCCCCCCCCTCCAGTAGTCCTCTTACAACCCTACTACCAGTTTTTGCCTCAAAACTGCTCTGAACAAAACAGGAAGATATTACCAATGATACCATTACATAATAATGCCACACCATGACCCCTATCACTACAGACCCTATAACAGAGTGCGGTTACATCTAGTTATTTACAGGAGGCGTCTTCTCTGATCAGCGTCTTTTACTTCTTTTTCTTTCTCTTTCCATCCAGCGTGGGCCACCTTGAAATCTTCTCCCAGCTGTAAATCTTCTCTCCAGAATCTGTCAGAGAAACATTTTAGGCTCCAACACATTCAGTAGTTAGGTCCCCTGTACCCCTAAATAGTAGTTACACCCCTCTGTGCCCCTATATAGTAGTTACACCGCTCAGTGCTCCTACAGATTTAAGGTGTTCCTGTGCCCCCACTTAATAATTAGGCATCTTCTGTGCCCCAGTATAGTAGCAAGGTATATAGGCACCTCTGTGCAGTCCCAATGTAATATAGACCACTTTGCTGCCCTCAGTAGTATATACTCCTTGTGTGCTGCCGCCAGTAGTATATACCGATTGTGTGCTGCCCCAAGTATTATATACTCCTTGTGTGCTGCCCCCAGTAGTATAGACTCCTGTGTGCTCCCCCAGTTATATATAGACCCCTGTGTGCTGCCCCAAGTAATATATACCCCTTCTGTGCTGCCCCCAGTATTATATAGACCCCCTGTGTGCTCCCCCAGTTATATAGACCCCCTGTGTGCTCCCCCAGTTATATATAGACCCCCTGTGTGCTGCCCCAGTTATATATAGACCCCCTGTGTTTTCCCCAGTATACTATATAGACCCCCTGTGTGCTCTCCCAGTCTTATATACCCCCTGTGCGCTGCCCCAATTGTATATACCCCCTGTGTGCTCCCCCCAGTTGTATATACCCCTTGTGTGCTCCCCCACTAGTATATAGCCCCCCTGTGTGCTCCCCCACTTGCATATAGCCCCCTGTGTGCTCCCCCCATTTATATAGCCCCCCGTGTGCTCCCCCATTTATACAGACCCCGTGTGCTTACCCCCATTTATATAGACCCCCTGTGCTGTCCCATAAATATATAGACCCCCTGTGCGCTTCCCCCCACCCCATTTATATAGACCCCCTGTGTGCTCCCCCAGTTATATATAGACCCCTGTGTGCTGCCCGAGTTATATATAGCTCCCTGTGTGCTCCCCGTTTATACAGACCCCCTGTGTGCTTCCCCCATTTATATAGACCCCCTGTGCGCTACCCCCCACCCCGTTTATATAGACCCCCCTGTGCTCTCCCATAAGTATACAGACCCCCTGTGCGCTCCCCCCCTCCGTTTATATAGCCTCCCTGTGCGCTCCCATAAGTATACAGACCCCCTGTGCGTTTCCCCCCATTTATATAGACCCCCGCTGTGTGCTCCCCCTCCTATATAGTGTATAACAAAAAAAAAAAACCACACATACTCACCTGGGTCCGGGCGTCTCCTCTTCTCTTCACTCTTGTGGCCGCAGGAAGTGTTTTCCCTGCGGTCACAAGAGGCCGCTCTCCCGTTGTAATGGCACCGGCGCTCCAGTGACGCCACGAGCGCCGGCACCAGGGACACAGAGCGGCGTCTTGTGACGGAAGGGAAAACACTTCCTGCGGCCACAAGAGTGACAGACAGGGAGGGAGCCAATGGCTCTCACCCTGTCAGTGCCGCTGCTGCCTGTAACTATGTGTGCTCTTTATGAGCGCACATAGTTACAGTTAAGATCGCAGCAGCGGGAAAGCGGTCTTGGGCACCAGAGCAATTGCGTGGGATGCTTGGTGCCCAAGACCACTACTGCTTTTCATTTGTGTGAGCAAAAGCAGTTTGTAGTTTCAGTGCAACTGATTTATAAAAATATTTTGCCACTTTTCTTTGTAACCTCTCAACATCTAATAACATTTATGCTACGGGTGCATGGGCTTTCAAGCATCATGGCGTAAATGTAGGTCATGCTTTTGCTATGAGACTATGAAACGAGCTGAGCTTGCTTCAAAGCGGGTAATGACTGGCTGCTATCAGCAGCTGGGTCCTCAAAAATTAGGAACCTAAATAAAGGTAAAAAAATAAAACCATAATAGAAGTCACAATAGGGCCATTTTATTTTAACTAATTCTAAAAAACAAAAAAATTACCCTTTTATTGTTTTAAAAATAGTAAAATATTAGAAAAGCTGTTTAAACATGGGTATCATTGTAATTTCACTGACCTATGAATTAAACATAATATGTCAGTTTTACAGTAAAGTGCATTCTGTAAACATAAAGCTCCCCAAAAGGCTGCAAACATGCTTTTTTTTATTTTTTTTTAACCCAATAAATAATATTTTTGGGGTTTCTTCATAAATTTTATGGTATATTTAAAGGTGCCATTACAAAGAAGAATTGTTCCTAAAAATAACAAGTCCTTCCTTGGCCCTTTAGATAAAAATAGAAGCAGTTTGGCCCTTAAAAGAAGAGGAGAAAAAAATGAAAATGCAAAAATGAAACTTGGCTCTGTCCAAGGGGTTAAAAAGACAGCTGCTGTTGTTTGATAGCATGGGCCGTGTTGCCAACAGTTCTTTGCTGTGCTTAAGACTCCCACCATGTTACAAGGGTGAGATTAACATTTCTAACAACAAGTTGCCTACTTGGCATGATGAATGTATGCAGTGCCAAGCATTGGAGACAATCATTTCTACTATAATAATCAAATATGGAAACTGCAGTCAGTTCAACATACTATAGCTGTTTTTTTACATTTTCAAACTACAGCTGCCAGTAAGACCTAAACAGTGGTAAGTGTATGCTTGGAGTGCTTCTTCTATTCTTGGATGTATATGGAAACACAATGACACCAGTGACCTACAGCTGATCTCTTCTCTGTACTTCTTACTTTCTTCTCCATCAGGTCCAGACCACCATGACCTCTTCCAGTTACATCTTGCCTTTGCAAGTTTTAGGACAACACATTGTTGGTTCCTCACCTGTTGCAGCAGATCTTCATCCTCTGTACGAAGATAAGATCCTCATAAAGCTATACCAGCTCCACACACTGTGCCCCTGCATACAATACTGCCAAATCCAATGAGAGCAGGATTTTACTAATGGTCAGCATGTGAAATGCCAGTCTTAAAGTATCACTTTAGTTATAACTTTTAAAACCTAAATTAACAATAGATGTGATATAAAATTTGAAATTTACATTCATTATTTTTATTTAGTTATCATGGAATACACAGCATTTCCTGTTTTCTGACATTTTATTTTTTTCAAAGAGTCTAAACACAGGAAGTCCCATGTTTTCCAGGCCATCTGAGCTTACAGAGAAGACAGTCATGTGATTGATGGACACATTGAGCCGTGACACTTTGCAATGGCCAAACTTAATGAGGAAGTTTTATCAAAGGGGTGTAAAGTAGAACTGGCTCACTTGTCATTAGCAACCAATCACATGCCACTCTTCCTTCTTCACAGATTACTTGGAGGTAGAATCTGATTGGTTGCTAGGGGCAACTGGGGCAATTCTACTTTACATCAGTTTGATAAATCTCCTCCGATGTGTTTAGTCTCTTTTTTTCCAACCAGCACAAGACTAAAAAGCTGCCTTCAGGAGACTGGACCTGCTTTCATTTTACCAGAGCAATGGGCTCTGGCACGCCTGTTAGCGATTCCGGCTGGCCGGACGCCCGAACCTGCGCCCAGCGTACTAAATCTACACCTGCTTCCAAGCAGGTGTACATTTGGATCATGATTTACGCCTGCGACGTAAAACATGATAAATGAGGTGCAGAACGGGGCCACGCCTCCTCCCCACCTCGTCATGCCCCCCCAAGCTCCCCGAGCCCGCCCATCAGGCGAGCTGGGCATACAGAAGGCGTACGCCAAGGAGAAGGGACGAATCTGCACCTTCTCCCTGGCGTATGCCTCAGGCGTATCATTCATAAATGTCTCCCCAGGAGTTTTAGCAACTAGACCCCAGCAGGACAATACAAAGGAGTCAAATGCATTGTCTGGTTTATTTTCAAATTTCCTATTAGGGATTTCTGATTAACCCCTTAAGGTCAAAGCCAATTTTCATAGCGCTTGCATTTTTTCACCTAGAAACTTATATGAGCGCTTATTTTTTGCAAAACCAATTGTACTTTGTAATGACAGGCATTATTTTTCCATAACATATGCTGCGAAACCGGAAAAAAATCATTTGCGCTGTCAAATTGAAAAAAAAAAACGAATTTGTTTTGATTTCAGGGAGTTTTGCATTTACGCCGTTCGCCCTATGGTAAAACTGACTTGTTATGCATGTTCCTCAAGTTGTTACGATTACAACGTTATGTAACATGTATAACTTTTATATTATGTGATGGCCTGTAAAAAATTCAAACCATTGTTAAAAAATATATGTTCCTTAAAATCGCTCCATTCCCAGGCTTATAGCACTTTTATCCTTTGGTCTATGGAGCTGTGTCAGGTGTAATTTTTTGTACCATGATGCGTTCTTTCTACCGGTACCTTGATTGCGCAAATACGACTTTTTGATCGCTTTTTATTAATTTTTTCTGGATTTGATGCGACCAGAAATGCGCAATTTTGCACTTTGGAATTTTTTTGCGCTGACGCCGTTTACCGTGCGAGATCAGGAATGTGATTAGTTAATAGTTCGGGCGATTACATGCGCGGTGATACCAAATATGTTTATTTATTTGTTTATTTATTAATTTATATTTATAAAATGGGAAAAGGGGGGTGATTTGGACTTTTATTAGGGGAGAGGATTTTTTATTAATTAAAACACATTTTTACTTTTTTTTTTTTACATAAACTAGAAGCCCCCCTGGGGGACTTGTATATAAACAGCACTGATCTCTCATAGAGATCAATGCTGTGTATATACACAGCAAAGATCATTGTAATCGGTGATGCAGGCCATAGCAATCTATTGCCGAGCCGGGATCAGCGTCATTCCGACGCTGAGACCCGGGCCGGCCAGAAGAACGGATCTCCCCCCCGCGATCGCATCGCGGGGGGGGAGATCCGTGCCACTAGACACCAGGGACGTGCAGTACAAAGCACTTCAATGCAGCTGTCAGGTTTGACAGCTGCATTGAAGTGCTTAATTAGCCGGCGCGGCAACGGGACCCACGCTGGCTAATAGAGGTACTGCTCGGCTGCAGATTGCAGCCGGGATCGGTGCCGCTCTGAACACCCCCCGCGGCACCATGACGTATCAGGTACGTCATAGGATGCTAAGGGGTTAAATAGATGGAGGATCCCATTTTAGATAATTGTTTATCCATTAGTCACAGCAGAGTAATCATGGCCCAGACAGTTTTTAATTCTAAGTCACCTGACACATTCGCGCATAGCTTGAGCCACCCATTGATTTGAATATGAACTCATGGTGTTTCATTATGAATATGACATTTCGAATTCTGTTAATTAAAAAAATCCATGTTTTTTCTTTAGCAATAAAATACATAGCAATCCAGTTCCAGAAATCTTGGAAAGAGACCTAGATCTGTTCTGGAGATTATACAGTTGTTCTGTAATAGAATGAGTTTATGATCTTTATCGTTGCACACAAATATTTGTTTTATGTCCTTTGATATTAAAAAAAAATGTTTTGTTGATATTTTGCATTTTATCAGGAAAAGTGATCAGAAAGAACAAAAAGCAAGCATTCCACAGCAGGAAACATGTAAGGGTTGAATTACATAAAGATTGAGAAAAAGTTGGTTTATGATCCTGGGGATCCCAAAGGTCAAACCCCAAATACTTTAAAGATAATTCATTGGCTTGTTGATCACTGCTTACCAAAAACCATTCTTCTATTTTACAGCAAACTAGGGTGAATTTGTGAGTAAAAATGAAGCACCCATTTGCAGACATATGCGAGCTTTTCATGATTCGAAATGTGAATCCCTACGGTTTATGGGTATTTCCCAACCAAGATTGGGGCCAAGGAAGGGCTGCTTGGACAAGCTGTTACTGCGTGAGGAGGCTAGATGGATCCATAGGCTAACTAGCATGAGCCCAAAGGGACTCAATGAAGGTTTTTCCTTCTTGGCTTTTTTGTAGATATTGTTACAATTTCAATAATTGATTAATTTATCCTCATTTCTTTCTTTTTCTTTTATTCTCTATATGTTATTATTTATGCAGGTAGTATTACTATTAAAGCCTGTAAGGATGCACATATTGTGAGCCTACACATAGACCTTTTGGTTATATTCACTGTAGAAATGTGAGTTTATACAGTGATGAACTAAAGAATATTAGCTATTTGTGGGGACATCTGTCTGCTTACTAGGTATTGACCTAGAATAGATGTAATATCAACAAATGCAGATTGTGGGGCCACCAAACAAGTGGTCTGACAGGTCGGACAGGACACATTAAATAATAGAGGATGTATTCCTACCTGTGAATAGGGTGGATGCATACTTACATATGAATACCTTATGAACATTTGGATACATACTTACCTGTGAATGGGATGGATAGGTGTTCTGATTTTTATTGTGGCTATGTCATGTAGGGTCTATCATCTCTTGGATGAGGCATATGAAAGAGTATTGAGGATGATATACACTCACTGGCCACTTTATTAGGTACACCATGCTAGTAACGGGTTGGACCCCCTTTTGCCTTCAGAACTGCCTCAATTCTTTGTGGCATAGATTCAACAAGGTGCTGGAAGCATTCCTCAGAGATTTTGGTCCATATTGACATGATGGCATCACACAGTTGCCGCAGATTTGTCGGCTGCACATCCATGATGCGAATCTCCCGTTCCACCACATCCCAAAGATGCTCTATTGGATTGAGATCTGGTGACTGTGGAGGCCATTTGAGTACAGTGAACTCATTGTCATGTTCAAGAAACCAGTCTGAGATGATTCTAGCTTTATGACATGGTGCATTATCCTGCTGAAAGTAGCCATCAGATGTTGGGTACATTGTGGTCATAAAGGGATGGACATGGTCAGCAACAATACTCAGGTAGGCTGTGGTGTTGCATCAATGCTCAATTGGTACCAAGGGGCCCAAAGAGTGCCAAGAAAATATTCCCCACACCATGACACCACCACCACCAGCCTGAACCGTTGATACAAGGCAGGATGGATCCATGCTTTCATGTTGTTGACACCAAATTCTGACCCTACCATCCGAATGTCGCAGCAGAAATCGAGACTCCTCAGACCAGGCAACGTTTTCCCAATCTTCTACTGTCCAATTTCGATGAGCTTGTGCAAATTGTAGCCTCAGTTTCCTGTTCTTAGCTGAAAGGAGTGGCACCCGGTGTGGTCTTCTGCTGCTGTAGCCCATCTGCCTCAAAGTTCGACGTACTGTGCGTTCAGAGATGCTCTTCTGCCTACCTTGGTTGTAACGGTTGGCTATTTGAGTCACTGTTGCCTTTCTATCAGCTCGAACCAGTCTGCCCATTCTCCTCTGACCTCTGGCATCAACAAGGCATTTCCGCCCACAGAACTGCCACTCACTGGATGTTTTTTCTTTTTTGGACCATTCTCTGTAAACCCTAGAGATGGTTGTGCGTGAAAATCCCAGTAGATCAGCAGTTTCTGAAATACTCAGACCAGCCCTTCTGGCACCAACAACCATGCCACGTTCAAAGGCACTCAAATCACCTTTCTTCCCCATACTGATGCTCGGTTTGAACTGCAGGAGATTGTCTTGACCATGTCTACATGCCTAAATGCACTGAGTTGCCGCCATGTGATTGGCTATGTACAGGTTTTGATGTTAGTGGGAAAGCAGGCGCTATGCGCTTGCGCAATAACTAACAGAGTTGACTGTAGGTTTTCACTTGGGAGACGCCGGAGTAGTGGCCCCGCCTCCTTGAATGATGTATGTAGGACCGATACGAACATGCACAATGAGTACCACTAATCATGTGACCCTATTGATCAGGTGACCAAACATGTGACGTGGATATACCCGGAAGCATTAGGAGCATTGGAATCGGGTTTATACGTAGTATCACCAGATAGGTGAGTTATACGAACAATAAGAGACGTGTATTGTATGGGACAAACCGATAGTCGATGGATTATTGGATAGTGTTCATTGGCGTCTGACGTAGTGGTTTTTGATAGCTTACCTGTAGTGACGTAGGAGGGTAGAGGGGCCGGCAATGTAGTGAATTGGACTAAACATGCTGACCTCATGACGTCACGGTTAGTATACTATAAAAGGGAATTAAATGGGGGGCCGCCATGGCATAAGCCCTCCTCCTGATGACGCCCACGTGATGGGTGAAACTAGTTGAGGGGCTGTGCGGTGTAAATTTTATAATTGCTCCACCATGCATATAATTTGATATAAGTGATTGATACTAGTGACAGTGGTAGACTGCAGCTACATCACTGTCAGTGATTACCTTCAATGTATACACAGTAAAAGTTACGTTTTATTATAGGGTTTAGTCAGGGTGAGTTGTTTGGGCTTTTGGCCCTCAATTTGGGTGTGTAGTGTTTGATTCCACCCAGACTGACCCTTAGGTTGGCACATGTTTGTTAGTTTCTAAATTATTATGCACAGCAGAGTTTTCAACCTTTTCATTTTTATTAAGAACAAAAAAATGGTCATTTGTGACATTACAAGCGTTAGCAGATTATTATAAACTGAAATTAAACCGTTTTCAAGTCAAAAATGTATTCTAGGTGATGTTACATTTGCACATAGGACCCCTTGTTCGAAAGGAGCTTCTGAATTCTCTCGTCCATTGAATTTGTCAGTTTTTGGATGGTTTCTGCTTCAATTGTTTTGCATGAGGACAGAATCTCCTCCCAGAGCTGTTGCTTAGAATTGAACTGCCCCCCTCCATCATAGACACTCCTTTTGATGATGCTCCAGAGGTTCTTAATGGGGTTAAGGTCAGGGGAGCATGGGGGCCACACCATAAGTTTGTCCCCTTTTATGCCCATAGCAGCCAGAGATGCAGATGTATTATTTGCAGCATGAGACGGTGCATTATCATGCAGGAAAATGATCTTGCTGCGGAATGCACAGTTCTTCTTAAACCATGACAGGAAGTGCTGTTTGAGAAACTCCACATACATTATGGAGTTCATCTTTACCTCTTTAGGGATCCTGGTTCAGATGTCCACAGCATGGCAAGCCAGCAGCACCATGAGTCCCCAGCTCCCGCAGCCGCCATTACCGACAAGCCAGAGGACATGCCCAAGCCGCAGCCTGTCTCCACCTCCTCTGAGCAGGTCTGCATCAGCATGTCTTAGAATGAAGCACTTGTGGCTCCTGACCCAGAAGTGGCAGCGGCGCTAGAGACTGAAACGCGCCATAAATAAAAATAAATAAATAAACAAACATGTTTGGTATCGCTGTGTGCGTAATCACCCGAAATATAATTTTTTTTAAATTCATGATCCCTCACGGTAAACGACGTAAGCGCAAAAAATTCCAAAGTGCAAAATTGCGCATTTTTGGTAGCATCAAATCCAGAAAAAGTGTAATAAAAAGCTATCAAAAAGTCGCATATGCTCAATCAAGGTACCGATAGAAAGTACAGATCATGGCGCAAAAAATGACACATCGCACAGCCCCATAGACCAAAGGATAAAAGCGCTATAAGCATGAAAATAGAGCGATTTTAAGGAACGTTGATTTTCTGTAAAAGGTTTTGATTTTTTTTACGAGCCATCAATTAAGATACAAGTTATACATGTTACATATCATTTTAATCGTACTGACTTGAGGAACATTTATAACATGTTTTTCCATAGGACACACGGCATAAAAATGAAGCCCTCCCAAAGAAAAAGAATTGTGTTTTTTTCCCCCAATTTCACCGTGCATTTAATTTTTTTCTGGTTTTGCAGCATATTTTATGCAAAAATTCAGCCTGTCATTGCAAAGTAAAATTAGTGATGAAAAAAAAAGGGCTTATGTGGGTCCGTAGGTGTAAAAATGCAACTGCTATGGCCTTATATACACAAGGAGGAAAAAATTAAAACGCAAAAACGAAAATTAGCCTGGTCTTTAAGGGGTTAATAGTCCCAATATTGTAATTACTAAATGAAATTCGGTTATATGTAATTCGCTCTTCTCTAGTTATCTATTTGTCCCAGAGCTCATGTGGTGTTTATGGTGGGATATCATGTGATACAGTACTTTCAGGGAGAGGTGGTACTAGTGTAGGTTTAGGATATAGCTTTTTGGATGTATACCCTAGGACTGCAGGTTGGTCAACACAGAGTCAACCTTATTTTCAAAATTCATTCTAATATTCCTCTGAAGCAGTTCTCCATAGGTGATTCCCACTCCATTGTTAAATCTGTATCATACTTAAAAACATGAGAATGGCATCTTTGACCCTAATTGGGGTAAATAATGAGGAACATGCTGTCTTTGCTCTCATGTGTTTTCCCCTAAAGTTAACATCAAGTTCATTAAAAAAATTAATTGTTTTCTATTTTTATCTTTACTACAGGGGTACCATGCATTATCTGGGAAGTGGGTGAGGTGTACTTGTTTAGAGACACACTTTGTAAAGAGGTGTTTCTTGATCTGGTCTACAGTATAAGGCTATGTTCACACTACGTATGAGACCGGGCGTTCCGTGACTCCGGCCGGGTCACGGAACGGCCGGTCTCAGCCCGGATCATCACTGCCGGTACTCAAGTACCCACCGGATGATCTTTCCTCCGTGGAGCTCTGATGCGGGCGCATCAGCACGCGCCCGCATCAGAGCTTCCCATAGCCCACAGTGAAGCAAGCGGCCGGAGCCGCTCGCTTCACTGTGTGAACTGACAGGTCCTTCTGCGGACGGAATTCATTGAATTCAGTCCGCAAATAATGGACCTGTCAGTTGTTTGCGACGCCGCATGGGAGACGGCTGGAGCGTATACGATGTGTGTACTCTCCGGCCGGGATCCCATAGCAAACAATGCTATGTTCCACCCCGCAAATCTACGGCTGTAGTTCTGCGGCGAGAACTACGGCCGAAGATTCATGTAGTGTGAACATAGTCTTAAGCAAATCTCTCTGCTGGTTCCCAAAACTAGAAACACAAACCGATATAATGTCACAAAGAGCAGCTCTAAAATAAAGAAGTGCATAGATACATAGATAAAATATGTTTTTAGTCACTCTGTGACATTCATAAAAGTATGTGTGAGGAACGGCACCGAGCTTCACCTTTTCCCTTCCATTTCTCGGGATGGGCCTAAGTGGGACAGAGTCCATTGCCCTCTACCTCTTGACAAAGGCACCCAAAAAGATGTAGGAAACCGCACTTCCAAAGGAATATCCACTTTTATTCACACCAATGCACACCTCTTGCCAAAGGCATGCACAGTTCTGAAACATGTTAAATATCTTTTTAACTTGCGCAATTTAGAGACTGTGGCACAAACATAAGGATTCAGACTGCAGCTTGCCTGTGGGTAACAGGAATGTAGTGCTGGCAGCTGCTAGTATAAGAAAATCTAGTGAGACTCGAGCGACTCTATTTACTTATACCATTCATACAATATTATACCACCTTCTATCCTTTTTAGATTTTTGCGTGTTGTGGTAATCAGTAGGTAAAGGTTACATTTTAACACCTTAATGCATTATGACGTCCGGCTATGTCATAGTGCCATAGGGGTACAGAGAGGGCTCATGACGTGGGCAACCTCAGTATTGTGCCGCTCCTGGCTGATAGCAGCTAGGGACCACAGCTATTAGCTGGCATGAAGGGAAACTGATTGTTTGTGTTCCAATGGTGGGCTTGCTCCCCCCCATCATATTTACCAGGCTGGGCCTTAGTGACGCTCTGATGCTGTCCTTGGCTTGGTGACTGCTTCAGGTTCCGTTCAGGAGCCCAAAGCGATTGAGCACAGTGAACATTGATCATTGCAGTATGTAGGTACAACAGTGATCTCCATGAGCAATCATGGTATTTTTGGTCACACCACATCCCAAAAAATTGGAATAAAAAGTGATCAAAAAGGCACATATATGCAAGCAAGCTACCATTAAAAAGTACATATCACGGCGCAAAAATTACATGTCAATTTAGCCCTATAGACCAAAAAAGGATAAGGATAATAAGGATAAGGATAATAATTTAAACATTTTTTTTATTCATTTTTTAAATATTATAAAATAAAATGTAAGTTGTATAAGTTGTCTATTGTGGTAATTGTACTGACTTAAGGAACATAGAAAACATGTCAGTAAGATCTCATATGAGTCTATAGGTGAACAAATGCAAGCGCTATGGCCTTTTAAACAGAAGGAGGAACATTGCACAGGTGCCTTAACGATCCAGCCCATGTGCTGGGCTGACACAGGTGGGGAATAGGAGACAATCTGCCTAGAGCATTCCTAATGATGAGGAGGGCGGGGAGGAGGGACAGAGAGGTTGTGCCAGCCTAATGCATATACAATCTAGTCCACGCCCGTTGGGCACGGGTCTGCAAGTTAAAAAGTTGTTTTTTAGGACAATAACTGCATCACCTGCCAAATGGACCTCAGGATAGATCTTGGATTAAAATCAGCTATCCGAAGGTACAAGTGGTTTGGGGGAGGTCAGATTGTGGGTACAGAGTCGCTGTAACTAAATTAAGAGACAATTAGAAATAACTATTGAGGAGGCTCTTCACATGAAATTCTTTTATATAAAAATAAATAATTTCTTTTTATGCCAAAAGATGTAGGACCACACAATTTAAAAACACTTAAAAGAATCATTTCCAACATGGGTCATGATATGACCCAGTAAATAAGGGTTCAAGCCATGTTCAGACGCTGTCTGAAAATCGGCCATTGTTTGACCCTGCCAGGTGAAACCACGACCGATGTTTGAGATGTTCATCCAGCCAATACTACAATATTGGCTGGATGAACATCACTTTACTTGAATTAGAAGGCGGACACATTCGGTTGTGCCCGCACTCCAATTAGCCAAAGACCACAATGTAAAGTACGGCAGCTGTTCATCGAATAGCGGTTGCACAAAATAGACCTGTCAGTTATTTTTCTGCAGCCGCAAAGAAGGTTGTAGTTTAAACAATGTGTATACACTACGGTCATTGTTCTATATACGCTAATGTAATTGCACACTGGCAATAAACAGCAGCCGTTGTTGCAGCTGTTATTAATTGCCCACCTACAGCTTGTGAATATAGCATCACTGTAGTCTATATAAACAATAGGAACAACAGATGTAAAGGAGGCAAATTATCAGACAATTTGGATCCCCTATGTAGTGCTATAAAATATATATACAACATGTATATATGTAATATATACAGTTGTGCTCAAAAGTTTACATACCCTTGCAGAATTTTTGCTTTCTTGTCCTTTTAGTAGAAAATATAAATGATAGCACAAAACTTTTTTTCCCCACTAATGGTAAGTGGTTGGGTGAAGCCATTCATGATCCATCTACTGTGTTTATTCTTTTTAAATCATAATGACAACCAAAAAAACATCTAAATGACCCTGAAGTTTACATACCCCAGTTCTTAATACTTTATATTGCCTCCTCTAACAATGACAGCTTGAAGTATTTTCTGGTAGTTGTGGATGAGGCTCTTTATTTTCTCAGATGGTAGAGCTCTCTGTAAAAACCAAACCACATTCGGGTCACATTCAGGTAGACCAACAAAAATTTTGCCCACAAGTGTCAGGAAAATTGTTCGGGATGCAAGGAAAGACCAACAAATCACATAAGCTGAAATATAGGACTCTCTGAAAACTAGTGGTGTGGCTGTTTAAGATGCACAATAAGGAGTCACTTGAAGAAAAATGGGCTACATGGTTGAGTTGCCAAAAAAAAAAACATTACTGTGTAAATGCCACAGAGTATCTCACCTACAATATGATAAACAGCACGAAGACAAGCCTTAAAACTTCTGCAACAAGGGAATTTGGAGTGAACAAAATCGAAACTTTTTGGCCACAACTATGAACATTACATTTGGAGATGTGTCAATAGGGCTTAAGATGAAAGGAACACCATTCCTACTGTAAAGCTCGGAGGTGGATCGCTAATGTTTTAGGGATGTGTGAGCTACAAAGGCACAGGAAACTTGGTCAAAGTTCAAGAAAACATGATTGCAGCACATTTTCAGCAAATACTAGAGGCAAATTTGCACTGATAAGCCCAGAAACTGTGCATGGGACATACTTTGATGTGCTAATATGACAACGATTCAAAACACAAGGTCAAGTCAACCTGTCATTGGCTACAGCAGAACCAAGTGAAGGTTCCGGTGTGGCCATCTCTGTCTCCGGACTTCAATAGCACTGATCCAACAAAATGGTTCAAGGGCCACACTGCGCTTTATCTCCTTCTAGTGCGTATAGACGGGAGCCTGTCTTCCCTACAGAATCCAAAAAGCAGATCAAACACTCCAACAATGCTGCTTCAAAATTGAATGTCTTCTTAACAAGTTTTTACCATCTTGTACAAAATAAAATACACTAAAGAGAGGAGTAAAGCATATAAATGTATCCTATTTCAGTCCATTGCCCATATGGGATTCTTACATTAGTCCATGTTCACACAGATCTATATTTGCATCAGGACTTCAGCTGCACTCACGGTTTTAGCACAGCATGGTGAGTTCCACGTTCACACGCCGGCGACGTTTTGAAGCTACCACTTCTTTCTCAAGCATGAATTGTGACACACCCACCACCAATAAATAAGCCTAGGAAGCCTCTTGTTCTTCTATGGCTGCTAAAAACAACAATAAAACAACGGTATCATTAACCCCCAGACGACCCTGGACGTACAGTTACGTCATGGATGTCTGTCACCAGACGACCCATGACGTAACTGTACGTCCTGGGTCTTTAGGAAGCTATGAAGCGTGCTCTGGAGCAGAGCACGCTTGATAGCAGGTGGGGGCCGGTTGCAGTCAGCAGCATTTAAGTGTCAGGCTGTATTCACACGTTCTGTGTTCCCCACGGAACACGGACATGGAATGCCTGTAACAGACTTCTCCCCCCACCCAGGCAGCAGATATGCATCGCTCTGTAATGACAGCGCCGCCTGGCTGCTTTATTACAGCCCGGCGCATATTTGTACAGTTCCCCCGCTCCCAGCATCTAATTACAGATGCTGCCCGGGCGGGGGAAAAGTCCGTTACAGGCATTCCACATCCGTGTTCCGTGTGGAACACGGAGCGTGTGAATGCAGCCTCAGGGACAGGAGCTGCTTCTGTCACTTGCTGATCGGGACCCCCGCAGGGTGACTGCGAGGGTCCCGATCGTTTTAACGGACGGCCGGAGATCTCTTACCTTCCTTCGTGCAGTCCGATCAGTGCTCTACTGATTGAGTCTGTCACAGGCAGGCTCAATTAGCAGAGCGCCTATTACACTGATCAATGCTATGCCTATGACATAGCAGTAATCAGTGAATGCAATCTAAATATTGCATGTAAAAGTCCCCCAGGGGACTCGAAGTGTGTAAAAAAAAAAGTAAAAATGTTTTTATAAATACACAAAAGCCCCTCCCCAATAAAGATTAACCCCTAGACAACCCAGGACATAGAGTTACGTCATGGAAGTCTGTCACCAGACGACCCTGGACGTAACTGTATGTCCTGGGTGGTTCTCCCGCTATGAAGCGCACTCCGGAGCGGAGCGCGCTTCATAGCAGGTGGGGGCCGGCTGCAACTAGCAGCCGCCACCTCACCGTTAATGACACGCTGCAGCGATCGCGCTGCCGCGTGTCATTAACCCCTTAAACGCCACAATCGCGCCGCGGCTGCGGCGTTTAAGTGTATGTGACAGGGGGAGTCCCCTGTCACTTACCGATCGGGAACCCCCCATAGTGACTGCTGGGGTCCCGATCGTTAAAACGGACCGCTGGAGGTCTCTTACCTGCCTCCGTGCGGTCCGATCGGCGATCTGCTGCACTGAGCCTGCACAGGCGGGCTCAATGAGCAGATCGCCAATAACACTGATCAATGCTATGCCTATGGCATAGCAATGATCAGTGTTTGCAATCAAACAAATGTATGTAAAAGTCCCCCAAAGGTACTTCAAATGTGTGAAAAAAAAAAAGTTAAAAACACTAATACACTACCCCAAACCCCCCCCCCCCCCCCCCAATAAAAGTTGAAATCACCCCCCTTTCCCATTATATAAATAATACATATAAAAATAAATAAATAAACATATAATATACCGTAGTGTGCGTAATTGTCCGATCTATTAAAATATTACAAACGTCATTGTGAACGGTGAACGGCGTACACGAAAAGAGGGAAAAAAGTGCGCGGATTACCGTTTTTATGTTACATTATATATATATAAAAAAATTTATAAAAAGTGATCAAAACGTCCGATCTTCACAAATATGGTATTAATAAAAACTTGAGATCATGGAGGATAAAATGACACCCCATACAGCCCCGTAGGTGAAAAAATAAAACCGTTATAAGCGTCACAATAGGCCCATTTTAGTAATAATTAATTGCCAAAAAAAAGGATTTAATAAAAAAAAAAAAATATATAACATTAGAGAATCTGTGTAACCTGCATATGGTTGTGTTCGGACTGACCTATAGAATAATGGTATCATGTCGCTTTTACCATATAGTGCATTACGTAGACACAGGAACCCCCCATATGTAATATGTTACCATATTACATTCTTTTTTATGATTTCACCAATTTATATCTTCAGAAATAATATATTTGGGATTCCGTCATAAATGTTATTGTAAAATGAAAGACGCCATTACAAAGTACAACTATTCCTGTAACAAATAAGCCATTACATGGCCTTGTAGATAGAAAACTGAAAGTGCTGGAGCTCTTAGAAGGGGAGGAGGAAAAAACGAAAGCGCGAAGCTCAAAATTTGCGCTGTCCACTGGGTTATTTTGTGCTTGGTCCTCAAAGGGTTAAAATCACACCCTATCCCATTATGTAAATAAAACATATAAAAATAATTAAATGAATAAACATATATACTGTAGAGTTTGTAATTGTCTGATCTATTAAAATATAACAATCGCCATCGCGAACAGCGAACAGCATAAACGAAAAGAGGGAAAAAAGCGCCAGGATTGTTTTGTTACATTATATATAAAAAATTTATAAAAAGTGCTCAAAATATCATATTTACACAAATATGGTATTAATAAAAACTAGAGATCAAGGCGCAGAAAATTACTCCCCATACAGCCCCGTAGGTAAAAAACTAAAATCGTAGAGTAACAATAGGGCCATTTTATTAATAAATAATTGCAAAAAAATAAAATAAAATATATAACACAAAAGAATCTGTGTAAATCTGCCTATGGTTGTGTCCAGACTGACCTAAAGAATAAAATTTTCATGTCGCTTTTACCATATAGTGCATTACGTAGATATAGGAACCCCCAAACGTTACCAAATTGCATTCTTTTTTACAATTTCACCAATTTATATTTTCATAAATAATATTTTTGGGATTCAATCATACATGTTATGGTAGAATGAAATATGCCTTTACAAAGTACACCTATGTCTGAAAAAAACAAGCCCTCACATGGCCTTGTAGATAGAAAAATGAAAGTGCTAGAGCTCTTAGAGGGGGGGGGGAAGAAAAAATCAAAATGCAAAAATGAAAATTGGCGCAGTCCACTGGGTCATTTCGGGCTTGGTCCTGAAAGGGTTAAACTAGCCAATTACAATGGAATATGAATAACACATTATTGCATATATTGAAAAAAAGATAATAGTGCGCAGAAAGATATGCAGCAGGTACAGTATAACTAAATGGAAGAATACTGAACATAGAAGAATACTGAACATAGATATCAGGGCAGATGGAACACAAACATGATGGCAGACTACTTTTGGTGTTTATAGCGTGACAACCCTAATCAGAACTATTCCAGGGAATCCCAAAAAAATTATTGCGGAGGGGAGATCCTTTCATCTCACCCGGCCGGGCCTCAGTGTCACACTGATGCTTATCCCAGCTCGGCAATCTGTGCAATCTGTAGAGTTGGGCTGCAGCAGCCTAGAGTACTACAGCACTGATCTAATGCTGTATTATGTATACTCAGTGTCGGACTGGCTACTTGGGGCCCACCAGGGAAAATGATCCTGGGGGCCCACCAATGAAGAACCATTGGTGCTGACCCAATTCTATGCTGATTGATCCGTGTCCACAACTAGTCAAACTACAACTCTCAGAATGCCCTACACTTATGAAGCTCTCAGGGTATACTGGAAGTTGTAGTTCCAGAGAGGAGAATCCTTTAACAACTGAAGATCCATCAATAAATCTACAGCACCAGATATTAGGGGATTTTCTATTCAGATATACTACAACTCCCACCATATCCTGAGGACTGTGTGCTGTCAGTAAATGCTGGGAGTTGTAGTGTTTGCAGCTGTTGTAGTCGGAGGATCCTGGGTGCATTGTACACTGGAAGCTTTGTGGGAGTCCAGAATACACAGAATAGCTCTGTGGTGGCTGAGTGTATGGAAGTGACCCCAGCACTAATAGCACTAATAGGGGATAGAACAAAAAAAAAAATATTACACACACACATATATTTTACATATATATAATCTTGTTGCTATATTATGACCATACAGTCACACTGTTACTGACCAAATAAAAAAAAAAGACCAATGTTATTACCAATGTACTACTCCAATACAGCAATGTAGTGCTGGCCTATACAAGCATATATGTATCCTGTTTGTAGGCTGCATGGTACATATATGCTTGTATAGGCCAGCACTACATTGCTGTATGTACATTATATATATATATATATATATATATATATATATATATATATATATATATATATATATATGCCAGCACTACATTTCTGTATGTATATATATATATATATATATATATATATATATATATATATATATATATATATATATAGGCCAGCACTACATTTCTGTATGTACCTGTATATACACACCCTGCAGAGTCAGTCACACATACACATATATACCCTCTGCACCCCACACACATTATGCCTGTATACACACCCTGAAGGGTCAGTAATACATACACATATATACACTGCACCCCCACACCCTATACCTATATACACACCCTGCAGGGTCAGTCACACATACACATATATACCCTCTGCACCCCACACACATTATGCCTGTATACACACCCTGCAGGGTCAGTCATACATACACATATATACCCTCTGCACCCACACACATACCTATATACACACCCTGCAGGGTCAGTCACACATACACATATATACACTGCACCCCCACACCCTATACCTATATACACACCCTGCAGGGTCAGTCACATGCACACATATAT
This sequence comes from Dendropsophus ebraccatus, assembly GCF_027789765.1. Classification (NCBI taxonomy): domain Eukaryota; kingdom Metazoa; phylum Chordata; class Amphibia; order Anura; family Hylidae; genus Dendropsophus; species Dendropsophus ebraccatus. Next base: position 110,811,071 of record NC_091454.1, on the reverse strand, counting down.
ACCCTCTGCACCCACACACATACCTATATACACACCCTGCAGGGTCAGTCACACATACACATATATACACTGCACCCCCACACCCTATACCTATATACACACCCTGCAGGGTCAGTCACATGCACACATATATACCCTCTGCACCCACACACATACCTATATACACACCCTGCAGAGTCAGTCACATACACATATATACCCTCTGCACCCCACACACATTATGCCTGTATACACACCCTGCAGAGTCAGTCATACATACACATATATACACTGCACCCCCACACCTTATACCTATATACACACCCTGCAGGGTCAGTCATATATACACTGCACCCACACACATTATGCCTGTATACACACTGCAGGGTCAGTCACACATACTCATATATATACAGCACCCCCACACCCTATACCTATATACACACCCTGCAGGGTCAGTCACATGCACACATATATACCCTCTGCACCCACACACATTATGCCTGTATACACACCCTGCAGAGTCAGTCATACATACACATATATACACTGCACCCCCACACCTTATACCTATATACACACCCTGCAGGGTCAGTCACATGCACACATATATACACTGCACCCCCACACATTATACCTATATACACACTGCAGGGTCAGTCACATACACACATATATACACTGCACCCCCACACATTATACCTATATACACACACCCTGCAGAGTCAGTCACATACACATATATACACTGCACCCCCACACCTTATACCTATATACACACTGCAGTCAGTCATACATACACATATATACACTGCACCCCACAACTTATACCTATATACACACTGCAGTCAGTCACATTCACATATATACACTGCACCCCCACAACATATACCTATATACACACGCTGCAGATTCAGTCACATACACATATATACACTGCACCCCCACACCTTATACCTATATACTCACTCTGCAGATTCAGTCACATACACATATATACACTGCACCCCCACACCTTATACCTATATACACACGCTGCAGATTCAGTCACATACACATATATACACTGCACCCCCACACCTTATACCTATATACTCACTCTGCAGATTCAGTCACATACACATATATACACTGCACCCCCACACCTTATACCTATATACTCACTGCAGATTCAGTCACACAAGCACACATATATACACTGCACCCCCACACCTTATACCTATATACACACGCTGCAGATTCAGTCACATACACATATATATATATATATATATATATATATATATATATATATATACACTGCACCCCCACACCTTATACCTATATACACACGCTGCAGACTCCGTCACACATATAACACACTGCACCCCACACACTATTATATCCATATACACACACTGCACCCCACACACTATTATATCTATATACACACACTGCACCCCACACACTATTATATCTATATACACACACTGCACCCCACATCCTATTATATCCATATACACACACTGCACCCCACACACTATATCCATATACACACACTGCACCCCACACACTATTATATCCATATACACACACTGCACCCCACACACTATATCCATATACACACACTGCACCCCACACACTATTATATCCATATACACACACTGCACCCCACACACTATTATATCCATATACACACACTGCACCCCACACACTATTATATCCATATACACACACTGCACCCCACACACTATTATATCCATATACACACACTGCACCCCACACACTATTATATCCATATACACACACTGCACCCCACACACTATATCCATATACACACACTGCACCCCACACACTATTATATCCATATACACACACTGCACCCCACACACTATTATATCCATATACACACACTGCACCCCACACACTATTATATCCATATACACACACTGCACCCCACACACTATTATATCCATATACACACACTGCACCCCACACACTATTATATCCATATACACACACTGCACCCCACACACTATTATATCCATATACACACACTGCGGAGTCAGTCACACATCACACATACAGTACAGTCACCCTGCACCTCCCATTACCACCATACCTGTGGAGCTTTTTCTCTTCGGACCCCAGGACAGCAGAGGAGGGAGGGGGAGCTGACTGACCTCTGCCTGACTCTTCAGCAGCCACATCTGACCTCCTGGGCGCTGCTGATAAGATCTTCTTTCCCTTTAGTCGGAGCAGGAGGCTGGTGAGGAGAAGAGCAGCCAGAGCTCCTGTCACAGCTGCAGCCTCCTGCTCCTGCACATCCCGACACCAGCATCTATGGGAGGGTGAGGAGAACCAGCGTGCAGGGGCCCACTGAGGGCCCTTGGAGAGCTGCCCACGGATCTGCCTGTATCAGGGGGCCCTGGAACGTGCTGTCATCTGGCTAGGAAACATCACCCAGGGCCCAGTCAGATGACAGCAGCACACACCTAAGGCTGCTCTGCCTAACGCTGCTCTGCAGGGGCCCACCAACAGGCAGGAAGGGGGAGGGGCCCACCGGGGAAACCCCCGGCTCCCCGGTGGCCCAGTCCGAGCCTGTGTATACTGCACTGATCTCTATGAGATCGTTGTAATTGTACCAACTTGAGGAACAGAGATAACATGTCAGTTATACCATAGGGCGAATGGTAAAAACACAAAACCTCTCAAAATAAAAAAATTGCCCTTTTTTCGATTTCAGTGCACAAATAATTTTTTTCTGGTTTCGCAGTATATTTTATGGAAAAATTAAGTCTGCCATTGCAAAGTATAAATGGTGTCGCAAAAAATAAGGGCTCATTTGTGAAAAAAAATTTTTTGCCTTCAAATATGGAATTAGCACCTTTCATTTGGGTAAAATCAGCAAAAATATTTAGGTCAGCAGAATTAGTTTTTTTAAATTTAGACCAGTGTTATTATTGCACACAATCAAATGTAATAAAAATGATGTCATAAACACTAAAAAAAAAGTCAATGGGCCACTCTGGGGAGATCTGAAGTGCACAGTTCATGCTAGACAGCCCAGGAATTTACAGGAACTGGAGGACATACAAGAGTTGGTGAAGGCTGTTAACAACACTAATAACTATGAATCATAGCTTTGGGCTCTTCAAACATGAAAAAATTCTCCATAACACAAAATATGTGGAGTGCCTCTACCTATTTTAAAGATGTGTGAAATAACACGGTATTATACTGTCTATAACTATATGACTCTTTAGAAAAAGAAAGAAAAACAGGCAGAGCGCCTCATAGGGTGACTCAGTATAATCGTATTTGTATATAATGAATGTTCAGGTTTGGGCTCATCTGATGTGGTTGTGAACAGCGCTGGCAGTAGGATTAACAGCGTATAGCTGAAATTTATTATTAAATTATCCACAGACAACGCGTTTCAGGAGTGCTGGGCTTCTTTTCTCAAATCTCTAGGATTCCTAGGATTTGTATCCTAGAGATTGGAGAAACGGAGCCCCGCGTTTCTGATACATGTTATCTGTGGATAATTTATTAATAAACTTCAGCTATAGGCTGTTAATCCTACGGCCAGCCGGTGATTTCCTTTTTTTCCTCTGGACATTATATGACTTTTTGTGATCCACAATTTCTTTTGCTCTTTTTTTGTCCACAACACAATCTTTTTAATATGTTGCCTGTAAGCCGTTCTGAGACTTTTCCGTTGCTTCTAGTGATGGAACTACTTTATCTTTCCACATTGGATTGAGTAGAATCAACGCAAGTGGTCGACTATGGACTTTGCCGGATGACTAGTTGAACTTCTCTTTTCTTGAGTTTCTGTTTCTAGTGCTAAAATTGGGACATGTTTCTTTTTATGTTATACCTCAAATTATCTCAGGAATACTTGTTATACCTCATAAAGTGAATATTTTATCACGTTTCTAAGTTTGTAATATCTTTAAAATATCAACAATTATTGAACAGGAACTGGAGGCTTTTTGTCAAAAATAAGATTCGCTCTGTTGCCAAAAAGGAGATGTGCAACATATATTTCAGTGCTGCACAAAATATGCGATCAGTCGGAAACAGGCTTGCCCTCTTTCTACCACTGACCTGATTTCCAGACCTAAAGGGAAACTAACAGCAGAAATATAATAGTATAAGTCGTATATTTTATATGTTTGTCAAACTATTCATATATTAAAAACCTGAAAAATCCAAATAAAAATGTTTTTTGACGTAGAAAAATTAAAAATATGTTTTTTGACAAAAAATTTTGCGCAATAGCTTCATTTTGCAAAACTGTGCAACTTTTCTCAAGTTTTTACTGCTCAAATCGGTTTTAGTAAAGTTCTTGTCACGACAGGGAGGTAGGGACAAGACAAGACAGTGGACCCTGTGCCTAAACTCACCCACTGTCCCTACCTACTTGCCTCAATCGACCCTAGGCAGGGAAGACGTTCCTTATACTGAATAAGTGAAACACAGAACAAGACAGACAAACACGATGACGGGAAGTCAACAAGCTAAGTGAGAACCAAACGGGCAACGCAGTAGAAAATCAGCGATCAAACTTATAGTCAAAGGTTAGACGGGAGGTCTGGTAATGAGTAAAGCAAGCAGAGGAATTAGGAACGGGGATCGCAGGAGTAGACGGGGGAGCTGGGATCAGGGTATGAAGCTCTGCTTTAATTTATGTGGATCAAGAGCCCAGTCCAGATCCCTATTGGACCGGCGTTCTGATCCTGAAGGTTCCAGACAGGTAGAGGCATCTATCAATCAAAAGCACTTCTCAGCTGCAACAATCAAGGCTAGCAGTGAGCAGTGTAACTCCTGCATTGCCAGGAGGCTGAAAGAAAAGTGGGTGTGTCAAACAAAATGTAAAAACAGGCCCAGTTCACACCAGGCTCACTGCACATTTTTTATTTTTACCTGACTTTTGCTGCATGCTATTTATCAAATTTTCCATTCTTAGTGCATGCTTTATGTTATTTACTTTTTCTTATGAGACTCAAAATAAAGCGGTTTTATGTGTTATTTATAGTAGTATTGTGAGTCATGCAGTATTTTTAGTTCAGTCTCACCATGTTTTGCTTTCTTGCAGCCAGTACTGACCACAAAATATCCTTTGACCATGTTTTGTGTAGTTACATCTGTGATTTTTTTTATCTGGTCTCCATCGCAGTGCATGATTATTCTGAATCACATCGCTGTTTAAGAAATGTTTTCTTTTACTGCTTGCAAAGAATAGCAGCATATTCCTAGATTTACAATCTAGGTGCCTGGTCTTAGTGGTCCCACAGTAAAAGACTGAAAATACATTTAGCTTCCATATTACAGGACACCACACACTTGGATTGAAACAAACATTATGCTAATATGTACTTAATTTCCTATGACAACTTTAATATTATACTGACACAGCTTGCCTTCTCCTGTGTGATGTTACTAGATTACTTTTTTTTTTTAAATGTCCTGTGTGTAATTGAAAGTTTTAAGATTGGCCACTAGGTGTTCCTTTCCCCTGCTTGTTATCAATACATATACAGGAAATGGGGGCGGGACATACAGAGCTCTGTGCTCTTCTGTGCTGTCAGTTACAGTGCAGTAAGCCCAGCAGCAGACTTTTTATAGAAGATTAGGTGACCACTACAAATGTAATTTTTGTTGTATTATGACTTTATGCTTTACACCAGTCATGTCTATCTCAATGTGTTTGATGTAAATTAACAAAATTTTTGCTAAGATTTCTAAAAATCTGCAGCAAAATTGTGATTATGGTACTGTGATTTTCATATTTGTGTTAAAATAATGCTATTTTTGCCTTGCTTTCGCAAAATTAGCAGCAAAATTGGCTTTACGTTAATTTGTGTTAAAATATTATTATTGGTATTATTGAATCAATTCAGCTAAAATCGCGTCAAAATTAGCATTATGTTACAGAGACATATTTACATATTACATTACATATTTGTGTTAAAGTAACACAATTTTTTATTTTATAAAATTGCCACAAAATTAGAGATATGTTCATAGTTTTGTTTAAATAAATCGTTCTTTGCTGCAATTTCACAAAAGTTAAGTTTTTGTCTCAATTTTAGAAAAATTTGCAGGAAAATTGGTGTTATTTTACTGTGGCTTTTGGACTTAAAATAAAATTTTTGACTCACTAAATCTGTGGCAAAATCATGACAAAATTTGAGGCAGATGCAATATTTTAATGAAATTATGAAAGTAACATAACACTATTTGTGTGGCACATTTTGTGAAATCACAGCAAAAATTGCATTTCTTGCAATTGCAGGAAAAATAATGCTTCAAGGTAGACAGGACTGTGAAAAGCATGAAAGCGATAATTTAGCAAAAAAAAAAAATTTTTACATTTAGGCTGGGTTCACACTACGTTTTTGTAATCAGTTTATTTTTTCTGATTTTGCAAAAAAAAGGATGAAAATTGGATAGGAAAACGTGTGCGTTTGTGTGCATTCGTTTTGATCCATTATAGAGCCATTATAAAAAAATAAATAAATTTATCCGTAGTGTGAACCCAGCCTTACAGTGGTCTTTGAAAAAAATAAATACTTAATTATGTGTATTTTTGTAAAATATATATGTTTTTTCTATAGGAAGTCTTCTGCAGGGCTTACTGCACTGTGATTGCCAGTACAAGGGACCACAGAGCTCTGAATGTCCCATGAACACTTCCTGTATTTCGTCCAATCCCTGCAGTTGTCATAAACAAACATGTATAGACAACAGAGGAGCAGAAACAATGACACCTAGTGGCTAATGTTATAACGTTCAATTACACACAGAAAACATTTTATTGTCAAATGAAGTGTATTACAAATATATTAGATATTAAAGCCTCTGTCAAAATATGCAAATTTGTTTTTAATGAAAGTGGCCATTAAAATGGTTATATTATGCAAAAGAATGACCCACAGAATGAAATTGTCATTTAAAGGGGTATTCCAGGTTATTTTGATATTAATTCTACTGATTTCTCTTGTAATATAATTAATATATCTCATTGGTTTCTATAATAAATTTTGTCTCTTTCTCTCTATTTTTATGTAAGTCACGTGTTTCTGTGACGTCACCGAACCGGAAGTGTGGGGACTTCCCCGACTCGGCCGGCCTCTTGGTGTTTATGTAGTTAGAAAGCTAGCAGAGCTTTACAAACGGCCTCCCTGCGCACGGGAGGTCACATGACACCCTGTTCCCGGGCGGCCTGTCAGTGTAAAGGAGGTCGCATCCACCTCCTGTATAATCACTAAAACCCTCCACCCCCTGCCAGTATAATCATACCGATGTCTCCCCCGGCCCCCTCCATCCTGTGTATACAGTCCTTTTCAAAGATCTCTCACCCCATCCCCCGGTCTCGGCACCTCTTGCACTCAGCTGACAGGCTCTCTCTCTCTCTCTCTCTCTCTCTCTCTCTCGCTGTGTGTGAAGCAGGAGAGATTTCTTTCCTGCTCCGTACACAGTGCCTGTCAATTGCCCCGATAAAACTCAGCTGCCAGGAACTGTGTACGGAGCAGGAAAGAAATCTCTCCTGCTTCACACACAGCGAGAGAGAGAGAGAGAGAGAGAGAGCCTGTCAGCTGAGTGCAAGAGGTGCTGAGACCGGGGGATGGGGTGAGAGATCTTTGAAAAGGACTGTATACACAGGATGGAGGGGGCCGGGGGAGACATCGGTATGATTATACTGGCAGGGGGTGGAGGGTTTTAGTGATTATACAGGAGGTGGATGCGACCTCCTTTACACTGACAGGCCGCCCGGGAACAGGGTGTCATGTGACCTCCCGTGCGCAGGGAGGCCGTTTGTAAAGCTCTGCTAGCTTTCTAACTACATAAACACCAAGAGGCCGGCCGAGTCGGGGAAGTCCCCACACTTCCGGTTCGGTGACGTCACAGAAACACGTGACTTACATAAAAATAGAGAGAAAGAGACAAAATTTATTATAGAAACCAATGAGATATATTAATTATATTACAAGAGAAATCAGTAGAATTAATATCAAAATAACCTGGAATACCCCTTTAAATTATACCACATGGTGCATGTCATAAAACAATAACAATAACTTTTTTCATTTTGTCTCCTCAAAATGTAATTGTCCGGAAAAAACAAGCCCTCTCAAAACATCAACTGAAAAAAAAACAAGCAAAACAAAACTATATAACTATATAGAATATGGTGACACTAAAACAAAGGTCTTGTTTTTGTTTACAGGGTGTTCCCAAGCCTACAATTGATGACATTTCCATAGGATATGTGAAAAGCAATTGGTGGGGCACTCAGGACCTTTGTTCTTGTGATCAGTGGGGTTCCAGCAGTCAGACTCCCATCAATCACTTCTCACCCATTATGTAGAAGGGTGATAATTTGTAGTCTTGGGAAAACCCTAAAGTTATAAAAAAACAATAAAACTTGGGGGGAAATTTATCAAACTTGGTGTGAAGTGAAACTGGCTCAGTTGCCCCTAGCAACCAATGAGATTCAACCTTTCATTCCTCACAGACTCTTTGGAAAATGAAAGGTGGAATCTGATTGGTTGCTAGGGGCAACTGGGTCATTTTCACTTTACACCATGTTTGATAAATCTCCCCCTTGGTATCTCAAAATAGGCCTAAATGTATGGGGTGTGCATCTCAGGTGGCACATCCATATGTGGAAAAAGTGTTTTCACTTCATTAGTCATTAAGCTTTAGAAAACACCTGTAGGTGTTGCTCACAACTAGGGATGAGCGAACCGGCTGAGGTTCGGGTTCGTATGAACCTGAACTATCGGCTTCTGATTCCCGCTGTCTGCCCGCTCCGTGCCAGAAATTTGAGACAGTTTTTGGCGCACCTTAGGCTACAACTCCTTCTGTTATAATTGAGGCTGTGCCTCCTGAAATGCACAATAAATGTGGGGAATGTCCTTTGCGCCACTTTTTGGACAGAATTCCGATGCGAAAAACTGTATTAGAATATCTTGGACAAGTTAAAGCATTAGAAAGGTATTAGCAGATGAAATAAGACAGGTCATATTTGAAGAATAGGCCCAGATGACTGGTTCACGGCTCTCCCCCTGCCTTGTGTGCGGGAAGTTGAAGGAGCCCGGATCCCCTGACATCACCAGAGAGACAGCTGCCAAGTGTGTGATGTGCTGATTATTTCCCTTTAAAGGGAACCTGTCACCCCCCGTGCCGGGGTGACAGGCTCCCGACCCCCCGTTAGAGCCCCCTATACTCACCTAATCCCGCCGGGTCCCGCTTCTGGATCCGGTCGGGTGATGAAGATCTCAGCCGCTGCAGCCTGGCGCGCGCGCTGAGAGATGAGTCCAACACCCATAGAGAATGAGGGAGCGCTGGACTCTCCTGTCATTCTCTATGGGTGTTAGACTCATCTCTCAGCGCGCGCGCCGGGCTGCAGCGGCTGAGATCTTCATCACCCGACCGGATCCAGAAGCGGGACCCGGCGGGATTAGGTGAGTATAGGGGGCTCTAACGGGGTCGGGAGCCTGTCACCCCGGCACGGGGGGTGACAGGTTCCCTTTGACCCTTAGAGGACCCGGCCAATTAAAATTTTTGCGTTTTAGTTTTTTCCTCCTTGTGCTTAAAAGGCCATAGAACTTGCATTTTTTCACCTAGAAACCCACATGAGCACTTATTTTTTGTGCCACTAATTGTACTTTGCAATGACAGGCTGAATTTTTTCATAAAGTACACTGCGAAACCAGAAAAAAATTCAAAGTGTGGTGAAATTGAAAAAAAAAACAACAACGCATTTTGTTTATTTGGGGGGTATTTGTTTTTACGCCATTCTCCCTGGGGTAAAACTGATTTGTTATGCATGTTCCTCAAGTCGTTACAATTACAACGATATGTAACATGTATAACTTTCATTGTATCTGATGGCCTGTAAAAAATTCAAACCATTGTTAACAAATATATGTTCCTAAAAATCGCTCTATTCCTAGGCTTATAACGCTTTTATCCTTTGGTCTATGGGGCTGTGTCAGGTGTCATTTTTTGTGCCATGAAGTGTTCTTTCTATCGGTACCTTGACTGCACATATGCGACTTTTTGATTGCTTTTCATTACAATTTTTCTGGATTTAATGCGACCAAAAATGAGCAATTTTGCACTTTGGGATTTTTTAGTGCTTACGCCATTTACCGTGCGAGATCGGGAATGTGATAAATTAATAGTTCAGGCGGTTGCGCATGCGGCGATACCAAACATGTTTGTTTTTTTATTTATTTGTTTATTTTTATTTATAACATGGGGAAAAGGGGGGTGATTCTGACTTTTATTAGGGGAGGGGGCTTTTTATTAATAATAACACTTTTATTTTTACTTTTACACTTATACTAGAATCCCCCCTGGGGGACTTCTAGTATAAGTGCACTGATCTCTCATTGTGATCTATGCTGCATAGATATGCAGCATAGATCGATGAGATAGGCACATCGATTGCTTCCGGCTGCTGAAGGTGCTGACCCCGGACGGGGTAAGATGTGTGGATCGCTCCTCCGGGACAATGTCCCGGAGGAACGATCCTCCCCACTAGACACCAGGGAAGTGCTGCAGTAAGTAATCGGATGCAGCTGTCCACTTTGACAGCTTCATCCGATTACTGTATTAACAGGCACGGCGATCGGACCGTGCCCGCTAATAGCCGCGGTCCCGGGCTATGAGTGGCAATCGGGACCACGGCGGTTCAGAGCGGCCCTGGATGTACGGGTATGTCCAGGGTTGCCTAGGGGTTAAAAGTTTACTGTGAAAGAATATGACTTGCCGTGGAAAAAACAAACTCTCATATGGCTTTGTTGATCTAAAAATACAAAAGCTTTGGCTCTTGGAAGGTGGTGTGCGTGTGTGTGTGTGTGTGTAAAAAAAATTAAAATGTCATCTTTAACAACTGCTGAGCTGGGAAGGGGTTAAAGGATGTCCAGGATATTTGTATGTTTTGGTGTCTCAGATTGTTGTTTACTTATCTTGACAAAAAAGTCTAAATGTATTTGGAAGACAATTTTCAAACCGCATTGTCTTATTTTCTTGCAAATTATTCTAAGTGACCAAACATTATAATGCCGACATTTAACAAACAGTTAGTGATGGTCCAAGCTTTGGGAATAATAACATCTGCTTGCTTATGTATTCCAAAGCAAAATGTAGTATGAGTGATTGTCAACAATTCTGTTCACAGAGGATAAAAACAATCCAGTAATATTGTTGCATTGAGAAATAAATAACAAGTTAACACTTTTTCTGTTTGTGATGACATGTGCTAAATTTGTGAATTAAATTAATATATTCAGATACTGTACATAAAATCCTATACCTGTTTAGAAATAACAAAAGTTATAAAAATATGGGACATAAAATAATTTCCATTACTGTCTGTCATTATATAATTAAACTCCATTACTGTCTGTCATTATATAACTGAAGTCTAGAACTTTGTCTACAGTGTTTCCCCCGAAAATAAAACGTCCTCCTAAAATAAGACACCCAGGCGGCTCTACCCTCTAGCCTAAAGTAAGGCATCCTCCCATTCCCCCAGCCACCCAGGACGCACCTAATCCCCTTGTGGACCTCTGAAACCGGCAACATAGGCAGCCTGGTCCATGGCCCCCACTTCCACCGCACGCCCCGACACACACCGCTGCTGCCACCACACATCACCTCGCCGCATGTCATGCCGCTGACCCACTGCTGATATGCTCTTCCGGTGAGGTCAGGGGAGGACATCTTATTTCTTTCCCCCTGGCTTGGGGGACTGAGTATGGGGAGAAACAGGGCATCCCCCAAAAATAAGATGTAGGAGGAGATTTATGGTGTTAAGTAAAATTGTCTTAGTTGCCCCTAGTCACCAATTAGATTCCACTTTTCATTTTTCAAATAATCTGTGAGGAATAAAAGGTGGAATGTGATTGGTTACAAGGGGCAAGTAGGGCAATTCTACTTTACACCAGTTTGATAAATCTCCCCCATAGTGTCTGGGTTTTTTTTGGGGGAAAAAAACATAAGACACTGTCGTATTTTTGGGGAAACACAGTATATTCCCTATTGGGGCATCAAGCCCTATTTCCAGAGCTGTAGATATGCAGAAAACCGAGGTTCTTATTCTGGAGTACTACTGTATACTTTTTCTTCCCAGGCTATGTTCACACGAAGCATGAAGGCTTTTCTGTTGACAATAGAGGCTGATACATAGCACTTGTGACATCTTGGCGGTCATTATTTCTGCTCTGAGCACTGAGGCCCACTGATGATTCATCCAGTGTGTGTCTAGTCAATACATAACTGCCCTACACAGTTTCACATAGCAGGTGTAGAATTGTGCCATGATTTAGGCATGTTTCCAGGTGTAAACCATGATAAATTAGGCGCTCCTCAATGCGTTGCCGTTAAACATATTTTAAAAGAATTTTTGGTGATGCTCTTTTCTAATTTTCCATTTTAATATGTATATTATACAATAATAACAGTAAAGGGCTGGGTGCAGCTCACTGACTCCCTTAGTGCTGAGGTCGAATAGGCAGTGACAATCCTAAATCACTATAGTCAATAAAGAAGAATACAATAAAAAAGAGAGCCTAGACCTCTAAGCTAGGGTGAAATGTAAGTGTAAGTCACCTGAGTGTTAATAACAATGTTTAATAAGGAATATAAAGTGTCACAATATTGATAGACAGTCTAAAATCACGACAATCTGTATATACAATGATACATGCAAAAAACAACAAAGGACTCCTTTTGTCAAACAAACAGGTAAAATGTATGATAAAAGTCCTTGTAAAACTAAAATAGGAACAAAAATTTAAAGTCCATGAAAAATCAAAAACAAAAATCAATCAGGGTCATAATATCATTGGTAAATGCAACAGAAAAGAACATTTGGGCTGTTCAGGACTGAATTGGTGGTGTGAAGATACTTGTATAGTCTCTCCTTGATAGCCCAGAAATGACTGCAGTTGCAGCGGACTACTAGTCTCAGGCAGTCTTTAGAGCTTTTGGTGAGAGATACAGTGCGCTCTGTATAATGTTCGATCTGCTCATGGAGGTGTAAGTATAAACAGTGATGTTGGTGCCACCGGCACATCTCACCCTTCCCTGAGTCTTCTTCGGAGCTGATGTCTCTGATGCCGCTCTCCTCCTCCGATCTGCTGCGCGTCCTCGTGGTCCCTGGATTCTTCGTGTGTCCGTGTGGCCTCTCTTATCAAGGAAAGATGTAATTGCTGGGTCCTAGTGCCGATGTACTTGTGATAATGCCGGGGCCCCGTAGCAGATAGCCTCTAAGTTCTGCAATAGTTTGTGTTGGACTAGAATATTGTACGTCTCAAGGTTAGTCTGTTATGCCAAACGTGTTTCCGAACCTCCCTTGGGTTCCCTCTTCAGTGGCTTTTGAATTAAATGTACTGGTAGTTGGTGGAATTTGAAAGTCCTCTCCTTTTTATATGTTCCATGAGTAAAAATGAAAAGACGGCTACAAACTCTAAAGCTGGGTTCTAGCCACACTAGATGTATGTTTGCTATACACAGTTATAGAACACTCTATTTGGGCAACACAACAATTTTCGGAGAAAGGCCCAATGGCCCCCGAGCAGATGACATTCATCCTCAAAGCCATTGAATACATCTAGTCACACAACTATTTCTATTTTGCAGAAGACAGGCACCACTATGGGGACCAGATTTGCGCCCAGTTTCGCTAACTTGTACATGGCAGCATGGGAAGAAATCACCATAACCCCTAGAATGGGCATGGGTCTGGTCCTCTGGAAGCGTTATATTGATGATATAGTGCTGATATGGGAAGGCCCGAGAGTGGAATTGGAGGAGTTCATCAAAGAGCAAGGCTCAAATAAATTCAACGGTCCTATGTTCATTTGTATTTGATTGCGCTCCTCAGTTGTATCGCTATATCCACATTAATACTACCAAGTATCAGTAGTGAAGCGATCTTACATAGCACCAAGTTGATATGTTCCTATAGACAGTCACTTAGAACACTCTGTTAATTAGCTGCACCAGCTGTAAACTGCAGTGTGTTGATAGCGACAGTTCATCACAATATGTTCTGTTCACATGCTTTAAAATCTTACTCACTGTTGGTGCACTGCTTTCGGGGAAAAAAATCCTTCAAAGTCCTGTGTGATGTCACACTATTTACAGAGTCCACAGAAGGGTCAGAATGCCTTCTACATGTTTTGAGAGGTACCGCGTCCCTTTGTCAAGAAGCTCAAATGAATTCAACTTGCAATTTACCCCCCACGTCAGCCAAGAGTCAGTGGAATTTCTATATTTAATGGTGAGAGCAACAGAGACCAAACTTGAATGCAGTACATTTATAAAGCCAACGGCTAGGAATAGTTTTATTCAGGGGCGTAGCTAAAGGCTGATGGGCCCTGGTGCAAAATTTTAGCTTGGGGCCCCCCATCTCACCCGATCAGGCAAAGTCCTATCTAACGTTATATCCAATTACTCTAATGTGCCACCATGTTCTAATGCCCTGTTACTGCCTCCACCTCATGTACTGCACTACTGCCCCCTATAATTAATGGACTGTACTGTGTCATTGTCTAATCATTGTATTCCAATCTTTGACTCTACAGCTGAAAAACTACAACTCTCATCATGAACTGCCAGTTGGAAACGATGGGGGTTGTAGTGCTGCAACCTGAAGAGCCACATGCTGCAAAACTACAACTCCCATAATAAACTGTCAGCAGGGCATGATGAAGTTTGAACTTCTGCAACCTGGAGAAGTCACCTGATATCACCTGCAGTCCTATGTAACACCACAGATAACAGTGATATCCCTCTGAGTACAGATAATGTAGTAGTCATCTGCAGTCCTATGTAACACCACAGATAACGCAGCTGGAGCTCAACGCGGTAAAGATACGGCCATAGGACATAGCTTGGGCCGCCAAGGCAGATGTCTGGAGGAGGGGGCGCTGGTACTTGCTGTCATCTGATTAGGTAAGAGGCCCAATCAGATGACAGCATGTGCCAGCGGGCGCAGTGGGACAGATTAGCGCAGTGCTTCCCAACCTTTTCCACCTCGGGACACCCCTACTAAATGATGTTCTACAAAATAAGAAAACCGTCATACAGTGACTCACCGGGGACGACTTCTTTGATCTGAGGCGTCACTTTCCCTTTTCCTCTTCATCCGGCCCAGTCCTCCAAGATGATTCCTTCCAGATACGTTTCATCCCCTAACCTGCGAGACAAACAATTTAGGCTCCGCACATTTCTAGCAACTTCCTTCCCTTCCTCCCTCCTGTAGGCTCCCATAGTAACTGCACTGTTTGGTGTAATGTGCAGTAAAGTGAGTAGGAATGTGGGATGCCCCCTGTATGTAGGATCCCCTGCTGTGCCCCCATGAGCTAATAATGGCCCCAGAGGTGCCCCCATACAATAATAATGCCCCCAGAGGTGCCCTCATGAGCTAATTATGCCCCCAGAGGTGCCCCCATGAACAAATAATGGCCCCAGAGGTGCCCTCATGAGCTAATAATGCCCCCAGAGGTGCCCTCATGAGCTAATAATGCCCCCAGAGGTACCCCCATGGACTAATAATGCCCCCAGAGGTGCCCCCATCAACTAATAATGCCCCCAGAGGTGCCCCCATGAACTAATAAAGCCCCCAGAGGTGCCCCCATGAACTAATAATGCCTCCAGAGGTGCCCCCATGAACTAATAATGCCTCCAGAGGTGCCCCCATGAACTAATAATGCCCCCAGAGTTGCCCCCTATGAACTAATAACGCCCCCAGAGGTGCCCCCATGAGCTAATAATGCCCCCAGAGGTGCCCCCATGAACTAATAATGCCCCCAGAGGTGCCCCCATGAGCTAATAGTGCCCCCAGAGGTGCCCCCATGAACTAATAATGCCCCCAGAGGTGCCCCCATATACTAATAATGCTCCCAGAGGTGCCCCCATGAGATAATAATGCCCCCAGAGTTGCCCCCATCAACTAATAATGCCCCCAGAGGTGCCCCCATGAGCTAATAATGCCCCCAGAGGTGCCCCCATGAGCTAATAATGCCCCCAGAGGTGGCCCCCATGAACTAATAATGCCCACAGAGTTGCCCCCATGAACTAATAATGCCCCCAGAGGTGCCTCCATACAATAATAATGCCCCCAGAGGTGCCCCCATATACTAATGATGCCCCCAGAGGTGCCCCCATACAATAATGATGCCCCCAGAGGTGCCCCCAAGAACTAATAATGCCCCCAGAGGTGCCCCCATACAATAATAATGCCCCCAGAGGTGCCCTCAAGAACTAATAATGCCCCCAGAGGTGCCCCATACAATAATGCCCCCAGAGGTGCCCCCATACACTAATAATGCCCCCAGAGGTGCCCTCAAGAACTAATAATGCCCCCAGAGGTGCCCCTAAAAAAACAAACATCCTACTCACCTAATACGCGCTGTGGCTGCAGGCAGCAGCTCTCCTCCTCCTCTTCGGGCTCCATCTTGCAAGCCGCAGGGACGGGACTTCCGGCAGGCGTGATGACGTCACATGATCACGCCTGCCGGAGAGGTCACGGCCCGGCCTCCCATAGGCTGCTGGTATGAAGTGCCGGCAGCCTATGGGAGAGAATACAGGAGGAGGACGCTGACAGGTCCTTCTCCTGTATTCTGATCGCTTTAATGTTCCACCCGCTCACTGTGCGGGCGGAACATCAAAGCGATCTGTGCATCCCGAGAAGCTGCGCGGCCGCAGCTTCTCGGGATGCTTAAAGTGACAGTGTCACAAGTGGCAAGGGGGGGCCGTGCGGGCCCCCCTAGCGTAGGGGCCCGGTCGCCATGGCGACCCCGGCGACCCCTATAGCTACGCCACTGGTTTTATTCTCTTTACCAGCTGCCATTTACCACGTTGGCTATTGAATGTCCCAAGCGGGCAGTACAGAAGGCTCAAAAGAAACTGCACAAACTCCGAACAGTTTAAAACCGAAGCAGTGCTCTTACCTCAAAGTTTATTTAGAAAGATTACCCAGAGGCACATTTACATTCTGCATTACAAACAAGTTTATACAGGTGGTTATGAGAAAACCATGGTCTGGATTACAGAACCCAGCTTTGTAGTTTGTATCTGTCTTTTCATTTTCACTCATGGAACATATAAAAAGGAGAGGACTTTCAAATTCCACCAACAACCAGTACATTTAATTCAAAAGCCACTGAAGAGGGAACCCAAGGGAGGTTCGGAAACACGTTTGGCACAACAGACTAACATTGAGACGTACAATATTCTAGTCCTGCATAGTACAGCAACACAAACTATTGCAGAACTTAGGGGCTATCTGCTACGGGGCCCCGCATCATCACAGGTACATTTGCACTAGGACCCAGCACTTCGATCGGAGGAGGAGAGCGGCATCAGAGACATCAGCTCCGAAGAAGACGCAGGGAAGGGTGAGATGTGCCTCTGGCACCAACATCACTGTTTGTACTTACACCTCCACAAGCAGATCAAACATTATACAGAGCGCACTGTATCTCTCACCAAAAGCTCTAAAGACTGCCTGAGACTAGTAGTCTGCTGCAACTGCAGTCATTTCTGGGCTATCAGGAGAAACTATACAAGTATCTTCACACCACCAATTCAGTCCTGAACAGCCCAGATGTTCTTTTCTGTTGCATTTACCAATTATATTATGACCCTGATTGATTTTTTATATTTCATGGACTTTTAATTTTTGTTCCTCTTTTAGTTTTACAGCAAGGACTTTTATCATACATTTTACCTATTTGTTTGACAACAGGGGCCCTTTGTTGTTTTACATGGATCATTGTATATACAAATTGTCGTGATTTTAGACTGTCTATCAATATTGTGACACTTTATATTCCTTATTAAACATTGTTATTAACACTCAGGTGACTTACACTTACATTTCACCCTAGCTTAGAGGTCTAGGGTCTCTTTTTTTTATTGTATTCTTCTATATTATAAAATAATCCTTTCAGTTTTGATTCTCACCACTGGGTCTAAAACCAAGCTGCGACTTCCTGGTCCGTCTGTGGTGAAGAGAGGAGGCTGCTGTAAAGTGATCTGTACAGCATTCACTGACAAATGAAACAAACAGATAGATAGCACAAGTATAACACAACAGTCGCTCCCTATGGAATGACCTCTTCAAAGGTCACAGAGTACGCTCACTAATGTTTCATATTCATATGAAGGGGACAGGGTCTATCTATTGTTGTCTATGGCTATGTTCACACTATGTAAATCTACGGCCATAGTTCTCGCCGCAGAACTACAGCCGTAGATTTGCGGGGTGGAACATAGCATTGTTTGCTATGGGATCCCGGCCGGAGCGTACATTAGGTACAAATTAGGTCAAATAACAGTCTTTGTTGAAATGATCACATATATGATCATGATTATTCATAATGGTCGTTTGAAACAACAGCTATTATTTGCCCTTATTTTTACATTGTGGGAACATAGCCTAAGACATTAAGGGGTTAAACATTGCCTTGTACCATATTTGCAGTTTGTATATGAAAAAAGTTAGGAGAACATCTACAAAGGCTGATTTTGCACAGTGTAAAATGAGAACAAAAAAAGTCTATGGAAAAAAGTGACTTTCGGTGCACACATTGAATAAAAAATGGCAGTACTTCCACAGTATGATCACTTTATAATTTTTGTAAAAATATTGGTATTGACATAAAGCGCAATGTTTGGCAATCCTTTGTATATATGATTAGTACAAGAATAGTAAAAAGTAAAGAGTAATGACTACAGGTAAAAAACGATGGTAGGTAAATAAATGGTTGTTTTTACCTTGTAGTTGATTGTTTTGGCGCAGTTCTCGATAAGCGGTGTTGAAAAGTGGATCTCTTTGTGGATGTTTGATGCTTGGTAACATATATTGGTGATGAGATGGTGATTGTAACCTTCGCTGGAGGCGCCCCGGCCGGCGGCACTACTCCGCGGTGGGTTACGATGATGTTAGCGGTTCAAAAAAATTCCCGGGAAGGCTGAGTGACGTCACTATTGGTACGGGAGCTCAGAGAGACCAAAAGAGTAATCAACGCGTTTCAGCAACAATAGCGGTTGCCCTCGTCAGGATTATTAATAAAAACAACCATTTATTTACCTACCATCGTTTTTTACCTGTAGTCATTACTCTTTACTTTTTACTATTCTTGTACTAATCATATATACAAAGGATTGCCAAACATTGCGCTTTATGTCAATACCAATATTTTTACATATATTACCCCCCAGTGAACCTACGGGTGTTTGCTCTCTGACAGCAAGCAGCAACACAGTGCAGCGCTAGTGAGGGGTTATTATAACCTCACTTTTTTATACTTTATAATTTTTGCCAGGGGTTATAATCCTACCTGTTTATGCAAATGTACTACAGATCTTAAATTTATATAACCTCACCTTTAGACATTATATAATACATCAACCTAGAGTTGCATATAATGAGAACTTACTGCTTCTAAATGCATTAGAAGATCTGCTTAGAGATATTGTGCAAATAAACTGTCCAAATTCAAATTACTTGAACAGTGTGAGGTTTCATTGAAACTGTGTACAGCAGTGAATAGCGCCATTACAACGGAGATTTCACCCAACATGAAAAAGAGCTTGCTGCCTTATGCAGATAGAATTTTGTCTTTTTCTTTTAGGCTCAGTACATGTGTTAAACAGTTTCCTTTAAGCACAAAAGACTGCTGGAGTTATCAGATTTGGGTTTTTGCCCAGTTGGCATAGTACCCCATAATTACTCTGCCGGCACAATTGTCCAAATAGAACTCATTACAAACACTGTGGGACACAATACATACATGTGGGTGGCAGATGTTGTGAGCTTCCTCCATGTTATTGTAGAAATAATTCAAGGCAATACCACTAGTAAACATAATCTACATTATTGAGGCAAATGAGTATTTACTATATTCATATAGTTCTCATATATATATATATATATATATATATATATATATATATATATGTGTGTGTGTGTGTAAAATCCTATTATACTGTATGTTTAAATGTATAGCTATCTGACATGATAATGTTTGATCTTCTCTTCATCTTTCAGTATATTCTATATCTTGCAATTTAATCTGTAATTTAAAAGAAACCTGTGACTAGTTTCATGCTGCCCAAATCATTGTCAGCATGAAAAAGGGACAGGCCCCCATATTACAATGCTACAATTTAACTGTTTGTGGGAGCACTATTGGGGCAATTACCTATTTGTTGGGCACTATTGTGGGAATTAACTATTTGTGGCTGCACTTTTGGGGGAATTAATATTGTGGGGCACTATAGTGGTAATTTGTGGGAAAGCACAGTGCCTAAGATGAAATATAGATATTGGATGGGGTGGCAAGTTCTGTGAATAGCCCGTGGCCCATGGTACAGTTAATCTGCCACTGACGTCCATGTTACTGCTGTAGGTACCACCCATGTTGCTGGATGCTTTCTATTTTAGAGGAGCCAGCATACTAGGCTGCATCAAGCCATCCCCATAGCATGGCGGTATGTGTGTCACGGGCGGTACTTGCAGCAGTGATGTGGACGCTTCCCTCTTTAAACTTTCCTATCCTATACTTGCCATGTACCATCCTATCTTATACTTGTCATGTCATAAAAATCTATTAACAAAGTAGTATAGATAGAGCGGTTGGCACTACGGGATACTTAGGGAGGGGATTTGCAGATAGTTGGGGAAATGGAGTGTGGCTGAAGTTTCAGCGGTGCAAACTACTCAGAAAGGTACAGTCCAACTAATACTTGTAGTAGAAGAAAAAACGAAAGTGCACTCACCATTAAAACTTGCTTTTATTCAATCCATTAAAATCGCATCCAAGCAGACCATAGCAGATGACGACGCCCAGAGGAAGTGCTGTGAATAGCATGAAACTGTAACGATCAGTGGAGGGTGCTGGCGTGCCACGCTGTCGTCTGTTATGGTCTGCTTGGATGCGATTTTAATGGATTGAATAAAAGCAAGTTTTAATGGTGAGTGCACTCTCGGTTTTTCTTCTACTACAAGTCATAGAAATCTATGATATAATTTATCATTTACCACCTGCTTTTGTAAAATTTAGTTTTCATTTCACTGTGTGTGAACCTAGCCTGAAAGTACATAAATTAGGGATCCCTGTAATGGTACTGACTTGCAGTAGAGTTAACACATCATTTCTAGTTCATGGAAATCAACATAAAAAAATGTATTTATTAAAAACAGCAGGATTGATTTTTCTTTAATTGATACCACCTCATAAAATTAAAATAAATACAATCAGAGTGTTGCATGTGCTACAGAATGGTACAAATAAAAACATTGAATTGCCCCAAAACATTTTCTTACCCCAAGGTGTAGTGTCCCACTACGTGTTTTCTTTCTCTTCTTACACCTAGGTAAAAGTGTCTCACTCTAGTGTAACAAGTTAGGACAGGAGGCTGTTGTTTATTACTCCAACCACTAGATGTCACACTCTCACAGCACATCTGCAGCTAATTTTAGGTTCAGCTAGACAAAAGTTCCCTTTTTATAGTAACTACTTCCCTTTAGTTGTCAGTTAGTTAGTGCCTGGCTTCAGGCCAGGCAGGTCGTGTAGATAGTTTCCTGCAACTAGTTACCCAACTACTATGGGTCACTAGACTAGACCAATAGGGAAACCAGAGACAAGGGAATCTTCTTCCTTGCCTACACTGTAGACTTACTTGCTAAAACAGGACAGTCAACCACCTTAGAGAAAAAGGATGGATACCTCAAGACTGGACCTGCAATAGAGCATAGTGCCAGAAAGACGCTCTCTACTGACAAGACGCTCAGCTTTGTAAGAAGGTTTGTACAAGCCAGCTTCATCCAGAGCAGGGACCTGGGATTCGTACTACTCCAGTTGGACGAAAACCTAACACTGTGCGGTAGAAGGCGGTTAGGTGAGACTTATCCATACGTGAGTACGAGGATATTCTTCAAACACTAAAGAGACACTTCACCACATCCTGGCAGGGTACGTAGTACATTAGGCAAGGGCCCTCCTAACTGCTCCCTGACAGCTGTTATTGTTTCTTCTATCAACTGACCTATTTAACTGTTGGATCAGTATTATTGATTGATTTTTTGCCTGAGCACTGTTTTGACCTTTGATAAGTAAAGTTTGAAAGTTGCTTAAAGTGGGATCCTGTCATCTCTGCCACTGCACTTGCACCTACACGTTGCACCTCATCTTAGTCCTAACCAAAGTCCGGTTTCCATGTGTCCGAGGGTGGGTGTTACCACTCCTGGCCACTGTGACAAGTAGCCTCCAAAACACAAGAACCCAGCAGTAGGCCCAACATCTGTTCCAGGAACCTGGGCCATGGCAAAGGCCTCAGAAATTTGAGGTAATAGCTATTATACTATATTATGCCAAATAAAGGAGGCCCCAAAATCCACTAGGCGTTCCTTTATGTCTGAGGCCTTGTGTGAGTCACGTACAGCACAAGGACTGCATGTTATATCTAAAAATGTCATAATTAGGGGAATCAATATTGAATTGCATTTCCTTGTTAGCACCTGTTGCCGTACAGAAAAATTTAATTTAACCTGCACTTTGGTTTAATTTCCGTAACACACTCAAATGTCATTTTAAATACTTTAAGGTATGCAGTTTTTAAAATGTAGAACATTGCTGTTAAACTTAAAAGTAAAAGGACATTTAACAAATGAAGCCAAGATAAAATAAACATATTGTAGATTTAAGTTAATAAATCATTTTTCTAGCATAGCTACATTATTTCTCTTAGTCTGTGTTGACACATGCAGTAACTCAATGGAAATGAAATGTGAATGTATCATTTTATTGCAGTAATTGATCATTTCATTGCAGTGCTGCATCATTTCATTGTGTTAAGGTGCGTTTACATGTAACGATTATCGTGCGAATTTGAGCGATAACGATTGAATTCGAACGATAATCGCACGTGTAAACGCAGCGAACGATCAAACAACGAAGGAGAAATAGTTAATTTTGATCTTTCAACATGTTATCAAATCGTTGTTTGTCGTTCGCAAAAAATTTGAGGATCGTTCCGTGTGAACAGTTGTTCGCCGATTTAACCAATGTGCGAGATAGGCTTAAGCGATCACAAAACGCTTTTTTCCGTACGATATATCGTACCATCTAAACGCTGATCGTTATGGAAAAAAAATCGTTACTCCGACATCGTTAATCGTACGATCGGGCCAATTATCGTTTCGTGTAAACGCACCATTACTGCATCACTTGATTGCGGTTATGAATTGCTTCATTGCTGACCAGCGGCCCTTAATTGCATTAACGCAATGAAACACCAACATGTGTGAACATACCGTAAAGGCCTTTTTACCCAAGCCAATTATTGTTAATGGGCAATTTGATCTTTTGTGTGGTGGATAAAATCATCATCATTGGGACATGTAAAAGGGCCCTTACAAGCAGAGAATCTGAAATCAAGAAAAATTTTAATTTTTAAAAATTTTCCTAAAGTGGTACAATCACCCATAAAAGTACAATTTGTTACAAAAACACATTCTGAGAATCATTGGATAAGTTAAAGCATGCCAAGGTTATTACCACAAAAAGAGACACACCCATTTAAATCAAGGGGGCTAGGACAACATTAAGACCAAAATAGGCCTGGTCTTTAACAGGTTAAAGCTATCACAGTATTTTTGCACAGCTGTTTCCTTTTTCTTGACACAAGCAGTAAACTTGATTGATCACAGTCTAGACTGTGGTGGTAGTATTCCACAGGGGTTGCATGCCTTTCTCAAACACTTTTTTTTGTGTGTCACAATTCTTTATATTGTTGGTATTGATTCTCCTGGGTTCTCATCCACCCTTAACCTTCAACAAAAATTACATAAAATAATATTATTTTATGACCTTTCTCTTGTTTCTCTTAATACTGTAGTCAAAATCTTACTACAAACACAAAAATATCTCCTTTACTTTGCTTCCATTATACCATTTGTCAAATATTACAATAGAACAAAAATCTGTATAAATGTTATTGGTGGTTATTGGTGGTGGTTATACATCTGTAATCAATTTATGGTATAAAACAAGGCAGCAAACTCCAGAACGTACCTTATAATGATATTTTACTATTAACAGTATTGTAAACCATTGTTAATATATTACTTTGCTAAATATTAATAAATCACTTAAAAAAAGAACGATCTGTAAAACATTAAATGGAATCTGTCACTCGGTTTATGCCGCCTTAAATAAGGGCAGCATGAATTAATAACAAGTGCTGAACAGATTGTGTATTACTTGTATAATTTTGTTCAGAAGTTCTCCTAATATGCAGGAGAACAGGATTCTTGCCACACCCCTCCTCCCGCCCTCTAGCTGCTGATTAACATTTGACTGCCTATACACAGCATTGATAGCTAACTCCCAATCAGCAGATGGTGGGTGGAGATCTCTGCTTCTCAGGCATAATAAGGATTACCGAGCTCACGCACATAATGGAGAGGACTACTTATTTTCCATGTTATTTAGGAGGATATCTCTGGGTCAGCTGCACAGAACAATGTAAGTGATACAACATTCTGTTCAGCTTCTCTGTCACTAGTTTATGCTACTCATAGATAAGTCAGCATAAACCTACTGACAGAGTCTCTTGAAAGACATTAACCTCTTAAGAGTAAGAGTTAAGAGTAAACAGAGAGGGCTCCCGGCGTGAGCCCTCTCTGCAGCGCGTGGTCCCCGGTTGCTAAGTGCAGCCAGGGACTGCGTGTATTAGCCGGCGCGGCCGATCGCCGCGGCCGGCTAATTAACTATTTAAATGCCGCTGTCAAAGCTGACAGCTGCATTTGAATAGCAGCTGTGCCCCCTCTCCCTGGTGTCCAGTGGGGGATCTCCGGTCGCGATCGCGGAGGGGAGATCCGTTCTAATGAGCCGGCCGGGGCTCAGCGTCGGAATGACGCTGATCCCGGCTCGGCAATCTATTCAGATGGTCTGCAGCAGACCATTATAATAGAGCACCGATCTGATGGATCATTGCTCTATTATATACACAGGATTGATCTCAATGGGAGATCAGTTCTGTGTATATAGAAGTCCCCCAGGGGGCTTCATATTACTGTAAGGGAAAGTTAAAAAAAGTGTTTTTATTAATAAAAAATCCCCTCCACTAATAAAAGTCTGAATCACCCCCCTTTTCCCATTTTACAAATAAAAATAAATAAATAAATAAACATGTTTGCTATCGCCGCGTGCGTAATCGCCCGAACTATTAATTAATCACATTCCTGATCTCGCACGGTAAACGGTGTAAGCGCAAAAAAATCCCAAAGTGCAAAATTGCGCATTTTTGGTCGCATCAAATCCAGAAAAAATGTAATATAAAGCGATCAAAAAGTCGCATATGCGCAATCAAGGTACCGATAGAAAGAACACATCATGGCGCAAAAAATGACACCTGACACAGCCCCATAGACCAAAGGATAAAAGCGCTATAAGCCTGGGAATAGAGCGATTTTAAGGAACGTATATTTGTTAACAATGGTTTTAATTTTTTACAGGCCATCAGATACAATAAAAGTTATACATGTTACATATCGTTTTAATCGTAATGACTTGAGGAACATATATAACAACTAAGTTTTTCCATAGGACACACGGCGTAAAAATGAAGCCCCCCCAAAGAAAAATAATTGCGTTTTCTTTTCAATTTCACTGCGCATATAATTTTTTTCTGGTTTCGCAGCATATTTTATGGAAAAATTCAGCCTGTCATTGTGAAGTACAATTAGTGACGCAAAAAATAAGGGCTCATGTGGGTCTTTCGGTGTAAAATGCAAGTGCTATGGCCTTTTAAGCACATGGAGGAAAAAACGAAAACGCAAAAACGAAAGTTAGCACGGTCCTTAAAGGGTTAAAGGCTACAATGCTTCATGTGCTGACTATACAAGAGTGAACTTAGGGCACATGGGGAACTTGTAGAGAGAGAGCCAAGTCCCAATTGTCCCATCCTCCTTGCTATTGAGTATTGAGAACCCTCTGTGAAATAAATGCATGGTTAACAAACAAACGAGAATCAGTGTTGGAATAGAATTATTTACAATAGGTCTACTAATAGAATTGGCTCTACAGTTATATGCAAATGTTACTTGCTCATTTGTAGGGCTTAATGAAGCAGAGTTTTTATATTTTTATCGGTATCAGTATTCAGACTGACCTATACAATAAAGATAACCAGTCAGTTTTATTGTAAAGTGGATTGTGTAGACACAGTTTCTCTCTCCCCCCCCCCCAAAAAAAAAAAAAAGCTATGAAATTGCATTTTGCATCTTTTTTTCAATTTCACTCCATATATAATATTATGGGGGTCATACATTTTATGGCAGACTGAAAGGTGCCATTACAAAGTACACTTGTGTCACGGCCACCTCTCTCTGCCCCATGCAGCCGCGGGGGTCCTTGTGCAGGGACCCGGCGCTGCTACCTGTTCGGCCCTGGGGGGCGCCTTACCTCGCCCCGCTCCTGTCTCCATCTGTGCCAGCCGGCGCGCGCGTCCCCGTCTCCTAGGGCGCGCGCGTTCCGGCTGTCTCAGATTTAAAGGGCCAGTCCGCCCCTAATTGGAAGTTGCACTAATCACTCCCTATATATTCCAGCCCTGCCCCACTACAGGTGTTGGAGCCTCTGCATGCTTCCCATAGCGATTGGCCCAGCTCCCTGTTGTTCCTGACCTTTGTCCTTGTTCCTTGTTCCTGTCCACAGTCCTTGTCCCTAGTCCCTGCCCGCTGCCTTCCCATTGTTCCTGAGTCCTGTCCGCCACCTGCGATTACGCCTACAGACCTCTGCCTGCAATATCTCCTGCCTATTGCTCCTGCCACGCCTCGCCTGCCGTCACTGGCAACCAAGCCAGGGGTAGCGACCTGGGGGTCGCCTGCCGCAGCAAGTCCATCCCGCCTTGCGGCGGGCTCTGGTGAAAACCAGCGGCCCCTTAGACTCCGCTCCCTGGTGAGGTTAGTGCTATCGCTAGTGGCGGTTCAGTGGATCCACTACTCCAGGCGTTACAACTTGTTTCTGAAAAAAAGTCCCCATAGGTAGAAAAATGAAAGCACTATAGCTCTTAGAAAGCGAGGAGGAAAAAACAAAAATGCAAAAATAAAAATTGGCCTGGTCATTAAAGCGACTCTGTACCCACAATCTGACCCCCCCAAACCACTTGTACCTTCGGATAGCTGCTTTTAATCCAAGATCTGTCCTGGGGGCCGTTCGGCAGGTGATGCAGTTATTGTGCTAAAAATTTACTTTTAATCCTACAGCGCTGTGTCTAACGGCCGGGGCTTACATTTGTATATGCATTAGGCTGGCACACCATCTCTGTTCCTCCTCCCCGCCCTCCTCAGCATTAGGAATGCTCCAGGCAGATTGCTTCCTATTCCCCACCTGTGTGCATAATGAACATGGGCTGGATCGTTAAGACACCTGTGCAAAGCTCAAACAGCGGTAAATGTTCCTGGATCATTCCTAATGATGAGGAGGGTGGGGAGGAAGGACAGAGAGGTGGTGCCAGCCTAATGCATATGAAAGTGTAAGCCGCGGCGGTTTGACACAGCGCTGTAGGATTAAAAGTTGTTTTTAGGAGAATAACTGCATCCCCTGCCGAACGGACCCCAGGACAGGTCTTGGATTAAAAGCAGCTATCCGAAGGTACAAGCGGTTTGGGCGGGGGGGGGGGGGGCAGATTGTGGGTACAGAGTCACTTTAAGGCCAAAATCCACTGTGCCCTAAAGGGGTTAATAGCCAATACACACCATTTATTGATTTTTTGGGGGGAGTGTGTGTGTTGCAATCTTTATACATACCAGTCTGGGGTACAATTTGTAAATATGCATGGGTCCCTCCTAAAAGGAAATCCAAAGTTTAATATGAAACTTTCCATTAATGCCAAGAAGGACCACAGTAGTGGATAAAGTATAAGGCTGGGTTTATAGTGCGTTTTTGCAATCTGTTTTTTTCATCAGGCTAACTACAGATGCAGTGAGTGCAGTTGGAGAGACAGTTGACAATAGAAAGGTCCGAAAACAGGAATGTGACATCTGTAATATCTAGGTAGCTAGCACCGATGCTAAGCACAAACTGTAGTATTAGAGCAGGTTCCCAATCTTATTTAAAAAAAAAATAATAATAATAATTACCCAGCATCACCCTGGAAGTTTACCTTATGTTAGAAAATACATAATAATGTGCAGTGATGCATTTACATTCTTACATACACACAGCTCTGCTGCACCTACATACACAGCTTTGCTACATATAAACAGCTCTTCTAGCCTCACACACAGCTGTGCTGTAAATTCACAGTGCGGCGGCACATACATACACACACAGCTCAACTGTACCTACCCACATACACAACTTTGCAACACATACACACACAGTTCGGCTATATACAGACACAGCTCTGCTGGACAAGCACACACATTGATTTTACTAAAAACACATTCCTGAATTTTTAATACCTAACAGGATTTTTCACCCCTTTTAAATGGTACCTTTCCGAATGGTGCTATGATCTAATTAGCATGCAGCCACAGGTGATGTCACAAATGGGCATTGCCGAGGATCTGTCCTCTGCCAGAAAAGTTTTGGGCACCAGCCCAATTATTTGGAATAGGGCATGAAAATTGGCCACTGTGGGATGTAAACATTGCTAACCCATCTTCTGGCATTAGATCGTAGCACCATAGTGAGAAGGTACCCATTAAGCTCCCATGCTGCCAAGCAGGGGCGTAGCTAATGTCTCTTGGGCCCTGGTGCAAGAGGTCAACTTGGGCCACCCCATACCACATACTGACTAATAACACCACATACTGACTAACACCACCGCTGCTATTGACTAATACCACCACATACTAACACCACCGCTGCTACTGATTAACACTACCACATACTGACTAACACCACCTCTGTACATAGACCAATATCACTTCATACAGTCATATAGAGGTGGACGCACTGTACACAGGCTCTATACACCATATACATTACAGTGCAGTTATATCAGGTGACTCACAGGGGACGTCTTCTCTGATCGGAGTTCTTCCCTTTTCATCTTCTCCATTTGCCCTGTGCCATTATGAGAACTTCTCCGAACCACGTATCCACAGAATCTGCCAGACAGACATATTAGGCTCCTCACTCTGGCACCATCCTCATCTTTCTACAAACTGCACATCTGTATTGACCCCTTTACACCCTCATTTAGTAGGTAGCCCTGACACTATGTGATCACCCTTATAGTACATATCCCCCTATTGTATACACCCCCCCCGTGTAGTCCACCTTATAGATGGCCCCCAATGTTTCCCCCGTATAGATGGCCCCCTGTGTTGTCCCTATTATAGATGCCCCCCTGTGTTGTCCCCCATATAGATGGCCCCCATGTTATCAACCATATAGATGGCCCCCCATTTTATCCCCCTTACAGATGTCTCCCCCATGTTGTCCCATCCTCCTGCCCCTCCATCATCATACTACTACCCCTTTCATCCTCCTGCCCCTCCATCATCATACTATGACCACCTCCATCATAATACTACTACTCCTTCATCCTCCTGCCCTTTCATCATTATACCACTACATCCTCTTGTTCCTTCATCATCCTCTTGTTCCTTCATCATCATAACACTACACCCCTCATCATCCTCTTGTTCCTTCATCATCATACCATTACACCCCTCATCATCCTCTTGTTCCTTCATCATATCATTACACCCCTTATCATCCTCTTGTTCCATCATCATACCACTACACCCCTCATCCTCCTCTTGTTCCTTCATCATCATACCACTACACCCTTCATCATCCTCTTGTTCCTTCATCATATCATTACACCCCTCATCCTCCTCTTGTTCCTTCATCATCATACCACTACACCCCTCATCCTCCTCTTGTTCCTTCATCATCATACCACTACACCCCTCATCCTCCTCTTGTTCCTTCATCATCATACCACTACACCCCTCATCATCCTCTTGTTCCTTCATCATTATCATACCACTACACCCTCATCATCCTCTTGTTCCATCATCATACCACTACACCCCTCATCATCCTCTTGTTCCATCATCATACCACTACATCCCCATCATCCTCTTGTTCCTTCATCATCATACCACTACACCCCCATCATCCTCTTGTTCCTTCATCATCATACCACTACACCCCTCATCATCCTCTTGTTCCTTCATCGTACCACTACACCCCTCATCATCCTCTTGTTCCATCATCATACCACTACACCCCCATCATCATCTTGTTCCTTCATCATATCACTACACCCCCCATCATCCTCTTGTTCCTTCATCATCATACCACTACACCCCTCATCATCCTCTTGTTCCATCATCATACCACTACATCCCCATCATCCTCTTGTTCCTTCATCATACCACTACACCCCCCATCATCCTCTTGTTCCATCATCATCATACCACTACACCCCCATCATCCTCTTGTTCCTTCATCATACAACTACACCCCCATCATCCTCTTGTTCCATCATCATACCACTACACCCCTCATCATCCCCTTTAAGGGTATAAACACACACACCGTATACACAGTGTATTTACTGCTGTGATACGCAGCAGATACGCAGCAGATACGCAGCAGATTAGCTCTAAATAACTGAACACAGCATCAAATCTTCACCATCAAATCAGCTGCAGATCTGCTGCGTATTTGCTGCGTATCTTCTGCATATACGGTGTGTGTGTTTGTACCCTTAAACAAAAAAATCTATACTCACCTGAATGATTTCTCTAGCCCCCTAGTCACACACGCTGGTGGGCTTAAATTAAAAAATTAAAAAAATGCAACAGCTCACCACTGGTGGCAAGATGCAGACCCAATACAGATACGAAAATCACTAAAAGCAGCCCCCCAACTGCTAAAAAAAAAATCTCCATTAAAATAATAAGGCTATTGGTATACCATTTATAGTGAAAACCATCCCACCAGGATAAGGTGGCCTTATGTTCGGCATTGGCACTTACTTGTTAGGACCCTTCAGTGGACTTTGCCACTGATTGCATTTAATATTTATTTTGAAAATAATCATTATGACACATAGTTAAAATAAAATTTATTTTTAGTACATTATCATGGGGTCTCCTTGACCTAAAATAACAGTATCAGAATTTTATAACATGAATTACAGCTGACAGATTTCCTTTAACTTCAAAGCAACCACTCATGTTTGATACCTCTTACAAGGCGTCTGTTTAAAAGAAATCAGATTGGCTTTTAGAAAACACAAACTGGTTACTTTGTATGTTTGACTTCAATAGGAACAGATAAGTTTCCATGAAACCCAAATATGCAAAATATGTTGGACAAAATCAAGGACTTCCCAGTGGAAAATATGCCATGTTCAATATTTTCCCAATTGTCAGATTCTAACTATTCTAATATCTTTTAAACATGGAAGATATGGTTATGGATATGGTTTATACACCAACACATATCACCAATATAAAGGATATGCTGTACAACTACTGTAATTTGGAAAAGTAGCTTACAATTATTAACAAACATTCCTATCCACATAGGATGTTCTTTAGAAAAACAATGTAGTATACAGTGAACATCTGTTTCCCAGACAAATGTATGACTAACAGCAACAACATCAAAGTTCAAATCCCAGATTTGGATATTTTTGACTGTTAGGAAAACAGATCAAACTCATACAACTTGTTCAGCATTAAAACCTTTGCAGATGCCATAAAGACAGATTGATATAAATAATTCTGAATTTGCTTGCTAGCATACTGTATACGCTGGTGTATTCATGAAGGAGGGTCTAATAGTGTATGTATGCCAAAACTAATACAGCATGAAGAGTGTTGGAACATGCAGAATAGACCAAAAAATAATTTGGTCAACAAAGTGAGAATTTCCTGTTAAATTATTGACAAATGGAAATCGAAACCCTTCTGACTTTTCCTGAATAAATACAGATTATCAGATACTGAAATAAGCTGAAAAGACTGTAGGAAATAATGTCTGGCCTGTGTCAGCTCTTCATGAATGCTTACAGTGTGTGAATACTTGAAACATAAGAAGGCCTGACAGAGTCTGGAAATTCCAAACAATTAAGCCTGGTGGTATTCAAGTGCTGCCTAGCTATCCGAGGAGAAAAACGGGAAGGATTAGATTAAATGTCACTAGTCTGGGAACTGCTTTTCTGGAGGAACACAACACCAACACATTCTTACATATGAACAAAGTCGTTAAAGGTATCTGTTTATATAGTGGGGTGGAATATACTGAATATTGTCAGCTGGTGAAAGTTATAGGGATAATCCATGTTTTACTAAGGGAGGAAACCAACAGTGCAAAAGACTTGTAAGTCAAAACAACCATTTTTGGAGGTATTTTATATACATCAGAAAACACAGAATCATAATGTTAATATTTTATGTGGTGACTGCAAACTATATCCTAACAGAAAGTGTGCCATCCGAACATTACATAAAATACCACCTACTAAAGTAAACATCATAGCATACCATTTTAGAATAGGTTCCCAATGTGATGTTACGCCATGGAAGTCTGTCCCCAGACGACCTAGGGCGTAACTGTACGCCCTGGGTGTTTCTCCCGCTATGAAGCGTGCTCCGGAGCGGAGCACGCTTCATAGCAGGTGGGGGCCGGCTGCAATCAGCAGCCGGGACCTCACCGGTAATGACACGCTGCAGCGATCGCGCTGCCGCGTGTCATTAACTCCTTAAACGCCGCAACCGCGGCGTTTAAGTGTAAGTGACAGGGGGAGTCCCCTGTCACTTACCGATCAGGACCCCGCAGTGTGACTGCGGGGGTCCCGATCGGTAAAACGGGCCGCCGGAGGTCTCTCACCTGCCTCCGTGCGGTCCGATCGGCGATCTGCTACACTAAGCCTGCACAAGCAGGCTCAATGAACAGATCGCCGATAACACTGATCAATGCTATGTCTATGGCATAGCAATCATCAGTGTAAAAATCCAAGTACTGGATGTAAAAGTCCCCCAAAGGGACTTCAAATGTGTAAAAAAAAAAAGTTAAAAACACTAACACACTACCCCAAAACCCCTCCCCCAATAAAAGTTGAAATCACCCCCCTTTCCCATTATATAAATAAAACATATAAAAATAAATAAACATAAACATAAACATATAATATACCGTAGCGTGCGTAATTGTCCGATCTATTAAAATATAACAAGCGTCATTGCGAACGGTAAATGGCGTACACGAAAAGAGGGAAAAAAGTGCGCGGATTACCGATTTTATGTTACATTATATATAAAAAAAATTAATAAAAAGTGATCAAAACATCCGATCTTCACAAATATGGTATTAATAAAAACTAGAGGTCATGGCGGAAAAAATGACACCCCATACAGCCCCGTAGGTGAAAAAATAAAACCGTTATAAGCGTCACAATAGTCCCATTTTATTTATAATTAATTGCCAAAAAAAAGGATTTCATTAAAAAAATATATATATCATTAGAGAATCTGCGTAAACCTGCATGTGGTTGTGTTCGGGCTGACCTATAGAATAATAGTATCATGTCGCTGTTACCATATAGTGCATTACATAGACACAGGAACCCCCCAAACGTTACCATATTGCATTCTTTTTTGCGATTTCACCTATTTATATCTTCATAAATAATATATTTGGAATTCCATCATACATGTTATGGTAAAATGAATGACGCCATTACAAAGTACAACTATTCCTGTAACAAATAAGCCCTTACATGGCCTGTAGATAAAAAACTGAAAGTGCTAGAGCTCTTAGAAGGGGAGGAGGGAAAAACGGAAACACTAAGATCAAAATTTGCGCGGTCCACTGGGTCATTTTGGGCCTGGTCCTCAAAGGGTTAAAAGGGTTATCCAGCGCTACAAAAACATGGCCACTTTCCCCCTACTGTTGTCTCCAGATTGGGTGGGGTTTTGAAACTCAGTCCCGTTGAAGTAAATAGAGCTTAATTGCAAACTGCACCTGAACTGGAGACAACAGTAGGGGGAAAAGTGGCCATGTTTTTGTAGTGCTGGATAAACCCTTTAACATGTAAGCAGAGAGAGAAAGTCTCCCATTATTTACTAAGTGAGTGCCATTAATAGGTGGATGGCACTAAAAAGTGCATCATTACTAAGGGGACACTAAGGGAGACATTATTAATAATGGGTATCATTGCTCACTGGGGTGCATGTTTACTAAATAGGGGCCAACGCATGACATCACTACTGTGGGAAGAAACATTGCTATATAGGGTATAATTACTATGTGGGGGTTATCATCAGTTCTTAGTGGGGCACTGAGTGGGGCATTAATGTTAAGTACAGGATAATAAGAGAGGCTTCATTACAGAGCAGGGGCACTAAAGGAAGCCAGGGAGCTAATATGATGATGCCCAATATGATAATTGGGCATCATGCTGGGGTTGCAGGGGACATGTCAGTAATGTATAAATACCTGTCCTACTCCCTCACCACTGACAGCACCGGGCCACCGGCTCTGCACATTTTCCAACGGTGTTATCCAATGACATGCAGCATCCTCTGGAAATAGATGCTCAGCATAGACTCTATGCCAAGAGTCCATTTCCGG
This sequence comes from Dendropsophus ebraccatus, assembly GCF_027789765.1. Classification (NCBI taxonomy): domain Eukaryota; kingdom Metazoa; phylum Chordata; class Amphibia; order Anura; family Hylidae; genus Dendropsophus; species Dendropsophus ebraccatus. The sequence goes on along the minus strand of NC_091454.1, from coordinate 110,776,461 downwards.
AGGGAGCAGGACATCACAGAATGTTGCTAAAACACTGACGTCGGCGAGTGGCCGGGATCCGGCAGCTGCGGGGGAATGGGACATGTAAGTATACATTACTGACATTTTCCCAACAGCCCTGGCAGGATGTCCAGTTATCACATTATCCTGGACAACCTGTTAGAGTTAGAATTCTAGTAATAGCCATCCCTTAGAAGTTCATATATGCAGACTAAACCAAGTGTATCAAAATACACACAAAATATAATTTTCATACAGAAATCTACTGACATTAAGTACCACAAATGATCCATGTACGTTTTTTACCATTTCTTAAATTAAATAGACATTTTTTGGCTATCCAGTTGAAATTAATATCCTGTTTTCACAACTCTTAGTTGCTGTTCTAACTAGCTAAGAAGTTTATGGGTTTAGTGTTTTTTTTTGTCTCAGTCTTTCATGAATCATGCCAGCACTGAGGACAGCAATGCTTTTATCCTTAGTTTTCACAAAAATACCTATGTCTTCACAGCTATTGAGAAATTCTTTAGATAAATAGGACAATAAGGACTTCACATTTCCTTAGCAGCAATCTTCTGAAATGCTGAGGCCTTCTGACATGACTAATATTTTGTTTATAGACATGGTGAAATTATACAGGCCTTGTGACCTATGGTTTGTGGTTAAAAAAATCTAGTATGTGCCGCGATCCTGACCAAAATAAGAACTAACTCAGAACATCTGGAGCCCATGCTCGAAGATTTCTTTCACAGTTTTTTTCTTTTTTTATTCTGTACCTTGTAAATAATATGAAGGAATGCATGCAGATATATGTTGATAACGTATACAAACACAAGTGTTATGTCTAGAACAGCATTCATTGTGAAATTATATAGACAGGTATATAGAAACATAACCATAATGCATAAAAATAAGTAGTTCCATAAAATACATATACCACACGTTACAGATTGAAAACTCGGAGGAGACAGGGCACAAGCAGTGCTACTACGTACATGTCAAATCTATTATCATGAGCAATTACTAATATCAATGATGAGTACATTTTGGGAGAGATTTATGAAAGGGTGTAAATATACAATTGGTGTAAACTGCCCACAGCAACCAATCACAGCTCAGCTTTCAGCTCTGGTAGAATATAAGAGGAGCTGTGATTGGTTGCTGTGGGCAGTTTACACCCTTTCATAAATCTCCCCCTATATGTTAGCTAATATAGTTATCCTTGTAAGGATTCCCAAGATAAACATTTTTGCAAATACATTCATTTAGAAAACTTGCTTTCTTCTCCTGATATGCAGCTCTTTCCAGCGTCGGACTGTGGTACCTGGGGCCCACCAGAGCAAAGGATCCTTGGGGCCCACCAATATAGAACCAGTGAGAGACGACATGCTGACCTGGTCCTTTCCTGGATCCATCTGTATCTGTGACAAATCCCTTGTGAATAGCATTTTGAGTCGAACTAAAACTCTCAGGACTAAAGCTCTCAGGGTATGCTGGAAGGGGTAGTTTCTAAGAAGACAACCGTTTAATAAATCATTGCGTGCAGAGTCTCCTGGTGGCTGAAATCTGTGGGTCACAACCATCAGTCCAGAAGATCCAGCAATACATCTCTCTACAGCAGCAGTTGTTGTAGTTGGGTCCTAGGTGCATTATACACTGGATGCTTTGTAGAAGATCAGAATACAGAGTTCTGTTGAGGCTCAGTGTAGGGAAGTGACCCAAGAACAGCACTAATAGGGGATAGAACAAAAACATATACCCCCTACCACATTATCACCATACCGTCACACTGTTAGTAACCAAATCCAGTACACCTTGAACAAAATTACCAATAAGACCTGCATATAAGATAAAAATATTATCACCTCACCGTGACCATCACCATTACCACCACATAGTGACTAAGGGATCATTCACACATGCGTAGAATTCCGCACACGGACAGTGTTCTGCGGACTGGACCTGGGAGGTCTAAGCATCAGGAATAATTATGATGTTGGGAGTTCCTAGGCAGTTTAAAAGTTTGCACTAGTGTACTGTATTGACTGCGAGGATGTGTCAGTGCACTAGCGCAAACCATAGATATATAAGTGATTACAGTGCAGTTACTATTGACTCACAGGTGACGTCTTCTCTGATTGCAGTTGCTCACTTTTCGCTTTCTCCTTTTGCTGGCATGGCTATCGTAAAGACTTTTCCGGCCACAACTCATCTGCAGGGGTGGGGGTGACTGGGGTAGGAGGCAGCTGGGGAGACAGGGGCAGGGGAGACAGCTGGGTGGTGACGGGGGCAAGGAGGCAGCTGGGGGTGACAGGTGTATGGGGGAGCAGCTAGGGTGACAGGGGGAGCAGCTGGGATGACGGGCAGAGGGATCAGCTGGGGTGACGGGCAGGGGAAGTAGCTGGGGTGACAGGGGCAGGGGGAGCAGATGGGGTGACAGGGGCAGGGGGAGCAGCTGGGGTCACGGGGGCAGGAGGAGCAGCTGGGGTGACAGGGGCAGGGGGACAGCTGGGGGTGACAGGGGCAGGGAGGCAGCTGGGGATGACAGGGGTAAGGGGAGCAGCTGGGGTGACATAGGGAGCAGCTAGGATGACAGGCAGGGGGAGCAGCTGGGGTGACAGGGGCAAAGGGAACAGCTGGGGTGACACGGGCAGAGGGAACAGCTGGGGTGACAGGGGCAGGGGGAGCAGCTGGGGTGACAGGGGAGCAGCTAGGGTGACAGGGGCAGGGGGAGAAGCTCGGGTGGCAGGGGAGCAGTTGGGGTAACAGGGGCATGTGGAGCAGCTGTGGCTGGAAGGGGGGAGCAGCTGGGGTGACAGAGGTGTGGGAGCAGCACACATCCCTGGTCTCTGGAGGGGGAGGAGGCCGCACAGGCCTCAAGGACCGCCTGAGTGGGTGATGACGCTGCTGGGGGTTTCTGGAGCTCTACATCGGGATCTGGGGTCTGACCTGAGGCCTGACAGGTATCGCTGGTAGAGATGAGCGAACTTTTCAAAAGTTCGTTCCGACCAGACTTCCGGATATTTTTGAAAAGTTCGGTTCGACCGAATTTTGGATTTCTTCGGATTTCATAGTTTAAAGCATCTATATGATACGGGGGTAGTGTATTTGGTTGAATTTAGGGCTCTACATGTCAGTAACATCATTATCTTTTCAATATCTCAAAGTCAATTTTTTTTTTAGACTTCAATATTCACCATTACAGAGTCTATGCAGGAAATTCACCATTACAGGGTCTATGCATTGTCATTGGAGGCCAGTGGAGGTCCAGCAATAGTCATTTGAGGCCAGTACAGGAGCAGCAGTAGTCAACATGGAGGCCAGGCAGGAGCAACAGTAGTCATGCATGAGGTATATATTTGTGCCTCAGGATAACACCTATGTCATATACACTCTTCCAAGGGTCCAACTATAGTACTTGTATATCTGTATAGCACGTTTTTGTTCTGTGCACCCTTCACTCTCCTATGCCTAATCTATCTACCTATCTATCTTTCGCCCTATTTTTCTCTCTTAATCACTATATGTTTCTCCTCTCTGCTTTCCTAATAATCTTTGGTCTTTGCTTTTGTACAATATCTTCTCAGTAGTCAGTACAGCAGCGTACAGCAGCAGCGTTTTGTCACTGATGAGCTCTGTGCACTGCTAAAAGTCTCCTTCCTCTCTCTTTGCAGACTGTGTCATGCGGTCATGTGACCGCTCCTCTTAAAGCAATACCGACGTTACACAGGGGGTGGGCTAGTCCCTGCTGATTGGATGTGTTCCGGGCATCATGGGAAAGCGCAAGAATGATTGACACCACCAGGAGCCAATGGCCCCTTATCATGGCTGTGTCAATCACAGTCCAGGCCCAGGAGGAACTGTATGTACTCATCAGGAGCGTGACAGCATACAGTACACAGAGACGCCGTCCCAGTCCTGGGAGTGCTGAACGCTGTCATCTGACTTGGTAAGTGAGGAGCTTGGGGCCCAGTTGGATGACAGGCAGCACTGATGCAGCTGTTTCACTGTATCACTGTCTGTGGGCCCAGCTGGCGGACAGTCAGTGTGTGTGTGTGTGTGTGGGGGGGGGTCCAGAGGATCCTTCGGTCTTTTTCATCACCTTGGAGTGCGGTGGCCGATCCTTTGTATATATATTTATATAAACTATATAAAAATGTATAAATATATATATATATATATACATACTGTATATATATATATATATATATATATATATATATATATATATATATATATGTATACACACACACACACACCAGCCAGGCCACTGTTTTTAGGGCCAAGTGGTGGTCTGTAACCAAGACAAGCTGGTAACATTAGAAGGGATAGAGCTGCATATCAGTTGAGGCAAGTTTCCTAAATAAATCTATTTGCCAAAATAATACAAGTATAACTATATTAGTTGAGGTTAGAATACACCTTTAGGCTATGTTCACACTGCATATGATTCCGGCCGTAGTTTGTACGCCGCCGTACATTTGCGGCTGAAACTACGGGCGTGGGAAAAATCGGCATGCGGCCGGATGCGTACGAACCGCGAACATACGCCCGTAGTATAGTTATGCTTCCCTAGCTTGTTTTGAAGCGATCTGAAACAGGTCATTTACTTGGAAATTTTCGCCCAGCCCAATAAAACTCACAGAACCTTTTGGATCGAAAAATCAACTTCAATTTGGCTGAAATAAGTACTTCGTACGGGACCACATAGAAATCCACGGCCGTGAGTTGGAACATTTCCGTCCTCAAACAATGGTCTTGTTCATTTTTCATGGCGCCGTATACGATCCAGCCGTAAGCTCATACGTAGTGTGCATTGTGCAGGCGTATATCGTATACTTTCAAGCGAACGCATCAACCTCAAAACTACGTGCGTATATTCGTGGTTCTCACTACGTCCGGAATCATACGCAGTGTGAACATAGCCTCAAAGAGGTATTCAAGGCAACAAGTGAAATTTGGCTGCAGATGGGGGGGGGGGGACATAATAAAGATGCTCATTTTCTTCTGGGTTCCGTTGACATCACAACCAGGGGGAAAATACCTGACCTGGCTGATGGATCGCCCACTCAGCCAATCAGTGAATGCGTCGGTGTCTCGCCCAAGTCACTAATTGGCTGATAGTGTAAGCCATCAGCCTGGTTGTGATATCGCAGGAACAGGAGATCCCAGAGGTCATGGAGGGTCCGGGATCGGTAAGACAGCGCTGTAAGGGCATGGGGAGAGGTAAGTAGAGCATCTTTTTAATGTTCCCCTACCACCCCCTCCCACCTGCCCCTGCATGCAGCTATATTTACTTGTTGCACAGAATACTCTTTTAGGCCAGGTTCAGACTATGTAACTGTACGGCTGTATTTGCGGCTGTAATTGCGGCGGTATTTTTGGTGGTTCATGCGTACGCTGGAAAGTATAGGATATACGGCTGCACAGTGCACACTATGTATGAATCTACGGCCCGATCGTAAACGGACCCGTAAAAAATGAACAAGACCATTGTTTGCGGCTGGAAACGTGGCCGTGGATTGACAGGTGGTCCGTACGGAGTACTTCAAAAATAGCCGGCAATGATGCTGAATGCCGATGCCTCTAATAGTTAATATATTAAATTAATAAAACACATTTTCTTTGTAATAAAGTCCCTTTCGTTGTTCAATAATTTAATTCTAACGAATCCATAATTTTGCAATTAAATATACTGTTAAAATAAATATATATATAAATAAATGTATATTTATATATATATTTATTTTTTGACAGTATATTTAATTGCACAATGATGGATTAGTTAGAATTAAATTATTGAACAACGAAACTGAATTTATTTCATCGAAAATGTGTTTTATTAATTAAATATTAATTAGTACAGGAAGCTCCATAAGCCGTTAATTCATATTGCCGGCAAAAGAGCATTCTGTACTAATCATCACTTTACTTTAATGAAAACATCAAATGTTTCTTCTAATTATGTTATCACAATAGCATTATTAGAAGAAACATTTAGAATTATATGTGCGCTCAGCTGATTGGCTGATCGGCTGAGCGCACATATAAAGAGCCGGTCCGCAGTACAGTGACTTCATTGTAGTAGTGGAAGCCGTCTAATAGACGGAATCCATTACTAAGTTGGGGCCTAGTGTTAGCCAGTATAAAATGGCTAACACTAACCCCCTATTATTACCCCAGTACCCAATGCCACCAGGGGTACTGGGAAGAGCCGGGTGCCAGTGGTCCCGGAGCGTCAAAATTGGCGCTCCTGGACCGGGCGGTAGCAGGCTGGTAAGATTTAGGCTGGGGAGGACCTAAACCAATGGCTCTTCCCACCCTGGTGTTACCAGGCTGCTGTCGTTTGGTTTTTAACCCGGCTGGTTATAAAAATAGGGGGGACCCTATGCGTTTTTTTTTTTTAATAAATAAATATTTTTATAACCAGCCGGGTTAAAAACCAAACGACAGCAGCCTGGTAAGACCAGGGTGGGAAGAGCCATTGGTTTAGGCCCTCCCCAGCCTAAATCTTACCAGCCTTCTGCCGCCCGGTCCAGGAGCGCCAATTTTGACGCTCTGGGACCACTGGCACCCGGCTCTTCCCAGTACCCCTGGTGGCATTGGGTACTGGGGTAATAATAGGGGGTTAGTGTTAGCCATTTTATACCGGCTAACACTAGGCCCCAACTTAGTAATGGATTCCGTCTATTAGACGGCTTCCACTACTAAGTCTATAAAGTAAAGAAATAAAGACAAGACACAAGTTAAAAAATTTTTTTATTCAAATAAAAACACCCCCACACCCCTCATTGACCATTTTATAAAAAAAAACAAAAAAAAAAAAAACGCTGGTCATCGACGTAGTCCACGGAATCCGACGTAATCCCCAGGATACCGATATCTGAAAAACAAAAAGGGAGAAACACACAAAAAACACACAAACAGGAGCACAACACCCATCATTGTGAGCGGTGTTGTGCACCTTACAGTATGCAGCATCTTTACAGATCGCTGCTTACAGTCTGGCCCCCAAGGGGTTAAGGGAGGATGTATTGCATCCCCCTTAACCCCTTGGGGGCCAGACTGATGTCAGACTGCACCCATCCCAGCAAGGAAGGGGTTAACTGACCCCCCCTTCCTTGCTGGGAGGGGTGCAGTGCTGGGGAGGGGGTGGGGAGAGCTCTATACTCACCCCGATGTTGTCTCTTTGCTGGTCCGCAGCACAATGAAGTCACTGTACTGCGGACCGGCTCATTATATGTGCGCTCAGCCGATCAGCCAATCAGCTGAGCGCACATATAATTCTAAATGTTTCTTCTAATAATGCTATTGTGATAACATAATTAGAAGAAACATTTGATGTTTTCATTAAAGTAAAGTGATGATTAGTACAGAAAGCTCTATTGCCGACAATATGAATTAACGGCTTACTGGAGCTTCCTGTACTAATTAATATTTAATTAATAAAACACATTTTCGATTAAATAAATTCAGTTTCGTTGTTCAATAATTTAATTCTAACGAATCCATCATTTTGAAATTAAATATACTGTTAAAAAATAAATATATATTTAAATATACATTTATTTATATATCTATTTATTTTAACAGTATATTTAATTGCAAAATGATGGATTCGTTTAAATTTAATTATTGAACAACGAAAGGCACTTTATTACAACAAAAATGTGTTTTATTATTTTAATAGATTAACCATGAGAGACATCGGCATTAGTGCAGAGGATCACAAACCGCGGTAATAGCAATTCATGTAAACTGTGTTCCCTGCTTTCCCAGATGCATCCAGAGGTGTTTGCATCACTTTCTTAAGATTTTATTTGTTATTTTTAGTTGAACCAGATTTCCAAGTAAATGACCGTATGTTTTGAGCCGCATGTCTATTTTTTCCCACGGCCGTAGTTTCATCCGCACATTTACAGCCGCATAAAAAATACAGCCGCACAGTTACATAGTGTGAACCTAGCCTTAACTGTAGTATTTACAACTTGTTAGAAAGTAAAGAATTTATGCACAACTCAATTCAAATAGTGGAAAATCCAGAAGACAAAAGTGTATTTTAACATAGATCATGTGACATTTGATAAAGTTTGCAGAAATAAAACAAGCAAAAATGAAATATGTGCAAGCTGTAAAGATGGTGTGAAAAATGCTGCAAATTATAAATTCCCCAAAGTGTTTAGCAGTATTTGGGTAAAATGCTGCAGCCAGACGTGGCAGTATCTGCACAAACAGTATATATACCGTGTTTTCCTGAAAATAAGACGGTGCCTTATATTTCCCCCCCTGAAAAAGGCACTACGTCTTATTTTCGGGGAATTTATTATTTCTCTCTCGACCCCCCCCCCCCCCCCCGCCGGGGGGAGAGAAGTAAGACAACCTCCCCGAAATACTCACTAAAAGAGCGTGTCAGCAGCGGATCCTGCGGCGTGACGTGGGTCAGCGGTGGGTCTTGCGGCGGATCAGCGGCAGGTCCTGCGGTGTGATGACGTATGGTGGCGTGCGGACCTACGGAGGACGTGGGGGCCATGGACCAGGCTGCCTCACGAGGGGATTAGGTGAGGGGGGGACGGAGGTGGCCTTACTTTCTGGGGGGGCTAGTTTAGAGTATGGGGTGCCTTATTTTTTTTGGGGGGGTGCCTTACTTTAGACTAAAGAGTAGGGCAGCTGGGGTGTCTTATTTTTGGGGGGCGTCTTATTTTCAGGGAAACATGGTATGTATGTATAGTGTGTGGTTTTTCTTTTATGCATCTTACTGTATGTCAAACAGTTTTTTAAACTGTGCAGTTCTAGTACACTAATTCATTGTTGCTAAAAAAAAAAACACCTGCAAAATTTATGTGAAGAAAACTGTAGTTTGGTGTAAAAAGGTGCAACATCTAAAACAATTGGGTGGGGCTTGGTGAAAAGAGGCATGGCCTAAGCACTGCCAGATTTAATACAATGTATACTAAAGAGCTACCATATTTTGTGTCTGAAATGAATGGCAGCTTAAAGTGACACTGTCACCCTTTTTTGCTCTCCACAGGTGTAAAGGGTAAATGTTACAGCTTTCATTACTTATTTTATATTATACCTCATGGCGCTTGTTCTGGTAAAAAGTCGTTTTTATCACCTGTGGATTGGTATATGTGCGCGGGGCCTCGCGGCCTATGTGCCACATCGCTCCGCCCCTAGCGCCACTTAGCCCAGCCCCATCCGTGACGACATAGGCCTCGCCCCCTCAGCGGCCATTGGTGTGGAACAATCTAGGGGGTGGAGCCTAGAGCTTTAGGCTGGCCTTTCCAATGGCTGCTGAGGGGGCGGGGCCTATGCAATGATGACGTCACGTATGGGGACGGGGCTAAGTGGCACTAGGGGTGGAGCGATGTGGCACATAGGGTGCGAGGCCCCGCCCACATATACCAATCCACAGGTGATAAAAATGACTTTTTACCAGAACAAGCACCATGAGGTGTGACATAAAATAAGTAATGAAAGCTGTAACATTTACTCTTTACACCTGTGAAGAGCAGTCAAAATGCAAATAGGGGGTGACAGTGTCACTTTAGGGCCCTATTACACAAAGCAATTATCGGCCATATTTGGCTGATTATCGGCCATCACGGGTGATAATCGCTTCGTGTAATAAAAGGCAACGATCAGCCGACATGCACGATGTAGGCTGATCGTTGTCTTTTATTGTCTTTCAACATAATGAAAGACGAAAGACAATCATAGCAACGATCTTCTGCCGTTGCTCCGAGTAATAGGAGTGGTGGCAGCAGACCGCACTTACCTGCTTTCTGTCGGTGTGTGTAATAGTGATTGGGGAACGAGGAGCAATTGAGCGCTGACCTGACAGGTTGGCGCTCGATTGCTCCTTCGGATCTCCCTGTTTAATAGGGGATATAGGAGCTGGTGAACATTTTCGTGCGTTGTGCTACTGTATGTTTTGTAGTGCCTGATTTGTCAAGAGATCTACACCTCTTAACAAATCAGGTGAAAGGTAAGGCAGCAAGATTTTACTAAAGAATGATATATGAAACGCAGGTCTTAAGAAATTCTTTTGTATTTTTTTTCTGTAATTCCTAGATGTCTGGGAATGACATTATGAATTGAGTATGTAAAGACATGGGGGGACTTTTAAGTCCAGCGTTTTTTTTTTTTTTATGCCACGCCTACAAATGTCTCCGCAGCTCCAGAGCTCAGAAGATTTATGTAGAGGCGCATTGCCTCTACATAAATCCCGAGCGCACGGAGCCTCGGGAGGAGTGTGTCTCTTATCCCTACCTTGGTCTGGGACTATAATCTATGCTGCCCCCCCACACGCACTTTTGATTTTGACAGGGGCCCATCCTAATGAAGTAAGTGCCAAACCAAGGCTACAGGCTACAGATATCTCTACCAGAAGCACTTTTGCAACAAGCAGCAGCCACTGTACTAGATTCTGCTGAGATCGTCACCTGTGTCATTGGGGGGGGGGGGGGGGGGTATCACTTTAAATAGCTTTGTTAAGTAAAACAAATGTACTGTTAAGAAATTTCTCCCTATTCATATTTCACTGTGCATATGTGAGAGTCCTGATTGTCACTGTGGGCTTAACTCTTTACATACACTGATGTGTCCTGTTCCTTCTTTCATTTCTTCCTCCCTGTTACTTTTAGGTGGGTAATGGGATTAATATGGATTCAACTATGGTAACTATATGTATTTACTTTTCTCTAAACTTGTACAGAAAAAAATAATGGATGTAGACAAAATCAAGAAATAGTTATCAAACTTATATGTAAAGTCCAGTTTTCTTTGGCATATAAAGTTAAACCTTTAGCCAACAGCAAATATCTAATTTCACCAAAAGACTGTGGAGGCAATAATGTAAAATTTCCTGGATCAGAAATATATGCACCTACCAGGGACAGTTCTATAGATATAAACAGATGTGTGAGAAATGACGTGTAGGAAATTACACTCACCAGACATAATTTAAAGTTACCTTCCAGCACATAAAAGGGAATACAAACAATAGTTTTCCATATTAGTTTTATACCTTGATGATCCAGACAGTTTTTTGGCATCAAGAACCCATATAATGTTTCATCAATGTTGCATTCTGGCACTCATAACTGCATATGGTGCTGCTGGGAAGAGTTGTCCTTGTCGTTTACAGGCAATTTGCATATATATTTAAGGAAAGAGTGGTAGCTGTACCTTTTTTTTAGGGAAAGTGCTCCACTCGAAGAATAGTTTCAATAGTAGGCGTCAGGGCCAGTTTTTGTTGTGCCCAAGCTATCACAAATTGCACCCACACCTCACAAGTTTATTGGAGAATGTAAAGTCTGTTGTGCATAGTTGGGGGGGCTGTATACCTATAGTGTATAGTTGGGGGGGGTCCTGTATACCTGTAGTGTGTAGTTGGGGGTGCTGTATACCTGTAGTGTATAGTTGAGGGAGGTCCTGTATACCTGCAGTGTACAGTTGGTGAAGGTCCTGTATACCTGTACTGTATAGTTCGGGGGTCCTGTACACCTGTAGTATATAGTTGGAGCTGTATACCTGTAATGTATAGTTGGTGGAGGTCTTGTATACCTGTAGTTTATAGTTGAGGGTCCTGGATACCTGTAGTGTATAATTGGTGGAGGTCTTGTATACCTGTAGTATATAGTTCGGGGGTCCTGTATACATGTAGTGCATAGTTTGAGGGTCCTGTATACCTGTAGTATATAGTTGGTGGAGTTCCTGTATACCTGTAGTATATAGCTTTGGGGTCCTGTATACCTGTAGTATAGAGTGGGTGAAGGTGCTGTATACCTGTATTATAGAGTTGGTGTAGGTCCTGTATACCTGTAGTTTATAGTTTTAAGGTCCTGTATACCTATAGTGTAAAGTTTGGGGTCCTGTATACCTGTAGTATATAGTTTGTGGAGGTCCCGTGCACCTGTAGTGTATAGTTTTGGGGTCCTGTATACCTGTAGTGTCCTGTATACCTGCAGGGTCATATTTACCCGTATGGCAGTGTTATTCAGTTACAGTGTGTCGGTATTGGTCATGTCTGGTATGGCGGTGTTATCCAGTCACAGTATGGCGGTATTGGTCAGGTCTGGTGTGGCGGTGTTCTCCAGTCACAGTGTGGCGGTATTGGTCAGGTCTGGTATAGCAGTTTTTTCCAGTCATAGTATGGTGGTACACCCTATGTATCTGTCTGCCAAATTTGGGGTTAAACGGTTCAGGCGTTTGGAAGTCTATTTGGGACAGACAGACAGACTTTCATCATCAGAGAAAGCTAATCATTACCCAAAGAGAAAGGTTGGATGGAGGTTACATCTAAAGTACTTGATGACAAGTAAATGAGGGAGTGGAGTGGGGTAAGAAACCATTCTCTACTCCATTCAATGCATGGTCATTGTATGGTAACACATTATTGTTGTGATTTAGTTTGAGACATCTGTTAACATTAATTTTTGTTACTTTTAACAGCAGTAATTTAAAGTTACATATCAGTATAAATCAGTTATACAGTCCTTATTTAGTTTTAGATGCAATTTAGTATTCTGTTGACTAGTAGCACTATTCTAACTGAGAATTCTGTTCCTGCGATTTGTGTATGGAAACAGTTACCCCCCCCCCCCTTCTTATTTTGTGTGTTCATAGTGTAAATGATTCCTATGAACATATGAGCACATCCTAAAGGTGCAGATATTTCGAGGAAGTAAAGCACTGAAGACAAATAGTTTTGATCACTGAACTTCTTATTACTTGTTAAGTTGTTCTCACATAACAAGGGCTAATTTCATAAATGTTATCAATTGTCTATGAACTAGAAAATAACATTGCATAAAAGATCATGGATAATATTTTAGGCATAGTAAGTTAGAATTTTATGAAACAAAATTAGTACTGAGAAGCAAATCAAAGTTTCCATCCATCGTGACATCAAAAGAAAGTTATAAGTTACCATTTCTTGAAATATTAACAGCATTTCATTAAAAAAATTGTAGAGGGATATAATTGTTATACATCAGGGAACATGGCTCTAGAGTTGCATTGTATAAACAGAGGTGTTACAGCATGTAAATATTTTTATTGTGCATTAGCAAAAGAAAAACAAAAAAAAACTATGAACATTTTGTATGGCCATGTTTATAGTGACCTAGAGAATAAAGCTATTGGGCCAGATTTATCAAGCTGCCTGAAAATTACCTGAGCTGTGATTGGTTGTTGTGGGAAAAAAACTGTACAGTGTTAAACAGTACATTATTTGTTGCCCAAATGGTACCATTAACATATTCAGCATGTCCAACAATCTGTAAGCCCTCATGCAGCTACATCAATGAAAATACACAAACATTTTAGGGCGTACAAAATGCAAAGATTGAGAAAATAAATACTATATCTGTGTCATAAAGCACCAAATTAGGCCTTATAATTAACATGTTAATCATATCAGACTTTCCCCATTTATACAATTTCACGCTTATGTTTATTTTTGTCCATGAAAAGGTTTCTAATTACACACGTGTACTTTGTCTATAACATAATACAGGAAATATTCCTAAGCTGCTTCATCATTCAGTGCAGTTTTCCTCACTAGCATTTGGTATCTCGTAGAACCTTGTACTCTCTTGTGGCCCAGCATCACTCAAGTGCCCAGACCCACCACACGCAGATATTCTTTGGAAGGGCAAAGATGTTAGGTGAAAATTAATGTGCAGTCTGGATAAACCCATGGGGACCTGCTGTAAAAATAAGCCTATCGTATTTGACAATTCTTTGAGCACAGTATTTACATTAAATCCTGCTTAAGTGCACACCGGTGTTTCTTTTGTGATCTAAGAGTTGAATGGCTTTCCCCATGTCTGCCAGAATAGCATTAGTAATGATCCCCGATGGATAAAAAAAAAAAAAAGAAATCTGTGATCATGATTTAGCAAATGTTGAAAAACAACATGATCATTAATCTCTTTACTTATGAATCAAATATTCTTGGCAGTCATTTTAAGCAAATGTTTTACAAACACGTGCTGTATTTGTCACAGATGTACATTCTGCACTCATTAATCATCCCAGCCATGATGGAATTTATCAGAAAATGTAAATACATCACCAGTAACAGGACCAATTACTGTGGGACAATTTCCAGATCCACAGTCTGTTTTTTTCTTTTTGTATTATACGTTTCCTCTTACACCCTACCAAAAGATAAAGCAGCCTAAAGAGGTTCTACGGTCAAAACAACTGTATGTACAATTGTGTATAAATACAGTATCGTATTTTCCGGTGTATAAGACGACTTTTTAACCCCCGAAAAATCTGTTGTAAAGTTGTTGCCAAATGTGATGACCATATGACAGCAGCACGGGCATTAGCCAGGCGCGACGAATCGCAGTGCTCAGCTAATTAGCCATTCAACGCTGACAGCTGCATTTAAATGGCTATAAACAAGTCATCCCTGGTGTCTAGTGGTGGGATTGCCCCCCGCGCAATGCCATCGCGTAGGGGAGATCCCTGCTTCTTACCTGGCCAGGCCTCAGCGTCACAGTGACGGTGGTCCTGGCTCAGGGATGCATTGCTCCGTGCTTCTAGTGGTGCTATAAGTTATTACAGGTCAAAAAAAAGTCTTATTAATAATTCTGTCCCATATTAAAAGTGTAAATCACTCCTCTTTTCCCATTTTATAAATAAAAAAAATGAATAATAAACATTTTTGATATCTCCACAATTGGAATCACCCAAACTATTAAATTATGGCATTCCTGATCTGCACGGTAAATGGCGTAAGTGCAAAAAAAATGCTAACGTGCAAAATTGCACATTTTTGGTCACATCAAATCTGCAAAAAATGTACTAAAAATGACCAAAAAGTCGCATATACGCAGACAAACTAAAGATAGAGAGTAAGGAAGAGGGTAGTCTTATACTGTGAGTGTATCCTAAACTCTATGGGGGACATTTACTAAGGAGTGTAATTTGTGTGACTCTTCTAATGAGGATTGGTGTATATTTTGTTCCAATATCTTGTGACTGATTTATTAAAATGTAGGACTGCCACAGTGAATGTATCTAAGAAAAAAGGCACAAAAATTGCAGAAGCATATTCACCTGGTACTGACCAGACGTAAGCCTGCACCTGTTTGTGAGACTTTTTAAAAAGTTGTAAATGATAAATTGGGCACTAATCCCGGATTATATGAACTTTTGGATGAATACTCAAAACAGGCAGATCAAAAAAAGTTTCATCTAAAAAATATTCGCCAGTCCAATACTTAACTTAGACCAACAATGGGTGAAAAATCCAATTATTCACCTAAAAATAGGCACAAAGGCCTATATTTTAACTGGGAACGTTGGGGGTCGTCTTACACCAGAAAATACGGTAATTGGGTGCCCACAGATCCAGGATTATAATCATAGTCCACAATAATATTTCGAACAAGAGAAAGAAGCACTTTAGTTATATAGAAATATTGTGCAAAATGTATTAACCAAAAGACAAAAATAAAGGTGATAACATTTTGGTTCCAGCACAGAACCTTTTTGGCTTGAAAAAGGTGCACTGATTGAACCCAAACATTGATGTGAGGGGATGAGAGGGGAGGAGGCAGAGCTCATGGGCTCTCCTCTCCCTGCCGGCCTCGGTTTCCATGGCTACCATCGCGGCTCTGCGATCACTTCGCAAAGCCCCGATGGACAGCGGATAAAGAATTCTCCCTCTGCAGAGGGAGAATTCTCTATCAGGAGCCCTACAGATGCTGCAGTCGTGCTGACCGCAGTATCTATAGGGTAAACTCTCAGCACCAGAGCATGACTTCGGTGCTGAGAGTTGCGGCGAGTCTCTGGCTATCACTGATAGCCGGGACCCACTGCGGATGACACAGGCGCAGCTCCTGCGCCTCTGTCATCCTGCGGTGTAAATTAACATCGCTGCAGCATCAGGCATAGGCTGCAGCAACGTTAATTTACAGTGCAGAGGTGGGAGGAGGTTAATATATAACTGGAGTGTTGTCATTTCTTATTGGATATATTATCAATACACACTGTAGATATTTGCAGATATTTACAGATTATGTCTAGGCCAGCAACCACCACAAGAGCATATGACCAGTTTGTGCAGCACTATTAATGTGTATGGTATCATGAGGTTTATTTGTATGGTATAGAGAAGCTATTTATGTGTATGGTCTGTATGTTTATGATAAACCGTACAATTATTGTGAACACTATACGTTCTATTTATGGGTGCGGTATTGCCTTACAATTTATGCTATGCTGTTATTTCACTAACTGTAGTTCTGCCTCTGGAAACAGGACACCACTTCATTTCATTTTAGTACAAAGTTTGCATTGCCACTGCTAAAATATATGTTAAAAAAATGCTTGGATGGACAACAAATTGAGTTAAAGGCGTTAACCGGTTATGTTAAATACATGTTGAATCATACCCCTCCTGGAGACTAACAATTCTATACATGCATTACCTTTTCTGTCTTCTTTCCTCAGTTCTGAGCATGCTGCTTTCTGCTAAAGACAAAGAACTGTATCTGAGCTGCTCTCTCTCTGTTTTCCCCTCCCCCCTCTCTTCTGAGATGGCTTATGTAAACAGCTCCCTGGCTGTGTTTCTGCACTGTTTCTGCTCTCTGTACAACAGGGAGGGTTAATTACTGTAGAGTCACAAATAATTTGACCTCAGATTACTCTCCCGGGTTTCAAACAGTGTATAATCAGCCAGCAAGGGATGTTGTTTACATGAGCAGTCTTGGAAGGGAAAGGGGAGAAGGAAGTTGAGAGCAGAGACTGAACAGCTCGGACACTGTTTTCTGTGTCTTTAGCAGAAAGCAGCATGCTCGGAACTAGGGGAAGGGGACTGAAAAAGTAAAGACACGTATAAATTGTTAGTCTTGAGGAGGGAGAGTTGATTCCACATATAATTTACCTGAATAACCCCTTTAATTTCTAGATGTGTGTTTGCATTGGGGAGGCCACACTAATTCTTTCCCTCAGGTGAAGCAAAGTGTTACTGATAACTTGTAGAAGTATATATATATATGTGTGTGTATATATATACACACTACCGTTCAAAAGTTTGGGGTCACCCAAACAATTTTGTGTTTTCCATGAAAAGTCACACTTATTCACCACCATACGTTGTGAAATGAATAGAAAATAGAGTCAAGACATTGACAAGGTTAGAAATAATGATTTGTATTTGAAATAACATTGTTTTTACATCAAACTTTGCTTTCCTCAAAGAATCCACCTTTTGCAGCAATTACAGCATTGCACACCTTTGGCATTCTAGCTATTAATCTGTTGAGGTAAGCTGGAGAAATTGCACCCCACGCTTCTAGAAGCAGCTCCCACAAGTTGGATTGGTTGGATGGGCACTTCTGGCGTACCATACGGTCAAGCTGCTCCCACAACAGCTCAATGGGGTTCAGATCTGGTGACTGCGCTGGCCACTCCATTACCTATAGAATACCAGCTGCCTGCTTCTGCTGTAAATAGTTCTTGCACCATTTGGAGGTGTGTTTAGGGTCATTGTCCTGTTGTAGGATGAAATTGGCTCCAATCAAGCGCTGTCCACTGGGTATGGCATGGCGTTGCAAAATTGAGTGATAGCCTTCCTTATTCAGAATCCCTTTTACCCTGTACAAATCTCCCACCTCACCAGCACCAAAGCAACCCCAGACCATCACATTACCTCCACCATGCTTAACAGATGGCGTCAGGCATTCTTCCAGCATCTTTTCATTTGTTCTGCGTCTCACAAACGTTCTTATTTGTGATCCAAACACCTCAAACTTGGATTCATCCGTCCACAACACTTTTTTTCCAGTCTTCCTCTGTCCAATGTCTGTGTTCTTTTGCCCATCTTAATCTTTTTCTTTTATTGGCCAGTCTCAGATATGGCTTTTTCTTTGCCACTCTGCCCTGAAGCCCAAAATCCCGCAGCTGCCTCTTCACTGTAGATGTTGACACTGGTGTTTTGCAGGTACTATTTAATGAAGATGCCAGTTGGGGACCTGTGACGCCTCTGTTTCTCAAACTAGAGACTCTAATGTAAATTGCACAAAAAGAAGGAAAATGAACTGCACTCACCGGTAAAATGTCTTCATCTTTATTGGTAATCCATCATAAAATCAAGGAAACATTGGACAAGGTGCCGACAGTGCGGCAGAAGACGCCATGGAGGTTAGGTGACAGGCTGTTTCACGCCTCTTTCCGGCGCTTCTATGGACCACCCTCCTATTGACATCATCACGCTGCTTTAAATAAATTAGCTTACAGTGACGTCAGAAACATGTGAAAGTGATTAGTGTCTACCAACAAATATACAAAAATACATATAATACCAAAAACACTGATCCACTACATATAAAAACACATTCAACATAACAGGCTGCGATCTACCCTCTCGTTCAGGCCCCCAGGGCCCTCTGCTTCCGTACGAATAATCCACAGTAGCTCAGTCTTAAAGGACAACTCCGGCAAAAAATTTTTTTGGCTTATTTAACACACATTACAAAGTTATATAACTTTGTAATGTGGTTAAATACCCGGTCTGGCCCCCTTCCCCCACTTTCCGACCCCCGACCCCCCACCCCGGAAGTTAAAGAATATATACATTACCTATTACGGTCGTCACGGTCCTCTTCTCTGGTGTCGAGTGACGTCAGAGCTGGGGGGCGGTCCGGGTCTTCTTCCTCTTCGGCGTCTTCATTGAGAGTGAATGGGAGAGAAAAGGCTGCTGGTGCACATGCGCACCAGCAGCCTTTTCATTGGCTGGAGCGCATCACATGGCTTCCAGCTTGCTCAGCCCTGATTGGCTGAGCTTGCTGGAAGCCATGTGATGCGCTCCAGCCAATGAAAAGGCTGCCGCTGCGCAAGCGCGCTGGCAGCCTTGTCTCTCTCATGGACCCGGAAGCAGAAGACATCGCTGGACAGCGGACGCAGGTGACGATGAGGCGGACGGCGGGCGAATGGAGTGGCGATCGTCACCGGAGGGATGGTGAGTATGGTGTCTGTGTGTGTCTGTGTTTTTTTTTTGGGGGGGGGGGGGCCCGCCGGAGTTGTCCTTTAAGGAGTGTTCGCTGTCTATCTTGCCCTGCTTTACTTTGCACTCTTTCTATGCCGGCAAACTTCAGTACAGAGAAATCATTGTTATGGCTCTCCCTCATGTGGCTAATCAATCTTGTGGCTCCTACACCAGTCTTTAAGGAATAGATATGTTCCCTAAAACGAGTGCATATTGCTCTTTTGGTTTGACCGATATAGAAGCGGCCACATGGACAGCAAATACAATATACCACAAAGTTGGTTTTACAACATATAAAATCCTTTACAGTTATATTTACACCATTTAGACATATATGTGTACCTTTTATCATTGCTGGACACCATTTACAAGAACCGCACTTATAGTTCCCCACTAGTTCGTTTCTAAGCCAGTTATCCTTCTTGGACACAAATTTGCTATGAACCAAGTTATCTCTTAAGTTGGTACTTCTTCTAAAAGTAATATATGGTTTATTCTCCACCCATTCTCCTAATGTGGAGTCCCCCTCCAATATACTCCAATATTTATTTATTATGCTGCGAATTTGCGGGGCCATGGGTCATAACTTGAAAGAAAAGGCAAATCTACTATTTTTCCCTTTCTTTCTACGGTCAGATATCCCTTTCAGTAATGCCTGCCTGTCTTTCATTTTGGCCCTATTGCAGGCTTCATCCAACAGCGACTTTGGGTACCCTCTCTGCAGCAGGCGTAGAGTAAGATCCTCCACCTGTCGCAGAAAGGAGTCCATGTCGCTGTTTATGCGACGCAATCTCAAGTACTGACCGTATGGAACTGCTCTTCTTGTAGATTCTGTATGGTAGCTACTATAGTGCAACAGAGTATTCGATGAGGTGGGTTTTCTATAGCCCTCTGTTGCTAACCCATCATTATTTTTACGGACCAATACATCCAGAAATTCCAATTGATCTGTGTCTGTCTTAAAGGTGAACAACATATTCATGGTATTTGTATTATTTAGCATCTCTACAAACTGATTAAATTCATCCACAGACCCTAACCAGATTATAAAAACGTCATCCACAAAACGTAGGTATTTATAAATATACTTGCAAAATTTTTTGGTGGTAGAAAAAACATACTTCATTTCGAATGCAGCCAGAAAAAGGTTAGCTACACTACAGGCCACCGGAGTGCCCATGGCAACTCCGGAGACCTGTAGATACCACACTCCATCAAATTGAAAGGCATTATTAGATAAGATCAAGTCTAAAGCCTCACAGACAAATTGTATGTATTCTCTACTTTGGTCTGTTTTTTCCAACAATAGCCGTACATTCTCTATTGCGAGATCCTGGGGAATACGAGTGTATAACGACTCGACCTCAATTGAAGCAAGAAGAGAATCCTCCCCGCATGCACAGTCCCCCAGTATGCCCAAAAATATATTTGTGTCTTCAACCAAGGAAGGAACACCTTCTAACAAGGGGCTAAGTAGCCAGTCAATATAGCGGGACAATGGCTCTAATATAGAGCCCACTCCTGACACAATAGGGCGACCTGGGGGACTGTGCATGCTTTTATGGATCTTAGGCAAGAAGTACCAGCAAGGAGGTTTTGGGGTGAGTGGTAGTAATTTACGTGCCGTACCTTCAGAAATAATTTTTCTCTCAACCTGCGTCCTTAAAAATGTATGCAATTTCATAGCGATCTTACTGGTAGGGTCTGAGGTTAAACGCTGATAGTTTGTAGTGTTATTTAGTTGACGCAATGCTTCACTAGTATAATACTCTGTTGTCATCAGTACGATCCCACCCCCCTTGTCAGCGCCCTTTATTACAATATCATCCAGTTTTTTAGCAGTTGTAAGGCTTTCCACTCCTCTTTACTCAGGTTATGTGGAATTTCGGGATATATTAATGCTTTAATATCAGCTATCACTCTCTTGTGAAAAACATGTAGGGTACTACCTGACAACAAGGGGGGTGAAAAAGTAGACTTAACTCCTCGTGTGAACACTACGTCGCATAAACAGCGACATGGACTCCTTTCTGCGACAGGTGGAGGATCTTACTCTACGCCTGCTGCAGAGAGGGTACCCAAAGTCGCTGTTGGATGAAGCCTGCAATAGGGCCAAAATGAAAGACAGGCAGGCATTACTGAAAGGGATATCTGACCGTAGAAAGAAAGGGAAAAATAGTAGATTTGCCTTTTCTTTCAAGTTATCACCCATGGCCCCGCAAATTCGCAGCATAATAAATAAATATTGGAGTATATTGGAGGGGGACTCCACATTAGGAGAATGGGTGGAGAATAAACCATATATTACTTTTAGAAGAAGTACCAACTTAAGAGATAACTTGGTTCATAGCAAATTTGTGTCCAAGAAGGATAACTGGCTTAGAAACGAACTAGTGGGGAACTATAAGTGCGGTTCTTGTAAATGGTGTCCAGCAATGATAAAAGGTACACATATATGTCTAAATGGTGTAAATATAACTGTAAAGGATTTTATATGTTGTAAAACCAACTTTGTGGTATATTGTATTTGCTGTCCATGTGGCCGCTTCTATATCGGTCAAACCAAAAGAGCAATATGCACTCGTTTTAGGGAACATATCTATTCCTTAAAGACTGGTGTAGGAGCCACAAGATTGATTAGCCACATGAGGGAGAGCCATAACAATGATTTCTTTGTATTGAAGTTTGCCGGCATAGAAAGAGTGCAAAGGAAAGCAGGGCAAGATAGACAGCGAACACTCCTTAAGACTGAGCTACTGTGGATTATTCGTACGGAGGCAGAGGGCCCTGGGGGCCTGAACGAAAGGGTAGATCACAGCCTGCTATGTTGAATGTGTTTTTATATGTAGTGGATCAGTGTTTTTAGTAATATATGTATTTTTGTATATTTGTTGGTAGACACTAATCACTTTCACATGTTTCTGACGTCACTGTAAGCTAATTTATTTAAAGCAGCGTGATGACGTCAATAGGAGGGTGGTCCGTAGAAGCGCCGGAAAGAGGCGTGAAACAGCCTGTCACCTAACCTCCATGGTGTCTGCTGCCGCACTGTCTGCACCTTGTCCAATGTTTCCTTGATTTTATGATGGATTACCAATAAAGATGAAGACATTTTAGCGGTGAGTGCAGTTCATTTTCCTTCTTTTTATGCAATTTACTTTGATACTCATATTCAGGAACTAGCACCTCCGTTGTTTGCTGCAATTCCTAATATTGTTTTATCCTTGCTGGGATCAGTAGTGCCACCATAAGTTTCTTTGTTACAGATAAAGACTCTAATGTGCTTATCTTCTTGCTTAGTTGTACAACGCGGCCTCCCACTTCTTTTTCTACTCTGGTTAGAGCCTGTTTGTGCTGTCCTCCGAAGGGAGTAGTACACGCCGTTGTAGGAAATCTTCAATTTCTTAGCAATTTCTCACATGGAATAGCCTTCATTTCTAAGAACAAGAATAGACTGTCGAGTTTCAGATGAAAGTTCTCTTTTTCTGGCCATTTTGAGCGTTTAATTGACCCCACAAATGTGATGCTCCAGAAACACGATCTGCTCAAAGGAAGGTCAGTTTTGTAGCTTCTGTAACGAGCTAGACTGTTTTCAGATGTGTGAACATGATTGCACAAGGGTTTTCTAATCATCAATTATACTTCTGAGCCAATGAGCAAACACATTGTACCATTAGAACACTGGAGTGCTGGAAATGGGCCTCTATACACCTATGTAGATATTGCACCAAAAACCAGACATTTGCAGCTAGAATAGTCATTTACCACATTAGCAATGTATAGAGTGTATTTGTTTAAAGTTAGGACTAGTTTAAAGTTATCTTTATTGAAAAGTACAGTGCTTTTCCTTCAAAAATAAGGACATTTCAACGTGACCCCAAACTTTTGAACGGTAGTGTATATATAAATATTTTTTTTTCTCTTTTTTAATAAACATTACAGTATTTTTATTACTCTGCTGTTTAATGCCATAAATTTATTGCTACAATTGCATTATTACTTTACATATTAGGATTTTGCAGTTGCTCTCTGTTAATTTGCCTGTTGGTCTGTTCTAAAGCCAGCAGAATATATTGCTGCTTCATTATTAATGTATATTAATAAGTAATGCATATTTATTGCTGCATTACTATGCTTTGCGTGATATACAGTGCTGAATAATCACTGAGGCTGACAGGTTTATTAGTGGAAAGTTTAAAAAATTATAGATGTAAAGTTAGCAGACAGTTAAGTAGAGATAACATTGCTGTGCTGTGAATCTTTGAACTCTTAATGGAGCTTGGGAGCAGAATGACTTACTGCACAGTATTAGGCTAAATTCACACAACCTAAGTTTTCATTAAACAATGGCCATTGTCGCAGGTTTGCAACAACGGTTGTTATTTAATGATGAGGCTGATCGCTTTAATTACTATGGAATCCTGGCCAGAGTGTATACACACAGTGATACACAGTGTATACAAAAAGTGATGTTCATCTGGCCGGTACTGCAGTATGAACTTCAGGATAAACTTCATAGACAGCGGCTCTTCTGTGACATAGCTGTGTATTGTGTGAACCCAGCATTGGCTGGAATCATACATAAAAGTTTTTGTGCCAAAACCAGAAGAGGATCCAACAGGAAAAG
Organism: Dendropsophus ebraccatus; assembly: GCF_027789765.1. Classification (NCBI taxonomy): domain Eukaryota; kingdom Metazoa; phylum Chordata; class Amphibia; order Anura; family Hylidae; genus Dendropsophus; species Dendropsophus ebraccatus. The sequence continues at coordinate 110,752,822 of NC_091454.1, read as the reverse complement.
GAAATACAAATCCTCCCCTTATGAATGCACTGGCTTTAGCACAAAAACTGCATTGGCATTTTTCTAAAAATGCCATGTGTTATTCCAGCAATTTAGGATTGTGTATAAGTTTGTATTTATGTAGTTGACATTTAGAGATAAGTGGACTTTGCACATACCCAAACGATCAGCTTTTGCTGTATCCAGTTTTTGAGGCAGTCCTCGGGCTGCATTGACCTTGTGAATTTGAATGTTCAGCAAATTTGCTCCTCTTTAGTGTTGTTTGATCATTTGTGATACTGTATACCAAATTACTATGCATACACTCTAAATGAATGGCAATTTTACATTAAGTGTTAGATATACAGTACCACAAAATGATCACATATAGAATTTACTTAACGCTTACACAATTTATATGATCCTCTCCCCCCATTTAAAAGAAAGTCTAGCTTATAGCAAACTTAGTTACGTAACTCCCTTTTCCCATTACTCTTTGCCTTTTTATTATATTTACACTAATATTAGCCTAAACAGGGAGATGTGGATATTATTGAAATGTTTCGTCTTCTATGATAGAGAAAGGAATATACTTTTATGGGATTTCTATTAGGGACAGTTCACACTGAGTAAACACGGCATAATTCAGTGGCAGACCTCTCCGTCGTGGATCCCGCCATGCTGAGTGTGCTGCTGTAAGTGAATGAGAGGGCGTGCGCTCCTCCACTGCCGCCGCTCTCCGTTCGAGGAAGTGGCATGTTAGTTCTTTGAGCAGAGAGGAGAGGAAGCGGACGAGCGCGCGCTCTCCCATTCGCTCAAAGCAGCACACTGAGCGTGGCGGGATTCCACTAGAGCTCTGCTGCGGAATTACGCCATGTTTACTGTGAACTGGCCCTTATTGTAGGAAAATAAACTACAGTGGTGCCTTGGATTAAAAGCATCATTCGTTCTGGCACCATGCTTGTCATCCAAGTCTTCTCTTAAACCAAAGCAAATTTTCCCATCAGAAATCACTGAAATGCAGACAATTGGTTCCACACCCCAAAAATAATGATTTTTTTTTATTCTGAATAACCTCTAGAAAAAATGAAACAAACATTTAGAAACAGCTGAATATGTGATATTATAAGTTACTGTACAGTATAGAAATCAGCATGTGGTGTATAATGTATAGTATGTGCATAAACCTAAAAAACAGCAGCAGTTTGTAGATACAGGATGGAACTGCAGATCCCCATAATGCAGTAGTGTAGTATAACAGGCTAGAATAGAGAAGTAGGGCTGCTGTCAGAGGTCTGTGTGGTCACATGACAGCAATGGGGAAGGGGGTGTTCAGCATAGACCAATCACAGAGTGAGAATCACAGAGCTGTGCAGGAGGACAGTGACAGGAACTTTTCTATACAGCAGTGTGAATGGCTGAGTGTAAGTGCAAGCACATTATAGCAGCAGTGTGTATAGCTGAGTGTAAGTGCAGACACATAGCAGCAGTGTGGATAGCTGAGTGTGAGTGCAGGCACATTACAGCAGGGATGGAGAGGATGGGAAAAACAAGGGCTGACAGAATGCAGGGAGCATGAAGGAATGAGCAGGGCAGATGTAGGCACATAACTGCAGAACTCTCTCCAGGGAGAGAGGGGTTACAACTATGAAGAGATTACCTCCACAGTCCTGTCCCCTGATGTACACCCCAGCCTGAAGTGGATCTGCTCTGATTGAAAGGTGAGGGAGACTTCCTGGGTCAGAGTACAGTGCTGTAGACCATCCTGTACATACCATGCCCCTCCCCCACTCACACTCCCACCAAGTACAGGGAGCTCCTAAACTAAAGCAACTCTCTTAATCCAATTTACAATTTAGAAAAACTGAGCTCTTCTTGCAAAACGCTCTTAATGCAAGTTACTCTTAAATCGAGGTACCACTGTATTGCATTCTGCTTTGATTTATGCTGGATTCACACTGCTGTAATATTGGCCCACAAGTCCTGGCCCTGACTATAGGTCTGATGACAAGATCTGACAGCTGTATGTATTATGCTAGTGGGGAACCAGCCTGATACAACATACTTAATTCAGGGCACAGACATAACAAAAATCCACTTAGGGGATTAATCATCCCTGAGCCAGGCATAGGTTGGCAAAAAGTCACAGATTTTTGCACAAACCAGCTGGTTTAAATCCAGCTGATGTAGATTTCTGAGACGGCTTCTTAGCAGCCTCAAACTCACTATATTTGTTGAGAGGTGTAGGCCTCTTAATAAATCTTGTGTGAGACATTGAGGCGGGTCTTGATAATTCTCCCTTCCCCCTTGCGCTTATTCAAATCAGACCACTTCTTATTATTTCATATTATATTATGTGTGTTGAAGTCTACCAAAATGATTTGCTGTTTAAAAGAAAACATGTTAAATACACACAGCTGTAACACTTAAATACAATTGATAAATATGCAAGAATGTTAAAATAATACTAAAGTAATGCCACTTAGGCAACAAAAAGGGTTGTAAAGGATTAGAAAACAGTGCAACACCTCCCTTGTTTAAGCGTCATATTCCTGTTCAGCCCTATTTAAGTCAATTTACCTAAGCTGCAATAACATTGGCAGGTGTTAAGACTAGAGTTGTGGATCCAATGTACCACCACTAGTGATGGCGTAAGATGCCCCAGGGAGCGGAGTCTAAGGGGCCGCTGTCTTCACCAGTGGCCACTCCCAGATCACTACCCCTGGGTTGGCTTGTTAGCAGTTGTGGGCGAGGTGCAGCTGGAGACACGTAGGCAAGCAGGAACACAGCAAGATTCACGGCTGGAACCACAGGAAGCAGGAACCACGGGAAGTAACCATGGGCAGGAATTACAGGCAGGAATCACAGGTAGGAATTATAGGGGAGAGCTGGGACCACACACTAATGGGAAGCATGCAGAAGCTCCAACAACAATGGCAGAGCAGGGCTGGAATTTATAGGAGCAAGCTGCTCAAAGTGTACCTGTCATTATAACTTTTAATATCTAAATCAACAGTAGATGTGAATTAAAGCAAGTTTGTAATATACACTTAGCAAAACAAAGCCAGCAAATTGTGACTCCCAGTTTGCACAGAGGGTGCTCTTTGTTGCAGCCAAGGTTTTTGTCCTGCTGTACCTACCCTTAGAGGACTGTTGGCACCCATTTATTTATTTATGTAGGGTATCTTTAAGATATTTATGTTCATCTTGGTGCCAGATACTATAAGACGTCTTCAGAAGTCTTGAGGAGTCCATGATTGACAGGTCAGAGGTGAGAAGTATATGTCATGATATAGTGATTTCTTAGCCACATTCAGGATATAGAACAGTCAGTAAGTCAGTATATGATGTAAGAAATTAGGTACAGTTTTATTAAGTACAGTGCTCAAAATGTCAATGTTTTCTATAGGATTTACTTCATTTTTGTGTATTATTTATGGTGCCTAAATGAAAGACAGTGACCAAAGAAGAAACTTGTTCCCTAATAATGGACACTGTATGGAAGATCTAATTATGTTTCATCAGAATGTGGGTTAACATATAGTAGAAATTTGATAGAATAAATTACTTTCTAGAAGGCTTTGAAACTGATATTAACTACAAGAAAATGATAACCTGACTGCCAACTTGTTGCATAAAAAAAAAATTATTCTCTCTCTGTGGAAGAAGTTTTGTTACTAAGATACCATGGATAAATGTCACCCTATATCAAATATAAATTTAGATTTAACATTCATTTAAGTAGGACAATTTTCTGAGATCTATTTTAATTAGCAGCATTTTAAAGGGAATGTTCAATCATAAAATGTCCTATAGGTTATATCAAGTTTTTGTGTTAGACATAGGGGGAGATTTATCAAACTGGTGTAAAGTAGAATTGTCTTAGTTCTTAATTTCTAGTGATTTTATTTTTTAATGTCAATGACAATATTTAAAAAAAAAAAATCGATATGTTATCGATGCACAGACGGATTCTGTCATCCGCCTAAATAATGAACAGGTTCATTCTCTGCCCGGATTCCATAGTCTGCACATACCCTAATGCTGAATGGTAACAGTGGTAACCACCAAGCCACAGGGCTGCCCACAGATGGGAAGGTCTGGTATTCTTTCATAATTTTATGAGGACATTACTTGTCACAAGAAAGGGGTGATTTGGAGAGAAAGGGTGGAATTGGGGTTCAATGTAACAGGGTAATTTTAAATACAATTGCTCAAAGCAGATTTAATGTTTATTTTTAATTGTTTAGTAGGAACAAAGTGAGTTTACCTGATACATTGCAGAATCTATAATGCATTGGTATTCATCTTTATCATAAAAATGTCTGTCTGTCTATCCCGTATAGACTTCCAAACGCCTGAACCGTTTGACCCCAAATATGGCCCACAGATACATTGGGTGCCCGGGAAGGTTAGAGCAAAGGTCCCGTCTCCGCCAGATGTACAGGAGGGGACGGGGAGGGGGAAGAGCGCCCCATAGAAATGAATGGGAGAATCTCCACACTGCACACACAGGTGATATAATTAGTGCTGCAGCTTTCCAGCTGTTATGGCAGTTGGAAGCCTTAGCAACCAATAGGATTACTTCTTTCATTTTCACAGGGAGCTGGAATCTGATTGGTTGCTAGGGCCAGCTGACTCACAACAGATCCACAGAAATAAATACAGTAAGGGTGCCTTCACACCTACAGGATCCGCAGAGGATTTCAAGCTGTGAATTTGCAGTGAAATCCGCTGTGGATCCAGTGTCATTCAACACTATGACACTACATACTCGCAGCCGGATTGACATTCCGCTGCAAGTATATAAATTAACCCCCTTGGCGGACGGAGGTAACTTACACTGACAGAGGCATCCATCATCCCGCCCACACAGACCGCTGTTAGATGGTGCAGGCTGCCTTCCAGTGTGTTTAGCGCTGTGCTGCTGCTGCCGGGCACAGCTCTCTCCTCACTGCTCTGGAAGCTGCACACCCCGCTCTAGCTTGCTTTGGGGGGAATGTCGAGAGCCGTGAGGAGAGAGCCGTGCCGGCAGCAGCACAGCGCTGAACACACTGGAGGGGAGCCTGCACGATCTAACAGCAGTCTGTGCAGGTGGGGTGATGGGTGCCTCTGTCAGTGTAAGTTATGCTCCGGCCGCCAAGGGGGTTAATTTACATACTCGCAGCGGGATGTCAATCTCACTGCGAGTATGTAGGGTAGTATGTAGTATGTCATAGGGTTGAATGACACTGTATCTGCAGCGGATTTTGCAGCGAATTCTCTGCGTGAAATCCGCTGCGGATCCAGTAGGTGTGAAGGCACCATAACCGTGTACAGTGTATATACAGTGTATATAGTAAGGGGCTTACCTGCCGGTTGGTGGTGTTGGGGAATGTATACAGTAAGGGGGTGTTAGGGAATGTATACAGCATGGGGGTTACCTGAGGGGGGGTGTATACAGCATGGGGGCAACTTGAAGGGGGGATTGTATACAGCATGGGGGGCTACTTGAAGGGAGGAGTGTGTACAGCCTGGGGGCTACCTGCAGGGGGGAGTGTATACAGCATGGGGGCTACATGCAGAGGTGAGTTTGTACAGCATGGGGGCTACCTGTAGGGGGGAGTGTATACAGTATGGGGGTTATATTGCAAGGGGGGCAGTGTATACAGTATGGGGGATACCTCCAGGGGGGAGTGTATACAGTATAGGGGCTAGCTGCAGGGGGGAGTGTATACAGTATGGGGGCTACCTGCAAGAAGGGGGGAGTGTATAGAGTATGGGGTCTACCCGCAGAGGAGGGGGGTGTATACAGTATGTGGCTACCTGCAGGGGGAGTGTATACAATATGGGGGCTACCTGCAGGGACAAAGTGTATACAGTATAGGAGTACCTGCAGGGGGGGAGGGGAGTGTATACAGTACGGGGGCTACCTGGAGGGGGGGGGAGTGTATACAGTATTAGAAACTTTGAAACCTCTTCTGTGTTGTCCTCACCAATGATGAAAGGTAGTGCCTAAGAGGGCCAGATTGTGATGATGCAGGATTGTGTATGCACTTATTATAAGCTGCAGGTTTTCTGCAAAGACACACCTTACTTATGGTCTGCAGTCGGCGGTGGGGGGGGGGATTGGGGTAGAAGGACCCCCAAACTACACACTACAGGTATACAGGACCTCCACCAACTATATACTACAGGTATACAGGACCTCCACTAACACTGTCAATGTTGTATATAACCAGGCTCAGCATAACACTAATAATGTTGTACATAACCAGGCTGTATATAACACTGCTAATGTTGTATATAACATGGCTGTATATAGCACTGCCAATGTTGCATATAACCAGGCTCAGCATAACACTACCAATGTTGTATATGACCAGGCTCTGTATAACACTACAGATGTTGTACATAACCAGGCTGTATATAACACTGCCAATGTTGTATATAACCAGGCTGTATATAACACTGGTAATGTTGTATATAACCAGGCTCTGCATACAGTCTGATCACATGATGACATCTTAGTTTGGCTATTAGGTATTTAGGATGTTTAAAGTTTTTAGTTTATTTCTTACCTACAATTTACATAAACCGTACATAACTGTTGTGGTATATAACTTATAAAGGGATATATAGGGCTCCTGGCGATTTCCCCTTATAACAAAAAAAAAAACAAGGGCATAGATTGGCCTCCTGGGCGACCTTGAAACAAATCTAATTAACACACTGACACTTTATACCCGCCGGGTACATTTTCTAGTCTTACATAAACCCTATTTTAGTATAATCCTCAAAATTGTATTCCTTGTTTAGTCATGTAAATGTCATATCTATATTCAGTGTGTATGATGAAGACTTCTTTGTATAGGGTAGTATTCATAGTGATGTACTGCTTCAAGGTCTGTTTGATCTATACAGAACATCCTAACTACCATACCTCTGATGTGGAAAGCCTCTGATGGTCATTACATTAATACAGATTTAGAGAACTAATTTTGTTGTATAAGGAAATGATGACCAGTGTACAAAAGAAATATATCACCATATAAGAACCATGTGGCATTATCTAATATCTGAAGTGCAATAGTAAGGCTAAAGCAGTGCATAATCCAAAGATTTTTATTTGCTGGATTAAACTAATACGGTCTTGGAAGAGCATTGTCCTGAGTTGCTCATTTCCTAATCTTAACCCTTTCCTAATCTTAACCCCTAACCATAGATCTATTTTTGTGACAGGCTTCTGCAAATTAGCATGCAGTTATATTCAAGTGCCTGTGCAAGCAACATTGGGTGCTGGCTGTCATATTCAGCTGAGGTCCTGCTGCAATTGCTAGGATCTCATAAAACTCTAATCTTGTGAGTTTAACCAAGGAGGGGGTCCTTCTGTCATCTAGCAGCATCGTGTGAATGCAATCACAGGGCACTGTTGGCTTTCCATGGCAGCTAAGGGCCTAACAGAGGCCTTCAAGCCCACCATGACTATGTGCCAAAGTGTGTAACCAGATACTGTATACATCAGGGGAAATAACCCATCCAATCCACACAGAAATCCAACCATAGATGTTCATAAATTAGGTTTTGTGTAATGATGAGAAATTACACAGGGAAAATGTATTGAACACAATAAGAGAGAGAGGTGTAAAAAGCCATGGAAAGTCATGACACCAGCTGAAATCTATCAGTAATTAGAATGCACTCCTGCCACTTAGTGACCAATAATATCAGCTGGTTCAACTGATGGCCTATAAAAAGGTGTCTCATTACCAAAGGGCAGCGGCACTTCTAGGCGGCCTCAGGTGGCACCCCCCTGCTGCTAAAAGGGGGAGGGGCGGCAGGGCAGGCATCAGCACCCGGAAACTGGAGCCCACCCGACCATCTGTGCTAACAGTGGGGACCAATGGCTCCTTGCCCTGCAAATAACTCTTGTGACTGCAGGCAGTATTCTGCCTCTGGCCACAAGAGGCCCCTCCCTCCCCCAGCACTGCAGCTCAGGAGTGACGTCACTCATGCACTCGCAGGCCTGGGAGAGGTGGCACATACCAAAGTGCAATCAGCCAAGTGAATATGTTTGTTTTTTATTATATGGTGGAGGGGTGAATTGTATGGCACATGGCACATTTTATATGGGACCAGGTATATTCATCTATATGGTTGAACTATATACAGTTACATGGTGGCATGTGGGGTGTTATTTAAGGTCCTGGAGTGGTCCTGGAACTCTCATTGCACACAATGAAGCAAGCGGCCGGAGCCGCTCGCTTCATTGTGTGAACTGACTGGTCAGTTCTTTGCGGCACCGCATGAGATCGTGTCCGGAGCGTATACTGTGTGTATACACTTCGGCCAGGATACCATAGAAGAATAGGCAGTGTTCCACAGCATACAAAGTATGGCCGTACTTTTACGTAGTGTGAACATAGCCATAAAATGCAAGATAATTATTTAAAAATCATAAATTGCATTTTCTGTTTTTTTTTTCCTATGATAAAAATGACACACCTCTCCATTCTTTTTAGTGGGAAAACTTGAAAAATTAACAGTTTATTAAATACTTATTTTCCCCTCTGTATATAGTACCCACGGGGGAGGTTGCACATCAATTTAACACAGCACTGTATTGCTATCTCCACTGGCTCTGTTAAGGGCCCTATTCCACCAGACGATTATCGTTCAGATTATCGTTAAATCGTTCGAATCTAAACGATAATCGTTCGGTTGAAATGCAGTAACGATTAACGACCGAACGAGAAATCGTTGATCGCTTTATAAGACCTGGACCTATTTTTATCGTTGCTCGTTCGCAAAACGTTCGCAAATCGTTCGCATTGAATAAGACATCGTTCGGTCGTTCGCAATAGATACGAACGCAATAGCGAAGAAATACGGAAGAAAAAACGATCGCAATTACGATCATAAGTAACGATTATCGTTCCATGGAAATGAGTGAACGTTTTCAGGTCTTTCGTAATAGCGGTCGTTTGAGATCGTTAATCGTTAACGATTATGCTAACGATAATCGTCCGGTGGAATAGGGCCCTAAGGTTTTAGCTGACCGAGCACTGATAGTAATCACTGCTTGCTGTGGAAAGGCTGCTGCATTTTGCTATAGCGACCGATATTATATACAAAGTAATATAACTTTATTAAAGCAAGGTATTGGCCAAAAAAAATAAATATATATATATATATATATATATATATATATATATATATATATATATATAGTCTCCATAGTACCCCTTTAGACTTCTAACCATTTGAACACTCTCCTCTTATCTACCAACCATATATTACTCTTATAATAGTAATAGTAATAGTACTCTTATTCGTATCCTGGCTCCTTAGAATACAACAGAAAATTTAGATAGTGCATGTAAAACATGCATTTTAATAGTCTGCGATAAAACCCACCTCTTATAGTGTTCCCTAAACCATAAAAGAAATGAAAAATTATTTACAGTAGTGTTAAGGATTTCCAAACAGCCCAAAATTGGTATCCTTTGTTTAGATCAATTTGTGACACAAAAAGATAGGCAATATGGGACAAAAAGTAATACATGCCCCTGACTGCCCCCCCCCCCTATTGCGTATTCAATATAGCATAAAATCTAAGGTGAGGTATACCTGGTGCTGACATTAGTACAAGTATTATAGAGATTGTTTATATTCTTATAATGATCCTATTTGCAGTGTTAAGGTTTTTCTGTTAAATTCATTCCAGTAGAGAAGTTACCTGAAAAAATCATCTATGTTTATTTCTTGTCTATTTACCTCTTTCTAACCAAATATTACAGTATTACAACAATAGCATTAAAATCAGCTAGTTTAACTTCCACACATTATGGCTATACACTGCCACCTTGTGGAACTTGCTTGATAGAGTAAATCTCATAGGGTTGCACTTAAGTACCTCAATGTCTCCTTCAAAGGGAGGTGAATAAACAGGAAGCCTCTTATATATTCTTATTAGCAGGAAAATTATATTCTCTAGTGACTTATAGTTCAATAATTATAGATGATAGAACTGATTCTCTAGGATTCAATGCTAAACAGTCACAATAATTGGCATTTTAAAGACTCAAAGGAGTATAGAATAGCTAAACATTCACCATATGTACAAAGCTGGTTGTATTCTACGGTGCAATTTGCATAGTGGTGTCCATTTTGATTGTTGGTCTGATTTACTAATATATGGCCAAGTTTACGCTTTAGGTTGAATTCCACATTAACTCTTTTATGACAGAGAGGGGTGTTTTATAATTAAAAAAACAAAACCTGAATATGAAAACAGAATGTTAGAAAGCTTAGCTAATTTATAGATAAGGCAAAAAATAAATATTACATTGACATACTGTAAGTATTTGTGACCCTTTTATTCAGTACTTTTGGATCCTTTTACACAGGCTGATTATCAGCCAGCAGGATCATTCACTGCCAATGATCAGCATGTGTAAAAGGACCAGCAATTACTCGATAACAATGTACAACAAATTAAAAAAACATTTAATCAGATTTTAAACAGGCTAGAAAAAAGGAAATGTTTCATATTTCTGATCAGTAAAAAAAAAATCTAGGCCATAAATTTCCTTTAAAGGGGTTGTCTGGTGCTGCGGGGGTCATGTCACTTATCCTGCTCTGCCAGGTCCTGGGCTGCCTGCTCTCTGCCACTGTCAGCGATTTAGAAACATTCGGTGATGCGCCGTTCCCTCTGGAAATGGAAGCTCAGCATGGACAGTATAGAGTCTATACTGAGCTTCCATTTTTGTTGGAAGTGGCATGTCACTGGATGTTTTGAAATCACTGATAGTGTCGAACAGTAGGCGGCCTGATTAAGCCTCCTTGAGGTCTCCTTCTCCCCTCTGGGTACATTACGTTTGCTACTGTAAATGGTTTGCAGGACTAATGGTTGTATTGTGGACTTTACTGTATATTACTTATATATAGGGAGTCTTTAGGGTACTGTATATGTTACTTGCACATATCTGGTATTAAAATTGTTGGTCTTTGGGTTTTTAAATGTTTTTAAAATATACTAGTCATGTCTTTTTTCATTAATGATAGGCACGTGGGAGCGCGTGCTCTGCCCCTTCATCTCCGCTATAGGGTGGTGAATTCTGTAGACTGCTCGTATTAGCGGAGATGAAGGGGCAGAATGCGCATTCCTGTGTGCCTGCCCCTTTGTTCAAGTGATTGGTGGGGTTCTCAGCAGGGGGAACCAGATCGATACGCACTTCTGACACATCGCTATGACTTTAAATTCAGCTTGCCGTCAACCGTGATCAAAACCAAAAAAGAAGAAGAGGGGGAAAAAAAACACCCCACTAGCAAAATATGCAGGACCAAAAATCACAAAATATATATATGTTGTTTATCTTTATTTGCATATATAGAAAAATGTATTTACAAAGCAAAAATTTAAAACAGTAAAGGAACTGACACATAAACAGATCCCCAGAACAATGGTGGTGGTAAATTGTACAAAACAATATGTATACAGAGTACAAAGGTAATAAATTAATTTACACAAACGAAGCACTGGGCATTGGGCATGTAATTAGTTAAATTTATACATAGTGCTATATAAGGTGCATACAAGTCCATAAAGTGCATATTTAGATACTACCCATATGTCCTCACCCGACCCCGATACTACCCATACCACTCACCCGACGCGCGTTTCGCGTACTTGCTTTATCGAGGGTGATGTTTGTGTAAATTAATTTATTACCTTTGTACTCTGTATACATATTGTTTTGTACAATTTACCACCACCATTGTTCTGGGGATCTGTTTATGTGTCAGTTCCTTTACTGTTTTAAATTTTTGCTTTGTAAATACATTTTTCTGTATATGCAAATAAAGATAAACAACATATACACTCACTGGCCACTTTATTAGGTACACCTGTCCAACTGCACGTTACCACTTAATTTCTAATCAGCCAATCACATGGCAGCAACTCAGTGCATTTAGGCATGTAGACATGGTCAAGACAATCTCCTGCAGTTCAAACCGAGCATCAGTATGTGGAAGAAAGGTGATTTGAGTGCCTTTGAACGTGGCATGGTTGTTGGTGCCAGAAGGGCTGGTCTGAGTATTTCAGAAACTGCTGATCTACTGGGATTTTCACGCACAACCATCTCTAGGGTTTACAGAGAATGGTCCGAAAAAGAAAAAACATCCAGTGAGCGGCAGTTCTGTGGGCGGAAATGCCTTGTTGATGCCAGAGGTCAGAGGAGAATGGGCAGACTGGTTCGAGCTGATAGAAAGGCAACAGTGACTCAAATAGCCAACCGTTACAACCAAGGGAGGCAGAAGAGCATCTCTGAATGCACAGTACGTCGAACTTTGAGGCAGATGGGCTACAGCAGCAGAAGACCACACCGGGTGCCACTCCTTTCAGCTAAGAACAGGAAACTGAGCCTACAATTTGCACAAGCTCATCGAAATTGGACAGTAGAAGATTGGAAAAACGTTGCCTGGTCTGATGAGTCTCGATTTCTGCTGCGACATTCGGATGGTAGGGTCAGAATTTGGCGTCAACAACATGAAAGCATGGATCCATCCTGCCTTGTATGAACGGTTCAGGCTGGTGGTGGTGGTGTCATGGTGTGGGGAATATTTTCTTGGCACTCTTTGGGCCCCTTGGTACCAATTGAGCATCGTTGCAATGCCACAGCCTACCTGAGTATTGTTGCTGACCATGTCCATCCCTTTATGACCACAATGTACCCAACATCTGATGGCTACTTTCAGCAGGATAATGCGCAATGTCATAAAGCTAGAATCATCTCAGACTGGTTTCTTGAACATGACAATGAGTTCACTGTACTCAAATGGCCTCCACAGTCACCAGATCTCAATCCAATAGAGCATCTTTGGGATGTGGTGGAACGGGAGATTCGCATCATGGATGTGCAGCCGACAAATCTGTGGCAACTGTGTGATGCCATCATGTCAATATGGAGCAAAATCTCTGAGGAATGCTTCCAGCACCTTGTTGTATCTATGCCACGAAGAATTGAGGCAGTTCTGAAGGCAAAAGGGGGTCCAACACGTTACTAGCATGGTGTACCTAATAAAGTGGCCGGTGAGTGTATATATTTTGTGATTTTTGGTCCTGCATATTTTGCTAGTGGGGTGGTTTTTTCCCCCTCTTCTTCTTTTTTGGTTTTGGTATTTTAGTGTGCATAAGGACCCTAGGATATACATCTATTGGATCATATATAGGTATATTTAGTCAACCGTGATCAGTCTCCCTGCCCCAGCTGCTGGAAAACCCTCAAAGCATGAGGCCATGTTCACACATCGTATGATTTGCATAAAGGCTGTGATTTATATAAAACATACGTTGTATTGGAATGCACCGAATCCCGGATGGAGTGCATACACATAGAATACGCTCCGGCCAGGATTTCATCCGTCCGCATGAAAAACTGACACAGATTGGCGAGTGTCTTACGCAATGTAAACATGGGCTGATGCTGTAATCTCTAAGCTTGGTTTAGGGATGGTACTGCTGGAATGATCAGCAGTGCCAGTAGTGTATTATAATAGGTCCGTTTTGGTGGTAGCCCGGGCCCTGAGCTCCTGGGGGGCCCATGGACACCCAAACAGATGTATACTTTCAGTGGTGTATTGTCTCCTGACTACAGTTCTGCCATAATTTGCAAAAACTGCAATTTTGCACAAATCAGTGCAAAACTCTAGCTAGGAGAGAATTCAGTAACATACTGAAGGACCTTAACATGTGACAATGTCATCACCACAGGTCCTGTACAGTCTGATTTATGAAGGAGGAATACTAAAGATATAGTTACAGTAGGGTGGGGGTCCCAGGCTTGGTGAACAGCCCGGGGCCTATTGTAAAAGTAATCCGCCCCTGAGCAATGCTCATCCTGCAGATAAATACTTCAAACAGGGGTGTTTAGAAATATGCAATGAATTGACTAGTTTAGAACAGAGGAAGCTCTGAATTTGAAGGACTTGGTGTGTGATGTCAAATCCACCTACCAAGTCTCTCTCACACCACTGACACCATATCACTACAGAGATGCCTCCCAAGAATTTAACAAGGAGTATCGTGATGGCAGGAAAACGTATTAAAGTGCACAACTTTTTTAGTGTCTTTCTTGACTTTTGGTCCATTTCCCTTGGTATTTTTTTTTTTAAAAACATTGCATTCTGTGGGTATAATTTTCTTTATTTCTTTTTCCATAAGCTTCCCTGTATTAATAAATAAACAAGGTCCCAAAAAAATTTCTAATAAACACATGAAACACTGTTTATGAGCCATAAAAAGGGCTATTAAAAAAACTTACTATCATACTGTATGCCACTTTAAAAAAAAACAAAAAAAATTACTGATCCTATTAAAACTTTGAAGTGATTCTGTCAAGCTGCAACACAAACTTGATGGAAATAGAGTGAAAGTTGTTTTTTTTTTATTTTTACAAACATATTCTGATACCTTTTAAATTGTTGAAATTGGTTGTAATTATTAATGTCAAACATGATTTGTAATATGCATTATAATCTGTTTGTCCAATTTAAAATTGCTTATAGTCTAAAAGTCATTGGTCATCTGTAGTTTGATGGATATGAGCTATTTGCAGAATGGCGCTGCTGCTTATCATGCTGGTCTGCGGCCATTGGAAATACATTTCGCTTTGCTGCACTTTCTGAAATCAAATTAGGAGTGGCAAAGTAAAAGATAAATTGGTTAATATGGAGTACAGTGTGTTTAATTGGCACAGTATGCCTCTGATCTGTATATTAATGAGATGGAATACATATTAACTAGATGAATCATTATAGTTCCTGACTGTCATAGGAAATGGCAGCAAAGGTTTAAAGAGGCACTGTCACTACAATTAACTCCTTCTAAATCAATCCAGTCCTGTTAAAAAAACATCTTTTCAATATAGATTAATGAACATTTTTCTTAGTTTTTTCCAGGAAAAAACTTATAAAACTCACCACTAGATGTCTAAATCTTAGTTAAGTGTCCTTTCTGCTTGAAAACTTGTCAAAAGATACATGACAAAGCAGCAGAGGTGCGGGCAGGCTTAGTTATGTGGGCGGGCTCGCAGACATGAATAGAGGATGGAGACGGATTTACTCTACATTACTGTTATAGTTCTTTAAAGTAAGACTATATCACTATTAAGTGTGAAAAGGGAGGGGAAAAAAAGCATAACTTAAGCATAACTTGTTTTAAGCAATGTTTCAGAATAAGGGTATATTCCTCCTACGGAACAAACACAGAAATTTAACATGTCAATTCTTTGCGTGGACAGTGGATTAAGCTTGAAAATATCATTGAGTCAATGGGACAGGCGTAACTTCAAGTGGAGTCCACTGCATTCATAGTGTCTCTGTGCCTATTAATTGTGGATACCACCTTCTGGTGACATTGGCCATGTGTGAATGCAGGAATCATGTCACTTCCTGTGTCTGTTACCAGTGCTGGAATACCCACCAGTAGATATGCAAGTGGACATGCTACATTGCTTACTCGAAGAAACCCACATTCTATTCCCTGAGATTACGGCTCCACCCAAGGGTAAGCATACTATAACACAAAGCTGGAGGTAACAATATCAAGTCGCCATTATATGAGTGTAAGCAAAGATTGCCATGGGGTAATAGGACCATATACTATATATAAATATCAAACACTGCATTATTATATTTATATAAAGTAAATTGTCCTATTACCTCATGGCAATCTTTGCTACACATATGAAGGGGCATAATAGGGCACCAAACAGGTATGGAGCCAACTTAGCTCCACTGACTGCACCATATTTTCCCACCTGTCTATGCTATACATTATGTCACATGAGGAAGGTGGTAGATATACATTAACAAAAAACGAGATTTTGTAAAACAGTTTATGATATATATGACCACCTAGTAGTTGTGATCTTCACTTCAGCCTATTGAAGTTTTTGCTAGGATATTGTGATAATGTATTCAATTTGTATCATGAGAAATAAGTCCTAAACTAAATTCAAGGAATGTTAAAAGTGGACACATTTGTATATGGCCAACCTGAGAATTAAAGAAATCAATGAAGCAAAATAAACGTGTATTATTTTGTTTCAATTAATTTCAACAGCTTTAGAGCCAGGCAAGTGTGAAAAAACACTGTTCTTCCTATTCAATCCACACGCAATTCTGTCTTCTTTACTCATGTTGGGTAACTTGTAATTATGGAAAGATACAAGTCACCAAACAAGAGCCACCATATCAGTAACTCTCCTAATCAAAGGGTATGCCATATCAGGAAACAGCAGTGAAACCAGGTATTGAGAGCATTTGTTTGAGATAAGATGCTGAAAAGTGTAATTAAAAAGAAATGCTATGTGCTAGGCAAGCTGTAATTACTGCTGATGGCCAAATACTAGTGTTTAGTTTGTAAACAGTACCATGTAACAAGAGATCATTTATCTATGCCAAAGATTATGTTTCTAAATAAATGGAAGCATCTTTTTGTTGTCAGTATCTTGATGTGTGCACAGAATATAGTGTTACTGTGAAGGTTATTTAGTTTTTTTTTTCTATATGTTAGTTAAATATTTAGAGACATCCAGCACTCTGCAAAAACATAAATGCCATTAAAGGGGTTTGATTAAAGGGGTTTTGCTATATGGCTGCGTTTTATAGAAAATAATAAAGAGCGTATGCTTATCTCTGCGGTGTTCTACTGTAGCCTCTCCTGTTACTCCCACTGACTACAGCACTGCTACTTGCCAGACTAACACTTATTGCCACTGACAGTTTGCTCAGCCAATCACTGACTGAGATGGGACAGCGCCGTAGCCAGTGATTTTCTGAGCAGGCTGTCAGTACAGAGATGAGTCCATCCCAGAAGTTGTGGGGCTGCTGCAGCAGGACACTGGGGAGCGCAGAGAGGTAAAAATAGGCTCTCATATTTTCTAAAGAAAAACTACATAATACCGCTATACCATGACCACTATCACTACAGACCCTATAGCAAAGTACAGTTACATCCAGTGACTCACAGGGCGTTTTCTCTGATCAATGTCATTCACTTTTTCTTTTTCTCTCCATTCTTCCTGGGCCATCTTTAAGTCTTGTTCTGACCATGAATCCTCCTTCCAGAATCTGCCAGAAACATTTTAGGCTACTTGCTCCATCACACATAGTAGTTAGATCCCATGTATCCATATATAGTAGTCTGGCCCTTCTGTGAAGCCCTTATAAAGTAGGTGGCCCCCTCTGTGTCATCCCCTATAGTATTATTCCCCCCCAGGTGCATGACCCTATAGTTAATGGCCCCCTCTGTGCAGTCCCCTATCAAAATGACCCCCGTGTACTCCCCTTATAGTAATGCCCCCTCCCCATCTGCTCTCGCCATAGTAATGCCCCTTCCCCATCTGTTCTCTTCATAGTAATGCCCCCTCCCCATGTGCTTCCCCATAGTAATGCCCTCTCCCCATAGTAATGCCCTCTCCCCATTTGTTCTCTGCATAGTAATGCCCCCTCCCCATGTGCTTCCCCATAGTAATGCCCCCTCCCCATAGTAATGCCCTCTCCCCATTTGCTCTCTGCATAGTAATGTCCCCTCCCCATGTGCTCTCTGCATAGTAATGCCCCCATTGCACACCAGAAACAAAAACAAACAAATAACTCACCTTACCAAAGCTCCACCGCAGCAGCATCTCTCCCCACTCACCTATCTTCTCCTAACCTCCGGCACAGACATTGCGTTGGAATCGTTGCCTGTGCTGGAAGTCATGGCTGCTGGCGCACACAAAAGTGAATGGGGCTGTTCTGATTCTCCAGTGGGCCTATCTGACATAAAAAAGGTGTCACACACCCCTAAGGCCAGCCCTGCTAGCCCCATGCCCTTTGTTTACAGGTCCCCAGAAGGTCTCACCTCCTCGTGGTTGCTGTAGATCTGACCTTGGATGAAAAGGAGGCTCCATATAAGTACTGGTCCAGGCAGGGATTATAATCAGAGGAGCAATTTAATTAAAAACCCCAGGGCTTACAGGGTTAAGAAAGATTTAGTTCTGTTCAATCCATAATCTAAGCTTGTTTGTAATAGGTTTTTATTACATGCATTGGTCCGTCTGTCTCCAGCACATCCTGACTCACACCCTGTACCTGCTGAAAATCCTCATTTCCTGATACACTCCATTTCTCTGCACTCCTGCTGGTGTTTTGTTTATAGAAATAAAGAAGCTATGTTTTAACATTACATAGTAAAAATTGCTTATGTTTCTGGCAGTGTGCACCATCATTTTGTGGCAATTTCTATGGCATAGTGTAAAAAAAAAAACGTTCCTAGAGTAAAGACTGCATTGACCACTCCAACTGAATAGTGCAGATTGCTGTTTCTCCTGTTGGATCACATGATCTCTCTTTTCTGTTGCCAGGCCAGCTGTAACACTGCAGTTTTCCAGAGAGTGGTCCACTGTCTTTTCTAAATATGTATACGTTGGTACCATATCTGTGTATAACCTCTGAGACTGTAGTCTGTAGTATACAACTCCCACCACTAGATGTCACTGTTCTACTTAAAGTGTATTGAGGTACCAACTGTAGTCAGTAATGTAGCAAGTGCAAAGTGCAAAGGCAGAGTCTCTACTGCAACTTGCTAGCTTGTCTCTTGAGGGTCACTCAGACAACTAGCTCTTCCACTAGGTGGGCCTGAACTCCCCATTATCCTGTCACTCCGTGCCCACATAATAGCATAAGGCGGATTCAGGACTTGTCTCTAACAGCCCCAGCTGAGCAACTGTGCCAAAATAGGCCCCTAATCTGTAGCCACAGTATCCTATCTTACCTACGCTCTACAACTAAAGTCTATCTCTACTAACTACCAGCATACTCTCAAGTATATTTTAGCTTCAGTATTGTCTCAAGGATATTCCAAGTAGCTGTCTTATTTAAAGTATATTTAAGTATTACAAGTCACTATTGTATTCTAAAGAGTGTCAAGTCTTATCAGGACTCTGTATATCTCTGCAAAAGCATTTGAGAACTTTGTCTGTATATTTGCCTCCCTGCCAGAGTGATTATTGCCTTGAACAAAAGGTTGTGTATTCTAAGGGTGGTATTACACGGGCCGATGGGGGCCCGATAATACCTGTAAACGAGCAGCGATCTGCTAGATTGTTGATAGTTTACTGGGTCTATTACACGGGCCGATAATCGTTTAACAAGGGCTGCAAGGACAACGTTACCGATGTCCTTGAAGCCCTTGTTTAAACTACATACATTACCTATCCTCGCTCCAGGGCTGCTTCTGCGTTCCACTTCTCCACAGGTTCCGCGCGTTCTAGCTTCAGAGTGGCCTGTCAGCTGACAGGCTGCTCAGCCAATCAAAGGCCGGGGCCGCCGCGGCCTGTGATCGGCCGGGCAGCCTGTCAACTGACAGGCCACTCTGAAGCTAGAGCACACAGGACCCGGGGAGAAGACTGCAGCAGCAGCCCTGGAACGTGGATAGGTAATGTATATCGCCAGTTGCCGGCTGCGCACCACTATTACACGTAGCGGTGTGCGGCCGACGCCCGACGAAAATAGGTCCAAACCTATATCAACGATCATCCGATTTGTCCGATTATCGTTCCGTGTAATAGTACCCTAAGCTGTGAAGCTCTGTTCTTACTTGTCATTACAGTAAAAGCTACCATCTGCACTAGCTCCTTTCTCTACACTACACTAGAACAGCAACTACAACTCTTAACTGCGAGTGGTGCTGAGCCAGCATTCAGAGAAGGCCAGCTGGCCTCACTCCTGGCTTACCATGACAAGTGCACGTGTGGTGCATCATGCTGCCCAACAGTCTCCCCCCTGTGTTGCTGCTGCTCTCCCCGGCCCACCGTAACACTTCATCTTGTAACCCTGCCCACTGCTGACATCACACAGTGATTATTTGGCAAGGGCAGGGAAACAGCTTCTCCTGAGTAATATAGAGGGAGAGATCTCATAGGGAGGAGGGATTATCATAGAAGTAGGAGTAGATTTTGTACATCATAAATCCCCCCCCTAAAACTACATGTGGGATGTGTAAGTAAAGTCTTCCCTATAACTAGAATGTACATATTTATATATATTACATATGTACATATAAACTATGGGGGAGATTCATCAAAGGGTGTAAAATATAGACTGGTGTAAACTGCCCAGCTTTCCACTCTGGTAAAAAGAAAGCTGATTGGTTGCTGTGAGCAGTTTACACCAGTCTATATTTTACACTCTTTGATAAATCTGGGCCTCTATGCATCTACATTATAGCTATATACTGTATTCACCAGCAAGACCACTGCTTTAAGAGCAGAGGGTGGTTGGTTACCAAGACAATGAGCTTGTCAACAATGGGAGGGAAAGAACAGGAATATCAGGAGAAGTATAAATGAATGTATTTGCAAAAATATTTAACTAGGCTACTAGTTTAACTATGTTAGTTTAGATAGGAATAACTCATCAATAAATTCTCCCTTAGTGTCTATTATGTCTGTTTTAACTTAACCCCTTAAGGACAGAGCCTGAAATGGCCTTAATGACAGAGACAAATTTCATGAATATGACCAGTGTCACTTTATAAATTAATAACTTCGGTATGCTTTTACCTATCCGGCTGATTCTGAGATTGTTTTCTCGTGACATATTGTACTTTCCATTTCTGGTAAAATGGAGTCGATACTCATAACAAATCTTTATGAAAAAAACCAAAATAACGTAAAAAACTGTGAAAAAATGCATTTTTCCAACTTTGAAACTTTTCTGCTGATACAGAAAATGGTTATACCACATAAATTACATATTAAATAGCATTAGCAACATGTCTACTTTATGTTGGCGGCATTTATTAAACTATCTTTCATTTTTTTTTAGACAATAGAAAGCTTAAAACATAAGCAGCAAATTTCCAAATTTTCAGTAAAATTTCAAAATGAAATATTTTTAGGGACCTGTTCAGGTTTAGGCCAGGTTCAGACTATGTAACTGTGCGGCTGTATTTGCGGCTGTAATTGTGCGGTGGTATTTTTGGTGGTTCATGCGTACGCGGGAAAGTATAGGATATACGGCTGCACAGTGCACACTATGTATGAATCTACGGCCCGATCGTAAACGGACCCGTAAAAAATGAACAAGACCATTGTTTGCAGCTGGACATGCGGCCGAGGATTGACAGGCGGTCCGTACGGAGTACTTCAAAAACAGCCGGCAATGATGCCGAATGCCGATGCCTCTAATAGTTAATATATTAAATTAACAAAACACATTTTCGATTAAATAAATTCAGTTTCGTTGGTCAATAATTTAATTCTAACGAATCCATCATTTTGCAATTAAATATACTGTTAAAATAAATAGATATGTAAATAAATGTATATTTATATATATATTTATTTTTTGACAGTATATTTAATTGCACAATGATGGATTCGTTAGAATTAAATTATTGAACAACGAAACTGAATTTATTTCATCGAAAATGTGTTTTATTAATTAAATATTAATTAGTACAGGAAGCTCCATAAGCCGTTAATTCATATGCCGGCAATAGAGCATTCTGTACTAATCATCACTTTACTTTAATGAAAACATCAAATGTTTCTTCTAATTATGTTATCACAATAGCATTATTAGAAGAAACATTTAGAATTATATGTGCGCTCAGCTGATTGGCTGATCGGCTGAGCGCACATATAATGAGCCGGTCCGCAGCACAGTGACTTCATTGTGCTGCGGACCAGCGAAGAGGACACATCGGGGTGAGTATAGAGCTCTCACCACCCCCTCCCCAGCACTGCACCCCTCCCAGCAAGGAAGGGGGGTCAGTTAACCCCTTCCTTGCTGGGATGGGTGCAGTCTGACATCAGTCTGGCCCCCAAGGGGTTAAGGGGGATGCAATACATCCTCCCTTAACCCCTTGGGGGCCAGACTGTAAGCAGCGATCTGTAAAGATGCTGCATACTGTAAGGTGCACAACACCGCTCACAATGATGGGTGTTGTGCTCCTGTTTGTGTGTTTTTTGTGTGTTTCTCCCTTTTTGTTTTTCAGATATCGGTATCCTGTGGATTACGTTGGATTCCTTGGACTACGTCGATGACCAGCGTTTTTTTTTTTTTTTAATAAAATGTGTTTTTTTTAATAAAATGGTCAATGAGGGGTGTGGGGGTGTTTTTATTTGAATAAAAATTTTTTTTAACTTGTGTCTTCTCTTTATTTCTTTACTTTATAGACTTAGTAGTGGAAGCCGTCTAATAGACGGAATCCATTACTAAGTTGGGGCCTAGTGTTAGCCGGTATAAAATGGCTAACACTAACCCCCTATTATTACCCCAGTACCCAATGCCACCAGGGGTACTGAGAAGAGCCGGGTGCCAGTGGTCCCGGAGCGTCAAAATTGGCGCTCCTGGACCGGGCGGCAGCAGGCTGGTAAGATTTAGACTGGGGAGGGCCTAAACCAATGGCTCTTTCCACCCTGGTGTTACCAGGCTGCTGTTGCTTGGTTTTTAACCCGGCTGGTTATAAAAATAGGGGGGACCCTATGCGGTTTTTTTAAAATAAATAAATAATTAAAAAAAAACGCATAGGGTCCCCCCTATTTTTATAACCAGCCGGGTTAAAAACCAAACGACAGCAGCCTGGTAACACCAGGGTGGGAAGAGCCTAAATCTTACCAGCCTGCTGCCGCCCGGTCCATCAGCGCCAATTTTGACGCTCCGGGACCACTGGCACCCGGCTCTTCCCAGTACCCCTGGTGGCATTGGGTACTGGGGTAATAATAGGGGGTTAGTGTTAGCCATTTTATACCGGCTAACACTAGGCCCCAACTTAGTAATGGATTCCGTCTATTAGACGGCTTCCACTACTAAGTCTATAAAGTAAAGAAATAAAGAGAAGACACAAGTTAAAAAATTTTTTTATTCAAATAAAAACACCCCCACACCCCTCATTGACCATTTTATAAAAAAAAAAACATTAAAAAAACTCTGGTCATCGACGAAGTCCACGGAATCCGACGTAATCCACAGGATACCGATATCTGAAAAACAAAAAGGGAGAAACACACAAAAAACACACAAACAGGAGCAGAACACCCATCATTGTGAGCGGTGTTGTGCACCTTACAGTATGCAGCATCTTTACAGATCACTGCTTACATTATGGCCCCCAAGGGGTTAAGGGAGGATGTATTGCATCCCCCTTAACCCCTTGGGGGCCAGACTGATGTCAGACTGCACCCATCCCAGCAAGGAAGGGGTTAACTGACCCCCCTTCCTTGCTGGGAGGGGTGCAGTGCAGGGGAGGGGGTGGGGAGAGCTCTATACTCACCCCGATGTGTCCTCTTCGCTGGTCCGCAGCACAATGAAGTCACTGTACTGCGGACCGGCTCTTTATATGTGCGCTCAGCCGATCAGCCAATCAGCTGAGCGCACATATAATTCTAAATGTTTCTTCTAATAATGCTATTGTGATAACATAATTAGAAGAAACATTTGATGTTTTCATTAAAGTAAAGTGATGCTTAGTACAGAAAGCTCTTTTGCCGACAATATGAATTAACGGCTTATGGAGCTTCCTGTACTAATTAATATTTAATTAATAAAACACATTTTCG
Organism: Dendropsophus ebraccatus; assembly: GCF_027789765.1. Taxonomy (NCBI): domain Eukaryota; kingdom Metazoa; phylum Chordata; class Amphibia; order Anura; family Hylidae; genus Dendropsophus; species Dendropsophus ebraccatus. The sequence goes on along the minus strand of NC_091454.1, from coordinate 110,729,246 downwards.
ATTGAATAAATTCAGTTTCGTTGTTCAATAATTTAATTCTAACGAATCCATCATTGTGCAATTAAATATACTGTCAAAAAATAAATATATATATAAATATACATTTATTTATATATCTATTTATTTTAACAGTATATTTAATTGCAAAATGATGGATTAGTTTAAATTTAATTATTGAACAACGAAAGGCACTTTATTACAACGAAAATGTGTTTTATTATTTTTATAGATTAACCATGAGAGACATCGGCATTAGTGCAGAGGATCGCAAACCCCGGTAATAGCAATTCATGTAAACTGTGTTCCCTGCTTTCCCAGATGCATCCAGAGGTGTTTGCATCACTTTCTTAAGATTTTATTTGTTATTTTTAGTTGAACCAGATTTCAAAGTAAATGACCGTATGTTTTGAGCCGCATGTCTATTTTTTCCCACGGCCGTAGTTTCATCCGCACATTTACAGCCGCATAAAAAATACAGCCGCACAGTTACATAGTGTGAACCTAGCCTTAGGCTGGGTTCACACTATGTATATTTGAGGCTGTATTTGGTCCTCATGTCAGGTCCTCATAGCAACCAAAACCAGGAGTGGATTGAAAACACAGAAAGGCTCTGTTCACATAATATTGTAATTGAGTGGATGGCCGCCATATAACAGTAAATAACTTCCATTATTTCAATACAACAGCCGTTGTTTTAAAATAACAGCACATATTTGCCTATTAAATGGCGGCCATCCACTCAATTACAACATTATGTGAACAGAGCCTTTCTGTGTTTTCAATCCACTCCTTGTTTTGGTTGCTATACAGCCTCAAATATACGTAGTGTGAACATAGCCTCAAAGTGTATTTGAGGGGCCTGTATGTTAGAAAGCCCCACAAAGCACCCCATTTCAGAAACTGCACCCCCTACACTCTGCAAAAGCACATCCAGAAAGTTTTTTAACCTTTTAGGGGAGTCACAGAAATAAAAGATAAGTGTGTAAGAAATTAAAAATTTTTTATTTTCTGTGCAGAGATTTTATTGTAATCCAATATTTTTCATAATTATAAACCTATTACCAGAGAAATGCACCCCAATATTGATTGCCCCGTTTCTGCAGTTTATAGAAATACCCCATATGTGGCCCTATTGCGCTATTTGACGCAACCACAAGCCTCAGATATATAGGAACGCCTAGTGAATTTCAATCGCTCCTTTATATTTGGTCATTTCTGACTGTACCATTTCAGGTTGGCAGAGGCTCTGGGGTGCCAAAACCTAAAAAACACCCCTAAAGGGACACCATTTAGAAAACTACACCCCTCAAGGAATATAACAAGGGGTGCGGTGAGCATCGGGACCCCACAGGTGCTTTACAGATTTTCCGAACAATATGGCGTGAAAAAAGAATAATGTATTTTTTACACTAAAACGTTGTTCTAGCCTTCAATTTTTCATTTTCACAAAGGGCTAAAAGATAAAAAAAAACACAAAACGTGTAGCGCAGTTTCTCCCAAGTACGGAAATACCCCACATGTGGACATAAAGCTTTGGGTGCAGGGCAAGCCTCCAAAGGGAAGGAGCGCCAATTGGCTTTTGGAAGCTGGATTTCACTGGAATGGATTTCATGGGCCATGTCGCATTTACAGAGCCCTCGTGCTGCCAAAACTGAGGAAACCCCCCACAAGTGACCCCATTCTGGAAACTACACCCCTTAAGGAATCTAACAAGAGGTGCAGTGAGCATATGGACCCCACTGGTGACGGGCACAAATGTGGAAAAATGTGACGTGAAAGTGCTGGGGGGAAATTGCTCTAGACATTTTGTGTGTTTTTTTTCCTCTTTTAACCCCTTGTAAAAATGATAAATTTAAGGCTAAACCAACATTGTAGTGTAAAAAATGTAATATTTCATTTTCACGGCAAAATTGTTCCACATTTGTGCCCGTCACCAGTGGGGTCCATATGCTCACTACACCCCTTGTTACATTACCTGAGGGGTGTAGTTTCCATAATGGGGTCACTTGTGGGGGGTTTCAACTGTCTTGGCAACACAGGGGCCTTTTAAATGCAACATGGCCCCTCGAAATCCATTCCATCCAAATCCAGCCTCCAAAAACCAAATGGCGCTCATTCCCTTTGGAGGCTTACCCTGCACCCACATGGCGCTTTATGTCCACATGTGGGGTATTTCCATACTCCGTGTTTTTTTTTTCTATCTTTTAGCCCCTTGTGAAAATGAAAAAATCAAGACAAGATCAATGATTTAGAGTAAAAATTTTTAAAAAATTACACTAAATGTTGGTCTAGCCTTGATTTTTTCCATTTCCACAAGGGGTTAAAAAAGAAAATAAATGCAAAATGTGTAGAGCAATTTCCCGAAACGAAAATTACGAAAATACCCCACATGTGGACATAATGTGCCATATGGGCACAGGGCAAGCCACCAAAGGGACAGAGCGCCATTTAGAGGCTGGAATGGAGGATGGAGGCCATGTCACATTTACAAAGCTCCTGTGCTGCCAGGACAGCGGAACCCCCCCACAAGTGATCCCATTCTGGAAACTACACCCCATAAGGAATCTAACAAGGGGTGCAGTGATCATATTGACCCCACTGGTGACTGGCACACATGTAGAATATGTGGTGTGAAAATAAAGAATACCATTTTTTTTATTTTCACATCCCATATCCCCACTGATCCCCTTGTTAGATTCCTAACGGGATGTAGTTTCCAGAATGGGGTCACATGTGGGGGATTATACTGTCCTGGCCGCACAGGGGCTTTCTAATTGCATCATGGCACGTCTCTAATGGGAATGGCGGCCATGCCTATTTAGCTGGGGAAAAGGGACAATTCTAATTTATTTGGGGGTATTAGGCCAATTATTAGTTTATAAGGTTGAAAATGACAGGCGTCCATCAAATTCAACCTGTTTTGATCCAGAGGAAGGCAAAAAACCCTCGTAAGGCAGACGACAGTAGCCTCATCACTGGGAAAAAATTCCTTCCCGACTCCATAATGGCAATCAGAATAATCCCTGTATCAACGTGACCCCTGAAATAGGAATAAGGGACAGAATTTAAAAAATGTAGAACTCCAATGACGTGTGGTACGCCTTGAAGCGATCCAATATGCAGAGGCCGGGGTGATCAGGACAGGTGTCACACTGGAAAATGGTGTCCTTCCTGATCCCCCTGTTACGCCACCCTCTGCACTTCTTCTGGGGTCTCCCGTTCTCCAGTGTGGGGGACGTCACCTGGAAAATGTTGCCCTGGTGCGATACGGGGGCCTTCATATCCAGAAGCGCGGGCTCCGCTCCATGGCTGCTAAATATTAGGGTTCTATTACTGCTTCTGATATGTTCGGATCGTGCCGCAAGCTACAGTAGCTCGGGCAGCGAGGGACCGGAAGAGGGGGTGCTGGTATAAAAGTTATCCCCATACAGGTGGTGACCTTTATTCAGCAGTGGGAAGATCAGTTCCCAAACAACCTTCCCACTAACTCCGAGGATTAGGGGGGGGGCTGGATTTGGGTGTCCCTTCCTTCATACACTCTAAGGGTATGTGCACACTGCGGAATGGCAAAGGATAACCCTTTGTGCATTCCGCAGCTGGCACCCGCCGGCGGACTGATGCAGGCGCGCACGTCTCCGTCCGTGTCAGACTCCAGTCTATGCACAGGTGGATTCCGCTCTCCATCCAACGTGTTCATTCTTTGAATGGACGATGGAATCCGCCCGTGCATAACATGGAGTCCTGACCGCATCATTCCGCCAGTGGGTGCCAGCTGCGGAATGCACGAAGGGTTATCCTTTGCCATTCCGCAGTGTGCACGTACCCTAAATCTGTAAGTGTACCCTGAGGTACTCTCACAGAGGTTGTAGAATTTCACGCCATACCGTGATCACGTACTGAGAGTAGAGCACAAAATTCGGAAAAAGCCGATGGTAGACGACGAGGGACCCGAACGATACCGAAGCGGACCCGGCGGAAATAGCCAAAGACCCGAGAAGAACATGAGGACGTTGCAAACCCGGAAATAGCGATCGGGACCCCGGGATCCGGTGAGTATGGCCCAAATACCTGCTCTGGATCCCTCAGCTACCTAGCTGAGGGGTCCAGAGCAGGTATTTTACATTTTGGGGGACTTTGATCGCGATTGGGCCGGTGGCACTGTAGCCACCATTACTTTTTGTATTAATGGCGGTCGGTGCTGTCTCGGACGGTCCTCAGTATTGGCTGATCTGAATTGATCAGCAGATAGCGGCAATCAATGGCACGGAAGGGATTAATCATCCCCCCGTGCCGAGAAGCTAAGATGGCCTGCTATACATTATAGCAGGCCATCTTCCCCGATCGCTGCGCGTGTACACGTAGTGATCGGGGCAACCGCGGGCGTACATTTACGTCCATTTACGTTAAGGCACGGGCTGCGAGGGCGTAAATGTACGCCCGCGGTCGTTAAGGGGTTAAATCAAAAGGAAAATATATAAATCGACAATCACAGAAGGTTATGTTTCCATTGACACTATACTTTGTATCCAAATGCAAAGTAATACAAAGTGTCTTTCAGGTACCTTCAAAAACTTAGCAAATCATAAGGATAACTCGTTGAATGAACCATGTAAATATAAACAATTGATATTCTTATTGAAGTCTGGCTGGAAATCTAACCCCTATAATATATTGGCTTGCCTGTACTTCCTACTAGAGTCATCTGTCTTCATTTCATTTGACCTTCAGTGAGATCAGTGCTCCCCCTGGTGATATATTTTGTTATTTGAGTTTAAATAGCTTTTACATACTGCATAGTGCTAGAAACGTGTATATTTACAAGTGTGCAATGCGATAGAAATGCAGTCTTGTTTGTGACACATTTTGTAAGTGTAATTGAATATAGTTTTACCTAAACAAGGATTAGTAGCAGTCACCATCTGGCTGAAAAATAAAAGATAATAGGAACTACAGTATATTAATCTGTAACTTTTAGCTGTAGATTAGTATGCAGCCAGCACAACTGACGTGTGGTAAAGGTATCAGGGTCCATTTTATAAAACATAACATCCAATTCATGCCCTGACACCTAAATAGTGGACCAAAAGCAGAAGCTGCCAACTCCTGTCCTTTGTCACTCTTGAACTGCATTGTTGAATAAAGGTGCGGCAAAGGACAGGACTCCAATGCAGGAAATATTTGCTTTTGCCTTCAGTGGGATCAGCTGTTTAAATCACAGCCCATTTGTGAGAACTAAGGTGGATCAGCGGTCCTGTACTTGGTGCTGTCCACCTCTCCTCTGAGGCCCCTGGGCAATCCACTACTGCTGCTGTTGCCACTTACCAGACAGGAGAGGAGACAACGGCATACAATACACATATAGGCTATGTTCCCACTGCGTATGATTCTGACCGTAGTGCGAACCGCAAATATACGCACGTAGTTTTTAGGTTGATGCGTTCGCTTGAAAGTATACGCCCGCACAATGCACACTACGTATGAGCTTACGGCTGGATCGTATACGGCGCAGTGAAAAATGAACAAGACCATTGTTTGAGGACGGAAATGTTCCAACTCACGGCCGTGGATTTCCATGCGGTCCCATACTAAGTACTTATTTCAGCCAAATTTAACTTGATTTTTCGATCCCAAAGGTTCTGTGTGGTTTACGGGGCTGGGCGAAGATTTCCAAGTAAATGACCTGCCTCAGATCGCTTCGAAACAAGCTAGGGAAGCATAACTGTACTACGGGCGTATGTTCGCGGTTCGTACGCATCCAGCCGCATGTCTATTTTCCCCATGCCCATAGTTTTAGCCGCACATGTACGGCGGCGTACAAAATGCGGCCTGAATCATACGCAGTGTGAACATAGCCTTAAGCTGTATTCTCCTCACACTGGATCTGTGCCTAATGTGATAGTACAGAGAACTAGCAGAGCAGCTGCCTGCACTGCGTCTGTCTTCAATGGAAGGAGAGCAGGTAAGGGAACAGAGGGCTCTAGGGCCCTAATACATGGAGTGATAATCTGCCCATTCAGGCCGATTCAGCAGATTATCCTGTCCTATAATAAAGACAACCACCACCCGCCAAAGAAACAATCCACGGCTGACCATTGTCATTTAAGGCCGGACGACCCACTCCTGCCGTCCCTCATGCCGGCCCCCCTCTGCCGTGTCATAACTGTGCTCAGCCGCGATTGGCTGAGCATAACTGTGCATAGTTATGATGCGGCAGAGGGGGGCCGGCATGAGGGACGGCAGGAGCGGGTCAGCTGGCCTCCCGAAGATTACATCACTTGCAGAAGACGGCGGGCAGGGATCTACACGTATCAGGTATGTATAATGCACTACACTTCCGGGTCCACGAGCGGGGTCGGGGAACACGATGAAGGGGGCGATTCACATACATAACATACATTACAAAGTTGTATAACTTTGTAATGTGTGTTATTTTGTGAATAATTTCTTAGCACCGCACTACCCCTTTAAGCTAGCTTAAATGACAACGGTCAGCCGGTGATTGTTTCTTTGGCGGGTGGTGGTTGCCTTTATTATAGGACAGGATAATCTGCTGAATCAGCCTGAATGGGCAGATTATCACTCCATGTGATAATGTGATCATTATCTGTAATGGTGATGCTTGGCCGACAGCTGAGCAATGTGGCTTCCGGCCACTCCCCACAGCTGCTACTGGGACTTCTCAGACCGTCTATGAAGTGGCAGGCTACTCAGCCAATCACTGGCCACGGCACTGTCCCACCTTGGCTAGTGATTGGCTGAGTGGCCTGTCACTTCAGAGACCAGCTCAGCAGAAGCTAGAGGACACTGGGAAGCTTGGAAAGGTAAATATAAAGTTTATTATTTTACACTTAAAGCATGGGCTGCTTAGACACGCTAACAATGTTTGTGCAGCCCTTGCTGCATGATTATCGAGACAGGTAATAGGCTCAGTAAGTGAGCACTGATCTAGCAGATCGGTGTCCGCTTACACAGTGTCGGACTTGGGTATCTGGGGCCTACCAGAGAAAATGATCCTGGGGTCCCACCAATGAAGAACCAATGAGAAATGACATGTCATTCAGTGTAAGTTGAGCTTCTAAAGGCAGGTTGGCCAGTCCGACACTGCGCTTACACCAGTAATCGACCTTTGTAATACGGCCATCTATAAGGATGACTCTGTCCCCTACTGCTACCTTCTGTAACTGCTTCAGTGCCCTACATTTTCCCTTCCTGTCACTATCTCGCTGTCCCTACTGCTAACCTTACTGTCACTGCCCATACTACTCTCTCCGGTCATTGCCTCACTGTGCCTACTACCCCCTCTTGTTATTACCTCACCATGCCTACCCACCCCCACCCCTCTCCTGGCACTTACCTCACTGTCCCAACTGCTTACTTCTGCCACTGCTGCATTGTCCCTACAGCTCCCTCCTCTGGATAAGCCTGGACAACCTATTTAAAGAGAATCTGTGAAGTCCATATGAGGTACAGAGCTGCAGATCCCAGCAGACAGGTGCTGAATAGATAGAAGTGACTGGACATTTATTGCTGCTGATAACCAGACTGTAAAGGTTTATTATCATCCCTTACCATTTGAAGTGTCATAGAAGGAGAACTGAGCAACAGCAGCATCTCCCTACCCTGCTTTTGGTGGTGGTGCTGCTGCTGCCATTACTGTTACACTTCAGCTGGTTATGAATCGGACAATTTTAAAAGTTTACAAATGGCGACTAAAGGTCCTGTTACTTATATCTCCTAACAACTGTCTCTGTACTGATTGGTGTATTGTAGGTGAGAAACTTTGTGGCATTTGCGCAGTAATGGCTTTCTTCTGGTGAATCAGCCAAGCAGCCCATTTTTCTTCAAGTGCTTCCTCATTGAAACAGCCACACTAGTTTTCAGAGAGTCCTGTATCTTGGCTCATGTTATTTGTGGGTTATTCTTTGCATGTTATCAGACCAAAATCACCAGGGTATGTGAACGTTTTATCAGGGTCATTTAGATATTTCGGTTGTCATTTAAAAAGAGAAAACACAGTAGTTTGACAATAAATGGCTTCACCCAACCACTAACGATGAGTCGAAAAAAAGTTTTTGTGTTATCATTCATATTCTCTCGAAAAAGGACAAGTAAGCAAAAATGTTGCTAAGGTATGTAAACTTTTGAGAACAACTATATGTGATGGCAACATGTGGTTATTGTATGTATTGTATTATTTGGTATTTGGGTTTTGTTTAGTAATAGTAGGGTTGTAATATGTTTTTCTTGTATAGTTGTATTATTTGGTAACTGTGCGGCTATTCTATTATATAGAGGTAACTTTTAACTGTGTGGCTATTAATTAGAGGTGTACAGTAGGGATGTATACTGTTAAGGATGTGGTACTTTGTATATTTAGTGCAGCCACTACAATATGGCGCTGATCACTGTCACATGATGCCAGTGCCTGGAGGGCACACAGGTGTGATAGTACACCTGCTTTTATTTTAACAGGTCGACTGTAGCCTTTTCCCCGGTGGTCAGTGTCCTGCTCGGATGCTACCGGGTCCCTTGGGATGATGTAGTCACGTATGATGTACTCCCGGATAGTAGGACCCGCTGTCTTGCGTCCTTCCCATGCAAGGTACTGACTAAGACTGATTTCAGGTATAGGGACCTGGAAGAGGGCCAGGGCCCAAATAGGACCACTGAGGAGAGCTATCGAGCGTGTGTCCTTCCTCCACAATGTCCATAACGAAAGACACTTGCACCTCCCCCACCCATGGGACTAACTTCCTCTACAGCGTGTATGGTGGTCTGTGAGTGGGTCTTTGTTATCCTTTAGCTGTGCAGCTTCCACATATACATACATAATACAGCAGCATCTAGTGGCTAACTTTTAGTACTACTTTTACCTTAATAATAATAATACAGTACAGACTTTTGCGAAGGGTGTATATAAACACAACACCCCTAGTGGGACACCACACTTACAGCTTACGTTAATAAACATTAGTGCTACATAACTAACTCTTTTTGTACCACAGCCAATGAAGTACTGACACGAACCTTAGTAGAAGAACACATGCCCCCAGAGTATATAAACTAGCTGCCATCTTTGAATAAAGGAGATCCACCTTAACCATCAATGTGTCAGGGTGTATGATTCTCAGTGCACTCTATAAACTTATAACAGTCAATATGACAGCTCTCTTGAGATGCATCCATAACAATACAGCCCTCTTTGCTGGTACTGTTATATGATGCAGATTTTTTTTTGTGATAAAATCCTTTTTCATAATTTTTATGGAGTTGACATTTGCATTTTCGGCTCATGCAGCAGACAAATTAGAATCATCCCTGTCAAGGATAAGAATTTCTAAACAGGTTTTGCAGCAGGGTAGAACATATTGCCCTGCTGAAATAAGCCACTGCCTTTAAGGAATACTTTTGACATGAAAAAGTCATAATTGCAAATAGCAGCTCTACTGGAAACTGAAATAATTTAAAAAAGGATAATTTCTCTAAGCTGGTGTAAAAGAAAATTAAGGTTGTTGCCCCTAGCAACTGAATTCCAGCTCTTTATTTTCCAAGGTCCCTTTAAAAATGAGTATAGTAGTCTGGTGGCTAACGACTTAATGACTGTCAGATAAAAATCTGGTTGTATGATGACCTAAACTAATAGTTTTACAGATCACTATGGACACAATAGTTTAGGTCAGTCAACCCACATTCAGGCCATATTACACATCTGTGATAACAGAAAAGATCACTTTCCAGTGTATAGTCCAGAATTTAGGCAAAAGCCTATTGAGAACAGGCTGTGATAATGAATTATAACAGAGAACAATGGTTATCAAGTGCTGTATACCTCCAGCAAGGTCAAGATCCTTATGGAAACATCCTTTCCAAACACCAAGACTACATTCCAAAGTAAGGGTTAAATGGTCTAGGTGCTTGGAAAACTAATAAAGACAGGTTGTCATAATGGCTGATAACAATGGTAAGCTAGTGCAGTATACCAGGGACGAATTAACTTTACCATAGGCCCGGGCTGTTCACCAAGTCTGGGCCCCTCAACCGCACAGTAACTATGGCAGCACTAGCGTGGTGTTCATAGTACAGGATAGATTTAATGATGCCCTGATTAAAGATGCGCGGACCGTTGGACTTTTGGTCTGACGGCATCTGCGCTCGATCGTGATGCCTGTGATCCCGGGTGCATAGTTGTGTTCCCGGGAATATGCGGCCAGGATATTCCAGGGAACTCCAGATCGATTCCCTGGAATATCCTGGCCGCATATTCCCAGGATCGCAACTATACATCCGGGATTACAGGCATCACAATGCTGCTTTCGGACCAAAAGTCCAAAAGTTTAGCTCATCTCTAGCCCTGATTTGTGCAAAATTGTGGCAAAAAAAGCAGTAATTTTTTTTGCAAATCATTGCAAAAGACAATACACCACATAAAGTATAAGTCTTTTTGAGTAGCCATGGGCCCCTTAGGAGCTCAGGGCCTTGGGCTACTGCCCGAAACGGGCCTGTTATAGTCCGCTACTGCAGTATACATACAACAAGGTTAGGACTTTTACAAGAACCTCTCTGGATGTAAAATTAACTTGCATACCAAATTTAGGGCCAAAGGGGGAGATTTATTGCCCTATCTTGAGCTGAGCTCCAACTGGTTGCTATAGGAAAGAAAAAGATAACAGAGAACCACAGTTACATCCAAGGTCAGGAGTCAGGACCTTTACATAAACGTAGCACCCAATGTACCTTCATGCTAAATATGGGATCAAACGGTTACGACACTCAAACAACTAAGGAGGACGGACATACAGACTTTTATAATATGAACTGTCAAGACAGTGTGGGATGATGCTGGGAACTGCATACTACGACTTATTTGAGAAGAGGACTGCCCACCTGCAGGAATTAAGTATAATGTATTTCCAAATGGGGTATGGGGGGGGCATTTTAGTTTTTGCCTCAGGCAGCAGAAGAGCTAGAATCAGCCCTGTAATATAACCCACAAACGTACCTAACTTGTTATTGCTCATATACACAGTAAAGAACTGTACACAGAACATGTACTGTAGTACACAGAGCACATGCAGCACTGTTTTGTATACAGTAATATTACAGCAACTGCTTATATATCTGTACATCTGGAATTCAAGAGTGCCTGACACAATTATTCCATCATATTACACCATATAAAATCAAGGGCATATAGAGATCAACTGAAAAGAAAATTGTTTTCTGATGACAACATTTATAAGCGTGTAAAAATACTACTTGGCTGAGAACAATTCCAATTATCTGTCTCCAGCCAAGCACACTGGTTTAGGTTATATACTTTAAATTACTGTTTTGCTCAAAAGTTTTCAATACTTTGAGAAAATCTGTTTTTTAATTTTTAGTGTTCATTTTAAGCAATCACAAAATAAAAGCCATGAAAAAGAATAGCTGCAGAATATAAAAATGTTTCCTAGGGGTTTCAATCCATGCGTTGGCCAATTTTCCCATAGTGAATTTTTGTGCCAAGTTGACAGCACACTTAGCCAATAATGAGGTAATTTTTTAACACATGAAAATTGGAGCCAAGAATTTGCTTTTAACAGGGCAAGGTATCATTTTTAAATATTTTTGAGCAATGTAATGCTAGGAATTGTCGATCAAATACTGAACAGATAATATTGTATTCTTAAGACATGAAATCAGCATTATGGCAAGTGTCATTACTTCCGTATTTAAAAGAGAATCCAATGCACCAAAGTGTATAAAACTAGTATTTTATTATAAATCCCTATTTAGAAGTGAAGAAGGGAGGTATTAATTGTCAACCAAGTCCGTACTTGGCTGATAGTCGTTTGGTGTAATAGCGCATGTCAAAAGGCAATGATCAGGCGACATGCACAATGTCGGCAAATCATTGTCTTTTAGAACGGCCTTAAAACGATATTGACGGTCTGCTGCCCATCGCTTTGTGCAAAAGGAGTGGCGGTAGCAGACCACTGCTCTCTTCAATAGGCCACCCCTCCTGCAGCTCCCCCTCCCCCCCCTGCCAGTCCTCCTCGCTTGCTGTCTGTAGTTGTAATAGCACAGACAGCAAACAGGGAACAGTTTGGTGCTGACAGGTCGGTGGTCGCTTCCTCCTCAAAATCAGGCCATGTAATACGGCTCTTAGAGATCTTATCCTAGCAGTTATCCCTTAAAATTAGATTATATGATCTGTGCAAACAAGGTGACAGAGGGAGGGAGCTTCTTCTATCCTCAATCAGTACCCTTTTGTACAATAGAAATTGTGGGGTACTGATGGTACATGATGTCTGTTAAATTAGTGTATATCAGCCATAAGCAGTGGGCATTATTACTATATAAGGGGGCACAGCAAAAGACATTATTACTATATGTGGGGCCACAACAAGGGGCATTATTGCTATATGGGGGCACAGTAGGGGTATTATTACTATATGGAGGCACAGCAGGGGATCAGGGGCGGTCTTGGCATTTCTGGGGGCCCAAGCAAAGTCATGTCTGGGGCCCCCCCGTAGTCCTCTTATAACCCTCCTACCACCATTCAGAGATTACATATCACCTCAAAACTGCTCTGAACAAAACAGGAAGATATTACCAATGATGCCATAACATAATACTGCCACACCATGACCCCTATTACTACAGACCCTATAACAGAGTGCAGTTACATCCAGTGACTTACAGGAGGCGTCTTATCTGATCAGCGTCTTTTACTTTTTCTTCTTTCTCTCTCCATCCAGCGTGAGCCACCTTGAAGTCTTCTCCCGGCTGGTAATCTTCCCTCCAGAATCTGTCAGAGAAATATTTTAGGCTCCAACACATACAGTAGTTAGGTCCCCTCTACGTCTATATAGTAGTTACGCCCCTCTGTGCCCCCACAGATTAAAGGTGTCCCTGTGCTCCCACTTAATAATTAGGTATGTTCTGTGCCCCAGTATAGTAGTGAGGCATATAGGCACTTCTGTGCAGTCCCAATGTAATTAAGACCGATGTGTGCTGCCCCCAGTTATATAGACCCCTTGAGCGCTGCCGACAGTAGTAAATACCACTTGTGTGCTGCCCCCAGTAGTATATACCTCTTGTGTGCTGTCCCCAGTGGTATATAAACCCCCCTGTGTGCTCCCGCAGTTATATATAGACCTGTGTGATCACCCAGTTATACATAGCCCCCCTGTGTGCTCCCCCAGTATACTATATAGACCTCCTGTGTGCTGCTCCCAGTCGTATATACCCCGTGTGCTCCCCCCAGTTGTATATACCCCCGTGTGCTGCCCCCAGTTGTATATACCCCGTGTGCTTCCCCCCAGTTTTATATACCCCCTGGGTGCTCCCCCACATGTATATAGCCTCCCTGTGAGCTCCCCCACTTGTATATAGCCCCCGTGTGCTCCCCCCTTATATAGCCCCCTGTGAGCTCCCCCACTTGTATATAGCCCCCTGTGAGCTCCCCCACTTGTATATAGCCCCCTGTGAGCTCCCCCACTTGTATATAGCCCCCTGTGTGCTCCCGTTTATATAGCCCCCCTGTGCGCTCCCGCCGTTTATATAGCCCCCGTGCACTCCCCCACTTATATAGAGCCCCCCTGTGTGCTCCCCTGTTTATAAAGTCCCCCTGTGCGCTCCCCCGTTTATATAGACCCCCACTGTGTGCTCCCCCCGTTTATGAAGCCCCCCTGTGCACTCCCCCATTTATATAGCCCCCTGTGCACTCACCCCATTTATATAGCCCCCCTGTGCGCTCCCCCCATTTATATAGCCCCCCTGTGCGCTCCCCCCATTTATATAGCCTCCCTGTGCGCTTCCCCCGTTTATATAGCCCCCTGTGCCCTCCCCCCGTTTATATAGCCCCCTGTGCGCTCCCCCGTTTATATAGCCCCCGGTGCGCTCCCCCCGTTTATATAGCCTCCCTGTGCGCTCCCCCCATTTATATAGCCTCCCTGTGCGCTTCCCCCGTTTATATAGCCCCCTGTGCGCTCCCCCGTTTATATAGCCCCCGGTGCGCTCCCCCCGTTTATATAGCCTCCCTGTGCGCTCCCCCCGTTTATATAGCCCCCTGTGCGCTCCCCCCGTTTATATAGCCCCCCTGTGCGCTTCTCCCGTTTTATATAGGCCCCCACTGTGTGCTCTACATCCTATATAGTATATAACACAAAAAAAAACAAAACAACATTTTTACTCACCTGGGACCGGCATCTCCTCTTCTCTTCTCGTCTCTTCTCTTCCCTCTTGTGGCCGCGGGAAGTGTTTCCCCTGCGGTCACATAAGGCCGCTCTCCCGTTGTTATGGCACCGGCGCTCCAGTGACGCCTCGAGCGCCGGCACCAGAGACACAGAGCGGCCTCTTGTGACCGCAGGGAAAATACTTCCTGCGGCCACAAGAGTGACTGACAGGGAGGGAGCCAATGGCACAATGTGGAGGCACAACAGGGGGCATTATTACTATATGAGGGGACAGCATGGGACATTATTACTATATGGTGGCACAGCAAGGGCATTATTACTATATGGGGACAAAGCAAGGACTTTATTACTATATGTGGGGGCTGCTGGGGACAATATTACTATATGGAGCACAGCATGGGGCATTATTACTTTATGGTGGCACAGCAGGGGGTATTATTACTGTATGGAGGGCACAACAGGGAGTATTATTACTATATGGGGCACAGCAGAGCGGGGGCATTACTATATGAAGGCACAGCAGGGGACATTATTACTATATGGTGGCACAGCAGGGGGTATTATTACTGTATGGAGGGCACAGCAGGGGGCATTATTACTATATGGGGGCACAGCAGGGCAGGGGGCATTACTATATGGGGGCACGGCAGGGGATTCTCTATATAGGGGGCAACCAACATACCTACTCACTTTACTGCACATAACACCAAACTACTGTATCTACTGTTACTACTACAAACTACAGAATTAATACTGTATGGGAAAAAGGGAAGTGGCGCCTCAGATCAAAGAAGACGGCACCTGTAAGTCACTGAATGATGTAGTTTGTATTTTGTAGAACATTGGGAAGGGGTTCCCCCAGGGTGGAAAAGGTTGGGCAACACTGCTCTAAGCCATAATACACACACTGCTTCTTCCTAGCAATCGCCCCTGGTCTGATGATGTATTTATAGTGACTTTATTTTTTCCCTGTATACTGGGGAGAAGGGTAGGTGCACCATGTCACTCCTTGGTTTATGTATTGTGAGAGTATTTGTTCCAGGTTGACTGCTATTGTTTGGTAACTGTATGACTGTAAGTTAGAGGTACAGGGAGTTTCAGTTTTTGATTCAGGCAACAAAAAAACTAGAAGCAGCCCTGTATGTGCCACCATTGCAAATTTTTCACATTTCTGCATGTGGGGTGGGGGTTGGGTTACGGTTTTGGAGTTGTGTGGCACTGCGTGGGGGCCCAAGTTCACTTCTTCCAGGGCCCATGAGACATTAGCTACGCCCTAATCATCATAAATGTGAACTGGTAAACTTTGGACCCCTGCAGTTTTCCTTGGTTCCCATCCTACTCGGGTATTTGGCTGAGGTGGTAGAACACCTGAATTTTTCATAGTATGGCTTTCTGTTACAGAATGTGTTTCCAGGGCACAGGTCATTTTCTCAGTATTCTGGAAACGACTCTGCATTACCCAGTATTGCAAGTGTCTGGAAAACGAACAAAACAGACGTTCAGTGATCACACAAATAAATCAGGTCATGTACTTGAGATCTCAGAGGTTTTCTGGCATTATATTGCCACTGATGTACTCTCTGAGCACAGAAAACCAAGGTGACCCCAAGCCATGCAAGTATCTCTACTTTAAGCAGAGCATAGCTTTTTGCATATTCTGCTGACAAATCGCAATAAGCTTTAAGTTATTCACCTGTTAAGAATGGAGCCAGAACCTCAGCCCGATGTGACTCCTTTTCTGATATTCCCTTTTTGTGGATCACTGAAACACAGCAAGGTAAGCCTCGACATTGTCTCCCTCTACCATTTGTTGTATTGCTCTTTGCACAAACTTTTTGGAGTTGTCCTGGGCAATGGTCTGAAGAGAGGCCTGAGGGACAGTTCAGTAAATTTTAATGCTTGCATTTGTTTTATGAGCAGGTTATTGGTTTGTTGTTGTGCCTGCATGGCCTTAGCATGAGCTTGTAATAATACTGTAAGTACAAACACAATCCAGCTCCACCATAAAATGCCCTGTTCAAGCACTATCCTCTATCTGTGGTGAGGACAAGACATAAATGTTTCCAATTTCACAAGTGTGTAAGAATTCTTCAATCTTTATTGTTTCTATAAGAATAGAATTCCCTGACACATACAAGAGTCAATGCATTGTGACTACTCATGGTGATCTTATTCATGGTCATACTACCACTACACCTTGTGGTTCATATAAAAGGGTAGTGCTCACTTGTAGTATAGTGATGTCTGAAGCATATACCCATACCTCTCTCCTGACCGTCTTGCATTTTATGTCTGAGTCTAGCTATAATTTGCAGGTCATGTGGTCAATGAAGTCAGTAGTGTGTAGCAGACAGTATAATTTATGTCCACTTCATGGAACGTGCCACCCTTACAAATCTGCACCTGAGCAGAAAAACACATTTGGCCTCATGGCAGAAACGGCCTTGCCACCCCAGTGCATTAAAACGCCTCACTAGCTTATCAAATAAACTGCTGAAATACCCAATACAGCGCAGAGGATGAAGGTGAGAAACTTACCTTCATTCTCAGTGCCCTGTGCACTATGGGGTCATAGCGATTATCTTTTTAAAAATATTTTTGGTAGCAGAAGACTTTTCCAGTAGAATTTTTTTTTTATTTTTACCACATTTAAAAGCCTTGAATTAAAAAAACAAACATGTCCCATCAGTACATGTGTCCTTTAAAATACTAGTGAGGAAGTAAGTTACCTAAGTTCTATATTTGTCGCATTTTCAAGTTATAAAAGTAAATTTGCCACTTATGCAACAGATAATTGATCATAGTTTCATATTATTTACTATTCACGTATAGTAGTTAATCACCTTAAAAGTCCATGGTGTAATTAAGTTAATGGTGGAGTCATAGGATAATAGAGAACAGAGAGCAGTTAGGTAACATAGCAAGTGGCAAAACACAGGATATATTGCAGATGAATAATTGACATCTGTTAAAGCAGATTGCAGCCTAAGACAATCTCTGTCAGGCCTCTCTTTTCTTCCAGTACATCCTCTTTTCTGGTGTTAGTATTATGTCACACTGTGCTATTGCTGCCAAGAAGAAAGACGTTTACAGTGGACAGGCGGATTAGAACAGTCTGTTTAACCTTTAATCCCCTAATACACATCTAAAGGTAAATGGTGTCTTGCCACTATATGGGATTTTGCACATGTATGGCTGTTATAAAAGTGAAAATATCAAAACATCTTTCATTTTTTCCGTTCTTTTTAGGTCATTTTTTTTTTTTAACATTTACTATAATATGACCTAGTCTCTTTATAAATTGTTATCTGTTCTTTAGGTCTTTAGTTCTTTACACAGGGGCAATAATGGATTAGAATACACAGATATTTTATATTAGGTACATAACTGAAAAAATAAAGTCTGGCTTCACATGAGCCTATTACATATGTATTTTTGCATCCATATTACTAACACATATCTCATCTTGACTGCATTTCTGATGACCTGAACTGGCAGCTTTTAGTTCAGATCATTACAAAAGTGATCAGGATAGTACTTGTGTCTAGTGAAGAGCGAGTACTAAAATGCTTGGGTGCTCGTTATTCGAGAAGAATATTTCACGATACTCGGGTGCTTGTTTCAAATAACGAACCCCATTGAAGTCAATGGGAGACTCGAGCATTTTTTGCAGGAGACTCAAGTTCGGTAGAGGGAAGGTCGTGTGAAAACCTGTCAACCTCAGATATTGATGGAAACACAACGGAAATTGACAGGAAACAGCAGGGGCAGCATGTATGCATGCCACTGAGGCTGCCTAATGGCACCATTATGCCTATTTCTGTGCCACAGCCTGGTTAAAACAGAGGTAGACATATGGACCACCCAAAAACTCAGCCTGACACAGCATGGCAGTGAGAACACAGGGAACCATTAAAACAGAGGTAGCATATGATGAAACACCCCAAAATTTAGCCTGACACAGCATGGCGGTAAGGACAGAGTGAACAAGGTAGAAGCAGTAGCCAGTGAGCCTTCCAAAAATTATACCAGACACAGCATGGCATTGAGCACACAAAGAACTATTAAAAGTGAGTGAGGAAGCAAGTGAGCCTCCCAAAAATTAGGCCAGACACAGCATGGCATTGAGCACACAGAGAACCATTAAAAGTGAGTGAGGAAGCAAGTGAGCCTCCTCAAAATTAGGCCAGACACTGCATGGAATTGAGCACACAAAGAACTCCTGGGAGCAGCAGTAGTCAACATGGATGCCAGTAAAGGCCCAGCAGTAGTCAACATGGATGCCAGTTAAGGCCCAGCAGTAGCCAACATGGAGGCAAGGGCAGACCCAGCAGTAGTCAACATGGATGCCAGTAAAGGCCCAGCAGTAGTCAACATGGAGGCAGGGGCAGGCACAGCAGTAGTCAGCAGTAGTCAACATGGATGCTATTTAAGGCCCAGCAGTAGACAACATGGAGGCAAGGGCAGGCACAGCAGTAGTCAACATGGATGCCAGTTAAGGCCCAGCAGTAGCCAACATGGAGGCAAGGGCAGGCACAGCAGTAGTCAGCAGTAGTCAACATGGATGCTAGTTAAGGCCCAGCAGTAGCCAACATGGATGCAAGGGCAGGCACAGCAGTAGTCAACATGGATGCCAGTTAAGGCCTAGCAGTAGCCAACATGGAGGCAAGGGCAGGCACAGCAGTAGTCAGCAGTAGTCAACATGGATGCCAGTTAAGGCCCAGCAGTAGCCAACATGGAGGCAAGGGCAGGCACAGCAGTAGTCAACAAGGATGGCAGTAAAGGCCTAGCAGTAGTTAACATGGATGCCAGTTAAGGCCCAGCAGTAGCCAACATGGAGGCAAGGGCAGGCACAGCAGTAGTCAACATGGATGCCAGTAAAGGCCCCGCAGTAGTCAACATGGATGTCCATTACTGCTCTGGTCAATCCTGCCTTAAAAACGGCTACAAGATCAAAAAAATGTAGAAGGTACTGGTGAAAGAATGGCAGAGGACACCCGTAAGATAAGATAACATCCACAGATAATATGGTTCAAAATGGAGAAGACAAGGAAGGTAAATTGAATTTGACTATGAATTTGACTGTAGCAGTTGGGGTAACATTCCCTGCATCATGTGACTCCCCACTTCTCCCCCCCCCCCCCAATGTTGTTTTGAGTTTGAATTTGACTTTGAATGTGACTGTAGCAGTTGGAGTTAGTTTAACTGGTTTACTTGCGGAAATGCGCACAGATGCGGTGCACCTTAGGATAAGTTTTAAGGAAGTGAAGCAACACTAGGTTGAAGACGTGGGCCAGGCATGGTACATGTGTGAGGCTGCCGAGTTGCAGAGCCGCCACCAGGTTCCGCCCCTTGTCACACGCAACCAAGCTCACTGCTAATTACACACGAACCCGGGTGCTGACAGCTAACTGGCTAGGCCAGCTGTTAGTCACCATCAGGCTACACCTGATGCCTCTTGACCGGGGGTGGTGAGGCCCTGGCCACGGCTAGACAAAAAAAAACAAAAAAAAAACAGCTGGCTGGTTGGCGGGGGTGTGATCGGCGGGCCCTTGGCAACCAGTCCCGACACTCCGCAGACGTAGTGTGACGTCAGAGCATGGCAGTGAGAACACAGAGAACAATTAAAAGTGAGTGAGGAAGCAAGTGAGCCTCCCAAAAATTAGGCCAGACACAGCATGGCATTGAGGACACAGAGAACCATTAAAAATGAGTGAAGAAGCAAGTGAGCCTCCCAAAAATTAGGCCAGACACAGCATGGCATTGAGCACACAGAGAACCATTAAAAGTGAATGAGGAAGCAAGTGAGCCTTCAAAAAATTATACCAGACACTGCATGGCATTGAGCACACAGAGAACCATTAAAAGTGAGTGAGGAAGCAAGTGAGCCTCCCAAAAATTATACCAGACACTGCATGGCATTAAGCACACATAGAACCATTAAAAGTGAGTGAGGAAGCAAGTGAGCCCACCCAAAAATTGGATTGAGTCCCGGGGCTGGGATATTTAGTGGACATGAACCCGGGTGCATACAGCTAACTGGCTAGGCCAGCTGTTAGTCACCAATCAAGGGTACACCTGATGCCTGGTGTGGTGCCACGGCTAGACAAAAAAAAAATAAAAATAAAACAGCTGGCTGGTTGGCGGGGGCGTGATCGGCGGGCCCCCGGCAACCAGTCCCGCTCCTCCGCAGATGTAGTGTGACGTGAGAGCATGGCAGTGAGGACACAGAGAACCATTAAAAGTGAGTGAGAAAACAATTGAGCCCACCCAAAAATTGGATTGAGTCCCGGGGCTGGGATATTTAGTGGACATGAACCCAGGGTGCATACAGCTAACTGGCTAGGCCAGCTGTTAGTCACCAATCAAGGGTACATCTGATGCCTGGTGTGGTGCCCCGGCCATGGCTAGACCAAAAAAAATAAAATAAAACAGCTGGCTGGTTGGCGGGGGCGTGATCGGCGGGCCCCCGGCAACCAGTCCCGCTCCTCCGCAGATGTAGTGTGACGTCAGAGCATGGCAGTGAGGACACAGAGAACCATTAGAAGTGAGTGAGAAAACAATTGAGCCTCCCAATAATTAGGCCAGAACCTGCATGGCGGAAGAAGACTTGGCAGTTGGCTGAGAAATGAGCACACAGAGAACCATTAAAAGTGTGTGAGGAAGCAAGTGAGCCTCCCAAAAATTAGGCCAGACACTGCATGGCATTGAGCACACATAGAACCATTAAAAGTGAGTGAGGAAGCTAGTGAGCCTACCAAAAATTAGGCCAGACACTGCATGGCATTGAGCATGCATAAAACCATTAAAAGTGAGTGAGGAAGCTAGTGAGCCTCCCAGAAATTAGGCCAGACACTGCATGGCATTGAGCACACAGAGAACCATTAAAAGTGAGTGAGGAAGCGAGTGAGCCTCCCAAAAATTAGGCCACACACTGCATGGCATTGAGCACACATAGAACCATTAAAAGTGAGTGAGGAATCAAGTAAGCCTCCCAAAAATTAGGCCAGACACTGCATGGCATTGAGCACGCATAGAACCATTAAAAGTGAGTGAGGAAGCAAGTGAGCCTCCCAAAAATTAGGCCAGACACTGCATGGCATTGAGCACGCATAGAACCATTAAAAGTGAGTGAGGAAGCTAGTGAGCCTCCCAGAAATTAGGCCAGACACTGCATGGCATTGAGCACACAGAGAACCATTAAAAGTGAGTGAGGAAGCTAGTGAGCCTCCCAGAAATTAGGCCAGACACTGCATGGCATTGAGCACACAGAGAACCATTAAAAGTGAGTGAGGAAGCGAGTGAGCCTCCCAAAAATTAGGCCACACACTGCATGGCATTAAGCACACAGAGAACCATTAAAAGTGAGTGAGGAAGCAAGTAAACCTCCCAAAAATTAGGCCAGACACTGCATGGCATTGAGCACACAGAGAACCATTAAAAGTGAGTGAGGAAGCAAGTGAGCCAACCCAAAAATTGGATTGAGTCCCGGGGCTGGGATATTTAGTGGACATGAACCCAGGGTGCATACAGCTAACTGGCTAGGCCAGCTGTTAGTCACCAATCAAGGGTACATCTGATGCCTGGTGTGGTGCCCCGGCCATGGCTAGACCAAAAAAAATAAAATAAAACAGCTGGCTGGTTGGCGGGGGCGTGATCGGCGGGCCCCCGGCAACCAGTCCCGCTCCTCCGCAGATGTAGTGTGACGTCAGAGCATGGCAGTGAGGACACAGAGAACCATTAGAAGTGAGTGAGAAAACAATTGAGCCTCCCAATAATTAGGCCAGAACCTGCATGGCGGAAGAAGACTTGGCAGTTGGCTGAGAATTGAGCACACAGAGAACCATTAAAAGTGTGTGAGGAAGCAAGTGAGCCTCCCAAAAATTAGGCCAGACACTGCATGGCATTGAGCACACATAGAACCATTAAAAGTGAGTGAGGAAGCTAGTGAGCCTACCAAAAATTAGGCCAGACACTGCATGGCATTGAGCATGCATAAAACCATTAAAAGTGAGTGAGGAAGCTAGTGAGCCTCCCAGAAATTAGGCCAGACACTGCATGGCATTGAGCACACAGAGAACCATTAAAAGTGAGTGAGGAAGCGAGTGAGCCTCCCAAAAATTAGGCCACACACTGCATGGCATTGAGCACACATAGAACCATTAAAAGTGAGTGAGGAATCAAGTAAGCCTCCCAAAAATTAGGCCAGACACTGCATGGCATTGAGCACGCATAGAACCATTAAAAGTGAGTGAGGAAGCAAGTGAGCCTCCCAAAAATTAGGCCAGACACTGCATGGCATTGAGCACGCATAGAACCATTAAAAGTGAGTGAGGAAGCTAGTGAGCCTCCCAGAAATTAGGCCAGACACTGCATGGCATTGAGCACACAGAGAACCATTAAAAGTGAGTGAGGAAGCTAGTGAGCCTCCCAGAAATTAGGCCAGACACTGCATGGCATTGAGCACACAGAGAACCATTAAAAGTGAGTGAGGAAGCGAGTGAGCCTCCCAAAAATTAGGCCACACACTGCATGGCATTAAGCACACAGAGAACCATTAAAAGTGAGTGAGGAAGCAAGTAAACCTCCCAAAAATTAGGCCAGACACTGCATGGCATTGAGCACACAGAGAACCATTAAAAGTGAGTGAGGAAGCAAGTGAGCCAACCCAAAAATTGGATTGAGTCCCGGGGCTGGGATATTTAGTGGACATGAACCCAGGGTGCATACAGCTAACTGGCTAGGCCAGCTGTTAGTCACCAATCAAGGGTACATCTGATGCCTGGTGTGGTGCCCCGGCCATGGCTAGACCAAAAAAAATAAAATAAAACAGCTGGCTGGTTGGCGGGGGCGTGATCGGCGGGCCCCCGGCAACCAGTCCCGCTCCTCTGCAGATGTAGTGTGACGTCAGAGCATAGCAGTGAGGACACAGAGAACCATTAGAAGTGAGTGAGGAAACAATTGAGCCTCCCAATAATTAGGCCAGAACCTGCATGGTGGAAGAGGACTTGGCAGTTGGCTGAGAATTGAAGGAAGAGGAGGAACAGGAGGAGGAGATACCAAGCATCTTCATGTTGAGCTGCTTTCCCTGGGTGGACAGTTGAATTCACATGAAATCCAGGCTTTGTTCATTTTTATAAACGTCAGCCTGTCAGCGCTGTCAGTGGACAGATGGGTGCGCTTATCAGTGATGATGGCACCAGCTGCACTGAAGACCTGCTTTGACAACACACTAGCAGCAGGGCAGGCCAGCACCTCCAAGGTGTAAAGCGTCAGTTTGGGCCACATATCCAGCTTTGAAACCCAGTAGTTGTAGGTAGCAGAGTGATCAGTAAGGACGTTGGTATGGTCAGCAAGGTACTCCCTCACTATCTTCCTGAAGGCTTCCCCCCTACTCTGTCTACACTGGGGACGGTTGACATAGTCTTGCTGGGGTGCCATGAAACTTTCAAAGGCCTTGGAGAGTGTTCCCTGCCCCTTGACAAGGGTCCCAACACGCAAGAATTCCTTCTCTTCAATAGGCTGACTCTCAATTTCCTCCTCCTCCACCAATTCCTCCTCTTCAGGCCACACACGCTCAACAGCTAAGGATTGAGCATGGGCACCCTCTTCAGTTGCGGCAGCAGTCTGCTCCTCTTCCTCCTCCTCTACATCGTGCAGAGAAACAGACGTGAGAGTGGTCTGGCTATCTAGCGGTGGATGTTCTTCCCCCGTCTCCTGAGACAAAGGCAAAGTCTCAGACTTCAGGCTGAGCAGGGAGGTTTGAAGCAGACACAGCAGCTTGATGATGAGGCTGATGATGGCGGCATCGCCACTGACCATTTGTGTTGACTCCTCAAAGGGGCCCAGTACCTGACAGATAACAGACATCCACGTCCACTCCTCATTGTAGATTTGAGGAAGCTGACTGACCTGACTAGCGCTTCTTGCTGAGGTTGACATCTGGCATTCTACAATGGCTCTGCGTTGCTGGTAAACCCTGGCTACCATGTGGAAGGTAGAATTCCACCGTGTGGGCACATCCCTCAGCAGTCGGTGAGGTGACAGTTGCAAGCGCATTTGCACTGCCCTAAGGGTGGCAGCATCTGTGGTTGACTTGCGGAAATGCGCACAGATGTGCCGCACCTTGGTAAGCAAGTCAGCCAAAGGTTTTACGGAACCGCTGCACCACTAGGTTGAACACCTGGGCCAGGCATGGCACATGCGTAAGGCTGCCGAGTTGCAGAGCCGTCACCAGGTTCCGCCCGTTGTCACACACAACCGTGCCTGGTTTGAGGTTCCGTGGCCTGAGCCAAAGATCAGTCTGTGCCATTATGCCCTACAACAGCTCCTGGGTGGTATGCCTCTTGTCGCCTAAGCTCAGCAATTTCAACACCGCCTGTTGGCACTTACCCACTGCAGTGCTGATGCACCTAGCGCTACCAAATGGAGGCGACGTGCTCAAGGAGGGTAATAGAGAGGAGTAGGCAGAAGAGGAGGAGGAGAAAGAGGTTTTGGAGGAAGAGGTATAGAAATCATGAGACACCGTGACCAAGGTAGGCCCCACAATCCTCGATCCTCGGAACCAGGGTAAGACTCTGTCCCAGCCTCTACCAAGTTGACCCAATGTGCTCTCAGGGAGATATAGTGTCCCTGCCCACCAGCACTTGTCCACATTTCCGTGGTTAGGTGGACCTTGTCACTGACCTCGTTGGCCAGGGCACAGATGATGTTATCTGACACTTGCTGGTGGAGGGCTGGGACAGCAAACCGTGAAAAGTAGTGGCAGCTGGGGACAGAGTACATAGGGACAGCCACCGCCATGATGTTTCGAAAAGCCTCTGTCTCTATCAGGAGTGCAGCATCTCCAGGCTCAGCAGTTTGCCTATGTGCACATTTAGGGCTTGTGGGCGAGTGGCGAGGTCTGTTGTAGGGACAGTTGAACGCTGCGATTGGACACCTTGCTGAAGGGTGTGGAGCGCATGCTGGTAGTGGTGGCTCCGCTGCTGATCCTGGCGTGGCACAGGTTGCAGACTGCAGTCCGTCGGTCATCCGCAGTTTCTTTAAAGAACCTCCAGACTTACAAACATCTAGGCCTGGCAACTGGAGTTTGACTCAGTGAAACAGTTGCTGATCTATTCGCTTTGGCCCTGCTTCTCCCTCTGCCCACCCCTCTTCCTCTTCCAACCGGTTCTGTGGCTAAACTTGCCTCCCCCTCAGAAGCAGTGTCTTCAATAGGCTTATCCACCTAGCTCGGGTCAGTCACCTTGTCCTCATCCACCAGCTCTTCCTCCAATTCCTTACTCTCCTCCTAACTTTGAGTTACATCCATGACAACAACGTCACTGTCTGACAACCGGGTCTTATAGTCATCATCAGACACCTCTTCAATCCCCACTTGCAAGTCCCCACTCTCATCACCCACTGACTGCGTAAGCTGCATAGTTTGGGCATTGGGACAGATCAACTGCTCCAGTTGCTCAGACTCAGGGAAGGGTCCAGAAAAGAGTTCCTGGGAGCATGGTGGATCTGAATCCCTTCTTTCCCTGGAGGGGCCAGGCTGTGGGAAAGGAGTCTGAGCTGCTGGAGCAAGGGTTCCACTCCTTGGCTAGGGTAGGTGGACTGCGTGGAAGACTGGTTGGTTGATAAGTTAGTGGACACATAATCCGCTATCTACGTGATCGCCTGTTCATACTGCTCTGGTTTCAATAGAGGTGTACCCTGAGACCCTGTAAGCTGCGAGAAGAAGCTATGGAGTGAATGTCTGCAGTGTGCAACTGCTCCCTCCTCAACAGGTGCTGTGTCACCCTACCCAGAACCACGGCCTCTGTCCACTGCATCGCTTGGAACCCCACGCTCTCGTCCTCGACCCTTACCCCTGGGGTTCACCATTTTATGGACACTGCACAGTCAAGACTGAGATAGCTGCACTACAGATCACAGTGAGCCAAGAAAATATATTACTCAGACTACTTTTGGAGGTAGTCGTAAAGAGTAAAGTCGTACTATATGGTGTATGCCACCTGTTACAAAGGTTGGATATGGCTGCACTAAGAAATAAAGTAACTCTGTAGACTGGCTGCAGATAACAAAAGATACTGGTCACACTAGTTTCTGGAGGTTGTCGTATAGAGTCTGTGTGTATGTGCTGCTATATGGTGTATGGCACCTTCTTACACAGGACAATCAGCAGTGAGCTTGGATATGGCTGCACTAAGAAACAAAGCAACCCTGTAGAGTGGCTGCAGATGAGAAAAGATACTGGTCAAACTAGTTTTTGGAGATTGACGTATAGTCTGTGGGTAAGTTCTGCTATATGGTGCATGCCACCCTCTTAAACAGGACAATCAGCAGTGAGTTTGGATATGGTTGCACTAAAAAATAAAGCAACCCTGTAGTCCGGCTGCAGATGAGAAAATATACTGGTCACCCTAGTTTTTGGAGGTTGTCGTATAGTCTGTGGGTAAGTGCTGCTATATGGTGTATGCCACCCTATTACACAGGGCAATCAGCAGTGAGCTTGGATATGGCTGCACTAAGAAATAAAGCAACCCTGTAGACTGGCTGCAGATGACAAAAGATACTGGTGACAGTAAACTACTGCAGTGCCTGCTTTAGGGATTTGACAGCGGGCTGGTGGTCCCTGTAACCCCAGTGGTACACCAACTATGTGTTTGTGGGCTTCTAATAGTTTCTCATGGCAGTTGAAGGCCTCAATTAAGCCCCTATATCTGCCTCGTATATTTACATATTAGACCCATCTCTAACGCTATTGTAGGACTGGATGATATTGTCAAAAAATTTTATCTAGATTTTTTTCAATTAAAGGAAAATTCTCAATTAATCTAAATTTTTTCCCCATTAGCAGAATTTTTGCCCCTAGAGGGCCCAGGATGTACGTCCTTGGGCAGGTAGGAGAGTTGCAAAAAAAAAAAATATATGGAGGGAAATGAGATAAAAAAAATAACCTTTATTGGTATGCAAGATAAAAAAGTATACTATGTATACAGTACAAATAACAGAAATAAGTGCATAAATTGCTATACAATATATACAGTGTGCAAGAAGCACTATCTCTCCAACTACAGTAGCTAAAATATTACAGAACCAGATAATGAAAGTTGTATAGACCGTTAAGTAGTCCCCATGCGTCCTCAGCCGAGGAGAGGGTGATGCTATAGTAGTTGGGATACAATTCTCGGTTCTATATTGTCGGTATTGTCCGTTTGTGGTCCGTACAGGTCACTGTCTGTTAGGGATATTCAATCCCATATATGTCACAGCGTGTCCTGTTGTCTGTTTGTAATCTGTGCAGGTCACTGTCTGTTAGGGACATTCAATCCCATATATCTCACAGCGTGTCCTGTCACTATAAGTACCGTTACCTATACCCTACGCGTTTCTGTCACACTTGTCGGTGATGTCATCAGGGGTGAAGAGGTGCACAAAAGAAAGGTACATAAATCAACACACTGAAGATCGTCAGAGCCCTTGCTATATTCCAACCCTGATGAGGATTATGGAGTTTTGGCATCTGAGCTTGTATTACAAACAGACAACAGGACACGCTGTGACATATATGGGATTGAATATCCCTAACAGACAATGACCTGTACAGACAACAAACGGACAATACCGACAATATAGAACCGAGAATTGTATCCCAACTACTGTAGCATCACCCTCTCTTCGGCTGAGGACGCATGGGGACTACTTGACGGTCTTTCATTATCTGGTTCTGTGGTATTGTTGCTAGTTGGAGAGATAGTGCTTCTTGCACACTGTATATATTGTATAGCAATTCATGCACTTATTTTTGTTATTTGTACTGTATACATAGTATACTTTATCTTGCATACCAATAAAGGTATATTCGACAGCCTGGGATTCTGTATAAATATGGTTAGTATACTTCAATTATACCTACTGTTTGCAGGTAGGGGAGTTGAACTGCGCTGCTCCCGGCTGCTATGATTACCGCGGTTGTTAGTGGGCGTCTGCGTATTGCAGCAAATAAGCCATTTAAATGCAGCTGTCATAACTGACCGCTGCATTTAAATGGCTTTTAATTCTGATTCCTGGTCGTCTAGTGGCTGAATTGCACCCCACGATGCGATTGTGGAGGGCGATCCCTGCTTCTGCCCGGGCCGAGCAAGAGCGCTGCAATGATGCTACATAGCTTGGTGCTCGAATACAATGGGCTCCCACATATATACTACATTGATCTCTATAAGAGATCAGTGGAGTTATTATAGAAGTCTCCCAGGGGGACTACAAATTACTGTTGGAAAAACACAAAGTTTTTCCATCAATGAAAAATCCGATTCCATAATAAGGCTATGTTCACACTACGTATATGTATGGCCATAGTGCGAGCCGCGAATATTCGCCCGTTGTTTTGAGGTTGATACGCTGGAAAGTATACGATATACGGCTGCACAGTGCACACTACGTATGAGCCTACGGCCCGATCGTAAACGGACCCGTGAAAAATAACCAAGACCATTGTTTGAGGCCGGAACTGTGCAAATTCACGGCCGTGCATTTACAGGCGGTCCCGTACGCAGTACTTAAAAAATAGCCGGCAATAATGCCGAATGCCGATGCCTCTAATAGTTAATATATTAAATTAATAAAACACATTTTCTTTGTAATTAAGTCCCTTTCCTTGTTCAATAATTTAATTCTAACAAATCCATCATTGTGCAACAAAAATGTGTTTTATTAATTAAATATTAATTATTACAGGAAGCTCCATTAAGCCGTTAATTCATATTCCTGGTAAATAAAGCATTCTGTACTAATCAATACTTTACTTTAATTAAAACATCAAATGTTTCTTCTAATTATGCTATCACAATAGCATTATTAGAAGAAACATTTTGAATCATATGTGCGATCAGCTGATCGCACATATAAAAGAGCTGTCCGCAGCACAGTGACTTCATTGTGCCGCGGACGGTGAAGAGACAAGATGGAAGAGAGAAGAGCAAGACATCGGAGAGTGTGTATAAAGCTCTCCCCACCCCCTCCCCAGCACTGCACCCATCCCAGCAAGGAAGGGGGGTCACTTAACCCCTTCCTTGCTGGTATAGGTGCACTCTGACATCAGTCTGGCCCCCAAGGGGTTAAGGGGGATGCAATACATCCTCCCTTAACCCCTTGAGGTCCAGACTGTAAGCAGCGATCTGTAAAGATGCTGCATACTGTAAGGTGCACAACACCGCTCACAATGATGGGTGTTGTGCTCCTGTTTGTGTGTTTTTTGTGTGTTTCTCTCTTTTTGTTTTTCAGATATCGGTATCCAGTGGATTACGTCAGATTCCATGGACTACGTCGATAACCAGCGGTTGTTTTTTTTTTTTTTTTTTAATAAAATGGTCAATGAGGGGTGTGGGGGTGTTTTTATTTGAATAAAAAAAAAAATTCACTTGTGTCTTGTCTTTATTTCTTTACTTTATAGACTTAGTAGTGGAAGCCGTCTAATAGACGGAATCCATTACTAAGTTGGGGCCTAGTGTTAGCCGGTATAAAATGGCTAACACTTACCACCCCATTATTACCCCAGTACCCAATGCCACCAGGGGTACTGGGGAGAGCTGGGTGCCAGTGGTCCCGGAGCGTCAAAATTGGCGCTCCTGGACTGGGGTGGCAGCAGGCTGGTAAGATTTAGGCTGGGGAGGGCCTAAAACAATGGCTCTTCCCACCCTGGTGTTACCAGGCTGCTGTTGCTTGGTTTTTTAACCAGGCTAATTATGAAAATAGGGGGGACCCTATGCATTTTTTTTTTAATTATTTATTAAAAAAAAAAAAAAACACATAGGGTCCCCCCTATTTTTATAACCAGCCGGGTTAAAAACCAAGCAACAGCAGCCTGGTAACACCAGGGTGGGAAGAGCCATTGGTTTAGGCCCCTTCCCAACCTAAATCTTACCAGCCTGCTGCCGCCCCAGTCCAGAAGCGCCAATTTTGACGTTCTGGGACCACTGGCACCCGGCTCTTCCCAGTACCCTGGTGGCATTGGGTACTGGGGTAATAATGGGGGGGGGGCCATTTTATACCGGCTAACACTAGGCCCCGACTTCGTAATGGATTCCGTCTATTAGACGGCTTCCACTACTAAGTCTATAAAGTAAAGAAATAAAGACAAGACACAAGTGAAAAAAATTTTTTTATTCAAATAAAAACACCCCCACACCCCTCATTGACCATTTTATTAAAAAAAAAACAAAAAAACAATCGCTGGTTATCGACGTAGTCCATGGAATCTGACGTAATCCACTGGAAACCGATATCTGAAAAACAAAAAGGGAGAAACACACAAAAAACACACAAACAGGAGCACCCATCATTGTGAGCGGTGTTGTGCACCTTACAGTATGCAGCATCTTTACAGATTGCTGCTTACAGTCAGGCCCCCGAGGGGTTAAGGGAGGATGTATTGCATCCCCCTTAACCCCTTGGGGGCCAGACTGATGTCAGACTGCACCCATACCAGCAAGGAAGGGGTTAAGTGACCCCCCTTCCTTGCTGGGATGGGTGCAGTGCTGGGGAGGGGGTAGGGAGAGCTTTATACTCACTCTCCGATGTCTTGCTCTTCTCTCTTCCATCTTGCCTCTTCACCGTCCGCGGCACAATGAAGTCACTGTGCTGCGGATGGCTCTTTTATATGTGCGATCAGCTGATCAGCTGATCGCACATATGATTCAAAATGTTTCTTCTAATAATGCTATTGTGATAGCATAATTAGAAGAAACATTTGATGTTTTAATTAAAGTAAAGTATTGATTAGTACAGAATGCTCTATTTATCGGGAATATGAATTAATGGCTTAATGGAGCTTCCTGTACTAATTAATATTTAATTAATAAAACACATTTTTGTTGTAATAAAATCAGTTTTCATCAATTTCATTTAAATGAATCCATACTTGTGCGAATAAATATACTGTAAAAAAATAAATATATATATAAATATACATTTATTGATATATACATTTATTTTAACAGTATATTTAATTGCACAATGATGGATTCGTTAGAATAAAATTATTGAACAACAAAAGTGACTTTATTACAACGAAAATATGTTTTATTAATTTAATATATTAACCATTAGAGGCATAGGCATTGCAGAGGATCTCTAACCCCGTAATGCCGATTCCTGTAATACTGTTGCTCTGCTTTCCCAGATGCATTCAAGAGCTGTTTGCCTCACTTTCTAAAGATTTGGCCGCATGTCTAGTTCGGCCGCATGTCTATTTTCACACGGACGTAGTTTCAGCCGCACATGTCCGGCCGCGTAAAAACTACGGCCGGACATATACGTAGTGTGAACCTAGCCTAAAAGTTTAAATCACCCCCCATTTCCAATTTTATGAATAAAAACAAATAAATAAATAAAAAACAAACATATTTGGTATTGCTGCATGCGTAATCGCCCAAACTATTAAATTATCACAATTCTGATCTTGCATGCTAAATGGCGTGAGTGCAAAAAAATTAAAAAAGCAAAATTGTTGATTTTTGGTCACATCAAATCCATAAAAATTGTAAAAAAAAAATCAAAGTCACATATACGCAAGCAAGGTGTATTTTTTTCAAAATCACAGGGTAAATAATTTTTTCCTGGTTTTGCTGCATCGTTTGTGGAAAAATTAAGTCTGTCATTGTACAATTGGTGTCACAAAAATAAGGGCTCATATAGGTCTGTAGGTGAAAAAATGCAAGCGGTATGGCCTTTCAGACCAAATAACTAAAAGTGCAAAAACGAAAATTGACCTAGTCATCAAAGCAATGACCAAACATCATTATATATTAAATGGGTTTTCCCATGAACAATATCTATCACCTATCCATAGAGTAGGTGATTAATGTGTGACCATTGCAAGTTTGACCACTGATATCTCCACTGGTCACTGATCCCAAATTCTCCAGTTTGAATGGAGTGGCAGTCACATGCTAAACACAATGCTTTGCCATCTCCATCGATCGCCAATCATTAATTATCTGTACTATTTAATCTGTGGTGTTACATAAGAGTATGGATAACTGAGGACTGATAGTGTAGTAGTTGTTACCTGCAGTTCTATGTAACACCACAGATAACATGCAGTGATAGCTAGATAGTTTTTTTGTGACACAACCAAAACCTTTAGATGACGGAAACACGTTAGTAAATGAGGGCCAATCTAATCAATGTTTTCATTGTGTGTTATCCGTGGTGTCGTTTTTGAGCAGGTACCTGAATCAGCAACACATCTTCAGGTGTTGAGTGCAGATCTGGATGTAGATCCTTGCAGCTGCTTTTTCTCTTGTTGGTGCTATGTGCTGAGAGGAGAAGGCATAGCAAAACAATTCTCCTCTTTTGCAGTGTGGCCCATCATCCAATCATCTTGCAGAGCAGCAGTGGGTGGCAATGGCTCGGCAGCACATCCCCTCTTATGCTGGGGCTGATGAACAAGGACCGCTTAACCGCCAAAATGATGTTTGCTTGTTCATTGGCTGATTTCTGGTCCCACTGCACAAGGCAATGCTAGAGCTGATAATCACCCTAATTGAGGGACCTCAAAGAAAATAACCTGGCATGCTTGAAGACAATAGTTTGCAGACAGTGATAATTATTAATCTGCATTATCTTGTACTGTAATGTACATGGATGGAAAAAATTCTATCTGTTCTTATCATTTGTTATGTAAACAATGCAAGTGTTGGTCTAGAAATTGGGGGGGGGGGAGGGGATTTTCATCATGGAAAATTTCTTATTGCTTTAAACAGAGATGAATCTTTACATCTATAATAAAATCTACCACATGTTTTGTTCAACTGACAAAGATCAATGAGACAATATCTTCTAGTAAATGTGCATTTACCATAGAGAATCCAAATAACTATTGTTATATTCAGAAGAGACAATCATCTGGAAAAATTACCTAAAGAAGACAACACAATTTAATGACTGTCAGCTGCCTATTCATTTTACTCTACATTAGAACTGTACACATAATTTTTAAAGTCCCAGAAGTCAGTGCCTAATGGCACAAAATGTTATTTTCCTGTAAGTACAATATAAAAGCCATTAAACTCCCATCATAGTTACTAATAATATATGCACTAATTGAAATTTATTCACATGATGATAATAAAAGAGTCTATAACTAAATTGAGATCAGTAGAAGGTCAAAGGACCTGCACATAAATGTTCAGAATTATAGTTTAGTAAATCCTATTAGTGTAAACCACCACCATGAGGAGCTGGCAAAGAAAATGTAACAGCCTATAGGCCATATTATGGCACAGGCAGCTGTTTAGGGGTAAGATATAGTAGCTTATGTGTTGGAAGGAAGCTTAAAGGGGTAAACACACCTCAACTAATATAACTAATACTATAAACCTCAACTATACAAGGGTGACCATGCAGCCCATTTTCCTTTAGGTGCCTACTTATTGTCCATCTTGAAAAAGCCACACTGCTAGTTTTCAGAGAGTGGTATTTCAGCTGGCTTTTTCTTTGCATCCTGAACATTTTTTTTCTGTCATATCCAGCTGCCAGGAGAATATAGGCCCCGTGCGCTCAATGCTACATCCTCTTAGACATGGCCGAGTACGCACCGGCCCTCCGCGTGGATGCCAAGACGCCGCACAGAGGGTAAGGCAGAACTATACAGTGTGTCTAATGCAAGAGATGGATTTACTAAATTGTACTTTGAATTCAACAAATTCTTTCTCCTCTATCAGCTTCCCCTCACTCCCGATGCCAGAGAACTCAGACAGCAAAGAGAACCAGTTGCTCTACATAACACCAATTTCCAGGAAATATCTGTGCAAGGCAGGCACTCTTGTAGAGAGAGCAATGGAGAATTTTGGTGTATTTATGATAAGTTCTGACCAAATAACTCCCAATACCAGACAGGTCAGAAGAGCAGTGCTAATTCTCTAATGTTGGGTCAGCAAGGACATGAGGGGGGAGGATACATATTGAAACTACCCTTTCAGCAATGCAAACCCAGCTAAAAGAAATCACTGCAGAGATGAAGCCCCTCAAATCCAACTATGAAAACCTTAGTGGGAAAATGGTGGATATTGGCACCTGAAGAGCAAATATCAAAATCCTGGGTCTCCCCAAAGGAGAAGACTGCATTAGGTTTTGTCTCTGTTGGTTCAAGGACAATTTTGATGTAGCTCTTCTAACCCTCATCATCAATTAGTATTCAGGGTTCTGCTGGCACATATTTAATCCTAAGAATGTGGTTACAGCGAACTCCCCCTCCAATCCAAAGGTTGGAAAATTTAATTGGTAAAATCCAAAATTTTAAGAAAGTGCACTACCTATGGCTCAAGAATGGTTATAAAAGATATAAACATATATGGGTTAATAATAAAACATATATTAGTTAATAATAGTTTTTTTTTGTTCTCTACCTCCCTCCCCCTCTGGGTGGTGGCTGGTTATAGGTTTAGAAATGTGCTTGACAATTGTGAATGTTTTTTTTATAAATTTATGTGTATGCATTGTATACTGTTCTAAAATACTGCTATACATTGAAAAGGAAAAAATAAAAGATTAAATAACTGTAAGTTTCTGCATTTCTGTTTTTGCAACATTTTTTGTAGCATAGAGTATTTTATGTTGAAACAGTGCTCCAACTATTTTATTCAAACCATTTCTTATTCTGCACGTCACATTCTTTTTTAATAGGTTGAGTGAGGCACAGTTTTTGCTCTTTTTGGTGCATTTTGTTTAGTAAATGTGTCTTTATCTTGTTTGCACTACAATTCTAGTGCAAATGAACCACAATTTTAGAGCAACAGCTTTAGTAAATCTATGACTTTCTGTGTGGTTTGCATGTCCACCACAATGCTGAGGAGAGAATAAAGGGACTGGCTGAAGACACACTGAATTAGGTCATTCTCGAGAAGAGTTAAAAAAATATAGGCGCTTCCTTGAATTCTACAAAATGTTCTAACACTCAGGTAAACTTACAAATAAAATCCTATTTAGTTGTTTCTAAAAACAATTGACCAAACTGAAATGATTAATCTTAATACTTATGGTCACTTTTATCAAAGTAAAGAAAAACAACTTTGGACTTATAGATCAGTAAAAAAAATGAAACAATTTTATCATATTTAAAGTCTGTTTTCAAATAACTCTGATATTATTAATGAAGCCCCCATAATATGATGCTGTTACATGTATTTCATGCTTTATTGTATCCAATTTGAGCTAATTTGAAAGTTAGTTTGTATATTTTTTAAAAGATGGTTGTTTATTTAAATCAATTATCGAGTTTAGGATGCCAGGTCTTAATGGTGGTTTAGTGATTTTTTTTTCACAAAGCTCATGGAGGGATTTAATGCTGAGGCATGCTGGGTCTTCAAGACAGCAGATTTTATCTAGGCAGGGGATTAAAAAGTTCTTGCTCAGAGACTTTAGGAAGCAACTTTCAATTCTCTTCTGTGGCAGCCTGTTGTCCTTATGTCCTTGTGTGTCTCATAATTCTCTCTGCGTGGATGTTGTGACACTAAATATAAAAATGTATAAAATTTTGTATTTCAAATTTCTATTTAACCACTTCATGACCAAAGGCCATTGATGTACGGATGTCCCAGTCACACTGATGCAATGTTCCTCCTCGCCATAACACTTTTATTTTTCCACCTACAGGGCTGGTTGGGAGCTCATTTTAATGATCTATAGTTTTTATTGTTATCATATTGGTGTAAAAGAAAATGTTTTGCTAATATAAAAAAGAGCAATCTGGGTGTTTTTTATTTATTTTGTTTACACTGTTCAAATGCAGGAACAATATTGTTATATTTTAATACAGAGATCTTTGTAGTGGTCTTTTTACTCCTAGGTCTGTAACTATGACAAGGGGGCATCCTTTACGTCTAGAGGAAAGAAGATTTCACCATCCGCATCAACGCGGGTTCTTTACTGTACGAGCGGTAAGACTGTGGAACTCTCTGCCACATGATGTTGTCATGGCCGATTCATTAAATAAGTTCAAGGGAGGCCTGGATGCTTTTCTTGAAAAATATAATATTACAAGTTATGGGCATTAGATTTCCAGTGATACGTTGATCCAGGGATCATTCTGGTTGCCGTTGGAGTCGGGAGGGAGTTTTCTCCCTGTGATGGGGCAGTTATCTTCCTCATAGGGGTTTTTGCCTTCCCCTGGATTAAGACAGTAGCGTTTCCCTAGGTAGAACCTGATGGACTCTTGTCTTCTTTCAACACTATTTACTATGTTACTATGTTACTAATAGATTAGACAATTCCACATGCTGCAATATGAAATATGTTTTTTTTTTTTTTTTACATATTTTTATTTGTATATTGGGAAAGGGGGGGGGGATTTAAACTTTTTTCTGTTAAGTCCCGCTAGGGGATAAGATTTCATAAACTGATCAATGCTATGCCATTGCATAGCATTGAAAAGTATTATTAGTGGGATGGAGGTATTTTTCCTCCGCCTGTCAGAAAAAGTAATTATGACTCATACATTTAAGGGGTTAATGATAGGCAGCTGTGTAATCACAGATGCTGATCGCCAATCCGACAGGACGGAGGTAACTATTTCTCCTCTGCCTGTCAGGGAAAGTGATTGGGATTCCTGCAGTTACAGGCATTAAAGGGGTTGACCACCAGCTGTGTGATCACGGATACCTTTCATTATTCCTATATGAGAAACAGATCACTGATCTCAGGGAGACCAGCCAAAGATAACACTGTCAGCTGCTGGTAAAAGCGCTCAATACAGTTAAATCCTCTCTGGGAAACATGAATATGCAAAAGAAGAGTGTCGAAACACAGGACTAGCCAGATATCCCTCCGGGAAGGGCCCAGCCAAGGGGTAGCTCCCGTAGGGAAATCATCAAAACCACCATATTAAGTGGCACTGTAAGTCAATGTAATGACCAGGGAAAACCAAGGCTGAGTATCCATCCACAGACAGCTGTTTTAGGGTGTTGCCTCTCATCAGTGTGGAGCAGGATTCTGGCTAGGTGGGAGCAATGCCTAGTAGAGCCATAAGAGAAACAGATCACTGATCTCAGGGAGACCAGCCAAAGTTAACACTGTTGAGTGCTGGTTAAAGCGCTCAATACAGTGAAATCCTAGGTGCATTGCTCCCTGAGAAACATGAATATGCAAAAGAAGAGCCTGTGGAGCCTCATTGAAGAGTCTCAAAACACAGGACTAGCCAGATATTCCTCCGGGAAGGGACCAGCCAAGGTGTAGCTCCTGTAGGGAAACCAACAAAGCCACCATATTAAGTGACCCTATAAGTCAATGTAATGACTAAGAAAAACTAAGGCTGAGTGTCCATCAGACACAGACAGCTGTTTCAGGGTTTCGGGTAGGCCACTTAATATGGTGGCTTTTGTGGATTCCCTACAGGAGACACCCCTCGGCTGGGCCTTTTGCGGAGGGACATTTGGCTAGTCCTGTGTTTCAAGAATCTTTCCATAGGCTCTTCTTTTGCATATGTCATTATTCCTGACTCCTTGGACACTAGTGTTCTAGGGCTAGGAGTTATACGGTTTCACCCAAGACTAATAACAGTCGACACTAAGAGAAAAGTTCCACATAACCAACTGTTCCTATTCCAGACAGAGAAAACTAGCTAGGTAACATAGGTAACCTCAAGGAGTCTTTTACATTAACTAACTTTTTGTCTGTATAAGTTGGAGTTAGTGACTAGGGACTTCCACATCACAACTGTCTATTCTTCAGGTGGGATTGTGCTGCAACCTTAAAGTAATATTGTCCCCCGCTTACTTTATGCACGGTTCTCCGCACCATCCACCATCCACATTTGATGTTGCACATTTAATATGTACCTGTATAACGCTTGTCTGTGTCTTCTGGTCTAAAGAATTCAGGCTGTATTCCAGCAACACACCATACTGTACCTTACTGTATGAAACCACTATACACACTAGTAACAATACAATACAGTGACCATATAGGTATAAGTATCCTTGTTTTATATAGGAGTTTTGCAATACAATTATGTGGATTATTCATTGCTACTGCTATATGGATCTAACCTGCTGATTCTTATAGGGTAGGGGAGTCAAGCTATACCTTTATTTTAACCCTTAGAGGACCGGGCCAATTTTAATTTTTGCGTTTTCGTTTTTCTCTCCTGGTCCTTAAAAGGCCATAGCAGTTGTATTTTTTTTTACCTAGAAACCCACATGAGCCCTTATTTTTTGCGCCACTAATTGTACTTTGCAATGACAGGCTACATTTTTTCATAAAGTACACTGTGAAGCTAGAAAAAAAATCAATGTGTGGTGAAATGAAATTGCAAAAAAAAAAACGCATTTCCTTTATTTAGAGGGTATTTTTTACGCCATTCGCCCTGGGGTAAAACTGACTTGTTATATATGTTACTCAAGACATTACGATTACAACGATATGTAATATGTATAACTTTTATATTATCTGATGGCTTGTAAAAAATTCAAACCATTGTTAACAAATATATGTTCCTTAGGCTACAAACTCACTTGGCAGGTCTGCAGCGAGTCCCCACGCTGCGTATTTGCAGCGAGACTCGCTGCAGATCCCGGCCCTATACTTTTAATGGTAGTCAAACACGCAGCAGGGATGTACATCCCTGATGCGAGTTTGTCTGCAGCCCACCCCATTAACCCCCCGGCCGCCGGAGCTGATACTTCACCTGATCCCGGCTCCGGCGGTTCCCGATGTCTTCAGCAAACCGGAGCGGGGACCAGGTGAAGTATATGCTCCAGCCAGCTGCCCGCAGCCCCTTTAACACCTCCCGCAGCCCAGGCCGCCCGATTGCACGCCCCCCCCAATGGCCCCCCCCCGCAGCACCGATCGCTTGTACGCCCCCCCAATTGCCCCCCCCTGCAGCACCGCTCGCATGCCCCCCCAATCGCCCCCCCGCAGCACCGATCGCTCGCACGCCCCCCCAATCGCCCCCCTGCAGCCCCGGCCGCCCCCCCCATGGGGGCTGCAGGGGGGGATCGGTGCTGCCGGGGGGCGATCGAGCGGCAGGGGCTGCAGGGGGGCGATTGGGGGGGAATGCGAGCGATCGGTGTGGCGGGGGGGGGCGATTGGGGGGGCGTGCGATCGGTGCTGCGGGGGGGGCGATTGGGGGGGCGTGCGATCGGTGCTGCGGGGGGGGGGGGGGGTTGGGCGGCATGGGCTGCGGGAGGTGTTAAAGGGGCTGCAGGCGGCTGGCTGGAGCATATACTTCACCTGGTCCCCGCTCCGGCTTGCTGAAGACATTGGGAACGTCCGGAGCCGGGATCAGGTGAAGTATCAGCTTCGGCGGGGTTAATGGGGTGGGCTGCAGACAAACTCGCAGCAGGGATGTACATCCCTGCTGCGTGTTTGTCTGCCATTAAAAGTATAGGGCTGGGATCTGCAGCGAGTCTCGCTGCAAATACGCAGCAAGGGGACTCACTGCAGACCCGCCAAGTGGGTTTGTAGCCTTAAAATCGCTCAATTCCCAGGCTTATAGTGCTTTTATCCTTTGGTCTGTGGTGCTGTGTGAGGTGTCCTTTTTTGCACCATGATGTGCTCTTTCTATCGGTACCTTGATTGCGCATATGCGACTTTTTGATCGACTTTTTGATGCAAGCAATGCGCAATTTTGCACTACAGTTTTTTTTGCGCTTGCGCCGTTTACCGTGCGAGATCAGGAATGTGATTAATTAATAGTTCAGGCGATTACGCACGCAGCGATACCAAACATGTTTATTTATTTATTTTTATTTATAACATGGGAAAAGGGGGTGATTCACACTTTTATTAGGGGAGGGGGCTTTTTATTATTAATGACACTTTTTTTTTACTTTTACACTTATACTAGAAGCCCCCATAGGGGACCTCTAGTATAATTTTACTGATCTCTCATTAAGATCTATGCTGCATAGATATACAGCATAGATCGATGAGATAGGCACGCGATTGCTTTCGGCTGCTGCAGCCGGAAGCAACCGGATGTCGAGCTGGGATCAGCGCCATTACGGCGCAGACCCCAGCCGGGTGAAGACACGGGGATCGCTCCTCCGGGACAATGTCCCGGGGGGGGGGGGGGGGGGCGATCTCCGCCACTAGACACCAGGGAACGGCTGCATCAGGTAATCGATGCAGCTGTCATCTTTGACAGCTGCATCCGATTATCCAACTAGCGGGCACGGAAATCAGAGCATGCCCGCTAATAGCCGTGGTCCGGCGCTACATGCGGCACCCGGGACTGCGGCGGTTCAGAGCGCGGCCCCGCTCTGAACACCTGTGAGCGGCCCTGGACGTACAGTTACGTCCTGGGTCACCTAAGGGTTAAAGGCCTGCTGCACCATTAGTGATATAATTACATTTTTCTTTATTTGGAAATTAGATGGTTCAGTGGTCTGGAGGGTAGTCCTTTAGCTCTTAGTTTACTGATCTGCCCGCCAGCTGTTGCAGCATGCCTCCTTATGTATTTATAACAGCCTTCAGCAGAGAGTGGGAACAAAGAGTGCAGAAAGCCTTCATAAATATTCATAAGCAGGCTTGCTGAAGGAGCCAGCAGGTGAATTGGTGCACTGCGGGCTACAGGACCAACCCTATTGCGTTGAACCATTTACATATAGAAAAAAATAAAATGTTGTCAGTAATGGGACAGCAGACTTAAGAAACAAAGGTATGGACACACTCTCACTCCCCTGCCCTATTAGAATTTAGCAGCAGAATAGATCTATTGAATTCACTTTAAGGGTGTGTTCACATGAACAGGATCTGCAGCAGATTTGATGGTGCATATTTAAAGTTGCAGATTTAAAGCAAATCTGCAGCTTCAAACATGCACCATCAAAGCAGCTGCAGATCCTGCACGTGTGAACACACCCTTGGGGTGCCTTCACACCTAGCGACTCGCAGCATAAATTACGCTGCGAGTCGGGTAGGTCCTGGCAGACCACTTTCACTACATACACGCAGCGGTCTGAACGACCGCTGCGTGTATGTAATTCTGCCGCCCCCTTAACCCCTTCAGCTTCCGCCCGGCTCCTGCTCCGCTCCCGCTCTGTATACATTACCTCTCCTCGCTGCAGGGGGTCCCGGCGTACAGCTCTCCCGCCCGGCCAATCAGTGTGTTGCCCTGCCGCAGCCACTGATTGGCCAGGCGGGAGAGCAGTACGCCGGGACCCTGAGAGAGGAGAGGTAATGTATACAGAGCCGGAGCGGGAGCCGGGCAGCAGCTGAAGGGGTTAAGGGGCCGGCAGAATTACATACACGCAGCGGTCGTTCAGACCGCTGCGTGTATGTAGTGAAAGTCATCTGCAAGGACCTGACAGACTCACAGTGTAATTTACGCTGCGAGTCGCTAGGTGTGAAGGCACCCTTAAAGTGAATTCACATGTATTATTGCTGCAGGTATCAATGTGGCTAAATGATTTAAGACACCTTCAGATTTGCTGCAAATCCTGTACATTTAAATGTACCCTTTAACTTATTGAAATTAGATTGTATTGGATCATTTTACTATGTGGAGTGAAATAAAAATAAGCTGATGGTCTAATCCAAATTTTACTTCTGTCTAGTAAAATCGTTCTTTCACATTTCTGTATTTAGGAAAGAAGAGAAGCCTTTTAAATAATCAATACTGAATTGTGTCTTGGAGCTACGACAAATGTCAAAGGGAGTTCTGCTTAATTTCTTTCTTCCTTCATACCGTTACTTTTATTTCTACACAGTGGCAGCTTCTCAGCGAGCCATTGAGTGGTGTGCCTTCCCTTAGGGAGAACCATACTTTACTGTGCCCATCCTTCTGTTTGCCATTGTGAGTACAGCGGTATTGTGTGAAATGATCTTCTCAGCTATTCTTAGCTAAATGATGCTTTTGAAGTCCAATTTTAATCTTAAAGAAAAGCCAATGATTGGAATAATGCTATAAAGTGAAAGCAGTATGACTAAACCATTTATAGGCAAGCACAGAGGATTATTAAAATATATCTGCTGTAGTAAAGATTTTCAAAAGCCAACCCTTCTAAAGCCCAGTATACTGTTAGCTTAGGGTTATTAACACATTTTTAGTTGGTAGGCCTCCATGTTCTATATAAACTTCTAAAGACATTGCAACCACTTGTCATTACATATACACCATACTGCTACTGAACAAAGCAAACCAAGACAGAAAAATATTACCAATGATACCACTACATAATACCTAAATAATGCAGCCACACCATGACCACTATCATAACCATTACAGACCCTATAGGAGAGCTCAGTACATATCCAGTGACTCACAAGGGGTGTCTTCACCAATCACTTTTCCTTTTTCTCTTCATCCAGCTTGGGCTATCTTGAAGTCTTCTCCTGGCCCTGAATCCTCTTTTCAGAATCATTTAGACACATTACCCCAGCACATACGATTGTTAGGTCCCCTGTTCCCCTATATAGTAGTTAGGCTCCCCTATATAGATTTAAGCCCCCCCCCCCAATGTATTATAGTCCCCTGTGAGCTGCCCAATGTATTACAGGCTCTTGTGTACTGTGTCCCAATTAATTACACCCCCCTTGATGACAGAAAAGAAAGAAATACTCAACTATTTCATGCTTCCTGTAGTTTGTCTGTTCTCCCAGCGAGTCCCAAGCATGTCATCCTCTAGCTTCTGGTGTAGGCAGCATAATAAACAGAGGATTATTGTACCAGAAACGCCTGGGGCTCTACTTTCCCTTTAGCAGTGCGTGCATGAAAACGTGCGTGTGCAAGACAGCTGAAGGTCACTGTGGCCAGGGGATCTGGAACTCTATCCAGACTTGATCAGAGCAGCCTCTTGTGATTGCAGGCATAATGCTTCCTGAAGTCACAAGAGGGCCCCCTAAAACCATGTAAAACATGTGTAAACCATCAATTAGAGCACCCTAAAACTAATATTTACATATATACGAGGATTGTGCAATGGTATTGTGTAATTATCCCATATGTCTGGTTGTGATGATATATAAGTGTAGGGTCTCTTCTGTGCACAGTGAAAACATCTGATGATTGTTATGTTCTAAATTATAATATAAAAGGAACTGTTTTTATAGAGACATGTGCCCATCTGTTTTTTTGGGGGGTTTCTGATTTATGGTTAAAGTTTATGATTGAATAACATCATGAGTACACAAGAAACTTGGTGTATAAATGTTTATACATGATAGAGAAAAAGACAGACAAAATACTTTTTATTGTCATTTTTATTTCATTTGTATTGGTACAGCTCTCATATTTCTAGCATTGCTGGCTTCAAGCATAGCTTTTTTTAATGGCATTTATGGAGTTTTTGTGTGTTTGTTGACTTTAATGTCTACACAGTAGTTAAACATAAATGTTCCACATATAAATCATTTTGGATTACAGTGTTTGGTGATTTTTGGGGTAAGTAACACATGTTACAATATTAAAAATATGCCAATGTTTAAATAAAAATTTTCATGCAAATTCCACAAAAGATCAGTTGGTGCCTTTTTTAGTTTCTAAATACTAAAGGTAAATACTACACCTAAACAGGCAACTGATGTAATAACTATTAGGAACTAAGGAACATTTCTTATAAATGTTACAACTTAGTATATCTTATTTAGGCATACACTCAAAAGTACAGATATGATTGTTGCTAAGAAATTAAAATGGCTAGAGATCTCACTGGATTCTCTAAAGAAAACAAGACCTGGAATGGCGTCAACCATACTTATTTTCTTGGTATTCTACTGCTAAGCATGCTTAACTGTTTGTTTCTGTGCGGTCGTTCTGCCAAGAACAAATCTGTAAAAGGAGCTCTGATCCACTTTGAAAGGTGCATTTTGTTCTTGGCTCTCTCTTTGATATCCTTAGTCTGGACTTTTGTGTTCTTGAATAAGGCATATAAGCACACAAAGTTACTCTTTAAATGGGATTTTGAAAGATAATAGTCGATGCAAATAATGGCCTGAGAACATCACATCAGTGCTGCTCTTTACAGCACAAAATATTCTTGGATATAAATGCCAAAACTAAGACACAGGTCAGAATAAAATAAATCTAGATAAAACCAAGCAAAAATGTTTCTATTGTAAAGCAACACTAACCTTACTTTACTTCAACTTCTCCATTATTGTAAAGAGTCTTAATTCTCTAGTCATTGTTACGGCTGTCCAGTCTTCAGGCAGCTGTTAATCCTTGTATTATTCTTTTCAATACAAAGTTTTGTAGATTACTACTTAAATGGAATTTGGTTGATAGAAATAAAATAAAATATTTTATTAATTTCTTAGCACATAAAGATTTTAGATTCAGTTGAGTGACCAGGTAGCCTAAGGTGCAACTTTACACAATTAACCATTTAGTGTTAAATTGGAAAATAATTGTAGTAAAATTCTCCATTGGGATTATACACATCTGTATTATAGTTCTGTACAATCTCTAACTGTACATGATATTAGTAGAAGTCCATAGAGACCTACTGTACCTTTATATGCCTTATTTCACTTGAAGACATTTTTTATTTTAAATTCCACATAAACCAGACAGAGTAAATAGTTATTCTCTAGTAAAAACTAATTATGCAGTGAGCTGCAGTGTACAGACAGTTGTAACTGTGCCTTGTTCTACAGCAGCCCAAGTGCATTGAAGTGAGCTATAATACAAAACAACAACTATAACAAAGAAGGAGGGTACAGCTCACCATGATGTTAATACAAGTGTCCAAAGTTGCAATCACATTAAAGGCAAGGGAGTGGTACACTGGGGCTCATTGGACAGTGAAGAAGAATCCATAAGATACAGTATGATAT
Source organism: Dendropsophus ebraccatus (assembly GCF_027789765.1). Taxonomy (NCBI): domain Eukaryota; kingdom Metazoa; phylum Chordata; class Amphibia; order Anura; family Hylidae; genus Dendropsophus; species Dendropsophus ebraccatus. The sequence continues at coordinate 110,684,301 of NC_091454.1, read as the reverse complement.
CCAGTATCCGCAAGTTAAAGGGGTATTTCCCTCAAAATTATTTTTGCATTAACTAATAGTCCACCCACTTTCAATTCTGTCAAAATGAAGCAGCTGTTTTAGACGCTCAGCGAGTTCCGGGATAGTAGAACTAGAGTCTTACAGCCACACTGCCAAATAGGGCACGTTTCACTAGTAGCAACACAATATGGATCAACTTTGGAATCGAACATACAGGCATACGCACACTTTCATCAGACAATATGTAGTGGAACAGGCATATCTGTGGTTGTTATTGAAGATCAATTGACCAATGTCCAATAGTACTGATGTCCAAAATTGGACCGACTTTTCACATGTCCACATACCATGCCATAGATCTGTGCTTGGTTCCTGACACAAGCTGTCAGCCTCTGCAGATTCAGAGGTGATACAGGAAAATTAAAGCTGTCCACGGTAACCAATTAGGGCCCATTCACACTGCAGAAAACATTCGTAATTCCAAGTGGAATCTCCGCCGCAGACTCTGCTTGGAATTCTGCCTGCCTCGCTGCCTCAATGTTAAGCATAGGGCGTATCTGCTCTCCGCTGAAAGAATTGACATGTCTGTGCATCAAGTATCACACTATAGTAATCAATGCGAAAAATACTCAACTGTCAAATTAGCAGGTCTGCCACCTCCATTACATCATGGCAGTGGCCACAGGATATGTATTGAAGGTCATAAAGCAGAGGTGATGGAGCATTTGCCCATCTTCAGGATGTTCTCATGACCCCAGAACAGTCGCCTTGGTAAAATATCACCCTTGATCGCCTTCATTGGTTGAACGCCGAATGCCATTTCTAAGGGTCATCCTTGTTGTGGGGTTTCGAGATTGCCGGTGATCTTCTTCTGTTCCCCTAAGTGGGGAGAAGAGGGTATCTCCTTATCTTGTAGAGCCATCTCTGCTTCCTCTGGGGAATGAAATGTCATGACCCACCTATTAGCTGGGTAAACTCTCAGTATTGCTGGATATTGCAGCTGGAAGCATACCTTACACCCAAACAGTGTTGTACAAATTGTGCTGAACGTTCCGCACCTCTTGACCATGTCAGATGAGTAATCTTTGAAAAGGAGAACCTCTGATACCTGAATAAGCAAAGGTCGATTAAGTTTCTTAAAACGGGCGCAACAAGGTCATTTAGTCATTATAATTGAGGAATTTCATAATGACCTGGCAGTTTCGGGGTTCTGGTGCATTACCATAAGACACCTTAACTACTCTGTGTGCCCTTTCTACCCGACAATAGTAATCAAAATTCAGTGCCTTAGGCAGTTCCTTTTCACACAGTTCTTGTAACTCAGCAGGTATATTCCCTTCAGATAAGTCGACCATGTGCAGGTTGTTCCTGCATGTTTTGTTCTCATCTATTTTTGCACAGGGGGTTAACAGTTTTAAAAATAGCCAACAAAACGACATGATATTTTTCCCAAAAATCACATAGCATATTCACCTATTAGTGCAATGTCTAAAGGTATAGATGCAATCTCGAAACGTTGCAGTGTTTCCTAATGCTGACACATGTGGAGCTTGTCTTGAGCCTGAGAGACTGTGCTACCTCGGATTACATCTATACGTATAGACATTGGACTAATGTGTGAATATGCCATGTGATTTTTGTCAAAAGTACGAAGTTAACAGCAATTGTTTGGATTTCGTTTTGTTATTGTGCTTCTATATAAATTGACTTTGACCTGGTATTGACAGACTCCTAGCTACACACCTAACTGAGGTTGGCATAAGGCAGTTGTTGATGTTGTAATATTGGGTTAACAATTCCAAGATAGATGAGATATATAGATAGTAGATAGATAAAGTTCACAGTGGAGTGCACTCTCAGACCTTGTGCAGGAGTGCCAGCAACAAAGATTGAATCCACGTCTTCTCAATACATATCCCAAGAAGTCGCAGCACATCCAAATAGTGGAAAAACTTGTGATTTTTATTTCATAGTAACAATATTAGCCAGTGCAACGTTTTTGTCTCAGCACGAGACTTTTCTCAAGCAATAAACCAGTGTCTCACATACTTTTTATATCATATGCTTAACAAGATTCAATAACAATTAAGTGATACATATGTGTGAACAAGTGTCAAAGTAAGGTTCCTGCATCGGAACAGCAATGTGATCACAGAAAAATTCATTTCCATTTACAGGTGTTTTATCACAATACATGCATTGTTGTGCAGTGATTAAATATACAAAAAAATTTATTAAAAAGCGGAGTCGGCTTCCACTCACCACTGCTCTGCTTAGCTGAAAAATAAGAATTAACTTGTCCATAATCACCCACGTATAGAATCGTTTGTAAACAAAGTCAGGCCGCATGCGCGGATCAGTAGGCTCTGTCCAGTTCTGTGGCTTCATGGTGGGAGGTTCTAAGGAGAAATCTGTCTGTCAGCCTCCATTCTGACCTCACAGTATAAATAGATGTATATTGACAGCAGCAGTGATTTGAGGTAAGCTTCCTTCGCCATATTCATCATCTTCTGAAAAATAAAAAAAAGAGAAAGGATATGGGTATTTACATATATACATAACAGTACAACGTTAGTTTCTGGAGGAGCGTAGGACAAACCCCTATATCATTTGTACATTCTAGTGGTAATTTTAAACTCAATGTTCAGACCTTTAGGCTGCAATGTGTCCAGTCTGTGGATCCACTGCAACTCTTGTTTTTTCAACATCGTTAACCTGTCACCCCCTCTCTTGGGTACAGGAATGTGACCCACAATCATAAATTTTAGCTCTTTTTCAGAATGTCCCATGTCAAGAATGTGCTTAGACACTGGAAGATCTTCCCTCTTCTTTCGGATTGAGTACCTATGCTGATTAAGCCTAGTTCTCATATCCCACGTAGTCTCCCCTACGTACAGTAACAGGCACGGGCACCAAAGTACATAAATTACCCAGCTCGATGTGCACGTATGATAAAATCTGATGTTGTGTTCTTTACCTGTGTTAGGATGTACAAAGTTAGTACCTTCATTCATATACGTGCAACTCACACAGTTTCTGCATTGAAAGGAGCCTTTGTTTTTTACCATCAGAAATTTCTGTCCCTTCTGTTCGTCTTTTTTTGTTATCTGTGCACGCTTTGCGTGGTTGGCGGTCACTGACGACACAGTGTGGAGTCAGCGTAGGGACCCGTGTGAACCAGGAGACCGGCACATGGTACATGGGGCAATATGGTTTGATCAAATTATATACCAACATCCTGGCATTGGTTTTTAAACATAGCCTAGCGGCATTAGTATCAGCCATAGGTGTGATGTGCAGCAGCTCCTTTCTCTCCATGTCGCGAAACATATTATCTATATTCCTCAAGTCAGTACTATTGCATTGGATCAATGTCGCCACTGGACCACCACTGAAGGCTTCTACAAGCCATTCAAATGCTGCTATCAGTTTTGTCAGCTGCATTTAACTGAGTAAATTCCTGTCACGAATGACATTAAACTACATAGTGTTTTGCATTTAAATTTATATATGCATTATAGCACAGAAAGCACACTGAAGCATGAGTAAGACTGCATTCAGTTGCTATTCTATATATTTTCAGTCAACAGGTGTCAGCCTTGCAGTGCAAGTTAGTTTAGCAGATTTAATAACTATACTACAATTCGTTTTTTCTGTCTGTCTGTGAAGATTAATATTAAAGTGGATTTAATTAAAAAGTATTCAACCTCTCATATTTCGTTTTTCGACATCTTAAACATATTTAGTAGACTATGATGAATTAAATTATTATATTCTATAATCCCAAATGTAGTTCCAACCAAGAAAATAAAATAAGAAAGATGCCTAATAATTAATTACCTAATGAATTTTCTGTATGATTAAAACCAATGAAAGGTCAATTTTTACATAGTCACCCTATATTAGAATGTTTCAGCAAGCTTCCTTGGCACTAAGGCACCTGTGTGAGCCTGCTTGACGTTATAGGATAATTAGCAGAATACTTCAAGATTGTGAAATTACCTATTAATATGATATATTATACCCATACAACAAATATATTCAGGATACTATATTCTCTGTTCTCTGTCAGCACAATAAACTCAAAAAGTGTCACTTAGATTTCTTTTTAAAGGGACTCTGTCACCTCCAAAACACCCGCTAAACTAAAGATTTTTACATGGATAGAATGGCACCAGCATGGAGAAGCCAGAGCCGATGTCCTTTTTCTGAATGGCGGCTCGGTTCCCGCGTAGGGCACCATTCTTATCTCAGGCACCTGCTGGGTATGAAGCACTAGAGGTGGGCTGGCCCACCACCAGTGTGATGAAACCCCTGCCCTCTGATGCGGCTCCATAGATTCTAAAATTGGCAGGGGGGAAAGTCATCAAATAGCTCTATAGACCAAAAAATAAGAACGTTATAAGAATTAGATTATAGAGCAATTTTATACACATTTATTAGGCTATGGTTACCATAAGTGAGAGACCGGCCGTTCTGTGACCCGTCCGGGTCACGGAATGGCTGGTCTCTGCAAAGATCTTTTCAGCCACAGTGTTCTGATGCGGGCGCATCAGCGCCCACCCGCATCAGAACTTCACACGGCACACAATGAAGCAAGCGGCCGGAGCCGCTCGCTTCATTGTGTGAACTGACATGTCAGTTCTTTGCAGTGCCGTATGGGATGACAACACTGCCCCCACTCCAAACTCAGAAGCATCAACTTCTACAATAAAAGGACGAGTCAGATCAGGCTGAATGAGGACCGATGCAGAGGAAAATGAGGCCTTCAGAGTAGCAAATGCCGTTAGGGCAGATGTGGTCCAGGCGCTCACATCTGCCCCCTTCCTGGTTAAATCCTTTAAGGGTTTTGCGATTACTGAAATTTTTTTATAAACTTGCGGTAATAATTAGAAAAACCAAGGAATCGTTGTAAGGCCTTTAAAGTGGTAGGTTGTGCCCATTCAAAAATCGCTTTCACCTTAACTGGATCTATTTTCATATCTTGAGGTGTAATGATATACCCAAGAAAAGACATTTTTTGTACCCCAAACACTTTTCAAATTTTGCGAACAATTTATTAGCTCTGAGACGATATAATACTGTACGTAAATGAGAACAGTGTGACTCCCAGTCAGGTGAAAAAACGAGAATATCATCAAGATATATAACCACACATGTACCAATTATATCCTGAAAGATTGAATTCATAAAACCCTGAAACACTGCAGGGGCGTTACAGAGTCCAAAAGGCATCACCAGGTATTCAAAGTGACCGAGAGGTGTATTAAAAGCAGTCTTCCACTCATCCCCTTCCCGGATGCGAATAAGATTGTATGCCCCCCGGATATCCAGCTTGGAAAACCATTGGGCCCCTGCAACCTGGTTGAGAAGGTCAGGGATAAGAGGAAGTGCATATTGGTTCCTTACTGTAATTTTATTAAGCTCTCGGTAGTCTATGCAAGGTCTGAGTCCACCATCTTTCTTTTCCACGAAAAAGAACCCTGCCCCTGTAGGTGACTCAGATGGTCTAATATGCCCCTTTGCTAGACTATCGTGTATGTATTCTTTTAAAGACTCTCTCTCAGGTACCGTGAGGTTATAGATTCGCCCTTTAGGTAACTTAGCGTTGGGTAACAAATCAATCTTACAGTCCCATTCACAATGTGGAGGTAAAATCTCAGATAACTGCTTAGAAAACACATCAGAGAAATCCGCAACGTATTCAGGTAATTGATCATTAACACAAACAGAGGTATTCAAACTAAGCTGCTTTATGTGACTGGCACACTGAGGACTCCACCTAACCAGGTCTAACGTCTCCCAATCAAATACAGGATTGTGTTCCCTCAACCATGGTAGGCCTAGTATTATATCAACTGACAAATTCTTCATTACCAAGAACGAACAGGTTTCTGAGTGCAAAGCTCCTACCGTGAGGTGCAATTTTGGAGTAGCAAACGTCACCTGACCTGCATGCAGAGGGGTGGAGTCAACCCCAGAGACCTGGATAGAAGGAGAAAGCGGTACAAAAGAATTCACAATCTTAGTGGCAAAATCAAAATTTATGAAATTGGCTGCAGCGCCAGAATCCACAAATGCTAGCCCTGCACAGAAGAGCGAGTGATACTCTAGAGTACAGGGCAGCAACAACTTTAGAGACTACTTGAGCTTCCAGACTGTCTATGAGTTGGAGTCTCCCTGCTGTGGTACCTTTATTATTTGCAGGAAGCCGGGAACAGGTAGCAACCCAGTGATCTGAACCACCACAATACAGACATAGATTGTATCTAAAACTGAAATCCCTCTGCTCCTGAGGAGTCATAGTATCCAGCTCCATGGGTTCAGCAGAGGGCTGAAACACAGTGCTGGCTAATGACGACGGAGGGCAGTGGACGGGACTAGACCTAGAAACATAGAAGATTGTCGGCAGAAAAAGACCACTGGGTCCATCTAGTCTGCCCTTTTAGTATTTTCTTTCTTATTATCTTAGGATAGATATATTTCTATCCCAGGCGTGTTTAAATTCTGTTATTGTAGATTTACCAACCACCTCTGCTGAAAGTTTGTTCCAGGTATCTACTACTCTTTCAGTAAAATAATATTTTCTCACATTGCTTCTGATCTTTCCCCCAACTAACCTCTCACTGTGTCCTCTTGTTCTTGAGCTCAGTTTTTTACTAAAAACACTTCCCTCCTGAACCTTATTTAGTCCTTTAACATACTTAAAGGTTTCGATCATGTCCCCCCTTTCCCTTCTTTCCTCTAGACTATACAGATTCAAATCTTTAAGTCTTACCTGATATGGTTTATGCCTTACACCCTCCACCATTTTTGTAGCCCGTCTTTGGACCCGTTCTATTTTATCAATGTCCTTTTTTAGATGAGGTCTCCAGAACTGGACACAGTATTGCAGATGTGGCCTCACCAGAGCTCTATACAGCGGGATCACAATCTCTCTCTTACTGCTGGTTATACCTCTACCTATACACCCCAGCATACTATTTGCTTTCCCCACCGCCTGGTTGCACTGGTGACTCGTTTTTAAGGCTGTCTGATATCACTACCCCTAAATCCTTCTCTTCTGAAGTCTTTTCCAACACAGTACTGCCGATGTGATACTCGGATAGAGGATTCCTCCTCCCCAAGTGCATTATTTTACATTTGGAAACGTTGAACTTCAATTTCCACTGTTTGGACCACTTATCTAGCAAAGCTAAATCGTTTTCCATATTACTGACACCTTCAGGAATATCCACCCTATTGCACACTTTTGTGTCGTCAGCAAACAGAAAAACTTTACCTACCAAACCTTCTTCTATGTCACCTACAAACATATTAAAAAGAATAGGACCCAGAACAGACCCTTGTGGCACACCACTTGGAACCAGTCTCTGCTCGGAATATACACCATTAACAACAACCCTCTGATATCTATCCTTCAGCCAACCACAAATCCACTGAACTATCCAGGGATTAAGTCCAATTTTCTCCAACTTCTCTATCAGCTCTTTATGGGGAACTGTATCAAAAGCTTTGCTGAAGTCCAGATAGGCGATATCCACAGCACCACCTTCATCCAGCACTTTTGTGGCATAATCAAAGAAATGAATTAGATTAGTCTGACATGATCGTCCCTCAGTAAAGCCATGCTGGTTTGGATCCATCAGTGACCTGTTGGAATACCTGGCCCTCAGGTGCCAATCCGCACGGATTGCCAAGGACATGGCCTCTGTAAGGGTTCTTGGCTCAGGATGGGCTATGAGTAGGTCTTTCAATCAGAGTCAGAGAGGCCAGCCAGAAACAGATCCTTTAGGGCCAGATCGTTCCACCCAGACTCAGTACAGTACTGACGAAACTGTGTGCAGTAGTCTTCCACCAAGCTCTGGCCTTGTCGAAGTGACATCAATTGGGACATAGCATGAGCTGTACGGTCTGGTTCATCATATAGCAGACCTAGGGCAGAAAAGAAAGCGTCCAAAGTCTGTCGGGTTGGGGAGTCAGAAGGTAGAGAAAACGCCCAGTTCTGGGGATCTCCCAGCCCCTGATAGGAGCAAGGAGTCTGACAGCAGCATGAGACACCAATAGCAGCCAGGGAGCCCTCCCCTGTACTCAGACAGGAGCAAGCCTCAGGAGAATGCAACACCTGAAGGCTTAACCCCACGAGCACCAGAGAGGAGTCAGGAGAAGCATGAAGCCGGGTGTTGGCTCCCTGGCAGCATAGTATGAAGTGTGTGAATCCGGTCAAAGGGATAGGGCGTCGGCTGGTTCTTCCAGCCGAATTCACACACAGGGAACGAACTCTAACACATCCTTTGTTTTGTCAATCTGTGTTCTGTGTGCCTTGTCCAATCATGTGCTGGATTGGGTCTCTAACCTCCTATCAAGTGTTAGTTTGTCCTGTAATCTACACTGGCTATAAGACTCCCCTGAGCATGCTAAGAAGAGATGAGCGAATCTACTGTAGGAATGATCACTTCGTTCTTAGCTGCATTCTGCTCATCAGGCTGCAGTCTTCAAAGTCTGCCCTGCTCTGTGACACTCATCCCTGGGTGCTGGGAAAAGATGGATCCAGTCCTGGGAAACCTCTCCCAGTTTCCCAGGCCTGGATCCATCTGATAAGAATAAGAGGAGTCCAGGGGAGAAATAAAAACTGTTGAAAATTTTTTGGGACAATACACATGATATGATTTGTTTCTGGAGTTTTGCTCTCTTCCTTAAATAAAGTGCATGATGAAGATGAAGATATAGATGAAAATGGCATTTTTATCATCCCCCCCAACAAAAAAAAGTATAAAACTTAATCAGTAGGTTATATGGTGCCATTACAAAGTACAAGTTGTCCACCACGATACTGCATATGCCTATATTAAAGGCAATGTACCAGTTGGAGTAGTGAATTTTATTTTCAATATATGGTCACTGCCAGCGTGAAAATCCTGGTGGCGTGGTTCATTTTTCAATGCCCGATTTCCACAGTTGGAGCTGATTTCTTCATGTGCACCAGCCAGATCTATGCACTGGAGGCAAGACTTGATTCTAATGGAGGTGCATCACAGAGGGGAGGGGACATCATTACACTGGGGGCACTGGGCCTCTCTCTAGTGCAAAGAACTTGGATACTATGATAAGTGCTCTCAATATTTTTTAATAGACTGTGTATTTCGGGGCCAGTAAGATACCAGTCTTATAGTAATTATGGTGGTTTAAACAAACGTTTTTGAACATTCCTCAAAAAATGGTAAACTGAACTCTATATAGTTGTTATGCCATATTACATAGGGAATTATGTTGCCTGTAGCCCAGCAACCCTGTTCTCAGTTGTTGAATTTGGCTACCTTATTTTTAGTACTCCAGTAAACTGCATGCCTTTCTGTACATGTAATGTTAAAGGGAACCAATCAAAAAACACTATAATTCACACATTTGTAGTTTTGTCAGCAATTGTGAAAAGCACTATGTACACACTGGGGGAGATTTATCAAAGGGTGTAAAATTTAAACTGGTGCAAACTGCCCACAGCAACCAATCACAGTTCCTCTTTCCTTTCAGCGCTGTTTAAAGCTGAGCTGTGATTGGTTGCTGTGGGCAGTTTGCACCAGTCTAAATTTTACACCCTTTGATAAATCTCCCCCACTGGGTTGAATGGTCTCATTCACATTGTCTGTCCATATGGGGCCATGATCCTTGCCGCAATTGCAGGTTTGTACTAGGACCTATCTGGTTTTTTTTTGTTTTTTTTTTGAGGCATGGATCAGAGCCCCGTAAAGAATGGACATGTGAACAGAGATCACTATTCTGCAATAAATAGTTAAGTGCACTGCGGAAAACTACAAATGCACTTCCATGCAATTGCAGACCGCACTACGGACATGTAAATGAGGCTTAAATCAAAAGACCATAATACATTGTTTTAAGAACTGTAACAAAACAGCACTGAATATTAAGCTACTTGATGTCTATAGATGATGAGGCAAATGTGTCATGTATGGTAATGTAGCATATAGAGATATAGCAGTGTAAATAAGCTCAGCAAGGGTGAGGAAAACATCAGTAATATTCAACCCCTCTTGACCTCATTATCCCAGTGTTGCTCTTTTCCTTTTCCAGTATGATCTTTTCATCTTTATTGAGTGACAGTTTCATATTGACAGACAAATATTGAAAACCTGACTTCCTCTCTCTAGTGACCTTAGGTCAGTTCCTTGACAGCTATTTATTTGTAATAATAAAGAGAAAAACAGTATTTGCATTGGTTATAATTGGTAACCTTCCAGGTAGAATTTCCACTTCTGGAGTCATACAAAAATGAGCTTTTGTTTAACCTATCAGCCTATGGTGAATTTATCAGGTTGTATAATGTATTTCTAATATAAGAATATATTGTTTTGTGGTCCATTGTACACATATTACTTTAATGGTTGGCACATTTTTTTAAATTTAAAAGCATGTAGAATAAGCATGTCATTCCCATTGAACTATTAACTTTCTGACATTAGACTAGACTTGTCTTTCCAATTCAAAATTACTTTTTATGCTTAACCTTTTCTTTTTAATGAATAAGTCCTTAGGGCCAAGCTGAGAACATAGATTGGCAGCAGAGTGTCAGTAAATCATTTGGAAATAAGAAACTGAGCCAAAATATAATGTAACGTTTTAATATCAAATCCTTTTAAATAGTGTAGACATGGTAGGCTATACCTTGACAGCTACTACTAATTTGTGTGGTACCCAAAACTGGTTCCAGCTAAACGTCCACTAAGCATGCAAAATGGTGATACCTCCTATCTGAGCCCTACCATATGCCTTAACAGCAGTCTTTGGTAACATATGTGGTACCGCCACACTCCAGCTTATACTCCTGCTGTCCGTTTAAGCTGAAACTACATATTATTAGAAAAAAAAAAATTCTTATTTTTATGTCCAATACATTTCCATAAATTCTTTAACGCATCTGTGTGGGGGTCTCTACCCCCCAATGTTAATTGTTTGATGGGGTAGTTTTTAAAAACGGGTCTACTGTATCTTATGATTTGGTGCATCAGCTCATTTGCAAACCCCAAAAAGTTCCTGTAAAACACCCTAATTAAAAAGAGGGCGAACACAGGGTGGGTCTTTATTTCCAATGCCAATCAGTCAGCATACTATGGACACACATATATTTCTAAAAACTGCAGTTTCAGGGTAATGGATGCAAATTGAAAATGTTCCAGAAAATTTGCTCAGCGCAGTCTTTCAACCCAGGCTGCGTTTACATGGCTATAGTAATATCAGAAGCGGCGTTGGATGGGGTGGAGATTAATTAGGTTAGTATAGATTATTATTTATTTTGGCACAATAAGAAGTGGAAGTAATGTAAGTTTTTGTGCAACCTTTATAATAAAGGTTACCTTTTGTGCAACCTTTATGATGGAGGTATCCTTTAAGGTGTAATTGAACATAAAATTAAATTTATATAATGTCAAAATGCATATGAACTCCTCCTAGTATCAGTTGATGATGCTGGTGTTAAATATTATATTAGAGTACGTAAAGAACCTTGTAGAGATGAGTGAATCTCAAGCACACTCGGATAAGTCCGAACCCCCAACTCTCTGCATTTGAGTTGCATACTGTGTACACAATAGTGGTATAATGTATACTTACTACTAATATGTCTTTTTAGAATATGCTAATTCCATATAGCTAGGAGGATATAGAACTATGTGAAAAATTCCCACTACTCTACTTTTACCATCCAGGGAGTACTTATCCATTTTTAAATGGCAGCAAATAAAAATTACTATTCTAGCTATTTTGTTTCACTTGTTCTAGCGGGCACAGTATCTTTCTGTTATGTGTGTGTTATATACACTGCTGATATATAGTTCTTTGTGCCATGTATACATTACTTATAAATAGTAATGTGTGTGGTTTATACACAATATAAAAAAATAAACTTTGCCAAATATTTAGTTGTTCTTGTGATTATTTATAAAGAAAAAAATTTTGGCAAAAAAGAAAGAGTTGGAATTAAATGTTTAAGGGGATGGAAAAATCACGTATTGCACATATAATAGACAAAGCTTCTAAAGGCAAACTTACAGACCCCTGTGACATAGTAGAAGCATTTCAGAAATTCTACTCTAAGCTATATAACTTAAAAGATGATCCTTCCACCCCTCAACCTTCCCAGTCTAAAATTGATTCGTTTCTTAATAAACTTAACCTTCCCACACTTTCCCCCAGCCAATTGGACTCCCTTAACACACCTTTTACTGTCCAAGAAATCATGACTCAAATTAAAACACTCCCTAAAGGAAAGTTCCCCGGGCCAGATGGACTAACTAACCACTATTATAAAATATATGCAGATATCCTTATCCCCTACCTCTTAAGATTTTTCAACGAAGCCCAGCGCACTAGCTCCTTCCTAGAGGAAAACCAGTCTGCCTTTAATCATTACCCTACCAAAACCAGGGAAAACATCGGATAATCCTGCCAACTTCAGACCTATTTCACTGCTTAATTCTGATCTGAAATTATATGCCAAACTTTTAGCCTCCAGACTAGCTGAAGTGCTTCCATCCATCATTAACCCAGATCAAACGGGCTTCATGAAAGGGCAACAGGCATTTGACAACACTCGTCGAGTAGTGAACATTTTCCACCATATCAACTCCACTAAAACTCAGGCAGTAGAAGTCTCATTGGACGCCGAGAAGGCGTTCAATAGGATATCCTGGTCTTATGCCTTCTCGGCCCTCCACAAATTTGGCTTCTCAGGCCCCATATTAAACAGCATTAAGGCCCTCTACTCAGCACCATCTGCACATGTGTACACCAACGGAGTCTTGTCCAATACACTACTGATCATGAATGGCACCAGGCAGGGATGCCCCTTATCCCCCATGGTGTTTGTAGCATCCATCGAACCCCTTGCTCACACCTTTCGAGCCTCATCTCATGTCCAGGGCATCAGAATTGGCAAAGACATCCATAAAGTTTCACTTTATGCGGACGACGTTATACTAACTTTGAGTAACCCACGTAAATCTCTGTCTGGGGCCTTGGACATCCTGAAAATGTTTGGACAGGTCTCATATTATAAATTAAATCAGACCAAATCTGAAGCCCTTCCATTCCATGTACCTGAAGCGGCGGTAGCTGAATTAAAAAAGGAATTCAGTTTGGATTGGCAACAACACTCACTAAAATACTTAGGAGCACGCATGACGGCAGACTTATCAGCACTATATCATTCGAATTACTTACCTCTTCTGAATGAAATACAAATAGAAGCAGATAGGTTGTCTACATTGCACATCTCCTGGGTCGGTAGGGTGGCATCTTTCAAAATGCTACTCCTCCCACGACTTATGTACCTGTTGTCTTACCTATCATTGTCCCAATGAAAATCTTCCAGAGGGCTCGCTCCATGCTTACTAGGTTTGTGTGGCAAGGCAAAAAACCCCGAATAGCATACCAAACTCTCACGAAACCATCTCTGTTAGGTGGACTAGGAGTCCCTGATCTATTTTACTACTATCAAGCCACAATCCTCTCACAAATTAAAGATTGGTGGAGCTCATCCACACTCTGCAAGCTTTGGATTCAGATAGAGTGATCTCTCTGTGGAGATGACCTCCCAGGCCTCTTATACTCCCATTTATGGCTCGCCAAAAGCAACTACCCATCTTTATCTCCTCCTATGATACCTCACGTGGCTCACCCCGCCCAATAGCAATGCTGTCATTAACCCTTTTCTGCCTTGTCTGGAGCCTTGCCGAGCTTCTCCGATAAAGCCCTACAGCAATGGACGGCTAGGGGGTCTATACAGAATTAAGGATTTGCATAAGGAGGGAGACCTCTACGTCTTTCAGTACTTAAAACGGAACTTCAATATTCCTGCAAACAACTTTTTTCTATACTTACAGATTAGGCATTGCCGATCTACTGTTCCACATCCCAACCCTAAATGGAGCAATGAAATCCATACAACGTTTATTGGCCGTCTGAAAGGCCTGCGCCCCTTGTACAACATTTTATGAGACTTCTTCAATTGTACAAAATCTTCAGCAATTGTTAAATGGGAAACCTCCTTATGGAAATCCTACTCTGCTGAGGAATGGACTCAGGCCTACAGGTGGTCCCTCAAATCAGCCATGGCTATCCCACACAGGGAGAATATCATAAAAACTAGACTCCACTGGTATTTCACGCCACACAAATTACACCACATCTACCCCTCCTCATCCCCTCTATGTTGGCGTAACTGTGGGAACATTGGATCCCTATTTCATATTTTATGGGAATGCCCTCACATTGCTACATATTGGTCGTCTATAAATAATCTACTAACCAATATTTTAGGCATACAACTTACCCTCTCTCCTGCTCAAGCAATGTTACTCCTAGACATCCAAGACATCCCTGCACATGTGAGGATTCTGTAAGATTGTTAATGTTGCCTGATTTATTACGCGCCACTGGAAGTCATCCACCATACCATTACTCCAAGAAGTTATTGACAGCGTACAACATTGTTACTCTATGGAAAGGTTCATATCCTACTCTACAGCCACTAGTGACTCAATTAAAGCTGTTTGGGATGCATGGACCAAGAGTAGTTATTGCAAATCTTAGGCCTCTGTCTATCTGTACCAGCCTGTCCATTTACCTTTGCATGCTAGGCTGTCATTATTTGTTGTTTATGTCTATGTTATTTGTGAATAACTGTTAAATAATTTGAAAAACGTAATAAAAAGTAATGAAACATTAAGGGGATGGAAAAGTTATGCCGCATAGCTTTGTTTATATAGAATATACCTGTCCATGCTCCAACAATGTCCTGGTGCACCATCTCTGGTGTCCCCGCTTACCGCAGCCCCACCACTTCTTAGTGGGACTCATCTCGGCAGTGACAGCTTGCTCAGCTGGTGAATGGCTTAGTGGGCAGTCACTGCTGAGATGAGTCTGTCTCAGGAGTGGCAGGGCTGCAAAAGCTGGCTGTAACTTTTGACATGTCTGATGACAAGTCAAAAGGTATTACAAATGAGAGTAATTCTTTTTCTATCCCTGGATTTACAAAGTTGCATTTTTATCATCTAAATATGATTTTTAAACTAATATACAAGATTATAATAAAGGGCTAAAACACTAAATAAAATAAATAAAAATAAACTAAATAAACTCACTCAAATAATAAAAAAATATCACCTCTAAACATGTCCTTAAGTGCACTATGCTTTCAGTTAGTTGAACCATTCATTATGGCTGCTATTATCACAGGGGTTGTGCTTTCTGCTTAGTTATGAAGTGTCAGGACAAATATGCCGTTCAAGGGCCTCCTTGACAGAAGAGGTCAACTCATCAACTTTTATTTACAAGTTACTTTTAGATTTTAGTTGAAAATGCTCTTTAGGCTTCAATATTTTTGATATTTGGCAAGGGTATATACTTTTACCTGCATTAGATAGTAATCTTGCTGTTAGCTTGGTTTACAGGAAATGTCATGCATTTTACGGGAAGTTTAAGATTCCAGAAATTCAGGGCTCTTGAAGAATACAATAAATGTCATGAAAAAATGCGGGCTAATATAAATAAGTTGGGAAAAGAATTATGCAATTAAAAAAATATTAAATATTAGTGCGATGTGAAGGACTATGTTATGGACAACATAGTCTATTTTAAAATACTCAGATAGTAGTCCAAACAATTGGTCAGCTTCCCCAGATGACGATTTATTACATGTCTAAGATTGCTCAGGTACTTCTTAAGTTTTTTATGGCACTCGTGAATTACCTGCGACCCTCTCTCCACAACCAAGAAATGGAGGAAGAAAAGAAACGGGCAAGAAAATCGAAAAAACTCTTATATGCTAACTTAGCTTCAACACATATCACCTCCCTTGCTTTAACACAGTTGCTTGTTTCTCTCTCACCCTAGGTATTTTCTTTATGTCGTAGTGGGATGAGATTGTGATTTATTCCACCAATAGTCCGTTTTTTACCAACATAAATTGGAATGGATGTTGCATTACTCTTCGTGTGAAATCACAATATGGCGCTTGATCAGGGATTTTTTGCTTTACATTAACTATAGTATCCTCAATTACAACTCAATGTACCTGTACTTTTCATATGGGCACTGTTAACTTTCTTGATGTCACAGTAGTAGAAAATGTTACTGCCAATAAGATTTTTACTTTCCAACTAACATCATATTTGAGGCTTCCAGTAACCATTCTAAAAATAGGATTGAGGCTATGCCCCAATGAGAATATATTAGGGCAACGCACACATGTAGCAAACTCTCAGAGTGGCATGGCATGGCATGTTAGACGATAGATAATGGTACATAGTCAAAGATGCTACAAATAAAAAATGTTACAATGTTACACAAAGGTAGGAGTTCTATAACAATTTTCTTTTCACACTCTCTTTTATTAAAGGGGTATTCTGCTCAAACATAACCTTTTATATGTTGATGCCCATGGTGAGACTAATAATTCATTCCATACTTATCTTATTATTTCCTTCCCCCAGTTCTCAGCTGCTGCTTTCTGCTGAAGACACAAAAAACTGAGTGTAAGCTTTTCTCTCCGTCTCCCCCTCCCTTTTTAGATGACTGATGTAAACAAGTCTCTGGCAGGCTTTATCTGCAACTTTGTAGTTTCTTTGTAGTGCCGGGAGGGTTAATCTGAGGTCAAGTTGCTCATGAATTTGCTGTGATTAAAGGCCCTATTCCACCAACAGATCTGACGACAGATTATCTGCCAAAGATTTGAAGCCAAACCCAGGAACAGACTATTAACAGAGAACAGGTCATAAAGGAAAGACTGGATTTCTCCTCCTTTCAAATCCACTCCTGGGTTTGGCTTCAAATCTTTGGCAGATAATCTGTCGTCAGATCTGGTAGTGGAATAGGGCCTTAAGCCTCCCGTCTGTCATTACAAAGTTGCAGATAAGGACTTGTTTACATCAGCTGTCTCAGAAGAGAGGGGGAAGGAGGGGGAGGAGGGGGAGATGGAGAGAAGAACTCCCGTACAGTTTTTTGTGTCTTCAGCAGAAATCAGCAGCCGAGAGCTGGGGCAGGAATCTGAATAGATAATAACAAGCATGTAATGAATTGTTAGTCTCACCATAGACAGCAACATATAAAAAAAAGTTATGTTTGAGTGGAGTATCCCTTTAAATGAAAAATTAGGTACCTAATGACATTGTATTTTCAACACTGTATAGCCGGAATTTCCAAGATATATAAAAGCTAATACAAAAGTATACACTTACAATGTACCAGGATGCTGATTTGCATCATATTATAGCTCTCCTAGCTACATAACCTTACCATGTAACAGTAAAACTTGGTTGGCTCAGCAATGCCTCTATGCCTGGCACCAGGTGTAAAGCCTGAACAGGTGCAGATTTATCAATCTGTCAAAAATTTTGTCTCAAATAGCAACCAATCAAAGCTTATTTTGAGAAACAAAACCTGAGCCAGGATTGGTTGCTTTTTGTCTAAGACTGAAGTGAGACTTTTTTATTTGCTTTAGGCCAGTTTCACACATACAGGATCCACAGCGGATTTCACAATGCAAGTTCCACAGCTAAATCTGCTGTGATCCTGTGTCCTGTCCTTTACTATAGGCCCTATTCCACCAACAGATCTGACGACAGATTATCTGCCAAATATTTTAAGCCAAACCCAGGAGTGGATTTGAAAAGAGGAGAAATCCAGTCTTTCCTTTATGACCTGTTCTCTGATTATAGTCTGTTCCTGGGTTTGGCTTCAAATCTTTGGCAGATAATCTGTCGTCAGATCTGTTGGTGGAATAGGCCTATATGACTTTACACCCTCAGGCTATGTTCACACTACGTAAGTTTCGTAATATTCACAGCCGTTGTAACAATGGCCGTGATTACTACAGAACTTACGTAGTGCTGCCTTCTAAGGAATCCCGGTCGGAGTGTTTACACATACACTCCATTGTGTGCAGCAGGGAATTCGGATGAAGGGGCGCACCTGCATCCAAATTCAGCGGCAGTAAAGATCATCTGGCCGGTACTGCAGTACCGTCCGGAATGATCTTCTCTGACATCAGCTGTTCTGTGATCCGGCCACGTCATGGAACGGCCGGTGTCTTACTACGTGGGAACATGCCCTCACAGTGGATTTTTCATTCTGCTTCCAGTATGTAAAGCCACTTATCTCTTAATCCAGCACTACTGGGCCAATACTATAGCTGCCCGTTCTTCCACTTGCTTCTTGGGGCTTCTGGCCTTCTAATATCCTGCTCAGTCAATCAGTACGCTGTCTCGTCGCAGCCAGGAAACAAAAGGGACAAAGTGTCTACTTTTTCCATTGTTTGTACCTGAATTCTAATACAATTTGGGCCAAAAAACACATTATTTTACTTGTGCATCATTTACTATGAGTTTTAGGCATGCCTGGGGGAAGGGGGCGTGGTCTTAGTTAAATGGGTGTCGTCTAGGCCAGCTAATAGATTGTCTAGATTAGGTTTACACTGTCTAAAGGTCATATTACACCAAGCGATTATCGGTCGTATTTGGCCAATAATTCCAATGGGCCCCTTCTGCAGCTCCCCCCACCCCCCAGCTCTTGCACGCTTGCTGTCCGCGCATGTAGTAGTGCTGGCAGAGATCAGGGACTGAGGAGCAAGCGAGTGCTGATTTGATAGGTCGGCGCTTGCTTGCTCTTTCACATCGGCCCGTGTAATAGGGCCTTAAGAATTACATAGTTTTACTGTATCTAGGCCAATGTTTCTGCACTATTACAACCATGGTCTGATAAAGGTTTGTGTATCCTTAGACCTTCGATCTTTCTGTGCAGTATCAGATGATTATATGACTATAGTGGTTATTCATACCTGGTTATATATGGTATTAGGAATATGACACGTTGGAACGTGTCTCAAAACTAAATTTACATTGGTGAAGAGTGAGAATTATAAGGGCTCCATATTTACAAAGGAGACAGAGTAACAAGTCCTTTATTTGGTCTTACACTATTACAGTAGTGTCACGCTGGTGTTCATGTTTCAATCCGTTGGTTTAATGGGTTAATGTGCTATTGTACCTTGGTAATGACTGAACTCATGGTTTGTTACTTTGTGAAACATGCGACATCTCAGCAATGAGGAGCATTGGAAAACGGAATCCCACTAGAGTTTGGGGATAAGCAGCAAGAAACAGGTTGTTGCTATGGAAACCCTGCAAGGAAAGCCTCTTGTTAGCTCCGGATGTAATCTTTTCAGCTGCTGTAGCTTCACAGTACTGTGTAAGATAAAGATTTATTAGATAAACAGAAGTATTTGCCCCCATTTTAGCTGGAAGCCACTATCATTTTAGCAGATCAGTGTCTTGGCTGGGATTAACATGGAAGTTCCCATGGTGGGATGCATTCCGAGCAGTATAGTTAAAGCAATAGCATCTGTCATGCATCTAACAGCTCTGTGGCTCACATGAGCTGTAGTTTCACATCATCCTGCTTATTTATTCTGGAAAACTGGACATCCTCAGTACTCTAGGATTGTAAGTTTTGCAGTGGTTGAAATATTTAAGAACTGGGATCATTCATTGTGTCGCCAGTTGCTCCCAATTGAGGAGTCCACACTCAGGGCTCCCTGACCCTGCTCATAGAAATACTTATTGTTATACACAGTAAAATTGCTGCCTATTTCAGCTGATTTCAATAGAATTTCTGCACTGAAAATATCTTCCGTACCCATTTATGCAGATGTTAGGATGAGCTACAAGACACCTATCCTTTACTCTTTATAAAAGTGTACATGACAAACATTATAACTTATAATGAATAAGCCAATAATGGTATAGCTCTCTGATTGGCAGAGTGAGGAATAAGTGGCTCCCTGCCCTGCCAATCAGTCTTGTGGCTGCAGGCGGCAGTGTGCCTCTGGCAACAAGAGCTTGCTCTCTTTTCCAGCTACCTGGAGGGGTCATTCATTTGCATGCAGATCTTGGAGGAAAAGGAGATGCCGGGGAAATGCGGTGAAGCCAGGTAAGTTTAGGGGCTTTTTTTCATTTTACAAAGGAGAAGGGTTTGGATACTGGGGTATTACCTATATGGGGGATATAATTTACTTGGTGGGGGGCAAGTACCAGTACCAGACTACCTATGGGGGGGGGGGGAGTTACCTACATGGGGGACTACCTACATTGGGGATATGATTTACTGGGGGGTGGTCCACTATTACGTGGACTACCTACAGGGGGAAACCTACATAGGGGGCAGTTATCAAGGGGCTATCTATGGGGGGGATGCCTTCATGGGGGAGGGGGCTGCTTGAAAGAGCACTACTTACACTGAATATTATTTACTAGGGGGCCAACTACTTAAGGGACAACCTACAGGGGGATTACCTATATAAGGGATTTATACCCCAGTGAGTGACTGGATGTAGGTCACTATCATAATTTGTATGATCTGCAGAACCAGTGTATAGCTGGTATCTATCAATATATGGCCACTGTACAGGGGGATAGAGGTCTTAGCATAATATAGGATTTCATTCAGTATGGTATGGTGATATTTTTTGTCTCTTGTATTCTGGTATTTATTATTGGTAGTACTGGTCTTGAGATACAGTAGCAATGTTATGAGATACTGCAGCTAAAGCCCACAGTGTAAGGTGACCTGTACTGCAGAAAACCAAGTGCGATTACATCAAGAGCCCAGAGATAACATTAGGTGTCTGTAGTTTCTGCTGTTTTAATGCTGCTGCATGAGTTGTTCCAATAAAGACACCCATTAAGTTTCAGTCGCAAAAGGGCCCGCTAAAAACCTGGAGTTGGCTGTGCATTTATCCTACAATACTCTAATTTACAAAGCAAGAATTTAATTGAACAGTGGCCACTCTGTCCTTCTTTTACTATGAGCATAAACCCCCATTGACCTATGAATACTTCTTCTTAACCTTGAATATTATTACTAAAATAATGGCTACAAATGTAGTGCAGTTCAACGGTCAAAGTTTGTTCTTCATATGGGGTATAGCGTTCACTTGAACTAAGTGTCAGATCAGTATTTTATTTATCGATTATAAACCTCAGTGTGACTTTTGTGAGTAGAAGAAACCATGCTGTGGATTTCTACTGCAGGATTAGATCAGCATTTAGTGTAGTTCTTTCTGGTGCATGGGCAAAAGCTAACATTCAGAAATTGTGTGCTTATGTTTCACATAATTATTCACATCTCACTCTGGGTTGCCATTATAAGTCAGTAAGGAGGACTTTCTTTGGCAGCCAAAGGGGGTTTTTGCCCATACATTTTGAAGCATGACTAATTGATAACAATGACCCAAATGTGGTTCACAGCAATGGAACTCTATAACTAGTGTTTATATTGTGGCTAATGTTACTTCAGATGACTTTTCTAAAGTTTTTGAAACTGGGAATTATTTCCTATTGGCAAAGTTTAGCTATGATTTATATCTATATCATCACTCATGAACTAAATTCTAAATAAGAATGTTATTAAATAAAATACATTTTACATTGCAAATGGCAAACATATACCAATATTGTATTCAGAAAAACATCTTTGCTGCAACTTTCTTTTATGATGCTCAGAAGTGCTGTTAGTGCATAGAAATACATATTCAGGCCATAGCTTAGAAATTGGCACTGGTAAAGAATAACCTGCTAGAGAGTCTAGCTATTTCTCCTGACCCCCATCCCCCCAGCCAAGATGAGCATGCCTGTATTTTTAATAGGAAAAGAGGAGAAAAGGCCACCATAGACATTAGATAGTTGGTTGCTTCTATTGAAATTAGGGGGTTTGGCTGACAATGATCTGTGTATTTATATAATTCTTATAGTTTGTGCTAGACTCTTCCTGAGGCTCCGTCGACATGGCTGTAATAAGTACTTATTTTAGAATCTGTGTTTTGCCCACAGCTATTACAGCTGTGCAATAGATGCTTTAATTGCAAATATAAAAAAAATGATGTAGCAT
Organism: Dendropsophus ebraccatus; assembly: GCF_027789765.1. Taxonomy (NCBI): domain Eukaryota; kingdom Metazoa; phylum Chordata; class Amphibia; order Anura; family Hylidae; genus Dendropsophus; species Dendropsophus ebraccatus. The sequence continues at coordinate 110,662,347 of NC_091454.1, read as the reverse complement.
GCAGGAGACTTAACTAAGAGAAATGTGGTCGATAAAGAAGTCAGAAACAGTGAGACAAAAAATTATCAAGAATCTAATCTAAAGTTAATAAAGAACAGAAATACCTAATAGATGTAACAACACTTCTTTAAAGCAGCACTATCAGCAGGTTCTTCCCAGAGAACCTGCTGATATGTTGCATTAGCAGAGAACCTCATTAGTAGATCACTGGTAATTACATCCCTCTGCTCCACTGCATTGTTTCTTAAATCGCTAATTGCCCCTATGCAAATTTGCTGCGCAAGAGCATTTGGTGTGTTGCCGGCAGGCCCCGAGCACCACCGTGCCCAGCTCGCCCCCTCCCGTCTCGCCGACTAAGCATATATTAATATATACATAGTGGGCTCTATGTACGGCTGCTGAGCAGAGAAGATGTCACATCAGAGATGGGCTGCTTTCTGCGCATGTGCAATTCCTCCGGGCCGCCATCGATATTCCCAGAGGTCACTCAAGACATAAGTATAAGTCTATGTTTGTCTGTGAATGTGTGTGATTGAAGTGATTGTTTTTTGAAAATTGTATAAATGAGAATGAGTGGTAGTGTGTTTCTGAGAGAGAATGTGGATGATGGGAGTGTGCATGGTGTGGATAATGGGAGTGTGCATGGTGTGGATGATGGGAGTGTGCATGGTGTGAATGATGGGCGTGTGCAAGGTATGAATGATGGAAGTGTGCATGGTGTGGATGATGGGAGTGAGCATTGTGTGCATGATGGGTCCACACAATGCTCACTCCCATCATCCACACTGCGTACTTCCATCATCCATACCATGCACACTCCCATCATCCACACCATGCACACTCCCATCATCCACACTACGTACTTCCATCATCCACACTATGCACTTCCATCATCCACACCATGCACACTTTAACCATCCATACCATGCACACTCCCATCATCCACACCATGCACACTCCCATCAGCCACACTCTCTCAACAGGCACACACTACCACTCACTCTCATTCATACAATTTGATAAAAACAATCACTTCAATCAGGCACATTCACAGATTAACATAGACGTATACTTACATCTTGAGTGACCTATGGGAGGATTGGGGGCAGCCCAGAGGAATCGCGCATGTGTGGGAAGCAGCCCGTCTCTAACGGGACATCTTTCCTGTGCAGCCGCGGAACATAGAGCTCACTATGCATATATGAACATGCATAGTGGGCGGGACAGGAGTGGGTGGGGCACGCTGGTGCTCGGGCCCTGCCGGCAACGCCCCAAATGCTCTTAAGCAACGAATTTGCATAGGGGCAATTAGGGATTTAAGAAACAATGCGGGGGAGAAGAGGGATGTAATTAACAGCGATCTATAGATGAGATTTTCAACTAATGCGGCATATCAGCAGGTTCTCTGGTAAGAACTGCTGATAGTGCCGCTTTAAGGAGAAGTCCAGCCAAAATCAAAACTCTATTCCAGACGGGAGAGGGCAGGTGTGGGGGTAGAGTTCAGGAACATAATGAAAACTACTAAACTGTCCCTGTGCCCCCACAGCCCATCATCACCGCTACCGGACACATGCAGCTCCCACTCCTGCCATATCACGTACCGAGCTCAGTAACGTCTGCTCAGCCATTCAGTGACTGAGGCAGGACATGTTGCAGTTATTGATTGACTGAGCGGGTACTTTTCCCCGCGTCGTGACGTACCAGGGATCCGGGAGCAACTGGAGCCCGGCAGAGATAAGGAAGCTAGTTATTGCACTGTGGGGGCACGGGACAGGTAAGTATACTGTACTTTTTTATTATGTTCCTGCACCCCCAACCTTCCGAAAAATAGAGAAAAAAAGGTGGGAGCTGCTATATAAGTATATGCGAGATGCTGCCTATGTTCCCACTATAGAACAAACATACACAGAAAAAAAGGGGGAAACAAAAAATGGCGCACCCACAAACGTATGACAAATCTAGTCATTAATAATCACATCTTTATTGTCACAAATATATCAAAAACACAAGGAAAAATGGACACACATTTAAAAACACTTAAAAACCACATAAGGGTAAACCATCACATCACATGTATACATGTCGCTCCCACCGGAGCCCCAACACAATGGTAACTACAGTCCCTGTATGTTAAAGTGACCAGCTACATCCAATATACTGTGTCTCCAAATAACAACCTGTATGAAAGTGCAAAGCTGCAGCTACTGGCTCTCAAATACTTCAGGGTGCAATAGCATATAGTCACTTTATGTATGCTTTCATGAATTTTTTCTATTCACTTTTTCATTGATTTATTTATAATATTTATGTGAACATTTGCACTTTCATACAGGTGGTTATTTGGAGACACAGTATATTGGATGTAGCTGGTCACTTTACCATACAGGGACTGTAGTTACCAATGTGTTGGGGCTCCAGTGGGAGCGACGTGTATACATTCATGCGTTTTCCATGTGATGGTTTACCCTTATGTGGTTTTTAAGTGTTTTCCAATGTGTGTCCATTTTTCCTTGTGTTTTTGATATATTTGTGACAATAAAGATGTGATTATTAATGACTAGATTTGTCATATGTTTGTGGGTGCGTCATTTTTTGTTCCCCCCCCCCCCCCTTTTTGTGTATGTTTGCACCCCCAACCTTCAGCAGAGTTTTTTTTTTTTAAACTCTTTATTATTTTAGTTTTTCCATTGACAAAGAAAAAAAGTTGGAAAGGCAGTGGTCCTCAACAACAAGGACAACTGTGTGACAAACAATTCAGTACATTCCACACAAATAAACGGTACTAAACATCCAGCGGCAGAGTGGAGCATCACATCAAAGGGGGATACTCCGCTAAGAATCTCATACTCTTGTGCGAGACATAAACACATAAGAGGTATCCCTCCTCTGCTGCTGCCAACATATGTCAATAAACATCCCCCTCCCTCCCCACCCCCGGAGCGGCAGATGTGAGAGGAAAATAAATAAAAAAATTAATAAAAAAATAAATAAATAAATAAATAAAACACAAAAAGAAAAACAAAAATACACACATCCAGGGTAACAAATTATTTTAGGCAGATCATTTACACCCAATCCTTTAAAATAAACAGGTGCTTGCGAATTCCATCCTTTTTACTTTTATACCTCAGAAGTTCATACTGCTTAATCTGGGAAACTAAATTCTTCCAGGCTTCCAACACTGGGGATTGCTGTGACAGCCACCCCCTCATAATAAGCAACCTGGCACAGAATAGACATTTGGTATACAACGCTCTGTTCTTTGGTATATCCCAGGACCCGCCCAAAATCCCAATTACCGCTAACCTTGGAATGTTCTGCTTGGTTATACAATTCAGAGTATCATAAACCGCTTTCCAGAAACCCTGGACTTTACTACATTCCCAGATTATGTGAAAAAGGTCTGCATCATCGCAACCACATCTGGGACAGTTCGCCGACTCTCTTATCCCCATCTTAAACAAAATTAATGGTGAATAGTAGTTACGGTGGAGAATTCTAAATTGAACCAGCTTGTGAGCTTCATTCATGGAAACGTTATCCAAGTTTGCACATATATTCTGCCATGCCTCCTCCGCGAGATTGCCAACTTCCTGTTCCCACTTTACAACTTCCTGTTCCCACTTTACCTTCTTGCTATCTAGTGCGACATACTTAATTTCATTAGCCAAAATTTTGTTGATCAAAGAGAGACCTCTTCTTGCCTTTCCCATGCCTTGTATCCCTGAAAATATTCTGTGCTCATTAATCACGAAATAACTCGCACCATCTGATGCTTTACACGCGTGCTCTAGTTGTAGAAAAAAAAACCTGTGCTTATCTTCCAGCCCATAACATTCCTTAACCTCTTGGAAAGTCATGAGCTTGCCACTCTGAAAAAGCTGCGATACCAACTTAATCCCTTTAACGTGCCAAAATTTCCAGTTGTGAATCTTCATAAATTCCAACAAGTGGAAATTGTTCCATAATGGAGAACAACTCATACTACCCACTATACCACATCTTTGCTTAGTGTAGGACCATACTTTATCGTATAGATTACATAGTGAATTGTTAGTTACCCCACCACCCCAGTAACCAGCTTCCAGCAATTCAAATACATTGTCATAATTACTAATCCCAACCTTGTGCTGAAGAGGGGAAATACTTTTCCATCCTGCTAACTTACTTAAATGTGAAGAAATAAAATTTAATCTAAGATCGGGCATGGAAAAGCCACCTACCCTTTTAGGGCCACTGAAAGCTCTGTATTTAAGTCTCACCCGTTTCCTCCCCCAGATGAGATTCCCCAGTAGGATCTCAATCTTCCTAATCCACTTATCACTCTCCTATACAGGGGAAGCTCCAAAAAAGAAGAGTAGCTGGGGAAGGACAACCATCTTTACAAAGGCAAGTCTATCTGCCATCGAAACTAGTAGCCTTTTCCACACATTAATTCTCTTTTCCAGGTTTTTAGCAAATGGCTTAATATTCAACTCACAAAAGTCACTAACGTTGGGCCCTCCCTTGATACCCAGATATTCCAGCGGCTCCATGGGCCCTAAAACCCTTAACTTACCCGCAACCGCGGAGGAGGAGGATCCCAAATTAAGTAAGGAAGACTTATCCCAGTTGATGGATAACCCAGACGGGATAATATACTCAGTTCATTTACAATACGCGATAATTTACTGTCAGGGTCCTTAACCAACAATAGAATGTCATAGGCATACAACAGGAGTTTGTTCTTATTACCTTCTATACCAAACCCCTCATAGTCCAACCGTGTCCTGACCCACTGTGTCAAAGGTTCTATATACAGTGAAAATAAAAAAGGGGAGAGTGGACAGCCTTGCCGAGTTCCTCGGCCAATCGCAAAGGGTTCTTAAGGGTTACCATTAATTAACAAACGGGCTATGGGATCATGATATAGTGTTTTAATCTGCCCCATAAATACCGGCCCAAAGCCAAACTTAGCTAGGACCTCCCAGAGGTACCCCCACTCCACCCTGTCGAAGGCCTTAGCTGCATCCAATGACAGGATGGAGTGGGCCCCCTCCCCACACTCCAAAATAGCTGAATGGAGCTTAATGATGTTATCTTGCACTGTCTTATTGGGCATGAAACCCCCCTGCTCCTCACCTATCAGCTGGGGGATAACTCTATAAATTTTCTTTGCCAGCACTTTTGCAAAAAGCTTGATGTCAGTGTTAAGGAGCGAGATGGGGCGGTATGATTCGACCAATTTCAGATCCTTCCCCTTTTTCCCCAGCAAGATTATATGGGCTTCTCTCATAGACTGAGATAACATCCCCCCTTTACAGGATTCATTTAATACCTCGGTAAGTGTGGGAAGGATTACGGCGGAATATTTCCTATATATCTGGAAAGGTAACCCATCTGGACCAGGGGAGGTATTTCCTGATATAGATGCTAGAGCTTCCTCTAAATCTGACAGTGTGATCTCCCCCTCCAAGCGATCCCTATCCTCCACCGCCACCACGGGCAGCTCCACCTCTGCAAGCCGGCCGGCAATCCGCTCATCCCAACCTGAGGACTCGGAACAGTACAGATTCTGAAAAAAACCCTCTAAATTCTTCAGCAATACCTGACTCATCCACCACCAAACTCCCATCTCTACCAACAACTGATGCTATCTCCTGGTTGTTGGCCCTATTTGTCAAAATTCTAGCCAGCAATTTATTGGGTTTCCCCCCATGTACAAATTTATCTTGCCCAGAAAAGAACAATCTATGTTGCACTTTCTCCTTTATAAACTTCCCGAAGTCCTCTTGTGCGACTTTTAAGCTGTCCCAGCTCTCCACAGAAGCCCTTTCCGCATGCTCCATGGTTCTCTGGTGTACTGCCTCCTGCAACTCCACTTCCCTAGACGCAAACCCCCTTTTACACCTCTTGATATTTTGGATTAGGATTTCCCTCACAGAAGCCTTAAAAGTATCCCACACAACTAATAATGATGCAGACCCCTTGTTGGAAGACCAAAACCCATTAATTTCCTTAACTATATGTTGTTCTTGGTCGATAATCGACAACCAATGGGGATTCATTTTCATCCTATTATAAACACCTGACCTCTGATCTTCCCCTAACTCAACAACAAGAGGGGTATGATCAGATATGGATCTAGGATATGCATAAAAAATCCTTTTAACCTGCCCCAAAGCTGGAAGATTACACAATAACAAGTCTATGCGTGAAGCCGCATCATACGAGCTGCTAAAGCATGAATATTCCCGCTTATCTGGGTTCAAGATACGCCATATCTCTGTCACGGCCGTGGTGGCATCCCGTGTTCCGGGCCGCCGCCGCAACCTCCTCCTGCCCCATGCAGCCGCTGGGGTCCTTGTGCAGGGACCCGGCGCTGCTGCTAGTTCGGCCCCTGGGGGCGCCTCACCTCTCCTCCGCTCCTGTCTCTCACTGTGCCGGCCGGCGCGCGCGTCCTCGCCTCCTAGGGTGCGCGCGTGCCGGCTGTCTCAGATTTAAAGGGGCAGTGTGCTCCTAATTGATCAACATGTCAATCACTCCCCTATAAGTTCCAGCCCTGCCCCACTACAGGTGTTGGAGCCTCTACATGCTTCCCATAGCGTTTGGCCCAGCCCCCTGTTGTTTCTGATTCCTATTTACTACCTGGTCCCAAGTCCTTGTTCCTGATACCTATCCGCTACCTGGTCCCTAGTCCTTGTTCCTGGTTCCTGCTCCCCTGTCACTCCATTGCTCCTGTGTTCAGCCTGTCACCTGCGGTTACGTCTACAGACCTCTGCCAGCACCATCTCCTGCGTACTGCTCCTGCCACGCCTCGCCTGCCGTCGCTAGCAACCAAGCCAGGGGTAGCGACCTGGGGGTTGCCTGCCGCAGCAAGTCCATCCCGCCTTGCGGCGGGCTCTGGTGAAAACCAGCGGCCCCTTAGACTCCGCTCCCTGGTGAGGTTAGTGCCATCGCTGGTGACGGTCCAGTGGATCCACTACTCCAGGCGTTACAGTAGGCTCCAACCATGGATCCCGGCGAGGTGCCTGATATCCGTGACATAGCCCGAGTGGTCGGCCAACAGGCGCAAAAAAATCCAGCAACAGTCGCAGCAGATCCAGCAACTCACTGCCGCCTTACAGCAGCATACTACAGCCCAGCGCTCACCACCTCCTGCTGCTTTTTCTACACTTCGACTGGCTCTCCCAAGTAAATACTCTGGTGACTCCAAGTTGTGCAGAGGATTCCTGACCCAATGCACCATGCATATCGAACTTCTAAGCAGTCAGTTTGCCACCGAGCGCTCTAAAGTGGCTTTCATCATCAGCCTATTGGAAGGTAGAGCTCTGGCCTGGGCCACACCACTGTGGGACCGTGATGATCCTGTGGCTGCTAATCTCCGAATTTTCCTGGCCGAGTTCCGCTCTGTCTTTGAGGAACCTGCCCGTGCGTCTTCGGCTGAGACTGCTCTCCTCAACCTATCCCAAGGAACTTCCTCTGTTGGTGACTACGCCATCCAGTTCCGCACCCTGGCGGCAGAATTAGACTGGAATGAGGCCGCTCTAATAGCCACCTCTAGTCCTCCAGGTGGGCACTTCACATCTGGAAAAGATCTCCTACGTCCTGCCCCATTCTTGTTCCACCATCCTCCTGGGACTCCCTTGGCTGCAATTACATGCCCCTAAGCTGGACTGGAGAACCGGGAAGATTCTTAGTTGGGGTCAGGATTGTTCCAACCAGTGTCTGAGGTCACCTCAGCCCAAGTACTCTATGTTGTCACCCGAGCCCGCCAAGCCTTTATCCGGCCTACCGGCAGAATACCAAGACTTGCCTGATGCCTCCATCTGCAGGCAAGAAAGAGGGGGAGGCCAAAGGGGGGGGGGGTACTGTCACGGCCGCGGCGGCATCCCGTGTTTCGGGGCGCCGCCGCGACCTCCTCCTGCCCCATGCAGCCGCCGGGGTCCTTGTGCAGGGACCCGGCGCTGCTGCTAGTTCGGCCCCTGGGGGCGCCTCACCTCTCCTCCGCTCCTGTCTCTCACTGTGCCGGCCGGCGCGCGCGTCCCCGCCTCCTAGGGCGCGCACGCGCCGGCTGTCTCAGATTTAAAGGGGCAGTGCACTCCTAATTGGTCCACATGTCAATCACTCCCCTATAAGTTCCAGCCCTGCCCCACTACAGGTGTTGGAGCCTCTACATGCTTCCCATAGCGTTTGGCCCAGCCCCCTGTTGTTCCTGATTCCTATCCGCTACCTGGTCCCAAGTCCTTGTTCCTGATACCTATCCGCTACCTGGTCCCTAGTCCTTGTTCCTGGTTCCTGCTCCCCTGTCACTCCATTGCTCCTGTGTTCAGCCTGTCACCTGCGGTTACGTCTACAGACCTCTGCCAGCACCATCTCCTGCCTACCAGTGAAAACCAGCGGCCCCTTAGACTCCGCTCCCTGGTGAGGTTAGTGCCATCGCTGATGACGGTCCAGTGGATCCACTACTCCAGGCGTTACAACCTCCCACCACCCCATTTCCTCACAAAAGTTCCGTAAGGGGGACCGGCCATATTCACGAGGTTTACCTGATCTGTGTCTATCCAACAAGGGGTCCATAATACAGTTGAAGTCACCACCCACAAATAACTGTGTAAAGGATTTGTCTTTAATAAATTCAGCGACTGCGAATAGGACATCCATCCGGAAAGGGGGTGCTATATACAGGAATGCTAATATTGTGTTTACACCTTCCAGAGAACCATGGAGCAACACAAATCTACCCCGATCATCAATCTTAACACACCAAGGTTTAAATTAGATTTTTTAATGAAAGTAAACAGATACGCCCGAAGAATATGACGACAGAGCCAAGTGATACTCAAACTTAGCCCACTTCTTCTTCATGCTATTCACCTTATCAGGGGCCAGATGTGTTTCTATAAGGACAATTATGGCAGGGAGATATTTACCAATCCTATCTGCTATCGCACACTTCTTAGCTCTGTCGGCCATACCCCGGGTGTTCCAGATCACAATCCTAGTGCACATAGATAAAAAAAAAAAAAATTAAAAAAAATTAAAAAAATCCCCTCCCACAACCCTCCCACCCTTACCAAACCCTCCCCACCTGTCACGCATGATACCATGCACCACCCTCTACCAGGCTGCACATTGCTCTTCCCTGCTCCACAGCATAAATGTCATACACCAAAACCATACTATGCTGCCCCTAAGGTTATCACAAACAACTAATTTTCAACACCCTCAGCATCCAACCACTCAGCCAAATCAGAAGCATTGTAAAATAATAAAAATAAAAATAAAAAACTGAATTACTGTAAATAAATAAACCAAAAATAGATTATCTAAACATAAATGAAGTAGCCTCTCCTCAGACCTCCAAATAGGAGTTAGTTACTACCCAACAGATAGAAAACCAAAATCCAGGTTTCAATTACATCTAGATGACCATAGTGATTTTGTACATCCATGTGTTCCTCTGATAACATCATTCAACCCCTCCTCTAATACTGAAAGCTGATTACACAGTACATGAAGGTGAGACACAGTCTTATCAAACATTTCAATTCATATAAGAATAGCAACTGGCCAACTCAGTTTCCTCTCTTCTGTGTGAGTTTTCTGTTGAGGGGGTTGAAGTTCTTATGGGTCACATGCTTAGTGTTCACCTGGGGGCAGGGCCGGATTAAGGAATGGGCACCAGGGGCACGTGCCACTAGGCCCCCACCACAAAGGGGCCCCCACCAACCCGAACCCGGAAGCAGAGTTCCGGATTCAGATTGGTGCATCTATGGCTGCATTTCCACGTTCCGTGATCCGACAGGATCACGGATGTGGAATGCATGTACCGGAGCCCCCCCGCGGCCGGACAGCATCTGTAATTAGATGCTGGGAGCCTCCCAGCATCTAATTACAGATGCTGTCCAGCCGCGGGGGGGCTCCGGTACATGCATTCCACGTCCGTGATCCGACAGGATCACGGAATGTGGAAATGCAGCCCTCACCAGCTCCAGCGCTCTCCTGCGTCCGGTTGCCGCTAGACACAGGAGAGCGCTGTACCTGTCAGCTCCGGGGAGGCAGCGCACGCCTCTTCTCTCTGGCGGGCTGCGCGCGATGACGTCATTTCATCGTGCGCTGCCTGCCGGAGAAGACGTGCGCTGCAGAAGATGGCAAAGGGCCCGGCCAGCTCAGGAGCGAGGAAAGGTGAGTGGAGTGTTTTTTTTTGTTTTTTTTACTACTTCAGCACACCAGAGGGGATTGGGGGGGGGGGATACAGCTACCAGCACACCAGAGGGGATTGGGGGGGGGGGGGATACAGCTACCAGCACACTACAGGGGATTGGGGGGGGGGATACAGCTACCAGCACACCAGAGGGGATTGGGGGGGGGAATACAGCTACCAGCACACCACAGGGGATTGGGGGGGGGATACACCTACCAGCACACCACAGGGGATTGGGGGGGGGATACAGCTACCAGCACACCACAGGGGATTGGGGGGGGGGGATACAGCTACCAGCACACCAGAGAGGATTGGGGGGGGGGATAAAGCTACCAGCACACCACAGGGGATTGGGGGGGGGATACAGCTACCAGCACACCAGAGAGGATTGGGGGGGGGGGATACAGCTACCAGCACACCAGAGGGGATTGGGGGGGGGGGATACAGCTACCAGCACACCAGAGGGGATTGGGGGGGGGGGGATACAGCTACCAGCACACCACAGGAGATTGGGGGGGGGGATACAGCTACCAGCACACCAGAGGGGATTGGGGGGGGGGATACAGCTACCAGCACACCACAGGGGATTGGGGGGGGGGGATACAGCTACCAGCACACCAGAGGGGATTGGGGGGGGGATACAGCTACCAGCACACCAGAGGGGATTGGCGGGGGGGGGGGGGGGGGGATACAGCTACCAGCACACCAGAGGGGATTGGGGGGGGGGAATACAGCTACCAGCACACCACAGGGGATTGGGGGGGGGGGGATACAGCTACCAGCACACCACAGGGGATTGGGGGGGTGGAGAACTACAGCTATCAGCACACCACAGGGGATGGGGGGGGGAGAACTACAGCTATCAGCACACCACAGGGGATGGGGGGGGGGAGAACTACAGCTATCAGCACACCACAGGGGATGGGGGGGGAACTACAGCTATCAGCACACCACAGGGGATTGGGGGGGGGGGGAGAACTACAGCTATCAGCACACCACAGGGGATAGCTACATGAGCACCACTAAATCGTTAATTACAATGCTAGGGGCACTGGGGGCGCAAGTACTTTTCCTTGCCCCAGGTGCTGCTAACCCACACACAGCACATCTGCACACAGTATAACATTAAGTGCGGACACAGCAGGAGCAGAAGATATTATTGCTATATGGAGGCACAGCCAGGGACATTATGACTATATGGAGGCACAGCAGGAGACATTACTACTATATGGAGGCACAGCGGGAGACATTACTACTATATGGGGACATAGGGACTTTATAACTATTTGGGCGCACAAGGGAATTCTACATACACGGGCAACTCACATACAGTACTTACTCACTTTACTGGAAATCACACCAAAAAGTGGAATTACTACTGTTTGAGACCTTATAGGTTGGGAAAAAGGAAGTAAGTTGTTGAAAAAGTGCGGAGCCTAAGATGTTTGTCTGGCAGGTTCTAAAGAGACGAATTGTAGCTGGAAGAAATCATCATGGTGGTCCAGGCCAGATTGAGAGGAAAAGGAAAGTGACACTTCAGATCAAAGAAGACATCACCTGTGAGTCACTGAATGATGTTTTTTTTTTCTTTTGTATTTTTTAGCACATTATTCGGTAGGGGTGCCCCAGGGTAAAATAAAAAAATGTTAGACTATATTGCTCTAAGCCATAATACCCACACTGCTTCTCCCTAGCAAAATCTCCCCACATGTTCAAAATCTGCCACCGGCCGTGCATCGCTACGTTTAATAGTGATGTGCGACCGATGGCTGATCCAGCCTTATAAAAGGCTCTGTAAGCGAGCGCCAATCTAGCAGAACGACGCTACTTACTCAGTGGGTAGGAACACACAGAAGGTGCTGGGTTCTCACATTGTGTTTGTGATAATAATGCAATGTGAGAACACACCCTGATAGTCAGCCTTCCCCGCTCCTGTCTCTAGGCCTGGCATCTTCCTCTGCACTCTAGTGACCATCACATGCACAACATAGGAGGATGCTGAGCCACACAGCCAGGAGTGAGAAGGGGTCTGTGCTAATTCATCTACAGTAATCAGCCACCTGTATAGATTGCAGTATAGTTTTTTTTTTTTTTTTTTTTGAGAGGGGGGGGAATGGGGGGGGCCCCAGAAAAATTGTCGCCCAGGGCCTCCACCAACCTTAATCCGGCCCTGCCTGGGGGCATAAATCCCAAACAGAGGTAGCATACTGTGTCCAGGCAACTGAAAAGGAAAAAGGTAATTATAGTTCAGACAGGAGGGGGGCAGCGGGGCACCTTGCATACAGTAGTTCCATCCCCCAAAAGATAAGGGGTTTAGCAGAGGGAGTCCTTTTCATACTCCTGTTCAGCCAGAGTAGTTGCTGATAGCACACCTTTTTAGTTCATAACTTGCAAAAAAAAAACCAAACACATGCTGTCCGCAGATTCAGCCGTTTTCTTAGTCTGAACAGTTACTTAGGACTAATTCAACACTATTCCTATAGTTATCAGCGGTGCTGCGTGTATCATAAAACACATTGGAGTCCCAAGGAGATGGTGTTATAAACTGGTAACCAGCAGACTCACCCTACCACTGGAGCCCATTTCTGCAGCCTTGTTTCAGAGCAGATCTGTCCTAGTGTCCAGAGATTGATCAGCTGAGGAGTAGTGTGCTGATTTAGCTATGAGCTGCCCCAATTAACTCCTTTCGCCCCTGTGGAAGAGGGCTACAAAGCAAAACAGGCAGAGAAAAAAAAAAATCTTAAGTATACTGTCAAGAACCGGCTTCCAGCCTCAAAATACACCGGTGCTCTTGCTCACCCAAACTTTAAAACAGCTCAGCACTAGCTACGTAGCCACGGACGCCCGCGTTGCAGACCCCGCCATCAGCCTTAACTGCCAACAGCCAGATTTTTATAGCCCAGTGTTCTCTCACCCCTCGTCCCTCTCAGCAAGGGGAGGGGGTGCACATAAGCAGAGCCCCCAGCATCCTTCCCGGGAGAATGCAGCGCCCCAGACACGCCTGAAGGATCCACCAACTCCTGGGCCCGGCATCTTCCACAACCGCCAGCACCTCCGGAAGGCTGACTCCCACCGCTGCCTCCTCCACCATATGCCTCCTCTTCTCTCCATTCCCAGTTCTTATCAGAGGCGGGCACGGTGCAGCCTGGCATCCCAGCACTCATATGGGCAGCTCAGGGTACTTATCAGCAGCTCAGGATCCTCATGGAGCAGGGAGAGAGAGCAATGTGTGCGGCTACTCCGTTATGCCGCTAGCCACGCCCGCTTAATCTTCAGCAGAGTTTTAATTTTGGACTTTTCCTTTAAGGATAGGATTACAGTTTATTTTGAACAAGAGATTTTCCAATAATGTAATAACATGCATTCATTTAGGTAAGCAAAGGAGTTAAGAACATTTTCCCTCCTTGTATCTCTTTAGGGCCTTAAAGGGGTTGTCCGGCGCTAAAAAATTATTCACAGAATAACACACATTACAAAGTTATACAACTTTGTAATGTATGTTATGTCTGTGAATGGCCCCCTTCCCCGTGTCCCACCACCCCCACCCATGTACCCGGAAGTGTGGTGCGCTATACATACCTGTCACATGCCGACCACGGTCTCCGATCCTCAGCAGTGACGTCTAGCGCACCGCACTTCCGGGTACACGGGTGGGACACGGGGAAGGGGGCCATTCACAGACATAACATACATTACAAAGTTGTATAACTTTGTAATGTGTGTTATTCTGTGATTAATTTTTTAGCGCCGGACAACCCCTTTAAGGCCACTTGGTCCAACTAGTCTGCCCTTGTATTATTTACTTACCTAGATATATGTTTGTCTGTATACGGATGTACACTCACCGGCCACTTTATTAGGTACACCATGCTAGTAACGGGTGGTCTTCTACTGCTGTAGCCCATCTGCCTCAAAGTTCGACGTACTGTGCATTCAGAGATGCTCTTCTGCCTACCTTGGTTGTAACGGTTGGCTATTTGAGTCACTGTTGCCTTTCTATCAGCTCGAACCAGTCTGCCCATTCTCCTCTGACCTCTGGCATCAACAAGGCATTTCCGCCCACAGAACTGCCGCTCACTGGATGTTTTTTCTTTTTTGGACCATTCTCTGTAAACCCTAGAGATGGTTGTGCGTGAAAATCCCAGTAGATCAGCAGTTTCTGAAATACTCAGACCAGCCCTTCTGGCACCAACAACCATGCCACGTTCAAAGGCACTCAAATCACCTTTCTTCCCCATACTGATGCTCGGTTTGAACTGCAGGAGATTGTCTTGACCATGTCTACATGCCTAAATGCACTGAGTTGCCGCCATGTGATTGGCTGATTAGAAATTAAGTGGTAACGTGCAGTTGGACAGGTGTACCTAATAAAGTGACCGGTGAGTGTATATGCATGTTTAAATTCAGGTATTTTAGATTGACCAACCACATCTCCTGGCAGTTTATTCCAAGCATCTATTACTCATTCAGTAAAGTAATATTTTCTCATGTTGCTTCTGATATTTCCCCCAACTAAACTCAGATTGTGTCCCCCTGTTCTTTTTTTAAACTCAGTTTATTAGGATAAATCTCAGAAAAATCATATGCAATTTCAATAATAATAATAAAAGCAATGTTATATCTTGTAATTACAGTTGCATATTACTAACATATCTAGAATGTTTAAAACGTTAACTAGTGCAAACACAACAACGGTCCAATATGGACCTACACCCAGTCGTTGGAAGTGATCCAATAAACAATTAGGCTCTCACTTCATGTTGAGAGGTTGCTGTGAGTGGAGAATTACTCCACAATCCCCATACCTTAGCAAATGTCTTGGGGAACTTTCTGTGAGAAAACACCACTCTCTCATATTCCACTATTCTATTAACAAACAAAATCCACATATGCAGTCTGGGAGGATGTTTATCTATCCATCTCAAAGCTATGGTCTTACCAGCCATAAACAGTGATTCTCTCATACAAATACGTGTATGATGGGGCCATCTTTTCTGATCCATAATTCCAAGTAGACACATGGCAGGATCTAAAGTGACGGGTGTGTGAATCACTTCTGACAGTAATTCTACTACCTCCCCCCAAAAAGTGCTGATGCGTGGGCAGGCCCAAATCAAGTGTCATTTGGGACAAGAGGGTTTAGGGATGTTGCCCATTCTAAACAGTGTAACAGGGGTTAGGTAACATTGGTGTATAATGTAAAGTTGTGTCATTTTATTGTTTAATGCAGGGGAGACATGCAGGTGAGTTTCTAATAGTTCCTCACAATCATCATCGGTAAGATAGGACATAGGTTTTCCATTTGTATACAGATGGCAGAAGATGATTATGTGCCTTGGATCTAATGACTATGTCATATAAGGATGATATTAAGCCACCTGGACCTTGAGATCTTATAATGCCAATTAGTGGGTAGGAGGATATGGTAAGATGAGGTGGAGGGAATTGTGCATTCAGTGAGTGTCTTAGCTGCAGGAAGTGGTAAGACTTGGAGTGTGAAATTTCATGTTTATTCTTTAAATATTCAAATAAAACCACAGTGTCGTCTACATAAACGTCCACCAGAGTACATACCCCTAACCGTGACCAAAATTGATTGTGTCCCCCTGTTCTTGTGTTTAGTTTTTAGACCAAAGTGTTTGTGCAACAATGTTTCCAGTATCAGATTTATTTATTTTTTAGTTCAAATGCTACCCTATGGATAAATGAGTAGCATACTTAGCAGCTATTATACCCAAGCAGGATTGTAAGTATCCAGCCATGATATGCAGATGTAATTATACTAGTAAAACCAGTTGCAACGTCTATAATTAATATAATATGGTTTAAGAGGCAAAACATTGTACCATTTGTCTCAGTTAAATGTATATGTAAATCATAATTTCTTAAGCTGGCTGTTCATTATGAATACAATTTATGGCTGGGTTCACACACAGTATATTTCTGTCAGTAGTGTGGTCCTCATATTGCAACCAAAACCAGGAGTGGATTAAAAACACAGAAAGGCTCTGTTCACACAATGTTGAAATTGAGTGGATGGCCACCATTTAATGGCAAATATTTGCTGTTATTTTAAAACAACGGCTGTTATATTGAAATAATGGCAGTTATTTACTGTTATATGGCGGACATCCACTCAATTACAACATTATGTGAACAGATCCTTTCTGTGTTTTTAATCCACTCCTGGTTTTAGTTGCAATATGAGGACCACAATACTGACTGAAATATACGTAGTGTGAACCCAGCCTCAGTGTTATCTGTACTTCTCTCCGAGCACCCCTTGTTTCCTGGCTGATGGTGTTTAGGTTGCCCTTGTGCATCATGTACAAAAGAAAATCTAGACACAGGAGCAACTTACAGACAACTGTTAATTTACTTTACTGGTAGTCAGAAGAAATCATCCAAAATGGAAGAACAGTTCTTGTACAGAAATTCAGGAAGGCTAAGCCTTGGCTAGAGTGAGGTTACCCAAGATCGTTCTAGTGTCCCAAGAGGTTGTGTCAGGAACCGGACAGCAGGACAAGACAACACAGTGAGCCCTAAGCTCAGCCCCGCCCACTGTCCTCTACCTATTTGCCACAATCCGCCCTAAGATGGCGGCGAGCAACTGGGCGTCAGTCCCTGCACTGGCTAGGTGGGACACAAGGACAAGACAGACAGACAAAACACAATAACGAATGGTCAACAGTCCGGGTCACAACAAACGGGCAGCAAAAGTACAAAATCACAATCCGAAGGCAAAGTCAATATACAGGCAGTATGGTCAGGGGCAGGCAGCAAGCAGGAAAGGTCAGAAAGGCAAAGCAGGGTCAGAATCAACAGCGCAAGAATAGAAACACAGAACCAGGCAGAGACAAGCTCAATATCCGGCAAAGATATCCCAGACTGAGGTAGTTATATAGGAGGCCAGGGTTCTGATCCAGAACATAATTGGACCATCCCCCTGAACTCCCAAGCACAGACAGCTGAGAACAAAACAGATCCACTAGCAGGAAGACCTGTCAGTCACAGCAGAACCAAAACACAGATTAACCCTGACATGGCCAGACAGAACTCAGCAGGTAAAGTCGGGTGTGTCTCTCAAGGTGAGCAAATAACCAGTGTTCACACACTACAAAACAAAACACAGAAACAGAATGCAAGAAAATCAGCACCTTCTCGGCTGCACAGCATGAGCAGAGGGACGCATGACGCTCCGCAAAGATACCATCCTGACAGTACCCCCCCTTTTATGAGGGGCCTCAGGACCCTCACCAGACGAACCAGACCTGGGAGGAAACGGACCTCTTACAATACATGTCTCAACATCGCTAGAGATCTCATCGTCCGTCTCCCATTCATCAGAATCAGACTCCAAGTGATGGACAACTGGTCTCCTGACAGATCTCCCATAACCGCTCAAATCGGTACCAGACACAGAGCCAATTTCAGCATTACATGAAGACACAGAGATGGCATCTTCAACAGGACAATGCACACAAACTCCACCCACCTGCGCGCCCAGATGACCCTCCTGGTAGTCATCTGGACGCTGATGATCTGGCCTTGCAGGACGCTTGGTACAAAAGCTGATGAAGTGTCCACTTTCACCGCAATAAAAACATAGTCCGTTCAGTCTTCTGTGTTCTTTACGGGCCAGGGATCTTTTAATTTTGCCCAGTGCTGAAGGTTCCTCTATGATGACCAGAGGACGAGACATAGAAGGCAAAGGTTTAGAGCGGACAGAAGGAACATCAATGACACAGGGGTGGTCATGGCTTAGTCTTAGCGTGCGATCAATTTTAATTGCCAGGGAAATGGCCTCTTCAAGGGAGCTAGGGGTGGGGTGACTAACCCAAGCTTCTTTGAATGTCACAGATGTGTTCAGGTCCCCTGAACACTTGTCAGGCTCCTTGAGCGTGACCACTGGGGTGGCAGGAGTGGTAGCTGGTAGCTGCTGGGCCAATAGCTGGACCTGCTTGGCCAGCTCAGAAACTAGGGTAGCCAGACCCTCAAAGCGGACAGATAACTCCTGTGCTGAGTCCATTACTGGCCACAGGTAAGGAGTTAAAAAAAATATTGTAAGGGCCGGGGCCGGATATTCTGTCAGGAACCGGACAGCAGGACAAGACAACACAGTGAGCCCTAAGCTCAGCCCCGCCCACTGTCCTCTACCTATTTGCCACAATCCGCCCTAAGATGGCGGCGAGCAACTGGGCGTCAGTCCCTGCACTGGCTAGGTGGGACACAAGGACAAGACAGACAGACAAAACACAATAACGAATGGTCAACAGTCCGGGTCACAACAAACGGGCAGCAAAAGTACAAAATCACAATCCGAAGGCAAAGTCAATATACAGGCAGTATGGTCAGGGGCAGGCAGCAAGCAGGAAAGGTCAGAAAGGCAAAGCAGGGTCAGAATCAACAGCGCAAGAATAGAAACACAGAACCAGGCAGAGACAAGCTCAATATCCGGCAAAGATATCCCAGACTGAGGTAGTTATATAGGAGGCCAGGGTTCTGATCCAGAACATAATTGGACCATCCCCCTGAACTCCCAAGCACAGACAGCTGAGAACAAAACAGATCCACTAGCAGGAAGACCTGTCAGTCACAGCAGAACCAAAACACAGATTAACCCTGACATGGCCAGACAGAACTCAGCAGGTAAAGTCGGGTGTGTCTCTCAAGGTGAGCAAATAACCAGTGTTCACACACTACAAAACAAAACACAGAAACAGAATGCAAGAAAATCAGCACCTTCTCGGCTGCACAGCATGAGCAGAGGGACGCATGACGCTCCGCAAAGATACCATCCTGACAGGTTGCCTATACACCTTAAATAACTGTCAACCAAAAGATATCTCTCATGTCCTCCCTATACACATATCGTTCAGCAGTGCCAAACGTTCATGTGTTCTGTATATGAAAGGGTAAACTGCCACCAGCTTATCTCTTTTAGAACAAAGGGTCTGGACACTAATATTCCATCACATTCGACCCCTTTCTCCACTGACATCATTTTTCGGTAGACACTTGAAAGGCCCCATACATTTTATATTGGCAGTTGAACCTGTTTCCAGTGGCAGATTCAGCTGACATTAGTATAAACTGTATGGGAACCTTTAATCCTATAGCTTTCTTTCTTTTTACTGATTCTGAAATTGCCACTGACAATATGGAAGTTATGAGTAGCTATGGGGCCCTTACTTAACATCTCCCCACAGGTTGAACTTTTCTTTTCTTCTCTCCTCCTGCACTCAGATTGAAACAAACTTTGCATAGTTTCTTGGACAGAATTCTTGGCAGAGTATGACTTGCTCAGGGCTACCTTTACTACATTCCACCCACTGCACTCCTCTTACCAAAAAGGCTGCTTTCCAACTACTGACTAAATGTCCTCTTCAGCAGAGAGGCTTGACCATTGCAAGCTCTTCCTTTTTGAAAGGTTTCTACCTGTGAGTGTGCTTAGCTTAACACGTACACAGCTTCGCTGGAGTCATCACACTTTCAATTACAAAACAGTTTGTAATGCTATAAAACTGCAATCTCAAAAAAAGTATTATACATATCTATCACAGGCACATCTGGAATGTGACATGTAACATGCAACACCCAGTGGGACACCCTAATTGACAGAACACATAATATCTGAAAAATTTGGCAACTTTAACATCTACTGTATATGCTTAGTTTCAGTAGAGTAATCTATTACTGCCACATTAACATTAAAATTATAAATGATGTACATCGTCTTCAGGATTGATGCAGTTACTTCAGAGATTTCAAAGTACCATTGCCAAGGACACTTAATGGTCAGACAACCATTTTGAACTCTATTGTCAGCTATGATTTCTGTCTTTGCGTAAATCATACTCATTATTAGTCCAGTACTATTGTTTCATGATTAGAGATGAGCAAACCGGGTTCGAGTCCATCCGAACCCGAACTTTTGGCATTTGATTAGCGGTGGCTGCTGAACTTGGATAAAGCTCTAAGGTTGTCCGGAAAACATGGATACAGCCAATGACTATATTCATATTTTCCACATAGCCATAGGGCTTTATCCAAGTTCAGCAGCCACCGCTAATTAAATGCCAAAAGGTCGGGTTCGGATGCTCGAGGTTCACTCATCTCTATTCATGATGAAACCCATATGGTAGAAAGAAATGCATTGAGGCACTAACTGGGCCCATATCTGAATTGTCAGGCTAGCTTTACTTAGGCTGGATATGATTTTCTGTTTTGTACGGACCATTGTTTGTGTTCTTAATGACTCATTGAGAGCTTTTGCTTCAAAACATTTTGTTTGGTCTGATATATATCGATTACTTAGATTGTTCTTATTTGGGACCTACAGTGTTTCCCCAAAAATAGGGCATCATATCCTTAAATAAGAAACCCCAACTAATCTACCAAGTAGCCCAAAGGAAGGGACCCTCCCGGAAATAAGGCACCCCCGAAAGTAAGGTTGTCCACCACAACCCCCCACCACTCACACCCTCTCTCCCTCCCCATGATTGTCCAGTCTCCCGTCCCATGACACTCACCATTCCGTCTCCCTCTTGTGCCGCTCACCCCTCCGTCTCCCTCCTGTGCCGCTCACCCTTCTGTCATCCCTCCCGTGCCCCTCACCCCTCCCTCCTGTGACGCTCAACCCTCCGTCTCCCTCCCTTGCCGCTCATTCCTCCTCTCCCTCCCGTACCGCTTAGCCCTCCTCTCCCTCCCTTGCCGCTCAGCCCTCCTCTCCTTCCCATGCCACTCAGCCCTCCTCTCCCTCCCATGCCGCTCAGCCCTCCTCTCCTACCCATGCTGCTCAGCCTTCCTCTCCCTCCCATGCGGCTCAGCCCTCAATCTACCTCCCATGCTGCTCACCCCTCCATCTCCCTCCCGTGCTGCTCACCCCTCCATCTCCCTCCCGTGCTACTCTCGTGAAATAAGACACCCCCCGAAAATAAGACAGAGTGCCTCTTTAGGAAAAAAAAAAATATATATGTCACAGTCTTATTTTCGGGGAAACACGGTATATTGGTATTAGAGATGAGTGAATTGCTCATCTAAACGAAGCAAAGTGCTTAGTTTGATCTGCGCTCCGCTCATCAAGCTGCCAGCCCTTCAGAGCTGCTCAGCTCCTTGCCACTCCTCTCAGGATGCCGGAAAAAGCATGATCCAATCCTGGGAAACTTCTCCCAATTTCCCAGGATTGGATTCAGCTTTTCCCCAGCTCCAGAGTTGAAGCAGCAGGGAAAGGCCAGCAGCTTGATGAGCGAAGCGCAGATCAAACTAAGCGCTTCTAATTAGTTATAGAATATTAATAAAAGTTAAGTTTTAGTTACTATGATACTATTAATTTATTTTAAATTGAACAGTAATTGAATTTTGTGGATTATGGTACTGGAACTAATCATATACATGATAACCATTACAAAGTACAGTCATTACAAAGTACAGTACAATTGTTGCAAAAAAAAAAAAAAACAAGCCCGTACATGGTCCTGTACATTCTGTACATCTGACATTCTGTCATTCCAATCCCTACCCATTATTATGAGACCACCATACAGATAACATCTTACCTTTAAATCAGCAGTAAAGAAAAAAAAAAGTTTCCCTGGGTATTCAGAAGTTTACAGCCTAGGTGCTAGCTGCATGCACAACTGCAAGATTTTAATATTTTTTATTGTAGAGTACTGCCAAAATAAAAAAATAAAAAATATTTAAAACATTGTTTTCCATAAACAATAAGATAAAAAATGCCCCTATCCAACGCAAGTGTCCCGTTAAGGTCCCAAGGGTACAGGACTATTAAGTTGTGCACTTGATCAGTCCTCACTGTAAGCAGCACATGCTCCACTTAGGCTTTATTATTTAAGGTTACAACAATTGTTTATCATTTTTAGGAAGCTACTAATTTTGCAGTCTTCTAATATACAAGTATCACTTTAAATCAGCATGTGACAAAAGGAGTTTCATGCTGGATTAAAAGGAATTGATGCAACAATTTGGCACTTTATCGACTTGGCACCACCATGGCACCACAGTCAGCAGGGGACCCAAGCATCTCTATTCTCTAAACATTTTTCTACTGCATACAGATTTCAAATAGTGCAGTGCTGCAATGCAAATGCAGATGATTCAGAGAACACAATACCCAATACTGGCACATTTGCCTGTGTGATAGTTTATTAAGACATAATAAATCCCTAAGTGGCTTTTTAATGGAAATGTGTTATCCGTTAAGGACAAACTAGTACAAGATGAAATAATTTGGTTCATATTGTTTAAAAACTGATGCTTGAATTAAGCCTTCACATAGCTCCAGTGTGATTATTGTGTGTAGTATATTATTTAAAAAAAACAACAGAAATTCTACAGGGAAAGAGTTGAACTTATGCAGTCAAGGCAACAAATTAAATACCACGGTTCTATTTTTTAAGATGCATCTATTTGTCCTAAAATGTAATTATATATTGAATTCCATAAGCTTAGACTTTGCATTAAAGGGAATTGATATGCAGTTTTGGGCTGGGTTCACACTACGTATATTTCAGTCAGTATTGTGGTCCTCATATTGCAACCAAAACCAGGAGTGGATTAAAAACACAGAAAGGATCTGTTCACACAATGTTGAAATTGAGTGGATGGCCGCCATATAACAGTAAATAACGGCCATTATATCACTACAACAGCCGTTGTTTGCCATTAAATGGCGGCCATCCACTCAATTTCAACATTGTGTGAACAGAACCTTTCTGGGTTTTTAATCCACTCCTGGTTTTGGTTGCAATATGAGGACCACAATACTGACTGAAATATACGTAGTGTGAACCCAGCCTTGAGCTACCAAAACTGCTGTTAGCCCCATAAAGGCATTGGGGGGGCATTGCAATTATATCTTAGGTCTTGGTTATGCAGCTCTTAATTCAGGGAGCTCACTGCACAAAAGAAGAACAGCCCGCCCCCTTGACACTTGTGGAGGCAGTGGCCAGTACACACAGTAAGCACAGAACTGCGGATATAATACTCAGATAGATGTTATCTCTTCCCTAAGTGCATTATTTTACAGTTAGAAACATTGAATTCCATTGTTTGGACCACTTACCTAGCAAAGCTAAATCATTTTCCATATTACTGACACCTCAGCAAACAGACATCAGATTCTCCTATGTCACTTATAAACATATTAAAAAGAACAGAACCCAGAACAGACCCTTGTGGCCACCACTTGTAACTAGTCTCACAATCATACCATTAACACCATACCATCATAACATCATACCATATAACACTGGTCATTCTCCAATCATTAGGAACATTTCCTATTAGAAGGGATTGGTTATATAGATTCATTGGAGAGAGAGGGGTAGCAATCACAGATCAGAGTTCTTTAAGAACCCTGGGGTGGACACCATAGGGACTGATCGCCTTATTCAACTTTATACCCTTTATACCCTATTTGCACCTACTTACATTTTTGTAACTCACAAACCCATATGCTGCCATATTTTTTGAAACACCAATTGTAATTTGTAGTTACATGCTTAAATTTTCCATAAAACATGCTGCAAAACATTTTGTCTTTACGCTGTCCAACCTGTGGTAAAACTGTAGAAGTGACATGTTAGTACAATTACAACAATAATCCTATATAAGGCCCAAATAGTGCGGTCTATGTGCACCCAAAACTGTCCAACATAAAAACCAAAAGAAAAACTTAGGAATGCAAGACCAATGCATATATAAGTACTTATCTTTTATTAGAATATCAAAAAGAAATTATTTCAATTAAAAATACATAACAGGGGGGCTGGAGCTAATACAAATCCCCATGAAGGCGGTGGATTAACTAGGTTCTTATATATAAGGTACTATATCACAAAGTAAATAACAGTAAAATGGGGAACCTATATATACACATATATACTGGGCACTGGGTTGGTACTGCATACAATAAATAAATAAATCTCACAGTGAGTACACAGAAAGAAATACCATCCACAAATAATACATATTACCCATACATGTCCTTAGTATACGAGTCCACCTCACCATACACCCTATACAATTACAACAATAACACATTTATACAACATTTATACAACTTTTATTTTTCTACTTTAAGGTGCCACTGTCGTATTTTTTTTTCGTTGCAGAAATCAATAGTACAGGCGATTTTAAGAAACTTTGTAATTGGGTTTATTAGGCAAATATGCCATTATCTGCATTCAAAAAGATTTACCCCAGTTCCCCCCTCCCTCCTCTCTCTCATTCCCTGCTCATTATCAGGAAATCTCGACTCTTTTACATCAGTCGAGCCCTGTGTAACCTATGGAGAGCGGAGGGGGAGGAGGGAGATTAGTCGCCAGCAGAGAACAGAGAACAAAGGATTACACAGCGGGACCTGTGTGAAAGCCGGTATTCAGAGGTCAGATAGGTCAGTGCTGACTTTAGAATAGATAGCCCAGTGATGTAGCTGTAAATTAACTCTTTGTTGTCCTGTTTTGGTGCCTCATCTCCCTCAACCCTCTCCATAAGAGAACCATGAAGACGGGGGGAGAGCTTTAAAATGCTTTTTCATGATAACAATGCATTTTTCAGCTAATAAACCAAATTACAAAGTTATTTATAATCGCCTGTACCATTGATTTCTGCAAAGTAAATGACTGTGACACTTTAAACGAAAAGTTAAAAATGTGTTTAATTGCTCTATTCTAATCCTTATAATATTTTTATTCTTTGTTCTATGGGGCTATTCGAGGGCTCATTTTTGCTCCATAATCTACTTTATATCAGTACCTCACTTGTGTATATGGCTTTTTGATCACTTTTTATTCATTTTTTATGGATATGATGTGACCAAAAATCTGCAATTTTGTTTTTGTGCTTATGTCGCATACATTGAGATCAGGAATGTGATAATTTAATAGTTAGGGCGATGCCACATGCAGCAATACCAAATATGTTTATTAGTTTTTTGTTTATTTCATTATTTAAAAAATAGGAAAGGGAAGTGATTTAAATTTTGGGGGATTTTTCCATCCCATAACAGGCAAGTTCCTCTGAAACATTAGCCTCTGAGAACACTAGGGCTAACCTCTTACAAATGGAGGCAATGCTGTCTTGCCATATTGTGATTGTAGAAAAAATAAAAAAAGGAAGGTACTTTTTACCAGCACTTTCAAAAGGAATGCCCACAATAGCCAAAGTCAACAGAATGGAGTTTATTTCAAATAGCACAGATTTTATGCATTTCAGGAGCTTGACTCCCTTTATCAGATGCAATCTTATCTGATGAAGGGAGTCAAGCTCCTGAAAATTTTATGTACATAAAATATTTGTGCTATTTGCAATAACCAAAGTCAACAGAATGGAGTTTATCATGGGCATTCCTTGGTAAAAAGTACCTTCCTTTATTTGTTATTTTTTATATTGCTCATATGGGCCCCTTCTGGGAGCAACCCGTAAGGCTCTTGCAAGGTGGGGAAGTAAGGAAGGGGATAAAATACATAAGCTTCAGGTAAATGTAAATTTACATGGGTACATTAAAACATTGTAATGTGTATGTTAACACTATGGGGGAAATTTATGAAAGGGTGTAAATATACACCTGTTGTAAACTGTCCACAGCAACCAATCACAGCTCCTCTTATATTTTACCAGAGCTGAAAGCTGAGCTGTGATTGGTTGCTGTGGCCAGTTTGCACCAGTCTAAATTTTACACCCTTTGGTAAATCTCCCCCTATGGGTACAACTAGCATCTAATAAATGCACTGACTAAAAAAATGCTACTAAAGCAAATACAGAAATGCAATTTTAACTATGTTGGATCCTTGGAGACTACCTTTATTATGTTTCTTAGACATTATTAGACTTTAGAGATGGACAAACTGGGTTCGGGTTCAAGTCCATCCGAACCCGAACGATCGACATTTGATTAGCGATGACTGCTGAACTTGGATAAAGCTCTATTGTTGTCTTGAAAAAACATGGATACAGCCAATGACTATATCCATGTTTTCCACATAGCCTTAGGGCTTTATCCAACTTCAGCAGCCACCGCTAATCAAATGCCGAAAGTTCGGGTTCGGATGGACTCGAGCATGCTCCAGGTTCGCTCATCTCTATTAGACTTTCATCTTCACTATAAAATGTGCTTAAAGGTTTGCCAATTTAACAGATCAGACCAGTGTTTATAAATGCATAGGTTGCCATTGAAACCTTTCTGGTTTATGTAAGTTTTTATATATATATATATATATATATATATATATATATATATATATATATATATATATATATTTTATACCTCTTTATGTTCTTCTATTTCCTCTATGTGCTGTTTGTAAAATGGGTACTCTTAAGAGCTCTTTGTGTATTTCTAGAAGGCTGGATTTGAATGATGACAAATAGAATTCCTTGTGAAAGAGTTGCAGAGTGGAGAAGAGGGAGAGTTCTGCCACTTGTTCTTGAAAGTGTGAAAAAGACTTGAAAGAAAAGCTGCTCAAAAGTACATTGAACTCTGGATAACATGCTTGGATAAACATTGCACACAGTAACCACATTAATCGTAACTGATGACAGAATGTTGGGAGACTGGGGGAATACTTCCTTTGATAGAAAGACTACATTTGTATGTCAAAGAATGCATGTTTGGTTTTATAACTCTATTTGTATATGAGAAATGCATTAGTTGAATAATAAAAACATGTTTTGACACTTGTAAAAATATTGCTCTCATTTTTGCTATATTTGCTATATGTTTGTATGGAAATGGGCATCTGCATTGTAATATGTTCACACATGTATCCAAAATTCCTCACTTTAGTAACAAATGACCTCTTCCATCCTGGAGGAAAGATGTAGTCAGTAAATGGTCAATCTTCAGTAGATACTTTGGCTAAAGGAACATTACAGATGTCACTGTTAAGTGGCTTCATATAACAAAATCATAAAAGACAGTGTAAACTGGGGGATTATAGGTTGGAAGGCAAACACTTATTAGTCAGCAGATCACATCTTTTATGCAAGTCTAAAGATGATGATTTGTCAGCAGCCTGTGTAAATAGGGGATGTATAGACAATAATAATGGGAGTACATGGCCACATGGATGAGCCTTTAATCATACAGCCACTGATTTGCAATAATTGAGAAATCGAAATGGTCCTTTTAATGGCAGAATATGGATGTTGCCAATAATGCTGGTAACATTGCACGGCTATTGATGAAGAAATGGGGGTGTGGTTTCAGCTGCATTCAGATTGCAAAAGTGGGATTGGGATTCAAATGATAGTCAGTGGTAACAAACAGCCTGTCAGGAACAGCCAGTCTAAGCAATACACCTTTTTGAGAGTAGATGCCTGTCAATGTCTATACACACCGGTGTAGAGAGAAGGAATGGCTTTTAACAAGTAGTTCAAAAATTATCCAATTTTAAAAAGCAACATGTCTGGTGTCAAAGAAATCTAGCTATCTACGTAGAAAAGAACCATAGCATTCCAATTAAATAAAAAAAACATGCCATGTGGTTTATGAATTCATAGCAAGATACAACAAATGTGACACAACGTTTCACAAGACCATTTTCAAGCAAAGTATTAGTAAACAAAAACAAATTTTTTATATATTGCATAGCATGTGTGACATATCTATTATATAAGATCAATAAAGTTCATGTACTATATGTATATGAAGTGATAATTATGATATAACGTGCATCAGTGATAATCAGCATGTACAAAAAGGTGCCTACATGCAATACATTCTATATTGCAATATAAATTAACAGTGACTTAATGAGTTAATAATTTATATACAATACACAATACAATTAAAGTGTCACTGTCGTTGTAACTTTCAAAATCTAAATCAACAGTAGATGTGATATAAAGCAAGTTTGCAATTTACATTCATTATTTTTTTGTTGTTATCATGATGTAAAACAAAAGGGAAGTTACCAGAAATCCAGGTCCAGTCTCCTGAAGGCAGATTTTCTGACTTGTGCTGACTTGTGCTTTCTGACTTGTGCTGACTAAACACAGGAATTCCGGCCAGTACAGAGTCATGGCTCAATGTGTCTGTCCATCACATGACTGATGGCCTGGGATACACGGGACTTTATGTTTTCTGACTTTTTCCTGTTTTTTGAGGAAAAAAAAGTCAGAAAACAGCAAGTGCCGTGTTTTTTTTCCTAAATAAAATGTAAATTGCAAACTTGCTTTATATCACATCTACTGCTGATTTAGCTTTTGAAAGTTATAATGATAGTGACACTTTAACCTCTTAAGGACCCATGACGTACCGGTACGTCATGGATCACTGTCACTTAAGGACCCATGACGTATCAGTACGCGGGCCCTTTAACCGGGCGCCGCACGAAATTGCGCGGCGCTCCGGTAAAGATGGCTGCTGATTCTTACAGCAGCCATCTTCCTTTGTCACGTAGGGGGCAGTTTCGCTGCCCTCCGTGACGATGATCGCTGTGATTGGCCGATGACTTGTCATCGCCAATAACAGCAATTTCCCCGGTTTCCGGGACCGGACCCCGGCACTGAGCTGTAATTGGTGCTGTCAGAGACAGCACCAATCACAGCAGTGCCCGGGCATCACCTGCCCGTGGATCCAGCCCCCAGATCGCCCGTGATTGGCCGGTAACCACCAGCCGGCCATTCACGGGCTATCTTTACTACTATGCCCATCATCTCCTTCTCTGCCTGCCGGAATCGGCGAGCTGAGAAGGAGATGATGGGAGCAGCGTGCAGTAAGCCCGGCGCCTGGTGCATACCTGGTGTGTGCCGGGCGCCGGGTGCCTCCTCCCCTGTGCTGCCTCCTCCTCCGCCGCCGCCGATCTCCGTCTGCAATGCAGGGAGATCAGCTAGCAGTTCCCTGCTGCTAGCTGATCTCCCAGTGTTGTGTCTCCTCCTCCCCCAGGCCCCCTTTGCCACCCTGACACCCTCCCACCCTGCTGACAACCTCCCTCCCTCCCTGCTGACAACCTCCCTCCCACCCTGCTGACAACCTCCCTCCCTCCCACCCTGCTGACAACCTCCCTCCCTCCCACCCTGCTGACAACCTCCCACCCTCCCTCCCTGCTGACACCCTCCCTCCCACCCTCCTTGCTGACACCCTCCCTCCCTCCCTGCTGACACCCTCCCTCCCTCCCTGCTGACACCCTCCCTCCCTGCTGATCCTCCCTCCCTGCTGACACCCTCCCTCCCTGCTGACACACTCCCACCCTCCCTGCTGACACCCTTCCACCCTCCCTCCCTGCTGACAACCTCCCACCCTGCTGACAACCTCCCACCCTGCTGACAACCTCCCTCCCTGCTGACAACCTCCCACCCTGCTGACAACCTCCCTCCCTGCTGACTACCTCCAACCTTCCCTCCCTGCTGATACCCTCCCTCCCTGCTGATGGCACCCTCCCGCTGCCACCCACCCTCTCCTGACTGCCACCCACCCTCCCTGCTGCCACCCACCGTCTCCTGATTGCCACCCTCCCTCTCCTGACTGACACCCACCCTCCCTGCTGCCACCGCCTGTCCTGCCACCCTCTCCACTGCCACCCTCTCTTCTCTTACCCTCTCCCCTCCATCCTGCCGCCACTCTCCTACTACCCAACCGCTCTGCTGTCAGCCACCCTCTCCCCTCTCCGCTGCCACCCTCTCTTCTCTTACCCTCTCCCCTCCGTCCTGCCACCCTCTCCTCTTACCCTCTCTCGTCTCCTCTTACCCTCTCCTGCCACCCTTTCCTTTTTCCTGCCACCCTCACCCCTGGATCGGTGGTGAATAGTGTCCCCTGCCTCTGCCCTCTTCTTTTTTTTTTTTTTTAGAGTAAATTTTCTTTTCTTTTTCCCTCGGTGTACCCCAAACGAAAAAAAAAAGTTAATAACTCACACAAATAAAATGTAAAAACAGTACATAAAACACGCACACTAACACTTTCACGTGTAAAAGCATAACACTTACACACCCCTCTAAGGGTACCTTCACACACACACACACGATCCGCAGCGGAGTGCATCCCTATGAGAATACATACACGCAGTGGGATTGACATCCCGCTGCGTGTATGTAAGTTAACCCCCCGGCGGCCGGAGCATACATCACCTCCTCCTCCTCGGCAGGACTTCTGGCTCAGCCAATCAGTGGCAGACACCGGGATCCCCGAAGCAAGCCAGAGCGGGGAGGAGGTGATGTATGCTCCGGCCGCCGGGGGGGTTAACTTACATACACGCAGTGGGATGTCAATCCCGCTGCGTGTATGTATTCTCATAGGGATGCACTAACACTGGATCCCAGCTTCCAAAATCCAAATTGTGCTCCTTCCCTTTGGAGGCTTTCCGTGCGCTGGCTTTGCACTTTGTGTCCACATGTGGGGTATTCCTATAATCAGGGGAAATTGCTCTACATTATTAGTGGTTTATTTTTTCTTTTAAGCCCTTGTGAACATGGAAAAATTCAGACATTTGTGTCTGTCACCAGTGGGGTCCATATGCCCAATATAATTCTTGTTACATTCTTTGAGGGGTGTAAGTTTCCATAATGGGGTCACTTGTGGGGGGGTTACAATGTTTTGGCAGCACGAGGGCTCTGCAAACCCGACATGGCCTCCGTCCTCCATTCTGGCCAAATCCAGCTCCCAAAATACAAACTGCGCTCCTTCCCTTTGGAGGCTTTCCGTGCGCCGGATTTGCACTTTGTGTCCCCATGTGGGGTATTTTTGTACTCAGGGGAAATTTCTCTACAAGTTTTATGAGTTTTTTTTCCTTTTAACCCCTTGTCAACCTGAAATATTTAAGGCTAGACCAAGATTTAGTGTAAAAAATAAAATTTTTCAATTTCACGGCACATTGTGCCTGTCACCAGTGGGGTCCATATGCGCACTATACCCCTTGTTAGATTCCTTAAGGGGTGTAGTTGCCATAATGGGGTCACTTGTGGGGTGTTTACAATGTTTTGGCAGCACGGGGGCTCTGCGAACCCGACATGGCCTTCATCCTCCATTCTGGTCAAATCCAGCTTTCAAAATCCAAATTGCGCTCCTTCCCTTTGGAGGCTTTCCATGCGCCAGCTTTGCACTTTGTGTTCACATGTGGGGTATTCCTGTAATCGGGGGAAATTGCTGTACATGATAAGTGGTTTATTTTTTCTTTTAACCCCTTGTGAACATGAAAAATTTCAAGTCACCTCAACGTTTTAGTGTAAAAAATAAAATGTTTCATTTTCATGGCACATTGTTCCACATCTGTGTCTGTCACCAGTGGGGTCCATATGCCCACTATACCCCTTGTTACATTCCTGGAGGGGTGTAGTTTCCATAATGGGGTTACTTGTGGGGTGTTTCCACTGTTATGACAGTACGATGGCTCTGTAAACCCGACATGGCCTCTGTCCTCCATTCTGGCCAAATTCAGCTTCCAAAAGCCAAATGGTGCTCCTTCCTTCTGGAGGCCTGTCCTGCGCTCGCATGATACATTATGTCCCCATGTGGGGTATTTTTGTACTCGGGGGAAATTTCTCTACAAGTTGTATGTTTTTTTTTTCCTTTTAACCCCTTGTGAACCTGAAAAATTTAAGGCTAGACCAAGTTTTAGTGTAAAAAAAATTTTTTTTTCAATTTCACGGCACATTGTGTCTGTCACCAGTGGGGTCCATGTGCTCACTATACCCCTTGTTACATTCCATAAGGGGTTTAGTTTCCTAAATGGTATCCCTTTAGGGGTGTTTGTTAGGTTTTGGCACCCCAGAGCCTCTGCCAACCAGAAGTGGTACTTTGAAAATTGGCCAAATGTAAGGAGGCTTCAAAATTCACTAGGCACTCCCTTATATCTGAGGCTTGTGGTTGCGTCAAATAGCGCATTAGGGCCACATATCGTATATTTTTATAAACTGCAGAAGCGGGGCAATAAAAATTAGGGTGAATTTCTCTGGAAATAGGTTTTCTATTATGAGACATATTGGATCACAATATAATTTCTACAAAGAAAATTGAAATTTTCAATTTTCTCGCACTCTTAGCTTTTATTTCTGTGACTCACCTAAAGGGTTAAAAAACTTTCTGGAATTGATTTTGAACAGTTTGGGGGGTGCAGTTTCTGAAATGGGGTGCTTTGTGGGGCTTCATAATATACAGCCCCCTCAAATACACTTCAAACATGAACTGGTCCCTTGAAAAATCAGATTTTGAAATTCTTATGAAAATTTGAAAAAATGCTGCTAAACTTTGAAGCTTTCTATTGTCTTAAACAATTGAACGAAAGTTTAATAAATGCCGCCAACATAAAGTAGACATATTGCTAATGCTATTTCATATATATTTATGTGGCATAACCATTTTCTGTATAAGCACATTTCAAAGTTCGAAAAATGCAATTTTTCACGTTATTTTGGGGTTTTCCATAAAGATAGGCTATAAGTATCGACTCAATTTTTCCAGAAATATAAAGTATAACATGTCACAAAAAAACTATCTCAGAATCAGCCGGATAGGTAAAAGCATCCCGAAGTTATTAATGGATAAAGTGACACAGGTCATATTCCTGAAATTTGCTCCGGTCCTTAAGGTCATTTTGGGCTCTGTCCTTAAGGGGTTAAAGGGTTACTCGATGTCTCCATTTGGACTTAACGAAGGCAACAGCTTTGTATCCTATCTGTGACCAATCCACATATAGACCTGCGGTGTTCCTCCTGTTTTTTCAGTTTCCTCTCTTGCAGGTTGTCATGGGCAAAATCAGTGAAAGTGACTGCCATTTGATTTGTCCGAGTTATCAACGACTGATCCTTCGTTCTGCTGTTGTGTCCAAGTAAGGGGTTTTCCTTTGCGTTGGCTTTTTATTTTTACTTTGTTCCCTTTTCTTTATATATTTTTCTGCCTTCTTATTTTATACTGCCTTTTTTGAGGCATTTTATAGTCTGTCAACCCATTAAAATGTGGTTTTATGTCTCTATTTTTTGTAGGTGTTTTTAAATGTAGGGATAGACCAACGTGACCCTCTACAACCTTTTCCTCTCTGTCTAGCTACTTCTATGGATGGAATCAAATAAATCCTCGTACCCTTTTCATCATCCTTTCCCCCTTCCCCCTTTTTTTATGTTCTCCATCGATGTATTGTTTGTGACTAAAGATAATTGACTACTGGATTTCTTTGATGACATTATGGATAATTACCAGCCCAGTTACCTGAAGTGTATACTATGAAAATCCTCTGGATTGTTGGACTAAATAGACAACTTTTATATGATGCCCCATCTGGATACATATTGCATGGAAATTTTTTGCATTAGATATATAGTTGAGATTTTAGTCATTCATGCCTATACTGGGGCACTAGCATGTTTTGCACATTTGTATGTATCTATATACTAATATATTGTTATATATATATATATATATATATATATATATATATATTTTTTTTTTAACCCTCTTTTGCAGCTATATACACACAGCATATGCATATTGTGGGAATTAGCTGTGGTATACGCAGGATTGACTCATTTGGCAGACAGAGACAGGGACACTGTCCAGTTTATTGTGGTGCCGGCAAAATAAACAGCCTTTACACATCAGGCAGGTTCAATGGCAAAGCACAAAAAAAACCCTGCTCGTCTGAGCACTAACTAAACAGTTACCTACTAACTAACTCCAGCACCTTACTACCAGGCACTGGTACAGCTACTCACATAGCAGTTTGGCACCTTCAGGCATGACACAGGACTGAGGAGGAGCCTGACCACTCTGCCTGGCTTCTCTATATGCAGCGGCTGCAGGTGCAGCTGATTAGGCCTCAGCCTAGTCCACTACCAGCAGTGGACTATGGATTGGGGAACCCGCCCAACTCTTCCCCAATCCAGAAAACTCCAGGCCCTATTTTGGCTTCATTACAAAGCCAGATAAGGTTTTACCTAAACACACACTGGGCACTCCCTGGAGCTATAACACGTATGACAGCAATCTGGGAGAAACATACCTGCCATCTATTATTTCCCCAGTCACTATCTCACAATATATATATATACACGTCTATGAATTGAACAGTGATAAATAGGGGTTGTTTTTATAGAGCATTATCGTCACTTAGAGTACCTTGCTATTAGAATACACACTCTTGTAGGGCCACATTCACATACATATGCGTTTATTCAATCCATTGTAAGGTCACATTCACACACACACGTGCGTTTATTTATTACATTGTATGGTCACATTCACATACACACACGGGTTTAATAACTCTATTCTATTTGGTTTTCACTCATTTACCCACTCACTCACATCATGCACACATTCTTACTTCATAATATTATTTTTATGATTTTTTATGAATTTTCATAAAGTAGTTATTATTTTTTGATTCATATTTTTTGGTGGCTCTAGGTAAGTATAATTTTTTGGTAGCACTATTTCACTTGCATGTCACGTTTGCACGTACACAGTTGAGCACTTTATGTTTGATTTTGCACTGTCAATCCTCCGTCCTCCTTCCCCCTTTGCAACGTGTCCAGCCTGATCCTTGCACCCCGACCATCCCAGATTAGCTCTCTAAAGAGTGATTGGATTTTCTTAAAGTGAATATTAGGTACCCATACAGGTGCATTATGGAGGATATATAGAAATTGTGGCATAAGGATCATCTTGGCAAGGTTTGCCCTGCCAACCAAGGAAAGAGGCAGTTTTCTCCATACTTTTACCTTCACTTGTGCCCTGGTCAGTAGAGGAGTCAGATTCAGCGCCAAATACTTAGAAAGATTGGGATGTATTTGAATCCCTAGGTATTTAAATTGGTGCACTACCAGAATACAATGCGTTTGTAGCAAAGGCAGATCAGGAAGAGGGTCCAATGGCAAGAGTACTGATTTATTCCAGTTAATGAGGAGCCCGGAATATCTCCCAAAGCCCCCAAGCATATCCATTACAACTGGCAGGGATGCCGCCAAGTTACCAACAAACAACAGCATGTCGTCTGCATATAGTGCAATACGATCTTCAAGTGGCCCATGTTTAAATCCCACTATAGCAGAGGAGGCCCTAACCATTACCGCCAACGGCTCAATGGCCAGGGCAAACAGAAAAGGCGACAAAGGACAGCCCTGTCTGGTCCCCCTGGCCAACGGGAAAGCTTCAGAAAGTAGGCCGTTGACCCTGAGTCGGGCCGTAGGCATAGTATAAAGAAGGCGAATCCACCCAAGATACTTAGGGCCAAACCCCATTTGTGAAAGCACACACCACAGATATCTCCACTCGACGCTGTCAAAAGCCTTGGCAGCGTCGAGTGAGAGAATAGCCTTAGCCCCCTCCCCCCCCCTCCCCAGGAGCCTGTAGATTAAGATATAACCTTCTAATGTTATCAGCTGTAGATTTTCCAGGCATAAACCCAGTTTGGTCGGGGTGAATTAGATGAGAGATAACAGTAAGAAGTCTGTTCGCCAGTACCTTAGCTATCAGTTTAATATCAGTACATAACAACGAGATGGGTCTATATGATCCCCTCAGCGTGTTATCCTGCCCTGGTTTGGGAATAAGGACCACTACAGCCTCCGCCATGGACCCCGGTAATCTGCCCTCATCACACGCCGCACCAAATGCAGACAATAGTGTCGGCAAGAGGATCTCACCGTACTGTTTAAAGAACTCAGCCGGTAACCCATCAACACCAGGAGATTTTTCATTCGGGAAATCTTTTAGCGCCTCCTCCAACTCCTCCACTGCCAGGGGACGATCCAGCTCCTCTCTCTGTGTTTCTGTTAACCTACGAAGTGGAATAGAAGAAACATAGGCAGTCAGCTCATCCTCTCCACAATCAAGTTTAGACTCGTATGTGTCTTTATAAAAAGAGACCATTTCCGCCAAGATATCTTCATCTGCTGTCACTATCTGTCCCGCACCCGTTTGTAGCTGGGCTATGAAAGAAGGTCCTCTCTGGGCCGAGGCAACCCTCGCCAACAACCTCCCAGTACTCTCCCCACTCTCAAAATACCTAAGCTGCTGAAAGAACCGCTTATCATCAGCAGTATGCTCCAAGTGATCATTATACATATCCTGAGCATCTAGCCATTGCTTCTTGGACTCCTCAGACGGACGCTCCACATACCCCCGTTCAGTATGTTCTAATCTAGACTGTAGCATATTATGGATTTCTTTCGTTTTGGATTTACATTTACTTATTGCTTTAATCAGCACACCTCGCAGATATGCTTTGAGAGAGTCCCAAACCATCGTTTTAGCGGTCGTACCATCATTTACCTCCATAAAGAAAGCAATTTCAGCAGGGATGGGAGGGACAGGCTGAATCAGCTGGAGCCAGAATGGGTTGAGACGCCAAGGCGCCCGTAAGGAGCCAGGACGATTCCCACAGCACAGGGTGACTTTAACCGGAGAGTGATCAGAGAGCCGTCTATGCAGATATTCTACCGCCACCACCATAGCACGCATAAGGCTATTGCCTATCGCAAGGTCTATTCGGGACAGAGTACCATGAGAAACCGAGTAACAAGAGAATTGGTGCTGTGTCGGGTTAAGCAGCCTCCATAAATCAAAAAGGTCAACCTCACTCAGTAATTTACTCATGCCCGTCGGAGCAGCAGGAGAGACTGCAGCCCCTTGCACAAATCTGTCTAGGTGTATGTCCATTGTATTATTAAAATCTCCTATAATTAGTGTGGGCAGGTCAGGACAGGAAGAGAGAAAGGAAAGTATCTTATGCAGCACAGCATGTGTATATGGCGGTGGGATATATATCGCCACTAAGATACATCTAAGATGATAAACTTCACAATGAAGGCAGACATATCTCCCCTCCGGATCTATCAGGGACTTAATTTCTTTATACAGTACATTCTTGTGTATGAGTACACTCACGCCTCGCGCATGCGTAGAGAATGTGGCATGATACGCTTTCCCCACCCACCATTTGTCCAAGACACTCTGAGTCTCTTCAGTAAGATGTGTCTCAGTGAGACAAATAATGGCAGGTTGTAGGTGCCTAAGCGAGTCAAACACCGCCAACCGTTTAACAGGAGCTCCCAGCCCCCTCACATTCCATGCCACCACATTCAGTTCAACCGCCATCACACAAATAAGAAAAGATTGTACCCTGCAGCACAGAAATCGCTGCAGAAGGAGGAAAGTGCCATCCACGCAACCACACACATTCATTCCACACACTCACACATGAGGCCCCCTGCCTGCCACACACAACCAGAAACTGTAAACATGCCCGCACCTTGCGGATAACGGGGGTAAAACATAAGACCCCACAATCGAGCAGTACAAAAACCACTGTGGGCAACCACATTATATGCTTATTCCAGCTTACGCTGAGCTCCTTATCAGGCACAGGCCCTACCATTACACAAGAAAAAAGGGGGGGGGGGAAGAAGGACCACATCACAAGGGGGGTCAGGGAGACAGGGATAGCTGAAAAGGCAAAGATAGAAACGAAGGAGTATACTCATAGAATGTCCCCCCTTGCTATACATATATACCACGGGTAAGGCGAGCTCCCCTCCTCTGTAGTCACAAAAGACATTTAACACTTATAGCCACCGACAAAGGGAAGGGGAGACAGGGATAGCTAAGAAGGCAAACAGAAAAAATACACTACAGTCATAGAGTGTCTCCCCCTCTATATATCTCGGTTGAGGTGAGCTCTCTTCCATAGATGTTATATCAGACATTTAACACTGATAGCTACAGACAAAGGGAAGGGGAGATAGGGATAGAGGAGAGACAGACTGCCATACAAAGAAGGGGCAGGGCAGCAGGCAAGGATACATACAAGGTGACCAAGAGGCCCCATCTACTCTTAGGCAATAGAAATAGAAGGAATACTAGCATTAGTCATTAGAAAAGGGTGAAAGGCACGTAGCAGAGATCACGAAGATCCCATAATAATCAACATGTACAGATGTATGATCCTAGTCCGGGCTGCGCCTATTCACTCTGCGAAGGCGCTCCTCATTTTCATCCAGCCAGGACAGAGCTGCAGCAGGTTCCTCAAAAATATGTGTAGATCCCAGTGCTGCCACACGCAGCCGAGCCGGGTATAGCATAGAGTAGGGAACATCCAGAGATCTCAGTCTCTTCTTTATGTCCATGTATTTAGCTCTTCTCTTCTGAACTTCCGCCGAGAAGTCTGGGAAAATGGAAATATTATGGCCATCAATGCTAATACGTTCCATATCTCTGGCTTTGCGTAGAATAATATCTCTGTCCTTATAATGCAGGATTCTAACCAGCACCGCTCTCGGAGGAGCCCCAGGTGGTAGCGGGCGGGATGGCACCCTATGTGCCCTTTCCACGGCAAACAAGGGGGTCAGAGTATCCTTGCCAAAGGTATCACAAAGCCATGTTTCAAAGTAGTCACTGGGATTTCTCCCTTCCACCTTCTCAGGGACCCCAATAAGGCGGACATTGTTTCGCCTCAGGCGATTTTCAATATCGTCTGCTTTTGCTGCTAATACCGACAAGTTAGTGGCCACTCTTTTCATGTCTCTCTTCATAGGAGAAACCTGGTCCTCCAGGTCTCCTACTCTGCCCTCCACCGCCCCCATGCGCTCAGATACCTTCTGCATATCATGCCTCAGCAAGTTAATCTCCTCTCTCATGCCTCCCATAAGTTGTGTTAGGTGATGGTTGCCCTTAGAGATCGCCACAAGGACATCCTGTATGGTCGGTCCCGGCGTTTCAGTCCGGGGACTTTCCCCTCCACTCTCCTCTGCGCCACTCTCACCTCCTCCCGCCGAGCCGGGCGCCATCTTGGATACCGAGGGGCTCTCGGCCACATGCCCGTCGCTGGTACCAGAAGCAAGCCAGTCCTGCTGCGCTGCCCCCAGGTCACTCCAGTCCTCCGCCGGGGTTGCTTGGTCGAGGGTGCGGGTGTAGCAGCGGAGCTGCGTAGCTATGTCTGCCGGCGGATCACGCGGCAAAGATGGTGCCTTTTGTGTAGGCCCGAGCGCCGTGCCACCTTTACCCGGCTTATCCTTAGGAAGTCCTTTCTGTTTGTGAGACATAACGCCAGCTGTCTTCTCCCCGTACCCCTCCGGCGGCACACTGATGGTCAGGAAGCAAGGAATGGTAGGATGCCCAGGATATATGCAGGATTACTGGCAGGAGCTCCACACAGCACGTCTGCTCACATTGCAGGCTAAGCCACGCCCCCCCTTGATTTTGCACTGTCACTTTAATTTATTTATAAGTAGTGGCTATGGCCAAGTGATTACATATATATTTATATATTTGAAGAATTTTAATTTTAATGAGGGGTGCCCCGTATATTGATTTAGCTGTTTATATATTCTATGTGTAATCATGTAATGTTTGATGTTTACATAATGTTTTCCTGGCACATTATATGTTATTGTAATGATCATGTGGACAGCGGTCACATGGTTGTATTTTTATCACGTGACCGGGCACATGGTCCTTGACTTGGTCCACCTCCCGGATGATGCAATTATTGCGCCATTTTCGGGGATGGGTCTACTCGGCATGTCGCGGTCATGTGATATTGTCACCTGACACGCGTCATTTCCGGTTCGGCCGTGAAAACATATAATACGGGTGAGAACAAGTTCTATATCTATTGTGGAAAACTGTGGGGATAAGATGATGAGGATATAATATATATCACTGTGATATATATATATATATATATATATATATATATGCAACTAGAACTGCAGGTGTAGATACACTATGTACATCAGATGATGCGGTAATATCACATCAAGTGACATCATTTCCGGTTTGTCCGGCATGTATGCTTAGACAATTAGGAAGCTGATGTAATACACATGAGAGGGTATGTATCGGATTGGTCTCTTTGGGTTTAAAAGATGAGAGCTCAGTACTTGTGACATCACCCTCGATAAAGCAGCACGCGAAACGCGCGTCGGGGGAGTGGTGAGGTGGACCCTTGTACTTAGGACATGTATGGGTAATGTGCAATAGTTTTTTGATTGTGTTTATCTTTTGATCTGATCTTCCACTGTGAAACTACTATTTTTCCTGTTATATGCCCAGTGCCCAGTACATGTGAATGTGGATTACTTGTTAGCATTTATCTACTTATCAGGGTTTGTTTTACTATGTAATGTAATCTACTTCCTTCCACCCTATGTTGGGGATATGTATTAGCTTTCAGCTCCCACTTTATGAATTTTAGTGAATTTTATCATTTGAAATATATTTAAATAAAAGACACTATTCTTTGTAAATTTGGTCTTGCATTTTTTTTTCCTTTTTTGGTGGTTGTTTAAGTTTTGTGTATGCATTAAAGACCATATATGTGGTAGCCTTATATAGCTATGCATATTCATGCCTGGCCGTATTTTAATAAATTTTTAGCTCATTTTATCCTTTCGAATCTGCCAGTATCTTGACATGCGCCCGACATCCCCGGAGTGGAGTGAAGGATTCTTTGTCTATTGTGTCCCATAATGGTCATCTGGGAATTGCTGTGGTTAGAATCTCCAACACTTTCTTTTCTGTTGTTCTTATCCCTCTGACTCTACAACACGGATTGCTGTTCTTTTTTTTATAGTGCTCCTGTATAGTAGTTAGGTCTCATCTGTGCATCCATATAGTAGTTAAGCCTCTTTGTTCCAGTAGCCCCCTTGTAGGTAGTGCTTTCTGGTAGTTAGCCTTCCACTCAGTAGGTAGTATTCCCCATAAAGGTATTCTTCCCCCAAGAGGTAGTTCCAATGGTAGTTAGCATCCCACACAGTAAATATTAATTACCATGTGAGTAATCCCCCCTGGTGGTAAGCCCCTTCCAACCATGTAGGCATCCTAGCTCTGTAATATATTAAAAACAAAAAATGCATACTCTCCTTGCCTCTGTTTAGTTCATCAGCATCTACTCTTCCTCCCTGCTGTACAAGTACTAGTGATGTCACAACAATGCATGAGCACTGTGAAAGACAGCAACCTATTTTGACTGCAGGAATAATGCTGCCTAGGTCACAAGAGTAATTTGCAGGATTGTCAGAACACCATGTTTAACTGTAAGTGCTCATTATGAGCACTTCCAGTTGAAAGGCTATGTGCAACCCCGAGAAGCCAAATGGGCTTCCCCAGGAAGCTGGCCCTGCTGCCCAAGCTGTGGGCTGGGACTAATTAATCTGTAATCTGGTATTAATCGTGCCCCTACATAATGTCTAAATAATACCACCACACCAAGATCGTTATCATCACTACAGACTATAGACCCTATAAGAGATCATAGTATAGCTACATCCAGTAATTGCCAGGTGACATCTTCTCTTATCGGAGTCGATTACTTTCCCTTATCTTCTTTATCTGGCTCCAGCTATCCCTCCAAAACCTGTTAGACAAATTCGTCTCATTCTAGAACATACAAGGGCACTTTAAGGCCCTATTCCACCAACAGACCTGACGACAGAATATCTGCCAAAGATTTAAAGCCAAACCCAGGAACAGACTATAAACAAAGAACAGGTCATAAAGGAAAGACTGGATTTCTCCTCTTTTCAAATCCACTCCTGGGTTTGGCTTCAAATCTTTGGCAGATAAAATCTGTCGTCAGATCTGTTGGTGGAATAGGGCCTTTAGAAACTTGTATGCTTCACACTTGGTGGCAACAGTTTAGGAATTGTTCTTGTTCTAGTTAGACTGAGCAACTGTGCAGAAATTGAGTTGTGATTAGTAGCAACGCCCAGTTTACACCAGCTTCTGTTTTACAAATGCTGATAAATTTGGGCCATAGTTTCATGAGTTTGGTGTGGAAGAACTCGACTGATCTACACAGAGCCCTGACACCAACTTCATTAAACACTTTAGCAAAAATAAAAAATGAAAAGTGTCAGGTCACTTCATCTCACACAACAGGCACAACAGGAGGCCTAAATCCATATTAACATTTTCCTTTTCAATAGTTTTTATTGAACAATTTTTCAAACAATATAAACACAGTTATCCCACAATCCGTGTATATTTTATAGTTATACATGTTATAAGCAAAGTAATCCATGAAAAGATTGGGTGGGGGGGAAAGGGTAAAGGTTTTGCCCCAAGGCAAACACGGATTGTAACAAGAAATTTTAAGGAAAGGAAGAAACTTTGAGTCTATCTTAAGATCGTAAACGTTGTACCTATGTTAACAGTATCGTTAACATAAAGAAATTAACAAAATACTTGATGTGTGGATGAGCCTTTTTTGTATGTGACCAGAATGTTACAGGTCAAGTCAAAAGGTATAATTATTGTAATAATTTCTTTTGGAGGTTTATTATCCAAGTCCCAAATAGAAGCAATAAGTAGAGGTGAAGGCGCATATTGGGGGAGGGGGGAGGAGATTGGGTTTATAAAGTAGTCTATAAGCCCTCTTCATAATATGGAGAGTTTCTCCACGCCCCCCATCTGTTGTTAAACATTTTCATTCTTGAGGATCCTCTAGCTATGATCTGTTCATATTTATACGTGGTGTTCACTGCATTTACAAATTCTTGCAGAGGTGGAATTTCTGGCGTTTTCCAATACCGCAAAAGTACAATTTTTTGCTATG
The DNA here is from genome assembly GCF_027789765.1 of Dendropsophus ebraccatus. Classification (NCBI taxonomy): domain Eukaryota; kingdom Metazoa; phylum Chordata; class Amphibia; order Anura; family Hylidae; genus Dendropsophus; species Dendropsophus ebraccatus. The sequence goes on along the minus strand of NC_091454.1, from coordinate 110,619,654 downwards.
ATAAATAGATGACAAGCTAAAACTCTTTGTGTCAATGGTATTTCATCTATTGCTTTAAACAGTAGTATCTTATGTTATACAATTTTTCCAATAATCTAATACTTTGGGGCAGGACCACAATATGTGAAGTAGAGTACCTTTTTGTCCACAAGATCTCCAACATCTATCATTCGCATCAGTGTATATGGAAGCCAATTTATCTGGGGTATAATACCAGCACAAAATACTTTTTAATGCAAATTCTATGTATGTGCTACATTTGAATGAGTAATGTATCGATCTAAAGGCGAATTGCCATTCCCTGGCAGTAAAAGTAGCTTGTAGTTCCTGTTCCCAGTACCGGAAAAGCATCATATGCGTTCATATTGGCATATATTGGGCGTAAACCTTTCTTTGTTTAAATACAAAAAGGTAGCTATATCTGTTGCTAATTTTGATGGTGGCATGTTTTGTAAAAAGTGTCTCACTTGTAGGTATTTATGGAAGTCAGACATCTGAATGCCTTTAGAGTTTGCTAGTTCTTGGAACGAAAGTAAAGTGTCCTTGTTATATAAGTGGCTAACAGAGACAATACCCTTTTCTCTCCAGGAACTAAGAGATAAGTTTGGTATGCTAGCTTCTTATATTAACATTTTCAATGGAAAGTATAAGCTCATATGGGTGTGATACGCAGGTGTTAATGTACCTTTTTCCATATATTGTCGAATATATTGGTGGCAGTTCCATTCAGACATGTGTGGCACTGAAGTTTGAGGGGACATTTTTTATAATACAGTAGAAGCTATTCTTTCAGACTAATAAAAGTGCTGACTCTAAAAAGTCAGCTGGAACTAAAATGGCCCTGTTTTACCTTTCTACATCATTCAGGGTGCATAATGACCAGCTATTTCCCATGATATGTTTCCAGCTGCTGTGAGTACTTTGCATAATATGGTACAAAGCTGCAGATGCTTTGAAATAAAGTATCCTTAAGTAACCTGTCTTACTAACTCCCTGATAAATATTTTACATGCTTAAAATGCCATAGTAATAGGGCTAATAAAAGACACTTAGACTAGGAAAGCTAATATGCAGCACAATTAAATTATTGTCTATTTATTGCAGTTAAATAAAGATAGATTCTCCAGCAATAAAGGACAGTACTGTAGTTAGTCATTTTAATAAATAATACTGTATATATATATATATATATATATATATATATATATATATACAGTATATATATAGGTAAATTTGTTTTTTGGTTCAAATTATTCTCAGATGTCAGATAATCATGTGGCTGCTGTTTGCTTTACATTAATCCAGGTCACAAATATATTTGCATATGTGTAAATATCACAAGACCTATTAAAACCCATGTGTTGACTGGGTAAAGACCTCTTAACAAGAACAGAGGGCCCTAACTGAGTTTGACGACATTGGCTGCACTCTCTTGTACTTAGGGTGCTTTTATACACACAGAGGCATATGGCAGATTATCTGACAGATTTCTGAAGCCAAAGCCAGGAACAGACTATAAACAGAGTACAAGCATCAAATCTGCTGCGGATCCACAGCAGATTTTACAGTGCGGATTTGATGCTGTGTTCATTTAGTAAAATCTGCTGCGGATCTGCAGCAAAAAAACCACTGCGATACGGAACGTGTGAAGCTACCCTTAAGGAAAGACTAAGGGGGAGAGTTATCAAACTAGTGTAAAGTAGAATTGTCTTAGTTGCCCCTAGCAACCAATCAGATTCCACCTTTCATTTTTCAAAGAATCTGTGAGGCATGAAAGGTGGAATCTGATTTGTTGCTAGGGGCAACTAAGACAATTCTTCTTTACACCAGTTTGATAAATCTCCCCCTAAGACTTCTCCTCTTTTCAAATCCACTCTTTGCTTTGGCTTAAAAACTCTGTCAGATAATCTGTCAGATATATGTATGTGTAAAAGGAGCCTAAAATTTAAAGCAAATGTACTACTGGAACATCACATTTTTTGTACATAAATAGACTAGTGCAGGGATGCCGATACTGTGGTCCTTTTTTTGAATTGCCACCCTGTTCATGCAAACGGTGCTGGTCTATTACTGGGCACTAGCCGGGCATGAAGCACTGGAGGCGGGCCGGCCAGCCCCCAATGTGACTATTAGAGATGAGCCAAACGGGTTCGGGTTCGAGTCGATCCGAACCCGAACTTTCGGTATTTGATTAGCGGTGGCTGCTGAACTTGGATAAAGCTCTAAGGTTGTCTGGAAAACATGGATACAGCCAATGACTATATCCATGTTTTCCACATAGCCTTAGGGCTTTATCCAAGTTCAGCAGCCACCGCTAATCAAATGCCGAAAGTTCGGGTTCAGATCGTTACTATCTGTCCTTCCCTCTGTGACGCAACTCCATTGGTTCTAATGGAGCTGCTTCACAGAGAGGAGGGGTTTGTGTCACACTGGGGTCCGGACGGTGCTCGGTAATAGACTGTCACCATGAGCCTTTTGCATGTACTTTACATCAGGTTCATGGATAATATATTCATTGGTATATATTGGTTCATAAAGAGAATTTACAGCTTTTTTAAAGAAGTACTGCAGAAAAAAAAAAATTCAAATCAAGTGGTGTCAGAAAGTGCAAGATATTTGTAATTTACTTCTAAAAAATCTTTAGCCTTATAGTACTTAAATTACAAAACTCTGCCACTTTCTGGTACCAGTTGATTTGAAAGAATTTTTTTGTTGGAGGTAACCTTTTTAAATGAAAAAAAACATTAACATGTTTTTTAAACAAAAATTCAACACAGAATGTATCAACTGCTTAGATGTGCACAAATGCAAAAAAAACAGGTGACACCATTTCCACTGTAGGTCATAAAAGCTAACAAGTACTTTTTTTTTAATCAAAGTTTCCATTCTCTCCCTGTCAAAAAAGTCATTCCTTATAGTCAGTTTATTTGTTTTTTTAAAAAAAGAGGGCAGCATAAACTAGTGACAAAAATGCTAAAAAGAACAATGTATTACTTATACCACTTTGTTCAGCCATTCTCCTAATATGCAGAAGAATATGATTCTTGCCACATCCCTCCTCCCGCCCTCCAGCTGCTAATTGACAGTTGACTGCCTATACACAGCATGGATAGATAACTGCCAATCAGCAGCTGGTGGGTGGAGTTGTGACATCACTCCGATGCCGGAATGTCCCTGATGTCACATTACAGTGACGCAAAGCAACATTGTTTAAGATCTTCGTTTCTCTATGTGGCATATGTACATTGGATCTATACTCAGCTGAGAGCCACAATCGACTCCATCTTTCTAATTCTCTATCTTTAATTTTGAACATGAACTTTATAAAGATACTGCAGTAGTGCCAACCAGCATCTTTATTATACTGTTCTGTACATACTGTACTGATACATACCTTATTCACTGCATCTGAATAAAAAGCAGAATACTGATCACATGACTTAGTAGTTTATTACCATTACCCAATCTAAAATTAGTAGAAAGGAGGTAGAAGGCAATAAATGTGGAATTAGAACTGCCTTTACACCATATAGGTACTTGTAGGATAATTGGTTTAAATTGTATTTCAGTTCCTTAGGCTAAATTAATAATGTGTGAATTTTCATTCCTGCATGACAGGTACACTTTAATAATCTATCATCTGCATAAAACAGATGGCCTGATGGTGTAATCAGAAGCATTGTCTCATTCCCTGGTAAAGTGCTAACTTCTCTCCCACCGAGTTATCCGTGCTGTGAATGATCCATCAAACAATCTAAAAGGCACAAGAGCTGAAATGATTTTTGAGCATGACAAAAAAAAGCCAAAACACATTTCCTACAATGTAGTTCTGTCTTTATGTAAAACATATGCAGGTATTTTGCCAATATAAATGTTTACATTATCATAATGTTTTAATAGGAAATATCTAGTAAATATTCTCAAAAACTGTATGATATATTGTACTTTAGTACAGCTGATGAAAGAAACCACAAGCAAATACTCTTTTAGGCTATGTTTACACTATGTATTTTTATGCCAAGAACGTCCAAGAATGGCTTGTTTCTATGTCAAGCCATAGAAAATGACAGGACACAGGATCACAGCAGATTTTGCTGCGGAACTTAAAGTGAGAAATACGCTGCGTTCCAGTACTTGTAAAGCTATCCTTAAAGGGGAACTCCGGTAGGGAATTTTTTTTTCTATTAAAAGTACATTGAAAGTTATATAGATGTCTCTACTGGTAGCTGATTGACATCCAGGAAGCGAAGAAAACTGGAATTGTGCCAATACACATTGTCTCCTGCTCCCTCTACTCTCCACCCTCAGAAGACAGAGATTACATGCCTCTGTCTCACATTGTGTGTGTTTGCTGGGCACAGACTGATGATGCAGACAGGGGGCAGGGCGTGATGTCACAGGAGGCTTTGCTGGATCTCGTCTCCCATCCCCCTGAGTGATTCACAATCTCTGAGCAGCCCTACAGCCTACACCTGAGCAGGCAAGGAGTGGCAGATGCAGCTGCTTCAACTTCACTGATTGTGCAAAAATCTGCAGTGAAATTAGGGCTGTGTTCACACATGTTGGAGTATCACTGCAGTACTTCAGCGTCTTCACAAACATGATGCAGTAACACAATTAAATTATGCAAAATGATACAGAGGACCAGAGCCGGCACTGCCAATCTGCACAAAAAACGAGGCATAAACAGTATATCCCAAGTAAGATTATATTGGATAAAGTGCTTATTGTGGGGCTGAACTTCAAAGATAAAAGATGCTTAATCATAGTATGTGCGTGGAGATGAGAAGACAAACCTAAAATTCAAAAAGTTCATTACTGTATTCCAATATCAGCATTACAGGTCGAGAATACAGCGTGCTGTGTGGTGTTACAGGTAGTAACTGTGTGCTGTGCGGTGTTACAGGTAGAGAATACAGTGCTGTGTGGTGTTACAGGTAGAGAATACAGTGCTGTGTGGTGTTACAGGTAGAGAATACAGTGCTGTGTGGTGTTACAGGTAGAGAATACAGTGCTGTGTGGTGTTACAGGTAGAGAATACAGTGTGATGTGTGGTGTTACAGGTAGAGAATACAGCGTGATGTGTGGTGTTACAGGTAGAGAATAAAGCATGCTATGTGGTGTTACAGGTAGAGAATACAGCGTGCTGTGTGGTGTTACAGGTAGAGAATACAGTGTGCTGTGTGGTGTTAAAGGTAGAGAATACAGCGTGCTGTGTTACAGGTAGAGAATACAGTGTGCTGTGTGGTGTTAAAGGTAGAGAATACAGCGTGCTGTGTGGTGTTACAGGTAGAGAATACAGCGTGCTGTGTGGTGTTACAGGTAGAGAATACAGCGTGCTGTGTGGTGTTACAGGTAGAGAATACAGCGTGCTGTGTGGTGTTACAGGTAGAGAATACAGTGTGCTGTGTGGTGTTACAGGTAGAGAATACAGTGCTGTGTGGTGTTACAGGTAGAGAATACAGCGTACTGTGTGGTGTTACAGGTAGAGAATACAGTGTGCTGTGTGGTGTTACAGGTAGAGAATACAGTGTGCTGTGTGGTGTTACAGGTAGAGTATGATAACATGCTGATGGATGAAATTACTAAAATGTCATTAAAGGGTGACTTCAACATGCCGGATGTGGATTGGAATATCCCTTCTGCACTTACATGTAAAAGCAAGAATGTAATGGAGGCTCTTACAGGGGAATCTCTAAAACAGCTAGTGAAGTCCCCAACCAGAGGAGAGAACATTCTAGATTTAGTATTTAATAATGGGGATCGGGTTTCTGAAGTTAGAGTGGAAGAAAATTTAGGTTCCAGTGACCACCAGTGTTTATGGTTTGACATACAAACTGACTGCGTCCAATCCCATACTACAACAAGAGTATTGGGTTTTAGGAAGACAGATTTTAATAAAATGGGGGAGTATTTAGATAAAAAATTAAGAGGGGGGGATAAAACATCGGGAGCGAGCACTCAGTGGGCAGAATTAAAAAATGCCATATTAAAGGCAACTAGACTACATGTACAAGAAGTTAGCAAAAGTAAAAGGAAGAAGAATCCATTATGGTTTACTAGAGAGGTTAAGGCCATTGTAAAAGGAAAAAAGGCAGCGTATAGGAAGTATAAAGAGACTGGGAATGAAGCTGACAGAGAGACGTATAAAAGTATACAGAAGGAGGGAAAGCAGATTATAAATGCTGCTAAAGCCTCAAAAGAAGAAGAAATGGCAAAATCTGTTACTGCGGGGAATAAAACCTTCTTCAGATATATAAGTGACAGGAAGAAGAAGAAGAATGGCTGCAGCGTTGCTAAAATAAGTAATGGGGAGAATACGTTTATTGATGGAGATAAGGCGGTCGCTGACTATTTGAATAGTTACTTCTGCTCAGTGTTTTCAGAAGGCGGCCTTCACAATCACAGGATGGCTGGACACAGCATTGCCTCCAGCTATATGGGTTCAGCTCCAGTATTTTCAGAGACTGAAGTTGCAGAGGAACTTGCCTGTTCAAAGCTGAATAAGGCGATGGGTCCAGATGGGATCCTCCCAGGGTTCTTAAAGAACTCAGATCTGTGATTGCTGCCCCCTGACAGATCTGTATAATCAATCCCTGCTTACAGGAGATGTCCCCGATGATTGGAGAACAGCCAATGTTATACCAATTTACAAGAAGGGGAATAGAGAAGAGCCCAGTAACTACAGGCCAGTGAGCCTGACATCTGTAGTAGTGAAAATTATGGAAACTCTTCTAAAAAAGAAGATAATGGATCACCTAAGAATCAACAATTTGATGGATCCAAACCAGCATGGCTTTACTGAGGGCCGATCATGTCAGAGTAATCTCATTGATTTCTTTGATTATGCCACAAAAGTACTGGATGAAGGTGGTGCTGTGGATATCGCCTATCTGGACTTCAGCAAGGCTTTTGATACAGTTCCCCATAAAGAGCTGATAGAGAAGTTGGAGAAAATTGGACTTAATCCCTGGATAGTTCAGTGGATTTGTGGTTGGCTGAAGGATAGATATCAGAGGGTTGTTGTTAATGGTGTATATTCCGAGCAGAGACTGGTTCCAAGTGGTGTGCCACAAGGGTCTGTTCTGGGTCCTATTCTTTTTAATATGTTTGTAAGTGACATAGGAGAAGGGTTGGTAGGTAAAGTTTGTCTGTTTGCTGACGACACAAAAGTGTGCAATAGGGTTGATATTCCTGGAGGTGTCAGTAATATGGAAAACAATTTAGCTTTGCTAGATAAGTGGTCCAAACAGTGGAATGTAAGTTCAATGTTTCCAAATGTAAAATAATGCACTTGGGGAGGAGGAATCCTCTATCTGAGTATCACATTGGCAGTACTGTGTTGGAAAAGACTTCAGAAGAGAAGGATTTAGGGGTAGTCATCAGACAGCCTTAAAATCACCAGTCACCAGTGCAACCAGGCGGTGGGGAAAGCAAATCGTATGCTGGGGTGTATAGCTAGAGGTATAAAGAGTAGGAAGAGAGAGATTGTGATCCCGCTGTATAGAGCTCTGGCGAGGCCACATCTCGAATACTGTGTCCAGTTCTGGAGACCTCATCTAAAAAAAGGACATTGATAAAATAGAACGGGTCCAAAGACGGGCTACAAAAGTGGTGGAGGGTGTAAGGCATAAACCATATCAGGAAAGACTTAAAGATTTGAATCTGTATAGTCTGGAGGAAAGAAGGGAAAGGGGGGACATGATTGAAACCTTTAAGTATGTTAAAGGACTAAATAAGGTTCAGGGGGGAAGTGTTTTTAGTAAAAAACTGAGCTCAAGAACAAGAGGACACAGTGAGAGGTTAGTTGGGGGAAAAATCTGAAGCAATGTGAGAAAATATTATTTTACTGAAGAAGTAGTAGATACCTGGAACAAACTTCCAGCAGAGGTGGTTGGTAAATCTACAATAACAGAATTTAAACACGCCTGGGATAGACATATATCTATCCTAAGAAAATAAGAAAGAAAATACTAAAAGGGCAGACTAGATGGACCCAGTGGTCTTTTTCTGCTGACAATCTTCTATGTTTCTAGAGAATACAGCGTGCTGTGCGGTGTTACAGGTAGAGAATACAGCGTGCTGTGTGGTGTTACAGGTAGAAAATACAGTGTGCTGTGTGATGTTACAGGTAGAGAATACAGCGTGCTGTGTGGTGTTACAGGTAGAGAATACAGCGTGCTGTGTGGTGTTACAGGTAGAGAATACAGTGTGCTGTGTGGTGTTACAGGTAGAGAATACAGTGTGCTGTGTGGTGTTACAGGTAGTAACTGTGTGCTGTGCGGTGTTACAGGTAGAAAATACAGCATGCTGTGTGGGTGAGACCACAATGACGTGACAAAGTACTGCAAATAATTCAGTAACACAATGAAACTGCAATGTGTGAGAACAGCCTAGATGTTCTGCAACAGATTTGGGCTGGGAATGGGCAGGGTGGAGGATTGTGATGAACAGCTGAGGGAAAGCAATGCATTCTGGAGCCTGTAGTACTGTGTACAACTGCTTAACCAGGAAGTACAACCACAAAATACAGAACAAAGACCCCAAAACAAATGGATTTTTGATCGTTTTAAAACTGGGTTAGATAGGTAAGTAATGCTATATGCTTCTGCACAATGTTTACTTTTTTACCTCTACCTTGAGTTCCTCTTTAGAGGAGAAGTCTGGCGAAAACTTTTATTAAAGTATTGTGTTGCCCCCCAAAAGTTATACAAATCACAAATCACCAATATACACTTATTACGAGAAATGCTTATAAAGTGCTTTTTCCCCTGCACTTACTATTGCATCAAGGCTTCACTTCCTGGATAAAATGGTGATGTCACGACCCGACTGCCAGAGCTGTGCGGGCTGTGGCTGCTGGAGAGGATGATGGCAGAGGGATGCTCAGTGTCCCTCCAGTGCCCTGTGTCCCTCAGTGTCCCTCTGCCATCATCCTCTCCAGCAGCCACAGCCCGCACAGCTCTGGGAGTCAGGTCGTGACATCATTATTTTATTCAGGAAGTGAAGCCTTGATGCAGTAGTAAGTGCAGGGAAAAAAGCACTTTCTAAGCATTCGCCGTAATAAGTGTATATTGGTAATTTGTATAATTTTAGGGGGGCAATACAATACTATAATAAAAATTTTCGCCTAACTTATCCTTTCAACCTTCCGAAGTTCCCACACTAGCACTGAACAGTCTAACATGTGAATTCAGCATTTTCTGCAGTCACAGAGTCTGCAAAGCAATGGCTGCTTCTCTTCTCAGTCATCCCCCTCGCCCCCGCTCACTAGATTATAATAATGGGCTGTACAAACCCATCTTCACTTTGGTTATTGGTAATGTAGATGGCTTTGCCTTTTATAATAAACATACTGCTAAGAAGTGAGGGGGGAGGTAGGGAAACAGCCTTGGGAGTACACAAAGAAGCTCTTTTGCCTAAGAAAACCTATTACAGAGTTTCTTATAATCACTTGTACTATTTATTTCTGCAAAGATGTTTGAAATGACAGCTACACTTTGAACAAACGTAATCCGTGTGGTGCATGACTGCTGTCTTTATAAAACCCTAACAAATTTACTATCGAAAATAACTTAAAGGTAGCTTTATGTTTCAGTAAAATGCAGTTTAAACACTTAGGCTATGTTCACACATAGTGTTTAAATAACATTAATTAGGGTTATTTCGCTGCGAATTGCACATGGTAAAATAGCCCTATTTTTACAATTACATCAAAATCTCGGCAACATAGCCCTATTTTGCTGCGAATTGTAGAGTAGTGCTAAATAACGCTAATTGAACTCTAATTAAATGCTACATGTGAATGTAGCCTCAGGTATATGTGAACGTAGCCTCAAGGCAAAGTAAAACTTGAAGAAGCTGTAGTGGTTGCATGACCACCATGGGCCTTGACTGACTGACTACCAGAGCTGGCTTCTTCTGATCTAATACTGACAGCTTATCCTGTGGCTAGGCTTTCAATTTTGTAAAGCTGGATAACCCCTTAAAGGGGTTATCCAGTGCTACAAAAACATGGACACTTTCTTCCAGAGACAACAAGACTCTTGTCTCCAGTTCAGGTGCGGTTTGCAATTAAGCTCCATTCACGTTAATGGAACTGAGCAGCTAAACCCCGCCCAAGCTGGAGACAAGAGTGGGGCTGTCTTTGGAAGAAAGCGGCCATGTTTTTGTAGCGCTGGATAACCCCTTTAAAGCATTTTTCTTTTTTTTTTATTTGAATACATAATTCCCAAGTCAACATGTTAAGAGATAGATAAGCATATTTCAAGAAATCCAATGTCGGGATTTAGACTCAACCTTATCTTTGCTGCATATTATTCTTTAATTATAAAAGTATTGTGTTCTCGTGTTTAACCAAAAGCAAATATTGAATTTTTTAATTAAGTGAACAGTTGAAATAACCAAAAAAGATGATCTTGCAAGTTTACTTTAGCTAGTAGTTAATCTTACTTTAATAGCTACCAAGCGCTTTATAAACATAAATGAGAAACTATTATTAAATAGAATAAATGATCAAACAGGGAAGACGGCAAGCAAGTAAGAAAATAGATAACGGTCACAGAAAAGACAAACACTTTTACCTTTTCTGCTTTGGCCAAGCTATTATCACCTTGTCTCATAAATTACAGTTTAAGGCTATGTTCACACTGCGTACGATTTCGGACGCATTTCGTACGCCGCCGTACATGTGCGGCTGAAACTTCGGGCGTGGGAAAAATCAACATGCGGCCGGATGCGTACGAACCGCGAACATACGCCCGTAGTACAGTTATGCTTCCCTAGCTTGTTTCGAAGCGATGTGAAAGAGGTCATTTACTTGGAAATCTTTGCCCAGTCCAATAAAACTCACAGAACCTCTTGGATCGAAAAATCTGGCTGAAATAAGTACTCTGTACGGGACTGCATGGAAATCCACGTCCGTGAGTTGAAACATTTCCGCCCTCAAGCAATGGTCTTGTTCATTTTTCACTGCGCCGTATACGATCCGGCCATAAGCTCATACGCAGTGTACACTGTGCGGGCGTATATCGTATACTTTCAAGAGAACGCATCAACCTCAAAACTACGTGCGTATATTCGCGGTTCGCACTACGGCCAGAAAGATACGTAGTGTGAACATAGCCTAAATGTGGGATGTAAGGTGGAAAAGGGGTTCACTATAATCTTAAAATTTTGAGATTATGTTTTAAAATCCTCAAAAACAACATATTGATAGACTTAAAACATTTGTGCTATCTGCTAGGATTTCATCTTTGCACCGCTGCGCCCCAGCTCACTGTCTGGTTCAGAATCGGGAGGCGCTAAGAGCAGTGGTTGGGAACTTAGGCAACTACATCACTACATCAATGGCAAACTTCAAAAGAAAGTTTTGCAAAGCATTTACAAACTTGCTTTCTTTTGCATTCCTTATTGTTTAACAAAAGTTTAGGTGATGGGGATATCCCTTTACTGTGCCTTCACACCTACCGAGTCGGCTAGGTCCTGGCAGATCACTGTCATTACATACACGCAGCGGTCTGAACGACCGCTGCGTGTATGTAAATCTGCCGGCCGCTTAACCCCTTCTGATGCCGCCCGCCTCCTGCTCTGTATACATTACCTGTCCTCGCTCCACGGGTCCCGGCGTCCTGCTCTCCCGCCTGGCCAATCAGTGGTTGCGGCAGGGCAACACACTGATTGGCTGGGCGCGAGAGTAGGACGCCGGGACCCCGTGCAGCGAGGAGGTAATGTATACAGAGCGGAGCGGGAGGGGGCCGGCCGGCATCAGAAGGGGTTAAGCGGCCGGCAGATTTACATACACGCAGGGGTCGTTCAGACCGCTGCATGTATGTAATGACAGTGATCTGCCAGGACCTAGCCGACTCGCAGCGTTATTAATGCTGCGAGTCGGTAGGTGTGAAGGCACCCTTAAGGTGATCATAGTCTTGCAGTGTTTTTTTACCAGTTAGTTCTGCTGCAACCTGTCGAACTCAGTAAAAGTAAAGCGAGACCAGGTTTCAGCTGCCAGCACTATAAGGATTACAGCATTACATACATTATTAGCATTACAGCACTCGTCTCTTTCTGAAGGCTCCATAGAGAATCAATAAAGCCACGGGTTATGTGCAAACCCATGTCTCTATTCAAAACAAAGGAGCTAGGGGCCGATATGGAGCTCACCGGGCAGCATAGAGGTTGGACCACTGTATAGGAGAAAAGTAAGTTTTCCTTGACAAATCTCTTTAAGTCAATGCCAAATCCCAGACCACAAAGAGATATCTTTCCAGAGCAAATCCCTAGAAATAGCATCTCCTGTGCTATGCATGGGATACTCTGATTTTGGGTCTCCCAGACAGATCACTATATGGGGAATAGGTTGCTACTGTAGGGATCTTCCCGGGGGGATGGTGTGTTTGGACACTGTTCAGCAGCAGACTTGGACTTATAAAAACAGCTTGATGTTTATTTGTATCATAAACAGTCCTTCACAACAGAAATATAGCAACACCGTGCTTTTAAGAACAGAACAAAACAAAACAAAACGTCCTGCCCGTCTGGGCGCTTACTAACATACCAGTCACCTATCTGGCACTTCGATAAGCAGTATTGCAGGGTGTGAATAGGCCCCAGCAGAGGCTGTATTCCCAGCTCTCAGCAAACACACCACCCAGGCTGTTCACTCCTGGCTGAGAGCTAAACCCATACACTCTGCAGGGCTTTTACCCTCTTGCAGGCTCATCAGAGGACACCTGATGGGAACACCCAAACTGGATCGGGGGAGGGAATGGCAAGTCCCACTACCAAACCTACCTGCCATTCCATGTAAATCCAGGCCCGGTAAAAATAAATAACAATCTCAGCAGCATAACACTGCTGAGTAACAGGTTCCTCCTGGACTCACCATCTCACCGTGCGTATCAACCTCGGTGAGATGTACACCCCCTCGACCACTTCTCCCGTGACACGTCTACATATCCCCCCCCTCTTTTTCAGACCGGGGCTGAGCATTTTGTCCCCACAGACAGTGTACCCAGTGTACCCTGTGTTCCACAATGAAATTAAAGTTTTGTAGGGACAGAAACCATCTAGTCACTCTTGTATTTTTCTCCTTGTTTAATTTCATCCATGTTAGGGGGGCATGGTCTGTCACTAACTTGAATTTCCTGCCTAGCAAGTAATATCTGAGGGACTCTAGGGCCCACTTTACTGCCAGACATTCTCGCTCCACAATGGCGTAGTTTTTCTCGGCCGGGGATAGCTTCCTGCTTAAGTACATCACCGGGTGCTCCTCGCCATTCACGACCTGTGAGAGGACGGCACCTAACCCTGTGTTGGAGGCATCTGTCTGGACCAGAAATTCTTGCCTAAAGTCAGGGGTAACTAGCACAGGTTGTTGACACAAGGCAGACTTAAGGCTTTGAAAAGCTTTTACCCTCTTGCAGGCTCATCAGAGGACACCTGATGGCAACACCCAAACTGGATTGGGGGAGGGAATGGCAAATCCCACTACCAAACCTACCTGCCATTCCATGTAAATCCAGGCCCGGTAAAAATAAATAACAATCTCAGCAGCATTACACTGCTGAGTAACAGGTTCCTCCTGGACTCACCATCTCACCGTGCGTATCAACCTCGGTGAGATGTACACCCCCTCGACCACTTCTCCCGTGACACGTCTACACTACATTGCTTGCATTATATATATATATAGGGGGCAAGAAAGTCTTGGCCCACAACCCATTATGTTACCCATAGAGAACCTCAGCAGACGACAATGCTTTCTGAATAACAAAGGGTATATTATGCTACATTGCTAAATAACTCATAGCAAATAAGGACTAAGGGCAGTGTAAAAGGCTTTCTACATCTCAAATATATAACTATTTAAAAATTAAAGGGGTTATCAAGGATTAGAAAAATATGGCTTCTGTCTACCAGAAACAGCACCACCTCTGTCCTTAGTTTGTATGTTGTACTCACGTTCAAGTTCCAATACGACACAAAACCAGCATTGAAAGAAAGTGGCTATCCTGTGCTAATCCTGGACAACCCCTTTAAGTGATTACAGTGCAGTTACTTTCAGTGACTCACAGATCTTCTCTTACAGGAGTCACTCACATTTCTTTTTATTGTCTATCCGGCCTTGCCACCGTAAAGATTTCTTTTGAGGATGCCCTTTATCTGCAAAATTTTCCAAACATTTTAGGCTCTTGGCTTCAGCCCCATCCTTACCTCTATACAAACTTCCTATCTATATTTCTCAACAAGTAACAATTCCCAGTTTGTGTCCCATTTAGTATTTAGGCCCAATTTTGACCCTCAGATAGTACTCCCGCCTCCTCTATGTCCTCCCATAGTAGAAAGGCTCCATCTGTACCCTCATATAGTACTGGATATTATCTACTGGATTGACTTCTCTACCCACTTAGCCCATCTTAATCTTCTCCACAGTCTCTGTGCCCTTCTCTATTCTCCTCCTCAGCCTCTTTGTCTTCCTCCATCCTCCTTCTCAGCTATCGAATCTTCCCGATCCTCCTCCTCAGTCGTGTGCCTTCCACCATTCTTCTCCTTGGCCTTCCTGCCATCCTTCTCTTCAGCCTCCATGCCTTCCCCATCTTTCTCCTTAGCCTCTATGCCATCCTCTTTAGCCTCTGTGCCCCCTTCCATATTCATTCTCAGCTTGTTCTTCAGCATTCATGCGGATCTCTGTTTTTCTCAGCCTCTGTGAACTGCTCCCTCCACCTCCATGCCATCCCCCTTTTCAGCCTCCATGTCCTTCTCTATCCTCCTTAGAGGTTATCCAGGATCAGAAAAAAAACTATTTTCTTGCAAAATTAGCAGCACAACTGTCTTTTAGATTTTGTGTGGTATTACAAATCAGCTCAATTTACTAAAATGGAACAGAGATACAAAACTGCACCCAAACTGAGGACAAGTGTGGTGCTGTTTTAAAAAAAAACAAAAAAAACAAAAACAAAAAAAAAAACAGCAATGTTTTTGTAAGCCTGGATAACTCTAACCTTTTCAGAAGATAGGACATTGAATACTGATCATTGTTATACTGACACCTAGCAACCCCGCCAATAAGCTGTTCAGCATAGCTGCATTGAAGTGAATGGAGGGTTACCTGCAGTAACCCAGCGTCACCAATACACAATGTTTGGAACCAAGGCTTTTGGCTCTGTATGTTTACATCCTAGTGCAACAGCTGATCGATGGGGGCACCAGCTGTACAACATCCTGAGAAAAAAGAAAACACAACCCTATACAGTAGAGGTGCATTATAGGTTTCTTACCAAGCAGAAACCCCTGATAGCTTCCTCATTATAGCTTCCAGTCCAGTGAAAATGAGCATATTGATTGGTGTTTCTAATTAATATGTGGATTTAGGAGATACATCCAAGAGTGTAGTGAAAATATATTAGATCTATGTTTGTCCCATCATTACAAACGTCTGTGATGCTGCCAAGGATTTCTGCATCTACGCAAACTCATAGCTATTTTGTTATTCAATTTCTTAAAATGAAAATTAAAACACAGACAAAGGCAACATAGATATTTTCTAAATGCTTTTATTGATATCCATCCAATGTTGCTGCCAGTTTGATACACCTTCAGGGTGTGACAGATTCACTTTAAGCTGTATTTTAACACAGTTGTACAGTTTCAGCAACAGTATAATGATTTACATCAAACATAAGTAGGGTGAAACGCAGTTACTGCACAGAATTCCTTGTAAAATATTTCAAACTTAACTTCAAGTTTTAAAACCTAGTCAGGGTAACCTTCTAGAGTATACAGTAAATTATTGTGAAGGCTCAGGTCTTTCTGACACATCCCTGATAAGAAATTAATCATATATTCTCAGACACCAGATCAGGCTTTACACTATTCAGGCATAGATTCTTTCTCTACACAGTGAGATAAAATGTGAAAGTTTGTTACTGTGACGGACTGAGAGAAGTGAGAAAAGGTAGAGGGTGCGCTCTGAGTGACTGAGGGGAAAAAAGGCCTTCAGTAGGTAATTATAGGTAGCTATACAGGTTAATATCCAGGTTAATTTCGATAGGACCATGACGCTATCTAATGCTTATAGCAGTAGCGAAATTAGGGAGGGGCAAAGGAAGCAGTCGCTCCCGGGCCCACCAAGGCTGGGGGCCCACTGACAGAGGCCGACTGATCCAGGTGGCAGGGTGAAATTTGCTTCTTGGGCCAGTCCCCCAGTAGCTGTTTCGGGCCGTAGCCGCCACCTATTCTGGTGCCCCGCCCCTCAGCTTCAGAGAAACCTGCCTGGGGATTTGGAGTCTAAGTTCCAAAGCCCCGGGCCAGAGTGACTTAGCTGTGCGTCCACACACACAGCTGAGGAATAGCAGGCGGGAGACCAGGGTGCTTCCTGTGCAGGCAGCCTCTGTATATTAGGCTGGCTGCCTGCATTGGAAGCTAGAAGAGGAGCTGAGGAGTCCCCAGAGGAGCTGCGGATGAGAGGTGAGTGGGTGTTTGTTATTTTTACACTCACCTTGGGGCTACCCCACAGAGGAGAGGGAGGGGAAAGTTACACTGCACGGAGGGGGGACAGCAGTGACGGCCCTGATAAGAGCCGCCCCCTGACAACAAGCCCCGTCCCTAGTCCGAGTCCAGGTTGTACACTGACCATCACTGCTGAAGCGTGGGATACCTAAGGAGGAGAGATTGGCTGTACAGCACATGAGGTATTAACCCAGTCAATGCCACTGTACTTTATATGATGGAGGTCACCCAGCTCAGTGTAATGGTGGTCACCCAGCTTTCGCACCATTTAGTACTAGTGTAATGGTGGTTACCCAGCTCTTCCACAATCTTGTACTCAGTGTAATGGTGGTCACCCCGCTTTCCAGCTCATTGTAATGGTGGTCACCCAGCTTAGTGTAATGGTGGTCACCCAGCTTTCCAGTTCAGTGCAATGGTGGTCACCCAGCTTTCCAGTTCAGTGCAATTGTGGTCACCCAGCTTTCCAGCTCAGTATAATGGTGGTCACCCAGCTCAGTGTAATGGTGGTCACCCAGCTTTTCAGCTCAGTGTAATGGTGGTCATCCAGCTTTCCAGTTCAGTGTAATGGTGGTCACCCAGCTTTCCAGCTCATTGTAATGGTGGTCACCCAGCTTTCCAGCTCAGTGTAATGGTGGTCACCCAGCTTTTCAGCTCAGTGTAATGGCGGTTACCCAGCTTTCCAGCTCAGTGTAATGGTGGTCACCCAGCTTTCCAGCTCAGTGTAATGATGGTCACCCAGCTCAGTGTAATGATGGTCACCCAGCTCAGTATAAGGCTGCATTCCCACGTTCCATGTTCCTCACGGAACATGGACGAGGAATGGCTGTAACAGAGTCCCCCCCGCCCGGACAGCATCTGTAATTAGATGCTGGGAGCGGGGAACTGTATAGATATGCGCTGTGCTGTAATGAAGGAGCCGCGCGGCTCTGTCACTACAGCGCGCGCATATCTATACAGTTCCCCCACTCCCAGCATCTAATTACCGATGCTGTCCGGATGGGGGAGACTCCGTTACAGCCACTCCTCGTCCATGTTCCGTGAGGAACATGGAACGTGGGAATGCAGTCTAATGGTGATCACCCAGCTCAGTGTAATGGTGGTCACCCAGCTCAGCGTAATGGTGGTCATCCAGCTCAGTGTAATGGGGGTCACACAGATCAGTGTAATGGTGGTCACCCAGCTCAGTGTAATGGTGGTCACCCAGCTCAGTGTGATAGATAGATAGATAGATAGATAGATAGATAGATAGATAGATAGATAGATAGATGTTGATATACAGAGATAGATGATGATATAGTGATATGGTGATCACAACCAGCTAACACCTTCTAATGACTAAACGTTTATTACCTATACCGCCATTAAATGTAGACAAAGATAGTCTGATTAAAGAGGTTCTCCAGGATTAAATAAAACATTAGTTGCTTTCTTCCCAAACCAGCAAAATACCTGCAGGCTGTGTGTGTTGTATTACAATTTGTCTCTATTCTCTTTAAGTGGAACTGAGCTGCAATACCACACCCAAACTGAGGACATGGATGGTGCTGTTTCTGGAACAAAGCGGCTATGGTTGTCTAATAACCCCCTTTTTTTTTTACACGGTTATGTATGTGAAATTTAGAAAGCCTCCTACACTGCTCTCAATCCTTAATCACTTTGAGTAATGGAGCAGCAGAATATACCCTTTATTATTCGAAAAGCATTGTGGTCTACTGAGGTTCCCTATGGGTAACATAATCGGTTGGGGGCCCACTCAGACTCACTCGCCCCCCCCCCCCCCTAGGCTGAACCCCTAGCTACGCCCCTGGCTTATAGGGTTGTTCTCTCATCTGATGCATGATGTTAAAGAAATAAGGATATTATTAATTGAATTTAAAGTGTCGCTATAACTTTCAAAATCTAAATCAACAGTAGAATAGTAGATGTGATATAAAGCAAGTTTGCAAATTACATTCATCATTTTTGTTGTTGTTATCATGCTGTAAAACAAAGCTGAACTTACCAGAAATCCAAGTCTAGTCCCCTGAAAGACAGGTTTTTAGACTTGTGCTGGTTGTAAAAACAGACTTAACACAGGAATTCCAGCCAGTACAGAGTGTCACAGCTCAATGTGTTATAGCGACAGGAACAGTTTAAATATGCCCAATTCTTTGAAATTGAGGGAGAAAAACTCTTGCTAGAAATGTTGTTCAACAGCTATAAAGGAACCCACAGCTACTTACTGTTTCTGAAACATGAAAAGTCAAGACCACAAAATTGCTTATGAATTCAGTAAAGTAGTCCAGTTTTCAATTTAGTCTAGAAGCTTGCACCAATAACTTATGGCCGAACAATTGTTCAGCCATCAGTAGTCTCTCCTGTCTGCCACCCATCCTCCCCATACACAGAATTGCTCAGTACGGCTGAGCGTTCCTATATCCTCTACAGGGAGAAGAAGAGTAAGCCACGGCAAGAGAACACTCACTGCGAATTATCTCTACCTGAACAAAGAGGTTGGGTTGTGATTTTCCATCACGTTCGACCTCTATCACCACTGAATCATCTGCTTGTGGCAGGTATGGCTGACTATAGTCTAAGATGTATAGGGACTTTAAAGTTGCTCTGGTAGTATTCATTTTAAGGGTATGTTCACACATAGTTAATCTGCTGCTGATTTGGCAACATTGGTTAACTCTGCAAATGCACAGCATAAAATCCTAAACATAAAATCCACAGCAGATTAACTGCATGTAAACATACAGTATACTTAAGCACTGAACAAGAGAATAATAGACTTTTGGTCTCAGAATTTATTGGCTTGCCCATAGAAAACTAATCGAGCAGTGGATGCGCAGGTCTGCTGAAAGCTCCATTTACTGCGGGGCAATCGTTTCCCTGTTCTCAGGATTGTTGGAGTCACAGTGGTCAGACCCCCAACGATCAGCTTGTTATCCCCTATCCAATGGACAGGGGGATAACAAGCTTGGATGGGGATACTCCCTAATTTTCTATGGACTGTATTTCTAAGACAAGACTTAGAAATTCTTCAGATTTTTACTAGAGACTTAAAAGGGTATTCCAAGATAAAATTACTTGTCCCCTATCCACAGGATAGAGATCGTGGGTGGTCCGACCTCCGTACCCCCCGGCGATCTCCGTATCGGGCCAAGGCTTCCTTGTTTTGAATAGAGACACAGGTACAGCACGGAGGCGCCAGAGAGAGCCACGTGCTGCACCAGTTGCTCTATTTAAAACAAAGAAGCTGCAGGCCAATACAAGAATCTCTGGGGGGTACGGAGGTCAGATCCCCCCCCATCTCTTACTTGTCCCCTATCCTGTAGAAAGGGGAAAGTCATTTTATCATGGAATACCCCTTTAATAAATTATCCTTCCCGAAAAAGAGACAAAAGGATTGTCTCCTCTCCTCAAACACTGAGGCCAAAGCTGTGTAAACTTGTCATCATCTTGTTCCCTAAAGGAGCTGTCCACAGGATACAGAATAACCAGGTAATCATGAGGTGTCAAGTAATAGGCCACCTGAGATCTTGAGAACAGGACCCAAAACTCCGGTTAGAGGATGCACACCTCTGATCTATTCTCTCTTGGGGGGCCTCAGAAGTCAGAGCCCCTGCAATAATCTAATTATCCCCTATCCTGTGATAGTAGCAGGATTAGAACCTGGCAAATTGTCAACAGTCCAGATGCACATGAGTGTCAATGTGATAGACAAGGTTCAGGCAGAGGAAATGTCAGGTAAGACACAGGTCAGATATATGACAGCAGATCCAGTGAGTGCTGAGACAAGCCGCACACTGGCGGAAACCAACTGGCAGCATTAAAACTTGTCATGCTAATTTGATTTCATATTAGTGGTACTGCTAACAGCAGTTGTACCCCATGTACAAAGATTGGTGCAAATATGTTATTAGAGTAGGTTCTTGTTCTTTCTAAGGTAAAATTCTACATATGTTAATTTATTGTTTGCATATGCTTATAACATATACCTTTAAGAAACAAGGAGTCCCTTGAGCTATCAATGGCTTTTAATTTACTTTTTTTTTATTTAAAGGTTTCATTAGCATATTTTACTATATCTGGAAACTGCTGTAAGCCATTATGTGGCTTTTCTACATTATGATTTGTAAGTAGTTTAAAAAGACAGTAAAGGTAAGCTGAAAATTGTCTGTGACATTCATGTAGAATTAAAATATATTTGACCAATGAGTTTTGCCTTTGAAGGAAATGTATCACCTATATTTTTTGTATTCATTTAAAACAGCTACATATATATATTATTTTTTTTCCGAATCAAATTTTTTCTTTACACAGTTATGTATACTTTATATACACGATGATGAGTTGGGCTCATAGTGTAAGCCTTTGAAGCCCAACTCTTTTTCTCACACAGCTTGTGAGAAAAGTTTTTACTAGTAATCAACATCCTAGTAGAATTAGGAAGTGATGCAATTTAAATTGGGGGCTAGGGGTCGTCACTTTCAAGACATGCGGAGGAAGCAGAGAGATGTTTTCCACAAGCAACCCAGAATTCCCAGATTTTGCATTAGTTGAAAATTGACTAGCTGATTTAGTATACAAAATGATAAAGTGGCAAGGCCCTGTGTATCCATACTTATTTACAATTTTTGATTGATATATGATGTTAGTGCAAAATGTATGCACTATTTACCAACTAGAGAAACACCCACATTAGGCTTTGGACATATGCAGAGATTAGATGAAACCATGTTTCTGGGGGACTCTTTAGTGACACATTCTGAAACTGTCAGCCTCTAATGGAATATAAAGCCACTGAAACTCTTCTGTCATCTGCCCATACATTAACATGGAAACTTTGTTATAGATGTCCATTTCTAATAAAAATGCACTTTTAAATGGGGACTATTTTTTATAAAAATTATAAACAGCATATTTGAACAGAGGCATTAATATCTAACAAATTTCTAATTCAATTAAAAAGTTTTCTGTGTGTAATTTAAAGTTATAACATTGGCCACTAGGTGTCACTGTTTCTGCTACTCTGCCTCTTGTCAGTACATATTTGTTCATGACTTCTGCAGAACTTAGGGCTGTATTACATGGCCCTATCAGTACAAGCGCCGATCTTCTAGGTTTGCATCATATTTGTACAGCCGTTGCTGTAAAATAATAAAGTAAACATATCCCCGATGCTTCTGACTGCTCCCCAGTATCATCTTGACTTCAGCCCGCTGTCCGCAGCTGTCAGTGGAATTTCAGATCCAGTTCCTGAAGTGACAGGCTGCTCAGCCAATCACTGGCCGCGGCCTATCTCGGCCAGTGATTGGCTGAGCAGTCTGTCACTTCAGAGACTGGCCCTAAAGTTCCACCGGCGCCTTCGGGCAGGAATATACCAGGGAGCAGGCAGAAGCACCAGGGAGTGTGGAGAGGTATATATATACTTCATTATTTTCTTTACACATTCATCAGCTGTGGGCAGTAGCGTAGCTACAGTGGTCGCAACCGGGCCACCAGCCCGGGGGGGCCGTCTAGGCCTCCCCTTGCCACTTCACTGTGTCCCCACCTTTAGCGAGCTGCTTGCATTCATCGGTCATCCAGACCCATGGATGCAGACAGCTGCTAAACAGCAAGCGCCGAAGCTGTGTGGGGCCCCGCTCGTGACCAGCCCATTCCCCGCCTACAACCTGCCCATTCCCCGCCCGCAACCAGCCTATTCCCGCAACCAGCCCATGGTGTGTCACTCACTGGGTGATAGTCTCTCTTTCTGCTGGTCCCTCCCTGCATTGCAAGTCACTGAATGACTAGTATCTGTACATTGGGGGTGTGGGAGTCGGTGTGTGTGTGTGTGTGTGTGTGGGGGGGTTGGTTTGGACTAGAGGCAGTGATGTTAGCTAGAAGATAGATAGATAGATAGATAGATAGATAGGAGATAAATAGATAGGAGATAGATAGATAGATAGGATAAAGATCAATAGGAGATAGATAGATAGATAGATAGATAGAAGATAGATAGGAGATAGATAGGTAGATAGATAGATAGATGATAGATAGATAATAGATAGGAGATAGATAGATAGTCTGTAGAATATAAATGCAGCACTCAGAAAAAGGCTAATGTTGGTAGGTTCCCAGTAGGGATGAGCGAACTTTTGAAAAGTTCGGTTCGGTTCGATCCGGCGAACTTTCGTGAATTTCGGATCGGTCCGAACCGAACCGAAAATGAACCTTGCTCTAACGGCTGAATAATTGCAGCTACAATAGTGGGAGTGTGATAGGGTATAGTTTCGTTTAGTTGCAGTTGCTATTACAATGAAAAAATTGGGAAAAAAATTTTCCAAAAATAATGAGAAAAAAAATTATAATAATAGGAATAAAATTAATAAAGTATAGTGAATAAAAGTGCCAAAATAGTGAAAGAAAAATATTGGGAAAAAAGTTTACAAGGAGGATGCGGCAGCACTTGATTGCACCCAGGCCAGTATTGTTGAGAAGAGACAAGTTGAGCAGCAGGAGGAGGCAGCAGTTGATTGATTCCAGTCCAGTATTATTGAGGAGAGGCTACTTGAGGAGGAGGCAGCAGTTGATCGATTACAGGTCAGTATAATTAAAAACAGACTACTAGTGATCAGGGGCGAATTAACTTTACCATAGGCCCCGGGCTGTTCACCAAGCCTTGGCCCCCCCACCCCACTGTAACTATGGAAGCACTAGCCTGGCGTTTATAGTACAGGATAGATAATGTCATGATGTCCTGATTTGTGCAAAATTGCCATAAAAAACTGTGATTTTTTGCAAATCATGGCAGAAGTGTAGCCAGGAGACAGTACACCATTGAAAGTATAAGTCTTTTTGGGTGGTCATGGGCCCCCCAGGAGCTCAGGGCCCCGGGCTGCCGCTCAAAACGCCCCTATTGTAATCCACTACTTCTAGTGATGATTATATTTCTATTTTTGTTCCTCGGCTTACAAAGTTCTGACAAACTAAATCTACTTACTCCTACGAAGCAGGTTCACTGGCCATGATACAATTGCATCTAGGGGGTCACATGATTGTTTTGAGAAACAAAATAACAAATTTATCGTTTTTTGTTCCTGTGTGTATATGTCAAGGTTATTTCGCCATTTTCTGTATTTTCACATCTGAAGAGTGAAAGCAATTCACTCAATTAGCTTATTTAGAACTGTGAAGGCAAATCGATGGAGGCAGATATGGTTATCGATAAATCACTCATCGACATTTATGGACTAATCTTACAAGTATTTGATAACGCCTTGCCATTACTGAGTTAATAAATGTTGACATAGGTGGAGTTCTAACAGTTTACCGCTTTTTGGCTTATCATTGTGAGTCTGAGAAGCGATGTGTGTGACAGTCACTTGATGTATTTTTTAGAGTTAGTGTCAAAATTAAATGTACAGGTCTGGTCTTTGAATATATCAGATATCTGTTCTCAATAATGCTTACATTCTGTCCCGGTACTTTACATTGCTTCATTTTATATATGTGTTGTTAAAGGCTCTTTCCTTCCTAATTTATCAATTACAAGTTAGTCATGAATGATCTTTATTTATGACGAAGCTAAATGTTTATTATGGATTTTTGCCCCCACCTATTGCCCTGTGTGACTACTTTGGTCACCATACATTGCTGATAGTAATTCACGTCCCTACGAATGTGTGTAATTCCTATGGCTTGCCCATAAGGGTTAGCTTTAAATCGCATTATACATTTATATTTGTTAGGGTACAAACACACACACCGTACACGCAGCAAATACGCAGCAGATCTGCAGCAGATTTGGTGGTGCAGATTTGATGCTGTGTTCAGTTATTTAGATCTAATCTGCTGCGTATTTGCTGCGTATTTGTTGCGTATTTGCTGCGTATCGCAGCAGTAAATAGGCTGTGTATACGGTGTGTGTGTTTGTACCCTTAGGCTATGTGTCTGTGTGAAACATAATGCAATGTATTTCCAATTGTAGCCAATGTGCCGCTAATTATGTTTGATTCGCTATGTTTGTGTAATATCTCTTCCAGGAATTTTCTTTGTTTGATCACATGTTGCTGAGAAACGAAGGTGTGACTTATGGTTTGTGTTAGCGAGCTGCCCGTGCAGCTAACTCACTCCCCCCTCCCCCATCCCCCCTCTGGATTGTGGTGTCGAATTCACTATTACGTTATGTTTGAAATATTTGAGGCTTACACTATGGCCACATGATTGGAGTAGTTGTGTACTGTGTATATGATATGGGCCGGCAGCGGACATCATGGAGGGAGATGGAGGAGGGAGGGAGTTAGCAGCATGGGAAGCTCCATAACCCACCCACATAAGTGACGTCATATTTAGTCAGCAACATTGCCTCTAACAAGGAAAAAAGCCTCGACTAGCTATTACCTTACCAAGCGAGCATTGTTTGCAAGAGGTTTATATTATTTATTTATCTTTTTATTAAGGTCCATGCTCGGCCACTGCTATGGGACGGCCCTGCGCCTGGGTACACAAGCCGGCTAAGGCGGTGTGCCGCATGGAGGGAGGTTGCCCGGATTGTGTACCCAGATTGGGCCAAGCATAGTAGATTACAGAAGTTGATCATTGGTAAGTTATTTACCCACTATGTCAAACAAGAAACTCTACTGTTATGGTCACCTGACGCTCATATATTACTAATGTCTGTACGTTTTTTGCTTTCAGCCAAACATGTGGAGACCAGGTGGTCCAGTGTGAGGGACAGATTCATCAGGGAGCGACGGCAGCTGATGAGGCGTGGGGCCTCACAAGAAGAACTCGGCTCTTTGCGTTTTGCCCAAAAGCTGCGTTTCATTTTGAATGCCAGCAGACGGCGCCAGTAAGTGTGTGTCTTAATTACATCTGTCCATGCTAGGATCAGATCATGTCAGTATTAGTTCAGTCTGTTATGTGTGCAGACATATAGACATGTGTTACGTAGACAGAGATTATATACATCGAGCTTCCTGCAGGGGGACCTATATATTTCTGGAACTGGATAATAATAAAGTTACTAACAATAATGTTCCCCTTGCTGTACACTCAATATTCTTTATAAATGCAGCGTGCCCTAACTGGATAC
Organism: Dendropsophus ebraccatus; assembly: GCF_027789765.1. NCBI lineage: Eukaryota > Metazoa > Chordata > Amphibia > Anura > Hylidae > Dendropsophus > Dendropsophus ebraccatus. The sequence goes on along the minus strand of NC_091454.1, from coordinate 110,594,081 downwards.
TAAAAATTGTTTAATAAGTCGATGATGTAAGACCTAACTGGAGTTCGATTTAGCTACAAAGCACGGACAGGATAAATGGCGACAAATGTGCCCCAATGATTACATATGACCTAACAATGTCCCACTCATTTCTCAAGTGAGATTTTTAGGAAGCCAAGGGCTAATTAGCGCAAGATGTGAGAATAAATTACTATTTCTTTGCAGACATATTATTTTCCCTGAGCATCATTTTTGGTGAGCAGTGTGTGAATGTTGATTAATAGTCTAGATTATGCGCAAAGGTAAGGCTAACACCAGGGGCGTAACTAGAAATGGCTGGGCCCCATAGCAAACTTTTGATTGCCCCCCCCCCCCCCGACTGGCCACTAAACGGTCAATTGAAATCATGACTACATAACTGCTAGCTCTGGTCAGGAGTGCTTGCAGTTAAAGGGACATTTGCAAAACCCAGGAGACCAGCAGGGCCACCCGGTGCTGCAAATGATGACGGCTCAGGGGGCCCAGTGTATTGCAGGAGCAGGCCATGGGGCCCCCTGATGCGGCGGGCCCCATAGCAGCTGCTATAGCTGCTATAGTGGTAGTTACGCCCCTGGCTAACACATTAAACATACTGGATAAAAAAGGACACAAAAAGCCTAAGTAAAATCCTGCATTGGATGCATATTGGTTCTTGAGAATTGTTACAATGTTGCTAACATGTTTGTAATAACAAATTTTGTCCACTGTTCATTTGTCAGCAGAGATGAAGAAGCTCAACAAACAGCAGAGGCCTCATCAGATGAAGAGAATAAAGAACCTCATCTGACGGAGGCACGCACCATGACTCCACCACCAAGAGGCCAAAAGGGCCCTGTTGAGCCTGGGCAGGGAGACAAACATCTGGCTTGACGTTAAAGAATAAATTGTGGGTGGCCTGCACTCCCTCTTATACTAAGGTTGTTGTTGGCATAAATGATTGTGATTAGTGGTCACACAGCCTCTGCCCCCCCCCTCAACCACTATCCTGTGCTTTATACTATTTCGAGCAAGTAATAAAGATATTTTGTGATATATCGGTGTTTGACTATTTTCTGGATGTCACAAGTTTTTTTACTTCCTATCTCTGCCTATCTCTCCCTTTCTCTACCTCCCTGTAAATATCTACTTGTTTGCCTATCTATCTATGTGCTTTCCCTCCCTAACTAGCACGGAGCTCCTCTCTCTCTGCAGTCTAGACACACAATGAGAAAGAGCATGGACGCTCAGGCACTTCCTGTTCCTGTAGTGACGTCACACACCTTGATATTCACATAATAAAAGGATATTCCATTCTGTGAAAACAATACAGTTTTGTGACGCCGTTGCGGTTTTAACCAACTTTGTCACAAACTTTTTGAAAGTTCGGTTCGGTACCGAACCAAACCTTTTGCAAAGTTCGTAACGAATCTGGTTCGTAACGGTTCGGTACGCTCATCCCTAGTTCCCAGCAGTGTGCCCGTGTGTGACAAAAAGGACTGTAGTTAGATATAGAAGGTCACTGCAGCACTCAGAAGTAGTAAAAAAAAACAAAAAAAACCCCCCAAAAAACGTGATGTTTATTTCACCCGGGCAGTGAGTAGAGATGAGTGGACTTTTCGGATTTCTGGTTCGTGAGAACTAGAATGATCGGCGTCGGATTCCCGCTGTCTGCTCGCTCCGTGCAGCAGGTGGATACCTTCTAAGGAACGCCTGGAAAACTGGGATACAGCCAACTGGGATACAGCCATCTCTAGCAGTGAGCGACGTTTCAACTCCTCATTGGAGTTATTATTGCACAGCTTGATAATGACTCCAATAAGGCTTTAAAACATCACTGCCTGGGTGAAATAAACATCACATTTTTTTTTTAAACTACTTCTGAGTGCTGCAGTGACCTTCTATATCTAGATATATAGGAGAAAAAGAAAGACAGACAGACAGACAGAAAGAAATGCCTGAGGACTGCAGAACCAGGTGAGTATGTTTTTTTTATACTACAAATGGGGGATACCTACATTAGGGGGAATACTTATGGGACTAACATGGTGGGGTGGATTACTACAGGGGAGGGGTCTTACTACAGTGGGGCTAATATATGAGGAAGAATTACATACAGAGGGGCAAGGTTACCTTTGGAGGGATTGCCTACACGGATAATGCCAATTTACTTGGGGGAATAACTACCAGGAGGATGCAAAGAGGGGACCTACATACTACATGGGGGACACAGGGGCACCTAACTACTTTATTGGACATAGCGAGGTTTGTAGTGGCATCACTGGTTGAGGGGGGCAAGGGGGCCCAAGTTGACTTCTTGCATCAGGGCCCATAAGATTTTAGCTATGCCCTAGCTGTGGGCCATGCATTACTATTACATGTAGCAATGCACAGTCTGTGACCAATGATTTTTAGTCAGGACAAGATTTACTTACTATCGTTCCATGTAAAATGGCAATTAGACAAAATACAGGTATTGTGACTGGGACATTTGGAGCCTTTGCTCTCTTCTGTGCTGTCAATCACAGTGCAGTAAGAGGGAGCTGAGCCACTCCCAGATCATAGTGCCTCACTTCAATAAGAAGTCTGCTGCTGGGATCAGGTATTGAGCCAGGTTGTATGACACTAGGAGCTGAAATTTAGTGTAAATGCAGGTCCTGGGCAGCACCTGCTGCTTGAACTGAGCCAGGCTCTATGACACTAGGAACTCTGAGCACTTTTCCTCACTGCACTGGGATTGAAGGCACAGGAGAGCACAGGGCTCTGAATGTTCCGCCCCCACAATTCCTGCATTTTGTCTAAGCCCTGCAGTTGTCATATAAATAAGACAAATATGTATTGACAACAGGGAGAAGTGACAAATTGTGACATCTAGTGGCAAATGTTATACCTTTCAATTACAAACAGAAAACATTTTGTTTTAAATAAAGTGAATAACAAATATGTTAGATATTGATGCCTCTGTCAAAATTTGCAACTGACCAAAATAAGTTGTTTTTAATTACTATGCCGCTTTAAAGGATGCCTATCATTTAAGAAAATGTCTGATATATCATAGTGACATGTCAGAAGTTTGTATCAATCGGGGTCCAGGTGTTGAGACCCTCAACGATCATTAAAAAGAAGAAACAGACGCATGCAGCAGTGCTCGCTCTGCCTCTTCATCTCCATCTCACTGCTAAAGTAGCAGCTGACGGAATTATAATGGAGCCCTCTGGAACTTCCGGTAATTGATGTACCGGAAGTTCCAAAGGGCTCCATTTTAATTCCATCAACTGCTTCTCTAGCAGTGAGACAGAGATGAAGAGGCAGAGTGAGCGCTGCTGCGTGCATCTAATGATCGACGAGGGTATCAACACCCGGCCCCCCACTGATACAAACTTCTGACATGTTGCTATGATATATTAGATGTTTGCTTAATTGACAGGCACCCTTTAAAGCGTAACTGTCATTTCAAGGTAATTTTTTTTTAAGACATTAAAGGACAAGTGCCATGAAAAACTTTTTCCCAGTAATTGAAGCACATTACAAAGTTATATAACTCTGTAATGTGCTTCAATCACCTATCTGCCTCCCTTCCCTGTCTTTTCCCCCCTCCACCCCCCACCAGGAAGTGTCCTGACTAACACAGACCTGATTACTGTTGTCACCGTCACCAAGCTCTTCTCTCAGCTCCTTCTCCTGTTACACTAGCCTCCCCCCTCCCCTGCCTTGTCAGGTGACAGGCTTGCTCACCTCCGATTGGCTGAACAACTGCAAGCCATCACTTGTCACATCTCACTTGCTTATCTTCCCTCAGACTGACTCTGGCACATAGGCAGCTCCCCCCTCCCCTCATACCCTCTCTCCTGCTGCCGTGGACTCAGTGAAGGAGTCATGTCACTACAGAAGATAAGCTGAGCAAGCAGAGTCACCTGACAAGGAGGGGGAGGCTGGTGTAACAGGACCTAGAGCAGCCCTCCTGCTGATGACTCATCCTCACAAGAAGAAGCTGCCTGGTGACGGTGACGACAGTAATCAGGTCTGTGTGAGTCAGGACACTTCCTGGTGGGGGGTGGAGGGGGGAAAAGACAGGGAAGGGAGGCAGATAGGTGATTGAAGCATATTACAGAGTTATATAACTTTGTAATGTGCTTCAATTACTGAGAAAAAGTTTTTCATGGCACTTGTCCTTTAAATATCAACAGTACAAGCGATTTTAAGAAACTCTGTAATAGGTTTTATAAACCAAAAGAGTTTCCTTCTGGACTGAAAAAGCAATCTCCCAGCCTCCCCCCTCACTGCAGAAGCAGCAGGATTTCTGTGTCCATTATGTGGCTATGGAGAGGGGAGGGGCTGTTAGGAGTGACTGAGCACGGAGCAGTCCTGCACAGCACAACACCCTGCAATCTTCTCTCAGTAAGTTCATAGATAAGCACTGACCTTTCTGAGCCCAGAATCCTGCGGTTTAGGTGCCCAGAGAGTCTACAAACAGCTGACCTTCATGTCACCTCTTCCTGCTCCCTCATCTCCCTCGGCCCCTCCCCCCTCCATAGGCTTAAAATGGAGAGAGCAGAACCCGTCTTCGCTGGCTTCTCTGTAATGAAGACGTGTTTGCCTGATAATGCACAGATAAGAAGTCAGGGGGGGAGGCTGGGAGATTGCTTCTTGAGTACAGAAGGAGGCTTTTTTGGCTGACAAAACCTATTACAAAGTTTCTTAAAATCGCTCATACTACTGATTTCTGCAATAAAAAAAAAATGTGACAGTTACGCTTTAAGTTCAATTGTTTGCCCTTTCTTTGTATGAATAAATATTTTATCAAATTTATTTTTATACAGCTGGACTAGATTGTTTAATTCACCATTGTAGAACTAAACGAATATATTGGTAATGTTTCATAACGTACTGCTGTGCAGGTCTCTTCAATGGCTCATTAACACTGTCAAGCTGTTGTAATAGTGCAAAACATGAAACCTTCATTCATTGTGATTTCACTGGAAGCACTTGGAAATCTGTACCTGCGGCTACACTATTCTGCTCTCAATGCATACACTTTATCACTAAATACCGGCTCTTAAATGAAAGGGCATTCGTTAATAATAACTGAGTTTCCTTTAAAATATTTATAATCCAAATAGAACTACTTTTATTAAAAAGACAGGTTTTCCTCTTGTGGCTCCCTAGTCTTTTCAATCTATGTTAATATTCATGACACTAGGATGTATGTGCTTAAAGGTCATGGATTTTATAATGAACAATTTAAGGTGCATATGGAGGACAGTATTTGAATGCATAATGCTTTGCTGCTGAAAAAATGTTTATAGTATATGAACAGTACTGGTAAAAGACTTGTTAGGCTATTAGGAATACTGCTTGTGTTATATGTCACTGCAAACTGTTTTCTGTCCCTATCCATTGCCTAATATCCCTTCTGCAAACTATTGTATATATAAAAATGTTATTGGTTGGTCTATCATGTAAACGAATATAGAAATTTAAGGCTATGTTCACACTGCGTATGTTTCCAGCCGTAGTGCGAACCGCGAATATACGCACGTAGTTTTGAGGTTGATGCGTTCGCTTGAAAGTATACGATATACGCCTGCACAATGCACACTACGTATGAGCTTACGGCCGGATCGTATACAGCGCTGTGAAAAATGAACATGACCATTGTTTGAGGACGGAAATGTTGAAACTCACGGCCGTGGATTTCCATGCGGTCCCGTACGAAGTACTTATTTCAGCCAAATTGAACTTGATTTTTCGATCTAAAAGGTTCTGTGTGGTTTACTGGTCCGGGCGAAGATTTCCAAGTAAATGACCTGCCTCAGATCGCTTCAAAACAAGCTAGGGAAGCATAACTGTACTACGGGCGTATGTTCACGGTTCGTACGCAGTGTGAACATAGCCTAATACTGGAGCAAGCAAAGGTAAGATGTGCTGTCTGTGTTCCTCTAGTGTAAAAGTCAATTGTCACATGCATTTTAACACCATTTACAGCTTTTCAGTCACCATCTGAATAAGGCCTCATAATAAAAAAATCTTACAAAATGAAAAACTGCATAATTAAATCTGTAATGACTCACTATCTGAAAGTGTGATGCTTTAATGTATATTTTGGCTGTGAAGTGCAATTAGTTATGTGAATCATATCTGTAAATAAAAATATCTGTTACCTGAATGTTTAGGAGTACGCCTTAGTGCAGGTCTGGCTTAGAGAAATGATATTACATATTTAAAATGATGTGCATTTCCAGGAGAAAATACATAGTGCTTGAAAAGAGTGCCCCCTTTAACAGTGACTTCCCAGTAAGAGAAAGTTTACCCTTCCTTTAAGAGCGACCTTGGTACCTTCCTTTTGAGAGCAACTGTGGTGCTGTCTATTTGAGGGTGACTTATGTACCGTCCCATTAAGAGCGACTTTGGTACCGTCCCTTTAAGAGTGACTTTTGGACAGGCCTGTGCAAGAATGTGATAATTTAATAGTTTGGGCGATTATGCATGCGGCGATACCAAACATGTTTATTTATTAAATGGGAAAAGGGGGGATTCGAATTTTTAATATGGGAAGGGGCTTTTTATTATTAAAAAGACTTTTTAATTTTTTTTTTTTTAACTACACTACCTTATAGCTCCACTAGGAAGGGGGCATTGCACAGTTTATTGATCTCTCATAGGATTCAATGTAATATATATATAACATTGAATCCATTTTTCTGCAAATCGAATCTAAAGGCTGCTGCAGCCCGAACGATCAGCAAGCTGGGATCAGCGTCTTTGCGACCCTGAGTCCCGGACTGAGAGTTAACGGTGATGGGGTTCCCTGATCGCATTAAGGGAAGCCTGATCACCGCCACTGCACCACCAATGATACTTTTAAAGGACATTTAAATGCAGCTGTCAGATTTAGCAGCTGCATTTAAGTGTCTAATAAGTGGGTGCGGCAATTGGCCCTTACCCACTAATAGCCGCAGTCCCTGGCTGTTGATAGCAGCTGGCAACGGCAGAATACAGAGCGGGGTCAAGGTGCGACCCCTCTCTGAATCCCTCTAGCAGACGCATGTCGTACCGGTACAGCATGTGTCTGATAGAGTTCAGTCTGTGTGTGTAAACTCGGCTGGAAGAGTCAGCCGACGCAAGATTTCTCTCTGACCTGTTCACACTTCTTGCTCTGCTGCCAGGGAGCCGACACCCAGTCTCATGCCTTTCTCCTGACTCCTCTCTGGTGCTCGTGGGGTTAAGCCTTCAGGTGTTGCATTCTCCTGAGGCTTGCTCCTGTCTGAGTACAGGGGAGGGCTCCCTGGCTGCTATTGGTATCTCATGCTGCTGTGAGACTCCTTGCTCCTATCAGAGGCTGGGGCGGGAGCTCTGGTAGCATTTAAGCTGGTGAATTATACCTTGTAGTTGCCAGTGTATGTTTGGTCTCCAGCTAATCTTATTGTTTTGCTAGATATTTTGACACTTGGACTTTCGCTTTTGCCTCATCCTCTGTACTGCGTTACCTCTCGTGTTTGACTTAGGAACGGACTCTGTTTACCCCTTGTTTGCTGATTTGGATTTTGACATGACCTCCTGTTGCTGACTCGGACTGCCTGACCTGTTTGTATATACCTGTCTGTGTGTACTGTCTACCTCCCCTTATCCCTAGGTAAGTTAGGGACTGTCGCCCAGTTGCTGCCCTAGGGGTTAGCCTAGGGGGGCAAGCAGGTAGGGACAGGGGTTGCGGGTCTAGACAAGGGACTTCCATCTTCCTGGACTCCCTGACAGTGTCCTCAAGGGATTAAGAGACTTTAGTGTTGTCCCTTTAAGAGTGACTTTGGTACCGGCTGTTTGAGGTGACTTCAATACAACTCCTTATCAATGACATCCACAGCAGCCTTATAATGGTAAAGAAAAGATGACAATCTTTTGGAAATCTGTATTTATGTCAGTGAGGAAAAACCGTTAAGAACCTGCCATCTTCTATTGGCCAATAGGGAACATGTGATTACGTGGATGTCAGGCACTAAGTGAAAGAGCTGTGAGTTTCTATTGGCTGCTGCATTTTAGCTATTTGCATATGTGCTATGATTGGCTGGTTAGAGCTGTACTGAATATTCTGCCATTAATTCCTATGGGAAATTTGGGGTCTGTAAATTTCTTAAAAATGACAAATCCAATCGAAACGAAAAAATACTTAGCAGACCTGTAAGTGCGAGGGCTTTGAAACACAATTTGCACAGAGTCTGTGAGCAAAGTAGTTTGGGCTGTATTAATGGCAGAAAAATTGCTAGAAGAAGAAGATAAAATTTTGAGGGAAATTAATCTATGGTGAAATCCCTGGTTAACGGGTCAAAAAGTCACACATTTATGTGCAATTATTTGTTAGACTTTTTATGCAATTTTTTGCACTAATACACAAAAGCTTTGTGTAATCTTATTTGTAAGTTTTCAGTGCGACTTTGATTTGAATATTTGCAAATTTATTACGCAACATGTGACTTTCTGTAAATTATGCACACGCTACACAAAAATGTACATAGATAAGGCTGGTGGTACAAACAATGGAAATGGTAAATTCCCCCTTTGTTTGTTTGCAGACATTTAAGATGTTTAGATTTTTTTCACCTGGGTGCACTGCTCTGTGGAAATCTATAGAAATATTTACGCCGTTCGCCCTATGGTAAAACTGACATGCTATTTATGTTACAATTGATGGCTTTTAAAAAAAACCTTTTTATATAAACTAAATGTGTTTAAAATTGCTCTATTCCCATCATTATAACGGAATGTGATAATTTAATAGTTCGGGAGATTACGCACGCACCGATACCAAATATGTTTGTATATTTATTTATTTATATTTATAAAATGGGAAAAGGGGGGTGATTTGGACTTTTATTAGGAGAGGGGATTTTTTATTAATAAAAACACTTTTTTACGTTTTTCTTTTACATTAACAAGAAGTCTCCCTGGGGGACTTGTATATACATAGCACTGATCTCTCATAGAGATCAATGCAGTGTATATACACAGCAATGATCATTGTAATCGATGATACACTGCTTTGGCCTGAAGAACAGATCTCCCCCCCCAGCGATTGCATGGCAGAGGGGGAGATCTGTCCCACTAGACACCAGGGACATGCAGTACAAAGCATTTCAATTTAGCTGTCAGGTTTGACAGCTGCATTAAAATGCTTAATTAGCCGGCACAATAACGGGACCCTCCTGCAATGCTTGGCAAGGGGGAGAGAACAGAGTGCAAAAGGGGTGTGTGTGTGTGTGTGTGTGTGTGACCTCCACATCCACAGCATTTATTATAATTTACACCTACACACCAACATAAATTGTAGCTAGAATCTACAACAGTTTAAGGCTATGTTTACACAAAGTATTTTTGCTCAGTGTTTTTTAACCAAAACAAGGAGAGGATTAAAAACACAGAAAGGCTATGTTCACACATTGTTGAAATTGAGTGGATGGCCGCCATAAAATGGCAAATAATTACCATTACTTTAATTAAACGGACGTTATTTTCTATTAAATGACAGCTATCCAATCAATTTCAACAGGGTGTGAACATAGCCTTTCTGTGTTTTTAAGGAATGCTGACCAAAAATACTGTGTGAACATAGCCTTAAGCTAACTCTGTCTCAGTTTTATATGAATCCCCATAGAAAATCTCTCTTGCTCTGGACAGTTCCTGTCTCGCCCAGGAATGTCAGCAGAGAGCACTGTTAGATGGAAAATAAAATAACACTTCCTGTAGGACATACAGCAGCTAATAAGTATGGGAAGACTATAGATTTTTTTTGTAATAGAAGAAAATTACTAGGGATGAGTGAACCAGCCGAGGTTCGGGTTCGTATGAACCTGAACTATCAGCTTCTGATTCCCGCTGTCTGCCCGCTCCATGGAAAGGGTGGATACAACCTTGAGGACCGCCTGGAAAACTGGGATACAGCCATAGTCATAGGCTGTATCCCAGTTTTCTAGGCGGTCCTCACCCTCTCCACAGCGGGAATCAGAAACCTATAGTTCAGGTTCATACGAACCCGAACCTCGTCCGGTTCGCTCATCCCTATAAATTACAAATCTAAATAGCTTTCTGACACCAGTTTATTTGAAAGAAAAAGTTTTTTGCTGGATAACCCCTTTAAGGTGGTCACAGAAGAGAATTCTACCACAGTCAGCCCGTCTGCTGTTGTCTGTCCCTCCTGTGGAGAATGTGTTTATGTAATGCACTTTATGGTAAAACTGACATGGTATCTCTACTTATTCTATAGGTCAGTCTGTATACAGTGATATACATGTTTATTTAACTTTCTAAGGTTTTACTATTTTTTTTAACAGTGAACCTTTTTTTTTGTAATTTGCAAATAGGTATGATTAAAATTGCCCTTTTGTAACTCCTATAACGCTCTGCTCTATACCGATCCTGGCACCAACCACAAGGTCAACAATATAACTCTGCTTGCTTTCTAACAGAAAACAAAATACAGATACTAGAAGTTTTCCTACTATACTGCACCACACTACAAGGGCATCATCCTAGACACTAAACGGATACAGTGCCCAAATAAGTACAGATGTATATGCACTGAATAGGATGCTGTAACAGTGTTGTTCTCTTACCCTAAATACCCTGCATAAACTGGCTGTAAACCTCTGATAAAGCAGCCACCCTAGGTCTACTATAACCCAGGACACTTAGGAGGACATGTATCAAGCAGTCTATCTTGTGCTCCTTAGCATTTTATGGTGTATGTGTGATGTGCACGCACAGACCTTCTTCAGATTTACTAAACAATGCAGCTTGGTGTATGTGTGAATATGACAGCTTGCGCCTGTTTTTTCCTTCTTGGGGGAGATTTATGAAAGGGTGTAAATATACACCTGGTGTAAACTGCCCACAGCAACCAATCACAGCTCAGCTTTCAGCTCTGGTAGAACAAAAACGGAGCTGTGATTGGTTGCTGTGGGCAGTTTACACCAGGTGTATATTTACAACCTTTCATAAATCTCCCCCCTTGACTTATGTTGGCATGGATATTCTTAAGAATTTTCTTAGCTGTGATTTATCATATGTGCATTTTGGAATATTCACATATTTATTTGCATCTGTACTCCAGTCTCAGGGCAGAGGAATTTTCCTAACTAAGGTCATGAATACCTGCAGTAAAATGGGCAGCGCCAGTGAAGCTATGGCAGGTGATTTATGAACAACAACATGCGAATATTCATAAATACTTGACTAGGCTACAAACATATAAGCCAGTGCACAGTGATATTTGCAAAAAAAGGTGCAAATTATACACTACCGTCCAAAAGTTCGGGGTCACATTGAAATGTCCTTATTTTTGAAGGAAAAGCACTGTACTTTTCAATGAAGATAACTTTAAACTAGTCCTAACTTTAAATAAATACACTCAATACATTGCTAATGTGGTAAATGACTATTCTAGCTGCAAATGTCTGGTTTTTAGTGCAATATCTACATAGGTGTATAGAGGCCCATTTCCAGCAACTATCACTCCAGTGTTCCAATGGTACAATGTGTTTGCTCATTGGCTCAGAAGGCTAATTGATGATTAGAAAACCCTTGTGCAATCATGTTCACACATCTGAAAACAGTCTAGCTCGTTACAGAAGCTACAAAACTAACCTTCCTTTGAGCAGATTGTGTTTCTGGAGCACCACATTTGTGGGGTCAATTAAACGCTCAAAATGGCCAGAAAAAGAGAACTTTCATCTGAAACTCGACAGTCTATTCTTGTTCTTAGAAATGAAGGCTATTCCATGCGAGAAATTGCTAAGAAATTAAAGATTTCCAACAACGGTGTGTACTACTCCCTTCAGAGGACAGCACCAACAGGCTCTAACCAGAGTAGAAAAAGAAGTGGGAGGCCGCGTTGCACAACTAAGCAAGAAGATAAGCACTTTAGAGTCTCTAGTTTGAGAAACAGATGCCTCACAGGTCCCCAACTGGCATCTTCATTAAATAGTACCCGCAAAACACCAGTGTCAACATCTACAGTGAAGAGGCGGTTGCGGGATTTTGGGCTTCAGGGCAGAGTGGCAAAGAAAAAGCCATATCTGAGACTGGCCAATAAAAGAAAAATATTAGGATGGGCAAAAGAACACAGACATTGGACAGAGGAAGACTGGAAAAAAGTGTTGTGGACGGATGAATCCAAGTTTGAGGTGTTTGGATCACAAAGAAGAACGTTTGTGAGACGCAGAACAAATGAAAAGATGCTGGAAGAATGCCTGACGCCATCTGTTAAGCATGGTGGAGGTAATGTGATGGTCTGGGGTTGCTTTGGTGCTGGTGAGGTGGGAGATTTGTAAAGGGTAAAAGGCATTCTGAATAAGGAAGGCTATCACTCAATTTTGTAATGCCATGCCATACCCAGTGGACAGCGCTTGATTGGAGCACATTTTATCCTACAACAGGATAATGGCCCTAAACACACCTCCAAATTGTGCAAGAACTATTTACAGCAGAAGCAGGCAGCTGGTATTCTATCGGTAATGGAGTGGCCAGCGCAGTCATCAGATCTGAACCCCATTGAGCTGTTGTGGGAGCAGCTTGACCGTATGGTACGCCAGAAGTGCCCATCCAACCAATCCAACTTGTGGGAGCTGCTTCTAGAAGCGTCGGGTGCAATTTCTCCATTTTACCTCAACAGATTAATAGCTTGAATGCCAAAGGTGTGCAATGCTGTAATTGCTACAAAAGGTGGATTCTTTGACGAAAGCAAAGTTTGATGTAAAAACAATGTTATTTCAAATATAAATCATTATTTCTAACCTTGTCAATGTCTTGACTCTTATTTTCTATTCATTTCACAACGTATGGTGGTGAATAAGTGTGACTTTTCATGGAAAACACAAAATTGTTTGGGTGACCCCAAACTTTTGAACGGTAATGTAAATGCCCCCCCTAAAGTTGCCCCACAGGGAGGACTAGAGAGTCTGTGGGGGACATTTATCAAGCTTACATCTGGGGCATATGTCACAGAGAAGGCACAGACTTGCAGATACGGCAGACAGGGGATGGGGCAGCAAGGTGTGAAGGAAGCATGACTTCCTCCCACACCTCATTTATTATGATTTATGCCTGCTTTCAGGCATAAATCATGGTGGAACTCTACACCTGCTCAGGAGCCGGTATACAATTTTGTGCCAGCCGTACGACAGACGCCGATCGGGCCGATTTCTAAGAGGAATGCGCCTCTTAGAAGATCCAGTGGGGCAATTGGGGATGGGGCCTAATTTAAGACCGGCATACCTGTACACCAATCTTGATATATCCCCCCATGTTTCATTTTACATAATCTATCAGTAAAGACCTAGGGGGATATGTATTAAAAGGCGAAAATGCCTTTTTTGCGGCGCAGATCGGCGGAAAAATATTTGCAAAAGGTCTTTTTGCAAATATTTTTCTGACGATCGGGACGATCTGCGCCACCTTTGCCAGTGGGGTGGAGAAGGGGTGTTACGGGGGGTGCGGCAGCACGTAGAGGGGGCGCAGCCTCTGCGTTTGCCGCATTTATCATTTTTCTGGGGGAAAAATTATACTGAAACCTACGCCAGCTGAGAGCCAGGTTTCAGATTATTCGCACAGACGGGCTCCATGCGTACCGGATTTATGTAGAGGCAATGCGCCTCTACATAAATCCTCTGAGCTCTGGGAACATTTGTAAGCCCGGCGTAAAAAAACAGTGGACTTCATAAATGGCCCCCTCTAATTTCTTCGTGACACCACCCCCTTAAATTATGCGTATTATTTAGATGTGAACTTGGATATATGGATATGAACTTGGATACTATTTAGATGTGTTAATTTCTATTGCAGATTCTGTGTAAAAATGGAACATGGCTAAATCCCCACCCAAAACCACTGCAAAACCTAAAGAACAGAGGGTGATAATCTGTGGCAGAAGTCAGATGTTACGCTTAAAATAACACCTGCAATGGGCAGGGGAACAGTTTGGCCCTAGGTTGAACCCACCTCACTGTCCCAATCTAGACAATCCACCCTAATTGGCGGCCCCCCAACTGGATGACAGATAGTGATGAGCGGACCGTGGGACTTTTGGTCCGAAGGCATCTGCGCTTTATCGCTATCCCGCGAATATGCGGCCAGGATATTCCAGGTCGATTCCCAGGGATCCCAGGCATGCGGACCAAAAGTCTGAAAGATTCGCTCATCTCTAGTAACAGTCAGGACAAACAGTGTCAAACAAAGAAGGAACCTCAATGTCCAAAATGGCAAGCAGAATGACAACAGGTTTCCTTTCCTGGAGGGATACCTGGATATTTCTGTGTTTTGAGACTTGCTACTGAGGCTTCACAGCCCTTTTTTGCATATTCAAATTTTATAGGGGACAATGTATCATTTATGTATCTTTATGAGTACTCCATTGGATTTTTTTTTCTTTGTCGGTGATCTCCCTGAGCTCAGTGATTGCTGTGATTTGGTATTCAGCCAGGTACTCAGGCATCTATTGCAGCTCTGGGGGTCTTCACAAAAACGCGCCCCCCTCCTCCTCACACACTGTCATGGAGACCAGTCAGCATTGGAGAATTCGTCATCCAGATGCCGATAGGTATAGTACTGCAGCAATCTTTACATTAGCATCATGATCTGACCATGGCATGTGAAGGGGTAATCTACCAGGAACAGCAAAGCCTCAGTGGCGATCTGGCTGTCAGTATGAGCTCCCACAATCCCTGAACAGGGGGGACCCCTGGCACCTTATTCTAGGCTGCCCTCCACAATAAAAAGCCAGTGGCCTAAAATAAGGTCTATGAAGCACATGAAAAGATGTAATTCCAGACTCGCTAACATTGTTATTGCCTACACATCTGTTCACGCAGAGAGATGTGCGTCCCCTAACAATGATTTTTATGGCTGCATAAAAGATCAAATCAGCTTGCTCTCTCATCAGCTCTTTTACATCAGATGAATGAGCCCTCCTAGTAACATCCCTTAACAATAATCTGGCGTAAAATGGCCTTTAATTACATTGATATCTGGATGGACCGCCAAAATTTCCTATATTTTTCTAAGTAGAAAACTTGCTAGATCACCAACAACGCCCGAATGAACCTCCTAGGCATGGTGGCACTGACAATAATTACTGCTCTCCTGTATGACGGGCAGCCCGATTAGAAGCGGCCATACTGGGGAGCTACACCGCTATAAGTCCTGTCACTGGAGGAGACAGGACTATCTGTGGGCACAAGCCCAGCAGTCACCAGACATATTGCTATAGGCTGGCTGCCATTCCCTCCCTCACAGGCTTCCACCTCTCTGTCCCTATCTATATTCTCTGGTAGATGTCCTATCACTCACATGCCACTGTTGGAGTGCCCATTATTAGCTAATGTATATGGTCGGCAAAAGAGAAGGCCCCACATGGTGGTAGTGAGAAGTGACCCCGACTAGTGAGTTCCCCTCCATGCACAGCCCGCAGGCAGCAGCACAGGTGGCGCGCACTTAGAGACGTGCGGTGAGTGGTGGCCGCCTGGCACTGGCAGCCTGTGGCCCTCACACGCGGCTCGTGGAGGGGACATGTTTATCAGTGTGTATCTGAGGGCCATGTCCCCCGGCCGGGCGCCGCTTGATGACGCGCTGTCTCCTCCTCCTCCTCTGCCCTGGGCTGGAGAGGCTGCTGGCTGGCTGGCGGGGCGTTGCGCACGGTGAGCGCGCGTCGTTCGGTGGCTGTCTCGGTTGCGCTCTGGTGTGAGCCATGTTCCGGAGCCCATCTGCCGAGCCTGAGGTAAACCACTACCCGCACATTCATGAAGCCGAGCTGTCCTCTCCTCTCCCTCCGCTGTGCGGCGGCCTCCTGCGCCCAATGCGCCCGGCTCGCTCTCCATGTCTGGCCTTCCGTGGGTGTCATGGTTGGCGCAGACCCCCGGCCGCTGGCCCCCTGTGTGTGTGGGGAGGACAGTGGGAGGACGGGCATCCTGCACCTGCTGCCCCCGGCCCCCGGCCCCACACCTCACTCCTGGGCTGCGTGTAATGGCACCAGTTGGGTTCCCCGCAGCCGGTGCCACTTGTCACGCACAGCAGAGGAGGGTGCAGAGCGGGGGCGCCGACCAGCAGACAGCCCTGGAGCACGTCCTTGTGCCCTGTGCCGTGGCCACACCGGGCCAGACGTTACCCCAGCGCCCTACAGTGCCCGGAGGAGCGGCGGCGCAGAGCGCTTCACCGGGGCCGTGTGCGCAATGGGTTCAGGCTGGAGCGCATGATCCATTCACACGTCTGCAGCCGGCCATGCCATTGTGCTGCCGCCTGGTGTGGGCTGGACAGCAGGATGGTGGACTGCTCCTCCAAGGCTCCGGGATGGAAGGAAAGCTCTCAGCCTGTAAAAGTTCTGCAACTTTATTGCTCTGTTACAATCCCAAGATGTCTACTTCCCCCTCAGTGAACTAAAACCTTCCAGAGGCTGGAAGCTCCTAGAGCTGATCAGTGTGACCATGAGCTGTGTCCAGTGTAGGTAGTGGTATACAGCCCGGGCCATGTTGTGTCCAGTGTAGGCAGTGGTATACAGCCCAGGCATGTGTCCCTGGACATTATATACACTAAGGCTCCATGTTGTGTCCAGTGTAGGCAGTGGTATACAGCCCGGGCCATGTTGTGTCCAGTGTAGGCAGTGGTATACAGCCCGGGCCATGTTGTGTCCAGTGTAGGCAGTGGTATACAGCCCGGGCCATGTTGTGTCCAGTGTAGGCACTGGTATACAGCCCGGGCCATGTTGTGTCCAGTGTAGGAAGTGGTATACAGCCCAGGCCTTGTTGTGTCCAGTGTAGGCAGTGGTATACAGCCGGGGCCTTGTTGTGTCCAGTGTAGGCAGTGGTATACAGCCCGGGCCATGTTGTGTCCAGTGTAGGCAGTGGTATACAGCCCGGGCCATGTTGTGTCCAGTGTAGGCAGTGGTATACAGCCCGGGCCATGTTGTGTCCAGTGTAGGAAGTGGTATACAGCCGGGGCCATGTTGTGTCCAGTGTAGGAAGTGGTATACAGCCGGGGCCATGTTGTGTCCAGTGTAGGCAGTGGTATACAGCCGAGCCATGTTGTGTCCAGTGTAGGCAGTGGTGTACAGCCCGGGCCATGTTGTGTCCAGTGTAGGAAGTGGTATACAGCCGGGGCATTGGTCCCTGGACATCACATACACTCTGAATGTTAGTAGGGATGTGGCCATTCCTTGGTGCAGAGCAGACATCTTTTAACTGCTGGGACATTGTATCAGTCAGTTATAAGAGTGAATTGACTCTTGTGTATTGAAACAAGACTGCCCTGCTAAGGCCCCCATCCACCTTAGACTTCATGTAAGTGTATGGCTACCCTTACCCCCTTAGTTAACCGTTGCTTTGGTTCCTTACCCTCTCTTGTTGATGGGCAGACAGTGTGTGGGAAGATGTCATGAGGAGCGCAGAAGGGGACTGCGCACGCCGACCCCAAACATAGCAAGTGCTGTCTACCTGGTTGAGTGTCCTGAACAGAGGTGGCAGCGTGAGCTCAGGAGATAAATATAAGTAACCCCCCCCCCCCCCCCAACAAGTACAAATATAAAAGCCACACCCTTTATTTTATTACTGTAAAGGGAGGCAGATTACCTGATGCAGCCGTTCCCTGGTGTCTAGTGGGGTGGATCGCTCCTCCGGGACGCTGTCCCTGAGGAGCGATCCACAAGTCCGGCTTGGGCCGGGGTCTGCGCCCTAATGGCCCTGATCCCGGCTCGGCACTTGGTTGCCGGAAGCAATCGAGTGCCTATCTCATTGATCTATGCTGTATTACTATACAGCATAGATCTCATTTAGAGATTAGTGTGCATATAGTAGAAGTCCCCCAGGGGGGCTTCTAGCATATGTGTAAAATAAATAAATAAATGAAGTGTCATTATTAAAGGGGTTGTCCGGCGATAAAAAATTATTCACAGAATAACACACATTACAAAGTTATACAACTTTGTAATGTATGTTATGTCTGTGAATGGCCCCCTTCCCCGTGTCCCACCACCCCCCACCTGTGTACCCGGAAGTGTGGTGCGCTATACATACCTGTCACGTGCCGACCACGGTCTCCGATCCTCAGCAGTGACGTCTTCTTCGGGCGGCCAGCGGATCTTCCCGAGTGCTGGCCGCCCTCTGCAGCGTCATCCGAAGCTCAGCCGCGATTGGCTGAGCATAACTGTGCTCAGCCAATCGCGGCAGAGCGGCTGATGACGCGGCCACGTCATCAGCTGCTCAGCCGCGATTGGCTGAGCACAGTTCTGCTCAGCCAATCGCGGCTGAGCTTCGGATGACGCTGCAGAGGGCGGCCGGCACTCGGGAAGATCCGCCCGTCTCCTGAAGAAGACGTCACTGCTGAGGATCGGAGACCGTGGACGACACGAGATGCGGTGAGTATAATGCACCACACTTCCGGGTCTAGCGTGGGTGGGGGGAAACACGGGGAAGGGGGCCATTCACAGACATAACATACATTACAAAGTTGTATAACTTTGTAATGTGTGTTATTCTGTGAATAATTTTTTATCGCCGGACAACCCCTTTAATAAAAAGCCCCCTCCCCTAATAAAAGTTTGAATCACCCTCCTTTTCCAATGTTATAAATAAAAATAGTCCCATATGCGCTATCATCATGGCGCAAAAAATGACACCTCACACAGCCCCATAGACCAAAGGATAAAAGCACTATAAGCCTGGGAATACACTGATTTTAAGGAACGTATATTTGTTAACAATGGTTTGAATTTTTTACAAGCCATCACATAATATAAAAGTTATACATGTTACATATCGTTGTAATCGTAACGACTTGAGGAACATATATAACAAGTCAGTTTTGCCCCAGGCGTAAGAAAAAATACCCTCCAAATAAAAGAAATGCGTTTTTTTTTTTTTTTTTTTTTAAATTTCACCACACATTTAATTTTTTCCTGCTTTTTCAGTGTACTTTATGAAAATACTCAGCCTGTCATTGCAAACTACAATTAGTGGTGCAAAAAATAAGGGCTCATGTAGGTTTCTAGGTGAAAAAAATGCAAGTGCTATGGCCTTTTAAGCACAAGGAGGAAAAAACGAAAACGCAAAAACAGAATGATGGGAGTACCGCTTGCACACCTACAGCCTATTCATTGGCTGGAGTGCATCGGATGGCTTCCAGCTTGCTCAGCCAATCACTAACGTTCTGACACCAGTTGATTTTAAAGAAAAACTTTTCACCAGTGTTCCCCTTTAAGTCACAGGCTCCCTTGAGTCATGGGTTCTTAAGGGGTTATCCAGCCTATAAAACATGGTTTAGCCTGTTTATAAGCCGTCAGTCTCAGGTGAGAATAGGTACTCCTGGTACCCATTGATTTCTGAAATAGCCACAGTCCCTTCAAATATCTGATAAATGAAGGAACAGATAGCCGGACCACTACTGATCTAAGGGGTCATTCACATGTCCGTAGAATTCCATCCATACACAGACGGTGTTCTGCAGGAAGGACCTGGGAGCTCCCAGCATCATGATTAATTATGATGTGTGAGACTCCTAAGAAATTTAAAGAGTCACTGTCGTGAATTTTTTTTTTTTTTTTTTTTTTTGCAGGAATCAATAGTCCAGGCGGTTTTAATAAACTTTGTAACTGGGTTTATTATCCGAAAAATGAATTTTTATCATGAAAAAGCAGTTTGAAGCTTTCCCCCTGTCTTAATTGTTCTCCTATGGCGAGAGGGAAAAGAGACACCAAAACAGGACAACAAAGAGTTAAAGCATAAGTGCGGCGAAAATTTTTATTCAAGTATTGTATTGCCCCCTAAGAGTTATACAAATCACTAATATACACTTATTATGGGAAATGCACATAAAGTGCTTTTTTCCCTGCACTTACTACTGCACCAAGGCTTCACTTCCTGGATAAAATGGTGATGTCACGACCCTACTCCCAGAGCTGTGCGGGCTGTGGCTGCTGGAGAGGATGATGGCAGGGGGACATTGAGGGACACAGGGCACTGGAGGGACACTTAGCATCCCCCTGCCATCATCCTCTCCAGCAGCCAAAGCCCACACAGCTCTGAGAGTCGGGTGTTGTGACATCACCATTTTATCCAGGAAGTGAAGCCTTGATGCAGTAGTAAGTGCAGGGAAAAAAGCACTTTATGTGCATTTTCTGTAATAAGTGTATATTGGGGATTTGTATAACTTTTGGGAAGCAGTACAATACTTTCATAAAAATTTTCACCAGACTTCTTTAATTAAAAGCTACATGACCCTCTGTCCTCTCTCCTCTGATGTCACCACTGACCTATATGACCTCTGAATAGCGCTCTGAATAGCTCCTATGCTGAGTAATCCTTTGTTTTCTGTTTTCTGCTGCCCACATTTCTCCTCCGTCTCTTCTCCCCCCCTCCCCTCCTCATAGAAAAGACAGGATGCGTCTGATTGAGATTTCCTGATTCTGAGCAGTTGATGACAGAAAGGAGAGGAGGGGGGGGACCTGGGAAAAGGGCTTTTTAAATGCACATAATGGAATATTTTCCTAATAAACCCAAATACAAAGTTTCTTAAAATCTCATGGACTATTGATTTCTGCAAAAAAAAAAAATCATGACAGTGACTCTTTAACCCCTTAAGGACCCTTTGTGCTTAAAAGGCCATAGCACTTGCATTTTGTCACCTAGAAACCCACATGAGCCCTTATTTTTAGCGCCACTAATTGTACTTCGCAATGACAGGCTGAATTTTTCATTAAGTACACTGCAAAACCAGAAAAAAAATAAATGTGGTGAAAAAAAAGCATTTTGTTTATTTGGGCGGTATTTGTTTTTATGCAGCTTGCCCTGAGGTAAAACTGACTTGTTATATATGTTCCCCAAGTCGTTACGATTACAACAATAGGCAACATGTATAACTTTTATATTATCTGATGGCTTGTAAAAAATTTAAACCATTGTTAACAAAAATATGTTCCTTAAAATCGCTCCATTCCCATACTTATAGCGCTTTTATCCTTCGGTCTATGGGGCTGTATGAGGTGTCATTTTTTGCGCCATGATGTGTTCTTTCTATCGCTACCTTGATTGCACATATGCGATTTTTTTTTGATCGCTTTTTATTACAATTTTTCTGGATTTGATGTGACCGAAAATGCGCAATTTTGCATTTTGTTTTCTTTTTGTGCTTACGCTGTTTACCGTGCGAGGTCAGGAATGTGATAAATTAATAGTTTGGGCGATTACGCACGCGGCATTACCAAACATGTTTGTTTATTTATTATTATAATAGAAGAAAGGGGGATTTGCTCTATTGTACTGACACAGTCGTGTGGCTGTATGCAGGGCATATTGCAGCTGATAAGTACTGGAAGGATTGAGGTTTTTTTTTAATAGAAGTAATTTACAAATCTGTATAACTTTCGGAAATCAGTTGATTTAAAAACGCATTCTCTTCCTCCATAGTACCCATTTAAATTGTATCTGCTGGTTTAAAAAAGTAAAGAGAGTAGATAGAGAGGCACGTGGCGGCATCTCCCTATTTTTTGTGTATGTGAGTGAGAAAGCCCCATAGACTGTACATTCTGCGGCCATCCCGATCACGTCACAGAGCCAGGAGAGAACACAAAAAATGTGCCCCTTTCTCAGCTTCTCTTTAACCTGATCGTTTTTGGAAACAACAGTGCCATTTACAGTTCATGTAACTATACCTTGGTCACTATTGAAATATTGCAGCATTTTGCAGAACTACTTATTATTTTCTCTTGTAAATTGGCAACTATTTAGCTTTTCTTCCTTTTCATAGTATACTTTTTTTGTCTAGTATAATGCAATTTGTTCATAATTTGTTATGCTTGCAGTGTACATTCAGGTAAGTTCAGGAATTCTGCATGGGCTTGTTCATATGCTAAAAGTGTCTGTCTCCATTTGATAATTTTTTAACAGGACAAACGGAGACTGTCGCTTGTCTCATGTTTCCTGGTGACTGCGTAAAATATACTTTTCTCTTACAGTATGTCACAGCAAGTATAGTAATTCTGCCTTAAATTAAACCATGAAAAAAAAATCCATAACACCTCAGAAGACACACTATTTGCGCAACAAGGTATTACCGCATTTACCCCTGTTTTCCTGCATCCTTGCATGTGACTCCAAACTGCATGCGCGTATTTGAGTTGTACATTGGTTTGTGTGGGGGAAATGAAACTAGAACCTTTAGAAATGTAACACTTTAATTCTTTCAACAGAGCAGACATGACATGGAGACGGAAGAAAGAAACAAAATATCAAGGGACAAGAGTTGTCAGACAGATCATGATCAGAATGGTTGCTGTAGCTCAGGTACACCCCCTTGTTTTAAAGTCTGCATTGTTTCACATGCTTTTTTGTTACATTTTTTTTCAGTTGGCTTTGTTGTTTCTAACAACTTCCCTCCATTTGATGACATTTGTCTCATCCTTGGTGCATCACAGGAGGGGGGGGGGTGAACGTGTCATAAGAAGCTAGTCAGTGATGAGAAGTGAGCACAGGTGCTGCTGGTCCACAGACCAGCATGTGAGAGTAGGGGGCTTTTGGATATATGAACCATGCCACCTTGAGTTTCTCCACATGTGATCTTGGGTCTTGTGAGTTGTCTGCATTAGAGGCTGACACCAATTCAGTACATAGCATAGCCTGCAGCCGGTCCCGGGACAGAGATATCCCCGTCGGAAGCCCGATGCGCGTGCTCCAGAGATGAGTCCGGCGCCCATAGAGAATGAATGGAACCATTCATTCTCTATGGGCGTCGGACTCGCCTCTGCAGCGCGCGCACTGGGCTTCCGAAGGGGATATCTCCGTCCAGGGACCGGCTCCAGGTGCGGGACTTGGAGAGAAAGGGTAAGTATAAAGGTCTCTAGTGGGGGTTCGGGCGGCCTTCACACCAGCACGGGGGGGTGACAGGTTCCCTTTAACACAAAGAAGCTCCAGAGCACACTGCAGCTGCAAGATATATGCATAGTATAGATATTTTAAATTGAAATACTGCTGTAGAAAAAAGGGGGTTCTTAGCATACCAATTGATTAGATAGTGTATCCCATCTCAACACTGTAAGGTGACCTCATTGGACAGATCCTACACTATTGATCTGCCTATCCGGTGCTAAAAGCAAGCCTAAAAATTCTGGGCTTGGAGGATCCAGCTTTCCCCTGCTAAAATTACCATTGGGGAATGTATGGAGTTCATATACTGTATCTTAACAGTTGCAGTGTGTTCTTGTATTTTTTTGTGTTTAAATCTGTATTTCATCCATGGCATCGTGCATCTGTGTAGGTATAGTAGGGTTATTGGAAGTGCTAGCCAATTTTTCGTTTTTCACTGTTTATGTAGTTGATGCTTTTGGATGGACATTGTAATTTTTTTGTATTGCAGAACTGTACTTTAAAGGTAACTAACAGCCGGTTAGAAGCATATAACCTGCTGTAATCTTCCAAAGCGCACAGGACGCTGGGTATAAAGGTATTTTTCTTACCTTAAACCTCAGTGCAGTTTTTGAGAAGTGTTGACTTTATTCACTATGCAAGCGAGGCGGTTTGGTGCACTGGGCGGCAGGACTTTCATCCTCAGTCCACCAATCCCTCCATGAGTATTTTTCCGTCACTTTGCAGTAATGAGTACCAGAGTGATGTCACTGCAGAGTTCCACCCAAATATTTAAAAGGAGGGGCAGGTCGATGAGGCGGATCGGTTCACGGAGGGTGGAAGTCCCGGCCATAGTGCACTAAGCCTCATTTGCCTAGTGAAGTCAAGATTAAAAATAAAAAAGGCACTGAGGATCAAGGTAAGAAAATTACTTTCATTCTTGTCATCCCATGTGCTATATAAACAGCACAGCAGTTTAAAGACTTCTTATTTGCTGTTTCGTTTTAATTGTGTATCTTGCACAGTTGCAGATGTTGCGCAGTGGGTTTTGTTCAGTGATTTAGAACCCCACTTTGTTTGCATATCTTGCACAAATGCACAGTGTGTTGTGACCAGTTACACATTTTTTTTGTCATGTTTGATACACACTTTGACATTCCTCTCTATCTCCCCTGATGACTTTAGTGCAACTGCTAAAATAAAGTCATAGGGAGTGCTTGTTTTAAATTAGGAGATACAAAAACATGCTCCTGTATGGGATCAGCCCTTATAATAAGGGTGCCCTCACACACAGTTCTGGCCTCCAGAAAAAAAAGCAGAAAAAATGCCAATGCATCGAGGACCAGAGCATTCCTATTGAAGTCTAATGGAGAAAAACACCACAGTTTGCAAAAAAGGCACACTCTCAGCATGTTGTGTTTTGGTAAAACTGACACAGAGCCTCAAAAACAACAGAGAGGAGAGAAAAAAAACACTGTGTGTAAGGGTGCCTTTACACAGAGAGATTTATCTGACAGATTTTTGAAGCCAAGGTCAGGAATGGATTTGAAAAGAGGAGAAATCTCAGTCTTTCCTTTCTCTCTTTACAGTCTGTTCCTGGATTTGGCTTCAATGATCTGGCAGATAAATCTCTCTGTGTAAAGGCACCCTAAGGCATATATGTTAAACTTCTATTGACTTCCAGCTAACATCTGGCGTCTTTGCAAAAAAACAAACAAAAAAAAACGCCATGGAATTTTTGTTGATGTAATATGGATAGGAGAAATAGTCCAGCACTCACCAGGTAATATCTTCCAATGTTTATTGCGTGGAAACCATAGCAGGGAGGGGAAAGGTGGATCAGTGGAGGTCTGGCTAGACGAAGGGAGGAGTCCCGAAATAGCTATTCCAGGTGATGCGCCTGCACCTCCACTGATCCACCTTTCTCCTCCCTGCTATGGTTTCCACGCAATAAACATTGGAAGATATTACCTGGTGAGTGCTGGACTATTTCTCCTATCCATATTACATTTCTGTCCTTTCATCTAGCACCCCAGTTGTCTTCGCCAGAGTCGTTCCTTGTGCCACCGGCAGTAAACTATTGGGATCTCTCTGTATGCAGTGCGGGCTGGCTGTCTCTCCACTCTTACATTTTTGTTGATGTGTTTTACAATTTTTGGTTGCATCATACATCAGAAAAAAATAAATAAATTTCAATCTAAACAAAAAATAAACTGAATAAACCGAAAAATAAAAAGAATTATAGGGGTTAGAAAAAAGCAATTTTAAGCATATTAACCCATTGATGCCTCAATGCCTAGGTCTTTTTTGGTCTTAAGCAATGGGATCATACTGATCCCATAAGCTGAAGTCCCCATCTCTGCCCCCTACCCTCTCTCACCTGCTTTTAACAGCGGCAAGGAAGAGAAGGGGGCAGATATCGCAGTAGTGCTCTCACCCCACCTTCCTTCTCTCCCCACCAGCTTCCGTAGCCCCAATGGTGAACAGAGGGAGAATTCTCCCTCTGTAGCCCTATAGATGCTGTGGTTGTGCTGACCGCAGTATCTATGGGGTTAACTGTTAGAGTGGCTCCAGTGCTAATATTTGTGGTGGGTGTCCAACTAAAACTGACAGCCAGGACCCACAGAAGATGACAAAGGCACAGCTTTTGTCATCCAGGAAACATTAATTAACTTAAAGCAGAAGGTGGTCAGCACTCAACACTGATCCCTTTGGATAGGATGCGTTGTTCTTTTTTCGCTGTATACCACTCTAGGAGCGAAGAGTGAAGAGGCAGCGTGCATATTCACGATCCTATTGATGTGGTCTCAATTGGAGTATAAAGCTGCCGTATTTCTTACACATATGGTATAATCTATTTAACCACATTAGAAACAGTTGGAAATCTAGAAGTTGTGTGTAACTATATATTGAATTATGTCAGATATTTAGTTCATGCATATATATTGTAAATTGTTATACAGTGGTACCTAGGTTTAAGAGTAACTTGGTTTAAGAGCTCATAGTTCTTCAAAATTATGACTTGGTTTAAGAGCATTGCTTTGGTTTAAGAGCTCCCTGTACTGGGTGGGAGCGCGAGTTGGGGAGGGACATGGTCTGTATAGCGAGGTCTACAGCACTGTACTCTGACCCAGGAAGTCTCCTTCACCTTCCAAATCATAGCAGATCCACTTCAGGCTGGGGCTTGCATCAGGGGACAGGACTGTGGGGGGTAATCTCTTCATAGATGTAACCCCCTTCTGCCCGGACAGAGAGCGCTGCATGTATGTGCCCACATCTGCCCTGCTCATTCCTTCATGCTCCCTG
Organism: Dendropsophus ebraccatus; assembly: GCF_027789765.1. Lineage (NCBI taxonomy): Eukaryota > Metazoa > Chordata > Amphibia > Anura > Hylidae > Dendropsophus > Dendropsophus ebraccatus. The sequence goes on along the minus strand of NC_091454.1, from coordinate 110,567,916 downwards.
CAGTCTCTGTCAGCCCTTGTGTTTCCCATCCTCTCCATTACTGTACAGTAACTTATAATGTCACATATTCAGCTGTTTCTGAATGTTTGTTTCATTAGTTTTACATGTTATTCAGAATAATAAATCATTATTTTGGGGGTGTGGAACCAATTGTCTGCATTTCTATAATTTCTTATGGGAAAATTTGCTTTGGTTTAAGAGTGGATTTGGATTACAAGCTCGGTCCCGGAACGAATTATGCTCGTAATCCAAGGCACCACTGTATATGCATTGCCTTTGTTTCTATTACAGTTTTTCATTCTTGTAAGTTACAGGTGGTTTCCTGTTTTCAGTTTCTAGAATTCTTATTCCTCTTCCATTTTATGTAACATGTCACTGTTTACAAATTCGTGCTCAGAGCCTTTAGTCTCTTCAGGAAAGTGCCTTAAAGCAACTCTGTACCCACAATCCCCCCCCCCCCCCACTGCTTGTACAGTCAAATAGCTGCCTGTAATCCAAGATCTGTCCTGGCGTCCCTTCGGCAGGTGATGCAGTTATTGTCCTAAAAAACAACTTTTAAACTTGCAGTCCTGTGTCAAATTGCCGTGGCCTAGAGTACCCATGCCTTAGGATTGCTATACCCCTCCGTCCCTCCTTCCCGCCCTCATCATTGTGAGTAACTTATAGCTTTCCACCAAGTAAACTGGTTCCGCAATAAACCAGGTGAAAAGTGAGGATTACGTTTTTGCGTTTTCGTTTTTTCCTCCTTGTGCCTAAAAGGCCATAGCAGTTGCCTTTTTTCTCCTAGAGACCTACATGAGCCCTTATTTTTTGCATCACTAATTGTACTTTGCAATGACAGGCTGAATTTTTGCATGCTGTGAAACCATAGAAAATTATATGCGCGGTGAAATTGAAAAAAAAACCTGACATGTAATATATGTTCCTCAAATCTGTACGATTGAAACGGTATGCAACTTGCATAACTTTTATTTTATTTGATGGGTTCTAAAAAATTCAAACCATTGTTAATAAATATATGTTGCTTAAAATCGCTTTATTCCCAGGCTTATAGCACTTTTATCCTTTGGTCTATGGGGCTGTGTTAGGTGTCAGTTTTTGCGCCATAATGTGTTCTTTCTACCAATACCTTGATTGCGCATATACGACTTTTTGATCGCTTTTAATTACAATTTTTCTGGATTTGATGTAACCAAAAATGCGCAATTTTGCACTTTGGGGCGATTATGCACGCGGCGATAACAAACATGTTTGTTTATTTATTTATTTTTATTTATATTTATAAAATGGGAAAAGGGGGGTTATTCAAACTTATTAGGGGAGAGGATTATTTATTAATAATACAACTTTTCTTTTTTTTTTTCTTTACACATGTACTAGGAGCCCTCCTGGGGGACTTCTAGTATATGCACACTGATCTCTCATTGAGATCTATGCTGCTGCAGCCAAAAGCAATAGAATGCCGAGCTGGCATCAGTGCCATTACAGCTGACACCAGAAGCAGGGATCGCCCCCTGTGAAGTTGTCTCCCCACTAGACCACCAGGTATGGGCTGCAGTATGTCTTCAGATGCAGCTGTCAACTTCGACAGCTGCATCTGAAGACTTAATTAGTGGGCACGGCGATCGGACAGTGCCCGCTAATAAGCGTTGTTCCGAGCTACATGCTGCACCCGGGGCCACCGCGGTTCATAGGGGGGGCGCCACTCGGCCCAACTAGGTGCATTGTACATGTCATTAACCAAAAGCAATTGGGCAAATCTTGCACTGGTATAATAATTGCATAAGTGTGGCACTGATAAACCATCAGAGCATCTGTGAATAAACATCACTGATTTGGCAATACGTGGCCGTTTGCCATTACAAATGAGGCGCAAAATGTCACGTTGTAGGCCTACCAAGTCAAAGTTCACTATCGGAACCGGGAGGCATCAAAAGTGGTATAGAACACGTGGCAATACCACCATCCTGACTGCATTTATCCTACCTAGCCAAGAAAGATGTGGAACATTCCACTTTTTAAGATCAGCACGCATAGAAGAGAAAAGAGAAGGGTAATTGGAGGAATAAAGAGTAGCAAGGGAAGCAGAAAGTTTCACACCCAAGTAAGATAGTGTACGGGAATGGGAGCAAAAACCTAAATTTAAGTTGCTGTTGTGAAGGGGAAATATCGCAATACAGAGTTTCAGATTTAGATTGGTTAATTCTGAGGCCCCATGCTCAAGACCTCAAAGAGGTAGTCCCAGGACACACTATCCAAGGCCTTCTCAATATCAAGACCTAACAGCATCATAGGTTGTGAGTTAACGTTAGACCACTGTATAAGGTCCAAGACTTGGCGTATGTTGTCCGGGGCCTGTCTCCCTGGGATAAAACCCACCTGGTCAGCATGTGTCAGAAAGGAAAGAAGGAGATTTAGACAGAAGGAAAGAATAGAAGTATGGAGTTTGGCATCCAAACTTATAAGTGAAATTGGGCAATAATTTGCTGTTGGAGTAGGGTCCTTTAGGTTTTGGAATCCCTGTAATCAGGGCGTCCAAGAATTCAGAGGGAATTGAGGATCTTTCATGAAGAGAATTATAAAAGGAGAGGAGAGGTTTAACTAGTAAAATAAAAAAATTCTTATAGTGCTAAAAATCAGTCAGGTCCGGGGCTTTTCCTAGCCTTAGATTACCAATAACCTCGGTCAACTCCTCAGACGTTACAGGATGATTTAGGGCATCTTTATCCACCTGAGAAAGAGTAGGGAGGGAAAGGGAGTGGAGAAATTCCTGTACCTTTTGCTTGTGAGGGAGGGGAGGGTTCAGAGTAGAGAGAAGAGTAGAAAGAATGAAACTCCTTATAAATGCCGTCAGGATGAGAAGAGTAGAGCCCCGGTCGTACCTGTAATCTGTGAGTTTGGTTCAAACTCTGTTTTTGGGCCAGCATGCGAGCCAGGAGCCGATCTGGTTTGTTTGCCCACTTATAGTACGTTGCCTGAGTCCAGCGAAGTGCTTTTTCAGTCCTATGAGAAAGAATAGCATTAAGTTGCAATTTAGTGTCTGAGATAGCCTTATACAGATATATTGTGGGGTTACGCTGATGGGCTATTGTAAGCCTAAGAAGATTATTCTCCAAAGTAACCTGGGCCTTATTACGGTCCCTCTTTACTCCAGTGGAAACAGCAATTAATCTACCCCTCATGAAGGCCTTATGGGCCAACCAAACCCAACAGGGGTCTGATGACAGCACGGTGTTGGTCTGGAAAAATTACTGTAAATCTTCTTGCAACTGCTGTCTGATACGTGGATTTGTTAGTAGAGATTCATTCAGCCGCCACCAAAATGTTGTAGCCATTTTCCCAATCAGATCAAATTCCGCCAACATTGCGTGGTGGTCCGACCAAGCTGACAAGACGTGACTGGCGTATAACAGATTCGGCTTAGTGGTAAATTTTGGCCGATATATGTATAGTTTTATAGAAAGTAGTCCAGGAGCATGAAGATGGGTAATTTTGGCAGCTGAGAATACCCCTTTAATTGTGATTTTTTTTTTTTTTTTAGACGAACTGTACATCACAGATGTTTATAATCCAATGTTTGGGTGAACTTTTTCAAAGGGGTCTTTTTCATAACAATTATAGCATCCATGCAGAGATAATGGTATTAAAAAAAAAAAAGCGGTAATCCAGCACTTGAAGCAGAGAAGTTCCTTTATTTTTCCAATGCCAAGTATACAATCAACACCTATGTGCAGTGACCCCACAGGACGCGTTTCAAGCGCATGCACGCTCTTAATCAACCAAGTTTCCCTTGTGAACAACTTCCTTAAAGGGAACCAATCATGCCGAAATTGCCCCCATTGATAAGGAAACGTGCTGGTACATCAACCAGCACGCTTCCCAAACATCCCCCTGTCCCCTCCTTTATTACCCCGCAATCTTACATTTGTGAAGTCCTGCGCCGTATGCTAATCAGCCCCAAGTAGTCACGGTGGATTGAACTAGTCATAGTCCTGGGCGTAGTTATCCGGGTCTTGGGCGGCTTTCAGCGCTGTAATCACGCCCAGAGGGGCGTGATTCAAAGAACTGAGCTCCGCCAACGTAATCTCTGGCTTGCATTCCACGTCAGCGGCATTTGCGTTCCACGACGGCGGTGCGCCGACGCCTTCGGCACGTCGCGCACGCGCAGTATGTCAGTGTCATCTCCCGCCGTACTGCGCATGCGCGGCGTGTGAAAGACGCGACACACTGCTATCGTGGAACACAAACGCCGCCAGCATGGAACGCAAGCCAGAGATTACGTTGGCGGAGCGCAAGTCTTTGAATCGCGCCCAGAGGCTGGAAGCCGCCCAGGACCCGGATAACTACGCCCAGGACCATGACTAGTTCAGCCCACCGTGACTACTTGGGGCTGATTTAGCATACGGCGCGGGACAGATTGCGGGGTAATAAGAGGGGACAGGGGGATGTTTGGGAAGCGTGCTGGGTTATGTACCAGCGCGTTTCCTTATCAATGGGGGCAATTTCGGCGTGATTGGTTCCCTTTTAGTAATCACCTCCACAGGTGTACATAGACAGGTGCACAAGTTAACTCTTAAAAGAAACAATACATTTGTTGCGGTATCAAAAACAAAAATGCATACAAGATGTAATAAAGTACATGATCCAAAAAACACACACATACGTATAAAGTATTATTCATATATATATATATAAAGATATAAGTGTGTGAATATCTCCCAATCGCATAACCTGTTTTAACAAGTGATACTACTAAGATAATGCCATCTTTCTAAACATTCATAACTTTGCTAATAGGGAGACAAAAGAATCATGCACAGAGAGAGAATGTGTCCCATATATATAATAAGACTTTAATACGTATGATAAATTTATGTATATATACTTCACTATGGGAATAATGCTTGATAAAGTGAGTAGTTGGCCATGCAGATCTAAATGTGAACATGCTCTAATCAGAGAGTGAAATTGATCACAAGTGATTACTACTATGTGAAAAGATACAAATGATATAAATAAATGAATGTGAACATGTACGAACACAGGAATCTGATATCAATAATGATGTATCTCAAAATTAATAAATTCAGTAGGGAGTTACCAGTACCTAACTCAGTTATAATGTATACAAATGGTTGTTTAATAATGATACATGAGTTCTCTACGTATATTCATACCATTAGGGGTTCTAGTGCCCAAGATGTACTGCCAATAAGCTTCACGATTTTTTAGATGTTTTTCTGTATCACCTCCTCTCGCTTCTGTATATATTTTTTCTATGCCATAAATTGTGAAGCTATCACATTTTATATTATGTTTGTTGATAAAGTGTGCTGAGGCCCCCGATTTGTGACAAAAAGGATTGCCAGTGATGTCATTCAAGTGTTCAAGTGCACGTATTTTCATTTTCCTAGTGGTGCAACCTACATAAGGGAGGTGGCAGTCTCTTGCCTATTAGAGTGGCTGTGAGCGGCGTATGGTTTACACCTTGGATTATAAATGTCTGTGATGTACCCACTTGTCTACAATAAACACACATAAATATGTGACCTTGCCAGAATATATACATCACTTTACTACAGCTTTTCCCTTTCTAAAAGCAAAAACTATTTTATTCATGCATTGAGCCATATAAGCGCTTGGCATTTGAGGTCCCTTTTGTAGTTTGCTTTGTTACATTTGGAGTAAAATTGAAAAAGAAGATGCAAAGAAAAGAAAATGTAACAATTTTTGAGTTTTGTTTTTGTGCCCCACACCTTTGGGAAGAACTAGCATGTTTTCCTTATTTTTCAGGGCGGTAGTAAACAACAATACAGAATTTATGTAGTTTTATGCTGTATGAGGGCTTGTTTTTCATTGTGGGCTGTAGTTTTTGTTGGTACCATTTTAGGATAGGTGTTATAGGTGCAACGAAAATTGGCCAGGTCATCAAAGGGTTAGTACTGCAGTGACTTGAGAAGAGGCAACAACAAAGTGCTCTTCTTTCTCTCATGCCAAGCTTTGTTTGACCAAAGTTACCTTTCTGCAGACGTTTTGCCTTGTTTTACATACAAGGATTTGATCAAGGAACCTGTAGACCTAGACATACTCGGGTCACAATGGACACAAACAGGTGCACACCAACAATCATTCTCCTTTCCCCATTGGAACACTGTCAGGTGCGATATATCACACTGGTAAAATGCCTCAACAGATTTTTAAAGTGACTCTGTACCCACAATCTGTCCCCCCCAAACAACTTGTACCTTCGGATAGCTCCTTTTAATCCAAGATCTGTCCAGGGGTCTGTTCGGCAGGTGATGTACTTTTTAACTTGCAGCCCTGTGTCAAACTGCACCACCCCTCCGTCCCTCCTCCCCACCCTCCTCATCATTAGGAATGACACTGGCAGGATTTTTCCTATTTCTCTGCAGTGAACACTGCACAGGTGCCTTAAAGTGTCACTGTCGTGAAAGCTCTCCCTGTCTTCATTGTTCTCCTATGGAGAGAGCTAAATAAAACACCAAAACAGGACAACAAAGAGTTAATCTACATATAAATCACCCTCTATCTCCTCTGACATTCAGCACTGACCTCTCTGACCTCTGATTACAGCGTTGTTCACCCAGCTCTCTCTGCTGTCGTCTAACTCCCTCCTCCCCCCTCCCCTCTCCCTAGAACAGACAGGGTACGTCTGATGCAATAAGTCACAATTTCCTGATTTTTTTTTTTTACAGTGGATGGAAAAGAGCAGGGAGGGGGGGGACCTGGGAAAAGGCTTTTTAAATGCAGATAATGGCATATTTGGCTAATAAACCCAATTACAAATTTTCTTAAAATTGCCTGGACTATTGATTTCTGCAAAAAAAAAAAAAAAAATACGACAGTAACTCTTTAACGATCCAGCCCATATGCCATATTCACACAGCTGATGAATAGTAGACAATCTGCCTGGAGCATTCCTAATGATGAAGAGGGCGGGGAGGGGGGATGGAGAGGTTGTGCCAGCCTAATGCATGCACACAGTCTAGGCCATGCCAGTTTGACACACGGCTGCAAGTTTAACCCCTAGGCGACCCTGGACATACCTGTACGTCCAGGGCCGCCTCAATGCGCTCAGAGGGGGGCCGCGCTCTGAACGGCCGTGGTCCCGGGTGCCGGGTCCCGCGGCTATTAGTGGGCATGGCCCGATCGCCATGCCCGCTAATAAAGTAATCAGATGCAGCTGTCAAAGTTGACAGCTGCATCTGATTACTTGATGCAGCCGTTCCCTGGTGTCTAGTGGGGAGGATCGCTCCTCCGGGACATTGTCCCGGAGGAGCGATCCACACATCTTACCCCATCCGGGGTCATCGCCGTAATGACGCTGATCCCAGCTCGGCACTCGATTGCTTCCGGCTGCAGCAGCTGGAAGCAATTGATGTGCCTATCTCATCGATCTATGCTGCATACCTATGCAGCATAGATCTCAATGAGAGATCAGTGCACTTATACTAGAAGTCCCCCAAGGGGCTTCTAGTATGTGTAAAAGTAAAAATAAAAGTGTTGTTAATAAAAAGCCCCCTCAGAGTCAGAATCGCCCCCCTTTTCCCATGTTATAAATATAAATAAATAAATAAACATGTTTGGTATCGCCGCATGCGTAATCTCCCGAACTATTAATTTATTACATTCCCGATCTCGCACGGTAAATGGCGTAAGCGCAAAAAAAAACAGGGCAAAATTGCGCATTTTTGGTCGCATCAAATCTAGAAAAATTGTAATAAAAAGCAATCAAAAAGTCACATGCGCAATGAAGATACCGATAGAAAGAACACTTCATGGCGCAAAAAATTACACCTGACACAGCCCCATAGACCAAAGGATAAAAGCGCTATAAGCCTGGGAATGGAGCCGTTTTTAGGAACATATATTTGTTAACATGGTTTAAATTTTTTACCAGTCATCAGATACAATAAAAGTTGTACATGTTACATATCGTTGCAATCGTAAAGACATATAAGTCAGTTTTACCCCAGGGCGCCCGGCGTAAACACGAAAAAAAACCAAATAAAAGAAATGTTTTTTTCTTTTTCAATTTCACCACAAAAATTCAGCCTGTCATTGCAAAGTACAATTAGTGGCGCAAAAAATAAGGGCTCATGTGGGTTTCTAGGTGAAAAAATGCAAGTGCTATGGCCTTTTAAGCACAAGGAGGAAAAAACGAAAATGCAAAAATTGAAATTGGCCTGGTCCTCTAAGGGTTAAAAGTTGTTTTTTAGGACAATAACTGCATCGCCTGCCGAACGGACCCCAGGACAGATCTTGGATTAAAAGCAGCTATCCGAAGGTACAAGCGGTTTGGGGTGGGCAGATTGTGGGTACAGAGTTGCTTTAAAGCAACACAAGTAATGAAGTTTATTAACATTGATTATTGTGGGAGTGAGTTTTATCAGTGACTAAAAGAGTGTCAGGAAGAGTTCAACCATGTAAAATTAGGGTTGTTCTAGTTTTGTCCATCTCTTGTCAGTGATGATCTATGTTTTTAATGCTCCATAATGTTTTGGAACTGGAGACACACTACATTTGTTTTGTTCTGTAGTTAGCTTTTACTTATGAAAACCATTTAGTCTTACGAAGTTTAGTGATATTTCAGATCTGCATATAGGTCCACTATTTTTACACTGTGGTCTGTGAAAGATGTTCTGTAATTGCATCCGTAGCGCATCCACAAAAATGTTGAACTGATTTAAAAAAAATGTAGCTAGTTTGCTTAGATTTGATCCATGTTTTTAAAAGATGTCAAGGATGTGACATGTGTGAAAAATACAGGTCTAATATACTTCTATTGGCTAATTTTTGTCCATGTCCTATTTTTTCACAGAATGGTTTGCAGATCTGTGAAAAATTGCTGTGAATAGAACAATAGAAATCAATGGGCACTGAGCTGGTCCATGATTGCGGATCCGCAATCATGGACGACTTTGCGAGACATGTAGTTTAGGCTTAAGTATGTTCAACCTATCATCATCCCACAAACTTTCTTGACTGAAATCATATGATTAATTAACAAATTAATTTGATTTCCAAATGCACTTTTTTTTAGCCAGGAGCACAGAGTAGAGCTGGGCTTCCTTCCTGGTCATACTGTAGTATGGTTTGTACACCAAGTTCCACTTTATAGAATAGAACTGGCCTGCATTGCTGCTCACACCCACCTCTAATTGAGAATACTCCATACTAACAAGTGGTCATGGTGCTGCTTTTCTATGATAAGACTCACTAGGTCACACTACTGTATGTGACTACTGTCATTTATTGAACTCAGACAGTATGCTGTAAGCACCCATGCTCCCTCTGTTGGTGGCTGCGGCTAGCCAGGAGGTTTTGTTTGAAATCTAGAACAAACAAATGGGCCTGTAACATCATGAACCAATATGATAAAATCTGTGTCTGCTTGCTGTGCTATTAACAGCACAAAAGCATACTCTGGAGACATATTTGTTTTAAGGCGTGTATAAATATCCTGTTTTTTAGATTTTTAATCTGTATTTTGAAAAAAAAAATCTAAAAACTAAAAACTTTAAGCTGCCCAGCAGGAAATTTTTATATAATGTTCTGTGGATGATTTCTGCATTACAGAAAAGATTGTGGAGCCTGGAGACCCGCCTTTATTACAACAGCCTATTCAGACTTCGAAGTCTGGCATACTTCAAATTATTGAATGTTTCAGATCCGGTATGCTATCTTATTTTTACCTAATTATTTTAATATATAGTTTAAATCTTTGAAAGTTAAAATGTGAATAAAGCCAATAAATATTGTAATTGTCATTAAAGGAGTATTCCCATCTCATTAGGTTATTCCCTATCCTCAGAATGGCTAGGGGATCGCCCCTCGTTGATCTCAAGAACGGGAACATGATCGTCCGTGGAAAGAATCGTGCTGACCACACCTGTGTGGCCACTGATTCATTCCTCATCTTTTGAGATGGAATAACTTACTGAGATGGGAACTACCCCTTTAAACATATATTTGTGTTTCTTTGCCATTTTTTTTTTATAGCTATTCAAGTATTGAGAAAATATGATTAATAACAGCGGTTAAAGCATCACTGTCTAAATGTTCGCTGGCTTGGCAGACTATTGAGCTGTAGATGGCTGGTCATGGTTTAGCAATGAGAGCTGAAATGTATGCTTTGTAAACTATAGTATAGCAAACTGTTTGCACCCCTTTGCTAAATACATATTGTGATAAAAAAAAAAAAAAATTGTGAAAAAAAAAAAAAGAAAATTAAAATTTATATCAACGTTTGTGTGTGTGTCTATATATGTATGTATATCTATCTATCTGAAAGATGCTCCTTTGGATACTCTTGTGTTTGTGTACCCTTTTAGGTTATGCATCGGGAGTATCTTCCAGCTCATGTGTAATGTATATACAGTCCATAATTAGTCCATGTGAGGCAATATGTGCTTTTATTTATATATATAAATATATATTTTTATTTATTTTTTGTTTTTGCTTTTATAGGCACAAAGCAGCTCAGACTGATGCTCTTACGAGAAGTAGATACTATATTTGAATGTAAATCCTGCCGTAGCCTTTTTCGAGGATTGCCCAATCTAATTACACACAAGCAGTTTTACTGTATGTCCAAGCTCCATGTTGATGAAGGTGAGCCTTTTGCTGTGAAAACAGTAAGAAATGTTGAGGTAATGGATGTAAGGACACTGGAAATACTAGCATCACACATTCTGCTTTTGTGACTGTTTTGCTTTTGAGAAAAAAAGCATCAGAAACAGCTTTTGTGATTACTGCTCATACAGTTAATACTGTTAATTCTTTTGTGATATAAATAGGGTTTTTTGCTTGTGTCATTGGTTGAAAATTGCTGCTACTAGTAGGTATTACTAAGCACGAGAGAGTGTTAGCTTCTGCAGACAGTGAGCAAGACCAGTATTATGCTGGTTTCACACACAGCAGTTTTTTGGAATAATGCCACTGCAGTTTTGTGCCAAAAGTGGATTTAAATGGGATGCAGTCAATGAAATCTATAGGATGCAGTCAATGATGATTACCAGGACAGAGGTAAGTATTATACCCCGCCTCCCGTCTTTCTAGCTGCTTCCGTTCCGTAGTTACATGTTTTTTTAAAAACTAACATGGCGCCGGCTAGAAAATTACATCTCCCATCATGCAAAGCTGATGTCTGATTGGTACATGGGGTTGGAGGGCCGCCGGCTGCGGGTGAGTCTTCCCTGCCGCAGCACCGATCACGCCCGCCGGGACTTCCATATATGTGAGGATCGCACTGGAAGGGGAGGTCTGGTGTGCGCCGCAGGTGAGCGCTCCTGTGCTGTGACACTTCCCCCTCCACACACCCGCTCCTGTCAGCCGCCAAGCCTGCACCTGTGCTGTGACACCCATGCTGACGTGCAGCAGGGAAAGCACAGGATCGGGCTGGACGGCTGACAGGAGCGGGCACTGTCGGCTGTGTGTGTGGAGGGGGAAGTGTCACAGCGCAGCACAGGAGCGGGCATGGTTGGATCTGGGGAGGGGGGGCGGGCTGGGGAATAGCAAAAGCGGGCATGGTTGAATCGGGGGGGGAGCGGGCTGGGGTAATCGCAGGAGCAGGCATGGTTGAATCGGGGGGGGGTTGGGTGATCGCAGGAGCGGGCATGGTTGAATCGGGGGGGAGCGGGCTGGGGATCACAGGAGCGAGCATGGTTAAACGGGGTGGGGGGAGCGGGCTGGGGGATCACAGGAGCGAGCATGGTTGAATGGGGGTGAGGGATGTCACAGCACAGAGGCGAGCCGGGGATGTGTGTGTGTGGGGGGAGGGCGTCACAGCAGCACCGGAGGAAACTGAGGGAGCTATCCTCCCTCTCTTCAGTGGGCTGGGTTAACCTGGCCCATTGAAGAGACTGGATCCGGGAGCAGTGTCGGGTTGGACTGAGGTTTGATGATTCTATGCATTCCGTGGGGGTGAATGCATCTAGATAACAGCAAATCTGTTAAGAATCCATAATAAATTGATATTGGAAAGATGGAAAGCTACGGGTGGGCAACGTATTAAAGGAGTATTCCCCCCAAAATGATTTTTGCATTAAGTGGTTAATGACAGGCAGCAGCATGTGCAGGGCTCCTCACAGGAATGAATCTGTGTGTATGTAATATATATATATATCTATATCTGACATAAAGGTGTTAAATATGAGTAATGGAACTGGACTATGTCTTAATGACCAGTTTATTTTCATCATGAAGCCATTAAGGGCTTGAGAGTCGATCCCGCACCATTCCTAGCTGCTTGTAACAGTTTGGGTTCACTGCTTATAGCAGGCATGGGGTGATTACTGTGACTGCCATTTAAATGCCACTGTCAACTAACTGCGGCATTTAAATGGCCTTTATATATCAACGTTGGTGGCCAAGATCTGCTACTCATGATGCGATTGAGAGGAACTGATCCATTGTCAGGACCTCTGCTCGGCTGCTATAGCGATTGTAACTTAGCTATTGATACAGCCTGTCTGCAGAAGGATGTATTGATAGATCAGTGTGGTGTGTAAGTGTTAAAAACTCCCAAAAAATGTAATAAAAATAAATATGAATCAAAAGATCAGACCTAAACAGACCTTGCTCCCCAAAGTATACGGTGCCCCCATAAATGTATTCAATCAGTACTTTTAGGGGGCACCGAGCAGGGAGGGAGAGAGGTGCCTGTGCATCTACCTTCCCCCTCCCTCCCTGTTCAGTGCTGGACACATACTGTATACACAGTACTACTCCTCCCATCCTCCCACTCCCCGCCGCCGCTCCTCACACAAGGGCTGCTCCTCCGCTCCCTCTCTTCACAGCTTGATGTGATGGGGATAGCACAGGCACTACTCTCCCATCATCTGCTCATACTATGAGCAGGTGATGGGAGTAGTAGTACTTTGTATGCGTGTCCAGCACCGAGCAGGGAGGGAGGGGGATGGTAGATGCACAGGCACCTCTCTCCCTCCCTGCTCGGTGCCCTCCAAATGTACTGGTTGAATACATTTATGGAATACTTTGGGGAGCAAGGACACTTGATCCCCAAAGTATTCCATAGATGTATTCATTCAATAAAGCACACTGTATATTACATTAGTTTACATAGATATCCATAGAAACAATAAACTCCCATAGATGTCTACATATAGAGTGCCCCCTGCTGGACACTCCATAGGAATTACACCCTGAGTCGTGACGTCACTGTTTCTGAGAGAATCCTAACACTCCATAGCCCTATATGTGCATTTCCCATAATTAATGTACATTAGAAATTTGTCTAACTTTCCATAAGTAATAACATATCAAAAAATAATTTTGGCCGGACTTCTCCTTTAAAAAACATTTGTAGCCAAGGCTGCATTCACATGTCTGTAGATTTTGTGGACCTACAGACGGTGAATGCATGCTATGGATTGATTCCCCGCCCAGCATGATGTATCAATATCATGCCGGCAGCTGGGAAATTCTTTGAATTGCCGTGACACTGTAAATGACTTTAGTGACAGCCTGGCGAGTCTCCCCGCTGCTGCCATGATATTGATACATCATGCTGGGCGTGGAAACAATCCATTGCATGCATTAACTGTCCGTGGGTCTGCAAAATCTACGGACGTGTGAATGCAGCCTAAGGCTAGGCTCATAAAATTATCCCATTGTAGGGTCATCAATGTTACAAACTGTTGGGCTAGTTATACAGTTATTTTTGCCTATATTTTAGCCAAATCAATACTATTTTTTTGTGTCTGTTTCAATCTTGGGTTTGACTAAAAATACTGACCAAAATACCAAGGGTGAACCCAGTCCAAACAATTAGCAACAAATTATTTTGTCCACGAGTTGCTGTTATATAATTATAATGGGCCGGCCAGAAGTTCCATAGGTTCTATTATAATTCAGTAGTCTGCAGTTATAACGGAGATGAAGGGGCAGAGCTGCTAAGCTTTTGTCCCTTCATTTTAGCGATCAGCGGGGATTTCCGCACCTGGACCGTCATCAATACGCACTTCTGACATGACGCTATGACATGTCAGAAGTTTTTAGACATTATAGTTAAAACATAATTGCAAGTTTGGCACATCCACAGTGGATTTAGATTGAAAGTTACAGTGAAACTGGAGAGAAAGGAACGGCTGCACATCCCATCTATGGCTGATACTAAGTTTTGAAAGTTACAGTGATACTTTAAACATTTATAGAGCTCTAAATCACAATTCTTGCGTTAGTGATTGCCAGATTTAGTCTTGCACTGTAATAGTCTTGCAAATGTTTTGGTGTTTTACTTGAGATCTCATCATCTGAAAAGGAATGTGTGAGAGGGAAAATATGCAATTAGGAATATTATACAGCATCTTCTAGTCTGCACATATGATGTTTGATTGTTCTTTTTTTTTTTCTTACAGATCCTCCAAATGGGAATAATCAGTTGCAAAAGAGTGAAGTTGCAAAAGATATAGTGGAGTCAGTATGCCCAAGAGAAAACAATTCAGAAGTTGTTGTACAGTTAGAAACTATACAGACAAACAAGAATGCAGTTTTTCAGACTGTTAAGCCTGCTGATGAAGTAAACCTCGGTGTTAATATGCCTGAGTCTGCTGATAGTCAAGAGGAGGAGTCTGGCCCTGCTTCCCAACCATCTTTGACTTCAGAAACTGTAATTTCACCTTCAGATAATGTTGCAATAGCGGACCCCTCTAGTTTATTAAATGTAGGCAATACAAATGTTTCCAGTTTTGTTACAAAAGCTGTGAAAAAAGCTAGCAATAGCAATCCATTTATTTGTCGTGTTTGCAAAAAAGATTTTAACTGTAGAAGGAGCATTCGTCGTCACATTAAGAAAGTACACAAGAAAAAAGTGGAAGATATTAAAAAATTAATTGAGGTTCAACGAAATACACCCTTGTCTTCTTCAAAAGGACATAGCAGCCTGATACGTTCAACAGGTAAAAGCTGTCATTTATGTCACAAATCATTTGCTACAAAGGCCAATACAAGGAGGCACATTGATGAAGTTCATAAGGGTATGAGACGAGAATATTTGTCAACAGAAAGTAGTGCAAAATCTAGTAAAAGTATGAATTCTGAAATAGCAACACCCAAAAAAGGAGCAAACACTATTCCCAGAACCAAAAAATCTTCAGCAAAGTTCAGTCTTGCATCGTGTACTTGTTCTATTTGCAATAGGCGATACACCTCAAAATACCTGCTAAAGAAGCATATGCAGATAGTACATAAAGCAACTCAAGCTGAAAATAAAGCCAAATCAGATGATGGACATGCCACTATTACAAATGGTAAAATAAAAATGGAAGACGCCTCGTGGAATTCTGGCACAAGTTCCCCTCAAAGTGAATCTAAGGGGACAACAGTGGAAAAAAAGAGTGTACTTGCAGCAAAAAATAAAAAAAAATCAGATGGCGATTCTCCTAAAACTGTTTCTTCTCCTGCTAGTGAGAAGAAGTGTCGAAAGCCTAAATTATCAGCAGGTTTTGATTTCAAGCAACTTTACTGTAAACTCTGCAAACGACAATTTACTTCTAAACAGAACTTGGCAAAGCACATAGAGCTGCATACAGATGGAAACTGCATCTTTGTAAAATTTTACAGATGTCCTCTTTGCTCATATGAGACCCGTAGGAAACGTGATGTTATCCGGCACATAACAGTTGTTCACAAAAAGACTCAGCGTGCTCTGATTAAAATAACGTCAAACTTGGAAAGTCGAGCCATAAAGAAACCAATTGAGAGTATTATGGATAAAGCTTCAAAGAAACGTCACAAGCAAGAGAAAGGTAAAAAAGCTACTTCAAAAAAAGATCAGTCCTCATCCTCCAGCAAAAAGAACGATGGGGGTGATGCAGGCATTGAAGTTAAGGTGACCAAAAACTTTTCGTTACTTAAATGTAAAACCTGTAGTAAAGCCTTTGCTAAAAAGAAAGATTTGGAGCTACATAAAAAGAACCACAAAGCGAATTCTATTAATTCACCTGTGGACATAAAAAAGAAAGGGAGAAGTACAAGGTCTAAAACATCTGTTTCCTAAACAAACATTGTTAAAGGACATCTTTTTAAAAGACATGAGTCATTTTAAGTAAGGAATGCAAGATATTTTAGATTCTCTGTGCTAACGGGCAGTTTAGTCATTTGGTAAAACTGTGTTGGAGACATTGGCTTGTTTTTTCCCTTAAAGGGTTTATCCAACATTTGAAAAACATGGCCACTTTCTTCCAGAGACAGCACAACTCCAAACGAGTCTCCAGTTTGGGGGTGGGGGGAGGGTTTGAGGTTGCAGCTCACATTTGCAACTACATTGAAGTGAATAGAGCTTAATTGCAAACCACACCTGATCTGGAGACAACAGTGGTGCCGTCTCTGAAAGAAAGTGGCCAAGTTTTTCTAATGCTGGATAAACCCTTAAAGTGTTACGGTGTTTTATTATTTTTATGTGCATTCTCTGCATGCTGCAAATGAAAGCAGCTTGGCCAGGTAGATTGCTTTGAATCTTGTGTATTGTATACATTTTTAATGTTAACGTTTTAGTAGAAACTTCATTTCTGTATTTAACAATATCACTTTCAATCTATGTATTTTGTAAATACTGAACCATACACTTGTGTGAGATAGAATAACTGTAGATGGATATCCTCTTGCATAAGTCAGGAAGAATTCTCTCAAGATACCAGATTTTCCTGGAAGGTTGTTATACTTTTTCAAACATTAATGTGAAGGAATCATTGCTTTTTCAGAGGCTCCTGTGTAATACTTGAAGTTTATTGATGGTTGAATGATTTTTTTTCTTTTTACCAATAACTTTAATTTTCTGCTTAGAATTAGCTGACAAAGGCATTTATCTTAGTTCTACAATGTTTGTCTTTTATCTCGAGAGTAATGAGTATTTTTGTTTTTAAAAATAGGTTTGAAACATTCTTGAGAGTAAAATCTACTCTCAAAAAATATTGGTTAACATTGCTGTACACATTATGTTGTCTTTTTATTTTTGTAGCATACGTAGCACAGTCAGGAGCTCTATCACTTATGTTTACTTGCTTAGTTCACTGGAATTATTTCTTTTAAATGCGTGTGCATATATTTGTGTATGTGTATATATGTGTTATACACTCCTCACATTGTAAAAAAATAGCATACTGAAACTTGTCCATTATACTGTGCTTGGTAAATTTACAGCATGGTTCGTTTTGGTGTGAAGTTACTATGAGGCATGTAGTGTATGTTTATATATGTGAACTAAACTTCAATGGCATGGCCCATTGCTTGCACCAACCCTCGTTTATAAATTCTGACTTTTAGTTTATAACTCAAACCAAAAGAACAATGATTGATACTAGAGGGTGAACACATTTTGTAAATTGTTGAAAAAAATGCAAAAAAATAATTTTTGACTGTTTTGTGTTCCTGCATTTTATTTTATTTCTTAAAATGATAATTTTATTTTTTATCTAATTTATTAGTTATTTTAGTGATATTTAGAGGAGGTAGAGGAGTGGTTTAATTGCTTTACTAGTGACATTTTAAAATTTTCGCTTTATTTTGAAGGCCCTTTTATGTAATAAGATATGTCATATGGGCTCTCTCATCAGAGACATTGGTAGCAAAGGGCTAGAATATGCCAACAATGTCCAATTGGTTGGGGTTTTGGCTGCATTAGTAAGTGGGTATATGGCTACCTGGATAAGATGACAAAGCAGCACAGTTTTTTTTTTAGGGCTTCTGCCACTTAGTTCTAATAGTAAGCTGGGGTCCAACCAGTCAGAACCTAGCCAACATTTGACATGTCTGAAATTAGTGATCGCATCGGCCTCAGAGGCTGAGAGCTGCAGTGATCCAGAGATACAGCCACTTGGAGTGCACAGCAGTGTGCCTCACTGCCCGGCTGTCAATGACATCCTACTTGTTTTCCTTATTACCCAGTCCATGAAGTGAATGAGTCAGATGCCCCTGCCAACTAGGGAATGAATCGCACTGCAGTGTGTTGCCCTGTCTGTATCTTGCGATTAAAGAGTGTCTCAGGAGTGAGACCACATACAGTTAGTAAGTTTTGAGATGTCTGCATATGACAGTAATGCTTTAAACCATTATTAACGAGCAACAATTTCATATAGCCATTCTTCACCTTTCAGACTAAATCAATAATTAATGTAATTAACTGCAATTATTTTTTTTCTGTAAATTATATTTTAACAAGTCATATTCATTTACTGTTTTAAGCCTTTTAGTTGTTTTTATAATGTATTGATAAATATAACTTATTTAATCCTTCTGTGTCTAGCTTGTTTTTATTTTACTTACATTTTTAGGGCTGTAAAAAAAATTATTTATTTTTTTTGTTGCTAAAGGATAATCTTCAGCTTTGGCATGTTTATGTTTTGGAGCAATTGCATAAAATAACAGCTTTGTAACTGTTAGAATATTTGAGGGATATACTAGATCTGTTACTATCCATTATGATCCCCAAGGATCGCCTGTATGTTCACCATTGAATTATAAGAGATACATGCACACTTGTTGGATCTGCTACGAGTTTTCTCTCAAGATTTGCAGAAAAGTACAGTAGCAAGTGGAAGAATGGGAATTTTCCTGCAGATTTGATGCTTAAATCCTTCACAGCAAATTCCACTACTTTCGGACCTAGCCTCTGGGTCATGTAGCAACAGAAGTTTGATGAGCGAGTACTAACACAAGTGTAAACAGACCCTTACTGTGTAAAGGTATAAATGCATAGAAAGCCAGTAGGAGATGGTGTTGAAATAATAATAAAATACTATTTTTCCTGAAAGTCTTCTGTGCCTTGCTCCATAATAAAGTTGTCCTATTGCATGTACTGTCTTCATAGTAAAAATAATCAAAGCCTTTTATTTTGCTCAACACTTTACGGTCAGGGAGAACAGGGGGCCATTACAACTGCTACAACAATCTCCTGCTTGTAAAATGCAATGTAAAGATGATTAGATAAGTAATACAATAGGGTGGAAAAATAATAGTGTGTAGTGGATCATTAACTTGCATGTATAATCGGAATAAAAAAACTGCAGCACTGACAAGACTGAGGGCCCTTTTACATGAGCGGCTTATCGGCATTGAGTGTTTCTTGAAGTGCTTATTTACGTGATGATTGGCCCCCGTAAAAAGATCAGCGATCAGCCAATTACGTAGTTGAAGTTCTTCAGCTAACCGAATAATTTGTGCTGCTATATAAATTGACAATAACAATGCATTTAATAAGGCAGATGGATAATCCAATGATTGTGTGGCCCAGTCACACTATTAATCGAGCCTTGTTTGCTGCCTAACATTGGGCCATTTAAAAATGCCCTTAGAACTGAGAAACACTATGTAATACCAACATAGGGAGCAAAGGAGCATCTGCACTGAGTAAGCGACCAGTGGACCTCAGTGCTGTTCACTGATGAAGCTAGAGAAAAAGAGAACAAAGACAGCTCTCCATGTGCAGGACCAGATGCAATGGGATGTATAGAATTTCAGTACCGGAGTGAAACTGGCTCTCCTCTCACCTGGCTGCGTATACTCAAGACGGGAACCAGTGAGCAGCTTTCCTGCAAACCCACGCCAGGACCGTAACAAGATGCAGACCTCCTCTCCAATTTCCAGCAGGTGGGTGATAAAACAGAGAGAAGGCAAGGGGCGCCTCCTGGTGCAATAAGAGGTAAAGGGTAAGCCGGGATTTCCACGGTCCTTCACTACCTTATTTCCCGCAGGTATAACAGGCGCAGCTACTCCCAACAGATGATGTGTAAAACTACTTTATTAAAATAAAAACATGTATAAAGGGCTCAGCATTACGCGTTTCTAGACCGGTCTCTTCATCAGATGCTTGGTTAATACAGTGAGAAGTAGCCATATTTAAATCCAACAAGAGGAAGTGATTTCACAAGTAGGAGGATACAGAGTGTATATAAAACATAATCACCAGACAAGATACTAGCCCATAAGTATGCACATATACAGACGTACACATATACACATACATACACACACATACATGAACCCAAAGCCAGAATTCATATACATAGCAAAAAAGGATGACAAATTATTATTTGATGCTATCAATGCACTCGTTTAACCCATTCGGTACCAGAGATGACAGGTGGAAAATCCAATAGGTCTCCCTGTTGATCAGGGACCTATATTTGTTCTGGGCATTGGAATCTGTTCATTCACTGTGAGGACTAAACTAGACGGGTCGCAATGGTGTTAAAGCAGATAATGGCGGGAGAGGCCATCATCCTTTTTTTGCTATGTATATGAATTCTGGCTTTGGGTTCATGTATATATGTGTGTGTATGTATGTATATACAGTAATACCTCGGTTTTCGAACGCTTTGGAACTCGAACTCGGTATTCGAACGAAAATTTACCCAGTAGTGGTGTTTGGAATTCGAACTTTGCTCCGTTTTCCAACGTTTTTGCGATGGTGGGTTGTACCTGGTGAGTTAAGCAGTGGTGAGGCTTCACATACAGTACAGTGCTGTATAAGACTGCTGGAGTGCATAAATAGTACAGTAGTAGTACAGGCAGTGCACCATCATCTCCCATACATTACAGTGCTTGGATGGGGGGACGCTATACAGTGATGGGTGAGGAGTTGGTGACTACTGTACTTTAATTGCTGATGAACATTTCTTATGTTTAATGTCCTGTACAGTATAGTGCTGTACTATACTGTAGTGATTATACTGAGCACTTATCGTAATAAATTTGTATTGTAGGTAATTATTGGGGGCTGTTGGAACCAATTAATCACATTTACATTATTTCCTATGGGAAGACACTGCTCGGTTTTCAAACTGCTTGGTTCTCAAACTGCCTTCTGGAACCAACTAAGTTCGAGAACCTAGGTACCACTGTATATGTGTATGTTTACGTCTATATATGTGCATACTTATGGGTTAATATCTTGTCTGGTGATTTATTATGTTCTATATACACTCTATCCTCCTACTTGTGATATCACTTCCTCTTGTTGGATTTAAATATGGCTACTTCTCACTGTATTAACCAAACATCTGATGAAGAGACCAGTCCGGTCTAGAAACTCGTAATGCTGAGCCCTTTATACATGTGTTTATTATTTTAATAAAGTAGTTTTACACATCATCTGTTGGGAGTAGCTGCGCCTGTTCACTGATGAAAGCAGAAAAAATGTCCGCCAACGTTGTCGGAGATGTCGAGAACTCTGTGCATCAGTCTCTGTTGTCACTAGATGAGCCTTTGGTGGTGCTACAATGTGGGCAGGTTTGTCAGTCACCTGGTGTGTCAGGCAGTCATTGTGAGGTGTGTTTACAGGCTTCTATCCTGTGCTGAGCGATGTCGCAACCCAGGCAGCTGACAGTATGCAAAACAAGAGTCCGTGGAGTCTCTGTTGCGAGTCTCAAAACATGGGATAGCCAGATATATCTAGCCTGTTGCCACGGGGTGCCTCCATGATGGGGAGAGCACCACACCACCCTGATAAATAGCCCCTTAAGTCCCACTCGGTTGCGAGTATTGGAACATAAATAGGGAAATACCAGGGTGGCCCCTTTTTGTCAATGTCTAACTCAAGGTGCGAGTATTGCGATCATGACAAGGGCTTGCCAAGGCAGGCTTCCATCCACAGACAGCCGCCTCGGGGTATTTGCCCCTCGTCAGTGTGGAGCAGGATTCTGGCTAGTTGGGGCAATGACAAATCAACCAACAAAACACAGTTATCACTGAACTCAAGGAGAACAGTGAAAAAAACTCTAATGAAGTACTCAATCAAGAGTCTCCACTGATGCCCCCAAAAATTTAAATATGCAAAACAAGAGTCCGTGGAGTCTCGGTTGCGAGTCTCAAAACACGGGATAGCCAGATATCTCTAGCCTGTTGCCACGGGGTGCCTCCATGATGGGGAGAGCACCACACCACCCTGATAAATAACCCCTTAAGGCAGCTGACAGGCAATAAATACAGCTGCATATTGAGTACAGTGATCCCTCAACTTACAATGGCCTTAAGATACAATATTTTCAATATACAATGGTCCTTTCAGACCCATTGTAACTTGACACCAGACTCAACATACAATGCTAAGGACAGTCAGGATCTGCAGCACATGTGAATAACTAGATGATCAACTAAATGGCCATGAAAGCATGGGCATTTTACTCATAAAACCCCAGTAATAGTGAAGTGCCTGCGCTGGTTGGCTGTCTAGTAGTGATTCTCTGAGTATAGTGTGATACTACATGTCCTGTGCTGCTCTTTACCTGGGCCAGTTTTCCATCAAATTTTGGTCTCAACCTACAATATTTTCAGCATACAATGGTCGTCCTGGAACCAATTAATATTGTATGTTGAGGGACCATTGTATAAGCAGAGTAGTGTATAATCAAATGTTCTGCTACAGCTCTGGAAAGGGAACTGGCAACGGCCTAAATCAACAAATTGGTGTAAAGTAAAGCACTGGCAATAATAGGCCTGGAAGACCACAGAAGACAACTAAAGTGGATGTTTGTAGAATTATTTCTTTTGTAAAAATTAAAATCTATCCAAGCAAAAAACACAGAAGGTAGCCGTTGACAAAGTGTACGATCAATAAATGCCTTTATGATTGTACAGCTTATCTCTAAATGCAAACCACTATTAAAAAAAGAAATCTCTTGAAGTTACTGAATTACCGAAAGGGTGACAAATGGAGATGAATGAATCTACAGTAGAAACAAAAGGGAAAAGCTTTGTTACTATCTGCATTCTGCCTGTCAGGCTGCTGGCTGTGAAGTCTGCTCTGCTCTGTCCCACTCCTTCTCAGGTGCTGGGAAAATATGGATCCAGTCCAGGGAAACTGGATCCATCTTTTTTTAGCACCCGGGGTGGAGCGGCAGGAAGCAGAGCAGACTTGAAAGCCCACAGCTTGATGAGCAGAAAGCAATTTGCTTCACTCCTACTGTAGATTTGCTAATCTCTAGCGACAAGACAAATCTAATAACATAATCATGGCACTCACTGAATGTAGCATAAAACTTTTTTATTCCAAAGCCAAACAGGTCATGTAGGGTGGACAAACAGGCAACAGCTGTTTCGCACGCCACAGTGTGTTTGTTCACAGACCTGTCATCACTATATATCTACGCCCTTAACCCCTTAGCGACCCATGACGTATCTCATACGTCATGGCGCCGCGGGGGGTGTTCAGAGCGGGGTCCCGCCGGGACCCCGCTCTGAACGGCACCGATCCCGGCTGCAATCTGCAGCCGGGCAGTGCCTCTGTTAGCCGGCGCGGGTCCCGTTGCCGCGCCGGCTAATTAAGCACTTCAATGCAGCTGTCAAACCTGACAGCTGCATTGAAGTGCTTTATGCACAACGTCCCTGGTGTCTAGTGGCACGGATCTCCCCCCCGCGATGCGTTCGCGGGGGGGGAGATCCGTTCTTCTGGCCGTGCCGGGCCTCAGCGTCGGAATGACGCTGATCCCGGCTCGGCAGTAGATTGCTATGGCCTGCAGCAGGCCATAGTAATCTATGACCGATCTCATGGATCTTTGCTGTGTATATACACAGCATTGATCTCTATGAGAGATCAGTGCTATGTATATACAAGCCCCCCAGGGGGGCTTCTAGTCCATGTAAAAAAAAAAGTAAAAAAGTGTTTTTATTAATAAAAAATCCCCTCCCCTAATAAAAGTTCAAATCACCCCCCTTTTCCCATTTTATAAATATAAATTAATAAATAAACATATTTAGTATCGCTGCGCGCGTAATCGCCCGAACTATTAATTAATCACATTCCTGATCTCGCACGGTAAACGGCGTAAGCGCAAAAAAATCCCAAAGTGCAAAATTGCGCATTTTTGGTCGCATCAAATCCAGAAAAAATGTAATAAAAAGCGATCAAAAAGTCGTATATGCGCAATCAAGGTACCGATAGAAAGAACGCATCATGGCGCAAAAACTGACACCTCACACAGCCCCATAGACCAAAGGATAAAAGCGCTATAAGCCTGGGAATGGAGCGATTTTAAGTGACATATATTTGTTAACAATGGTTTGAATTTTTTACAGGCCATCCGATACAATAGAAGTTATACATGTTATATATCATAGTAATCGTAACGACTTGAGGAACATGCATAACAAGTCAGTTTTACCATAGGGCGAACGGCGTAAACGCAAAACTCCCCGAAATCAAAACAAATTCTTTTTTTTTTCAATTTGACAGCGCAAATGATTTTTTTCCGGTTTCACAACATATTTTATGGAAAAATTATGCCTGTAATTGCAAAGTACAATTGGTTTCGCAAAAAATAAGTGCTCATATACGTCTCTAGGTGAAAAAATGCAAGCGCTATGGACTTTTAAACATAAAATGGAAAAAGCAAAAGCCCAAAAACGAAAATTGGCTTGGACCTTAAGGGGTTAAATACGTATTATTAATTTACAAACATTACATATTTCAAAACATACAACATAAATATAGTGGAAAAAGTACAAGTAGCGATATATTAATAGACATATATTCAAAGCGCAACTACCAATCAATTAGACCCCAAGGACCCAGTGCTTCCATTCTCAGGATTAGTTTGGATCTTTTGGTAGTAGTTTGAGCTGTCGATCGTCACCTCCCAGTAATTACTTTTCCTGGACAGATTGGTTATACTGCCACCATGGACAGAGCATACATGAGAGAAGTTGCGGACAACCCTTTACTGTTTTTATTGAACGTGCATGTTCTGCAAAACGTATACATCTGACGTATTGTCTTCAGATAATAGAAACCATAAGTGCAAATTCTTGCATACACTTTATGGGTTGTTCTAAAAGTGATAAAATCTCTAACCTCCCATCTGGTACCTCCCAGTTTCACCTCCCTTACATCATTTAGATAATTAAAGTAGTTACTATGACATTTATGATTGCCACAACTCTCACTAACCCTACCCAGCCATGTGTTTTGTCTCAGAATCATGTAATCTACCCCTTACTATCTCGTCAGGTAGGTTCCGAAACCTCAGAAACGAGATTAGGGACGAGATTAGTCTCTGAGCCATACCATGAACTTATTACCTACAAGATGAATAAAAGTTTCTGTCTTGTTGGCACAAACCTGCAGAAGCTGCTGCATCCTCTTTGACGGATGTGTCAGGGTTATGGTTCTCTGCCTGGTCTCTCAAGTGACACTTCTCAGTTTCTGCCCCAATGTTTTTTTGCACTGTGATCTGTAGTTTTTTTTAGTGCCATATAAAATATTCCATATTTGTTGTATGTGTACGGTGTGGTGTGTGTTCTGACAAAAAGTAATCTGCAATCCTAGCATTTGGTATGTTCTTGTTTTGTTTATGCCTTTCATTGTGTGGAATCAATAAAATTATATTTGGATGCTACAATAAATGAAAAAAGGGAAAAGCGTGGTTGATTTAAATTGTTTATTATATACATATATTTTTTTAAACATGTACAATATATTAAGCCATATATATACTGTACACAGGTAAAACAGAACCCTGCTCTGTGTCAGCGCTTGAGCAGAGGAACAGGAACTGCAGGTCTTAGATAGTCCTGCAGTTCCAGACACAAACATTGGTGGTAGCAGAGAGGTTGCCTCTTACTGCTGCCAGTCAATATAAGTTTATATGAAAATAAAAAATATATATACATTTATTTTAATAAAGTTATTTTACATATGGTGCCCCGAGGTGTTGAGAGAGGTTAGGGGAGGAGAAGGAGAGAGGGAGGTTAGGAAATACTCTACCGTGGATTATGGAGGGTGTTAGGCCAGGCTTTTCCAGGTCTGCCTTCTGGTAAGGAGCTGCTGTGGAGAGATGGGCAAGGTGTGTTTTTGGATTGAGAATTCAATAGAGCTTAAGCCTTATCTCCTTATCTTTAATAAAAAGAAGGACATAAAAAAAGTTAGATTACAAAAGTAATATACCTTTATTAAAATAATGTATAAGTACTGTAATAAATTATTAGTAATATATATATATATATATATATATATATATATATATATATATATATATATAGTCTATATCATAGGTTGGCGTGTGTTATATGTAAGTGGCTGTGTATGTGGAGTAGATCTAGTGTATCCGTGAAGCTATTCTGAGTGTATAGGCTTGACAGAGATGGTAACTGTAACGTGAATAGTCTATTACGCTTACTTTAAGTGGCTGGATATCTGTCATGTACTCATCAGTCCTCTGTCTCAATCCAGCAAAATGAGAGAGAAGCCATGGGGGAAGGGAAGGGGAGCACAGGACAACAGGACAAGTCATTACAGTCCTCTGTATTCTTTCTTTGCAATGGCATTAAGAATTCATAAAGCTACTTTAGCTCCTGTCAGCTCTTCGTCAGAACTTATCAGTCTATAATAGTCAAAACTGACCTCGAGATCTTAACGGTCAGACCTGCACAGATCAGGCCTTGGTTGTCGTATCTGATATGTTGTACAGTAGGACCAAACCTTTGATTTATCTAATCATAACAGGAGGGGAGTTTACAAATAAGGTAACCTGTTATATTTTATAAAAGTCACTAGATGAAAAACATGACAACCACATGTCCTAACAGATAAAAATGCCTTGTAACTCTTTAAGCCCTGTTACATTCACAGTGCAAATGGAATCCTGCCTAAACAATACAGTATATAGCGATATTCACACTGTTAAAAAAAAACAAAAAAAAACGTCAGTTACTACTGAATTATACTGAAATGACGTCATTTTGAGAAGAAAGTAAAAATGGATAGAAAAAACGTGTGAACATACCCTATTCCTGAAAAGCAGCACATGGCATGTACCATGTACCTATCACTACATAAACAATTAATTCAAATCCCAGCACACACTTGTAATAAATATTTTAATAAACTTTGTTACTTTATCAGTCTTTGAGTATGTGCTCTTAGACGCCATATAGATTCTTATCAAAAAGCCTGCAAATTTATGTTCTTTCCCATGAAAACTTACACTGGACGTGAAATATTTCTTTTTTTTTCCCATTGTGGTTTGCTGATTGCATTTGATTGGGACAAAAATGCTATTTTTGTGTAATACATTTAATTTCCTGATATAGAGTAAACCTCATTATCAGTACTTGAACACCTATATTTAGGGGGAGCTTGGCATGCCACAAAAATGAATAAAAATATAATTACATATTCATTACAGAAACATTCTCCCCTAGCTAAGCAAACTGCACTTGTTAGCCTGATGTTGCAGTATTAATTTCCTTTGTAACAAGAGCTGTCAAGTCTAATGTCTAATGAGCTAATTCATCTTACTTCAGAATGACATAGAACATTGATTACAATTAATGTAGTTGTTAATTGTAAGGTTACCAAGTGGCACTGGGTCATTAGAATAGAGTGACACCACATTTTGTTTATTGTGAGCAATTTTACTTGGATGTTCCCCATTTTAATACATTCAGATTCTTTGTTCCTTACTCTTTCCTCAGAATACTGACAGTAACTACACATGTAAACCAGTCACTATATAAGCTTTTTGGTTTTTTTTACACCTTTCTGTGTTGGCTTCATTTTAGTCCTTTTTTCATCCATACTTAATTGAGGAAGTCATCATCAATAGTTTCATGAAATGTTTGCAAAATCCACAACCAAACACCTCAAATGTATTTCCAGTTTATATAACCCTTACCAAAAAATTGCAGTAACAAATCTGCAATAAATCAACATGTTTTGGAACAGAAATTGTTATATCTTGCAAAGAAATTAATACAATGTTATACTTACCTACAGCATTCTACTGGGGGTCCTGCTGGGACATCTTCTGGTCCCCCCTGAATGCTCTTGCTGCTACATCCAAGGATTCTCAGCCGTAACAGACCGCTCATCCCCATCACTGACTAAAGTGGGGCAACACCGCAGCCAATGATTGGCCAAGTGGGCTGTCACTATCAAGACAAGACTATCTTGGAAGTAACACAGGACCCCCGAGGGAGCATGTTAAATGAGAATGTGTTTTTTTATTTTTTTAGCAGCCCCAGCAATTTCTAAAACAATTTTTGTCTCCTACCTATTTGAGGCTCAGACCCATTTTTTTTTAAATGTTAAAGGGGTTATCCAGCGCTACAAAAACATGGCCCCTTTTGTACCACTCTTGTCTCCATCTCAGGTGCGGTTTGTAATTATGCTCCATTCACTTTAATGGAAATGAGTTCCGAAACCCCACCCAAACTGAAGACAAGATCGTGTTAAGTGGCCATGTTTTTGTAGTACTGGACAACCCCTTTAATTTATGTGAGAATAACTTTTGTAATGCAGTTACCTGTCCAACTGATTCTGAATTAGTTTTTTTTGTGACACATTATAAAGTACAATTGTCTCAGCAACCAATAAGATTCCACCTTTAATTTTTCAAAGAGTCTGTGAGGAATGAAAGTGGAATCTGATTGGTTGCTAGGGGCAACTAAGACAATTCTACTTTACACCAGTTTGATAAATCTCCCCCATTTTACTTTATGTTGGTAGTGCTGTGGGGGACATTATCAAAACCTCTAAAAATGTTAAAGATTCTGGAGGGAAGTGTTTTTAGGGAAAAAAAAAAACTGAAGTTGGGGGAAAGATCAGAAGCAACGTGAGAAAATATTACTTTACTGAAAGAGTAGTAGATACTTGGAACAAACTTCCAGCAGTTCCATGCCTGGAATAAATATATATCAATCCTAAGATAATAAGAAGGGAAATACTAAAAGGGCAGACTAGATGGATCCAGCGGTCTTTTCCTGCTGACAGCCTTCTATGTTTCTAACACATTTTGGTGCCATTTTATTGATTTTCAAGCACAATGTCAGTTTTATGCTCAGCGCCAAAAGTACCAGGATATTGGAGGACCCAAACAATTGACCCTAATGTAAATACTTCACCCCTTAAGGGGTATCGGTTAGAGTTTTCACCTCTCAGATATTTAATAGAATTTATTGACATTAAGTTGTAAAAAATAAAAAAGCAACTAAAATATTTCTTTAGCCCAAGATTTTTCATTTTCTCAAGAGTTTAAAAGAGAAAATGCTCCCCATTATTTATTATGGAATTTTTTCCATGGCCTTCTCCCAAAACCATGTGGAATATTAGGGTATAGTATAGGATATCCTATCCCGGATCCCTGGTTCTCAACTTTTTCCTAACCCGATGCTTGATTCTATGTCCTAAAATTTACCATCTCTGCTGCAGTAACTAGCGTCCAGCTGTGGAGCTGAGCTTAAAATCAATCAGAGCACTAGGTAAAAAACTGTGGGGCATTGAGGTGTGTCTGCACAAGCATTTTATCTAGCAGCTAAAAAAAAGCCCTGCTGTGTTAAATTGTAACCCTGAGTTCCCAGTAAACTGAAGTATAACACTCCGATGTTGTCTGTGTGGGGTCAGAGGACAAGTAGAAAGGACTGCCATCCCTGCTAGTAAACTCAGTATCAAATGCAGGTATGGATGATGCCTCTGCAGCAGAAATCATTTTGCAGACCATAGTAAAAATTAGTGTAAGAGAGCTCTAAAAGATATGCAACAAGTTATCAAGTGTACTAGCAATTACCAGACATACACTAAAAAGCAGGCACCCAGTGAAGGTCTGTACTAGCAGTTACCAGGCACATACTAAAAATTACACACTTGCTACAAACAGTGTAATATACTACAAACTATGGCGATCAGGATATGACTGGGTGAGGATCAAGGACAGTGATCACAACCTGGTGGAAGTGATCACAGGGAGGTGGAATGGAGCATTAGAGAAGCAGTAGGGGGGGGAATGCAGATTCAGATGGAGCAGTGTTAAATTGGTTATCCGCGTACAAACTATGGCCATATGTTCATTAAAATAATACAATTTATGAGTGAAAATTTAGAAGTTACATAAACATGATAAAAGGTAGCAGTGTCGATAGATTACCAAATACAGCGCATCTACAGAGTTCACAATGATGGGGAGTATATTTCCTACAGTATCTCTTTATTGTATTGCACTATCCTCATAAGTCCCTTATTTAGACCAGTGGCTGCTCTCTCTCTATATCCAACCATGGTGTTTATTCACAGGCATAGTCATGAACTCAATGACACATCCTTATTAATATAAAACATACTAAGGGGCCAGTATCTCATGCATGAAATTGTCTCAAAACAGCTTACCCATATTCACACTATGTAGAGTGTAATGGGACAAGGGTCACTTGAAGCACTAAGCAGAGGATGCCAGCTGGCTCCCATCCCAATGGACTGCACAATAGGAGAGGATACAGGACTGGACCACTGGTGAGGCACAGCACGCTGACCCAGTAGCATTATACGCACATCTAGGCTGGGTTCACACTACGTATATTTCAGCCGGTATTGTGGTCCTCATATTGCAACCAAAACCAGGAGGGGATTAAAAACACAGAAAGGCTCTGTTCACACAATGTTGAAATTGAGTGGATGGCCGCCATATAACAGTAAATAACGGACATTATTTCAATATAACAGCCGTTGTTTTAAGATAACAGCAAATATTTGCCATTAAATGGCGGCCATCCACTCAATTTCATCATTGTGTGAACAGATCCTTTCTGTGTTTTCAATCCACTCCTGGTTTTGGTTGCAATATGAGGACCACAATACTGACTGAAATATACGTAGTGTGAACCCAGCCCTAGGCTGAGTTCAAACACAGTATATTTGAGTCAGTGTTGTGCTCCTCATATTGCAACCAAAACCAGGAGTGGATTGGAAACACAGAAAGGCTCTGTTCACACAATGTTGAAATTGAGTGGATGGCCGCCATTTAATGGCAAATATTTGCTGTTATCTTAAAACAACGGCTGTTATATTGAAATAATGGCAGTTATTTACTGTTATATGGCGGCCATCCACTCAATTTCAACATTGTGTGGACAGAGCCTTTCTGTGTTTTCAATCTACTCCTGGTTGAGGTTGCAAAATACTGACCAAATACTGACTGATATATTATGTGTGTGAACCCAGCCCTAAAGTGTGAGTAAAAAGCAAAAAGATACCAGAAATTTAAAAACAATTAAAAAACTTAAAATAGCAACAAATTAGTTCTGGAGAGAGAAAGCAAATTATATAAACCCTCTTAAAGGTCCTGTACCTGATAATAGTTATGATGACAAATTCATTATGTAATACATAATATAAAACATAAATCTGATTAGAAGTGCAGTCCTATTAAAAAGGGAAATAAATTACCAAAGCCAAATCTACACAGTTCATAAAGTGTGAAAGTATCAAAACAAGAATGGATTTAAAAAGAGCAAAAATCTCAGGCTTTCCCTTATGACCTGATCTCTGTTTATAGTCTGTTTCTGGCTTTGGCTTCAAATCTTTTGCAGATTATCTGTCAGATAATCCTTCTGTGTAAATTGACCCTTACATAATTTCACTTTATATAACTTAAAAGATAATATTTTTAGTGGATAACCACTTTAACTTTCCTGTTCTAGCAAAGTCAATAGACTTGCAACAAAAAAATCTGAATTGCTTACCTAAGGATGTATGCCTCAATGAACTTTTATCAAATTTCAAATGCGACCTTCAAACCAAATAAACTTTGAAATAAGAGACATGTATTGTTAGAGGACTTGAAGTATGTGGATACATTAAACAGATTCTCTTTGCAGTTTAGAGGTGGGAGCACCTTTTACATTCATAATTTATTGTTTATGGTCAATACACTGGATTGACATGCAGCCCAGGTAAGTAAAGTGCTGTATACTGACAAAAGAATTACTTGACATACATATCCTCTACAATCTCATCCAAGTGATTTTAGTAAGTTAATAAAATACTAAAGACACTGTAAAATCATTCACTTGGAGTCATACCAAAAACCTGAGGCAGTATATTCGTGCCACTAAAGCATGATTGAAAGTCAAAAGAATAAACTCCCATTTTGTTGTTCTACATATAAACTGACAGTTTTTGAGAAAATCCCAAGAGAAATATTTTCAACTAACCAAGAAATATTCCAAGTATGACTAATGATTTTCTTTATATCATTTTTGCTGCTGACTTATCTTTGTCAATATTCTCATTGGTTTTGAACTGTTTCATTTTTTTCTCTAATGTTTTTCTTATTCACTGCCTTATGAGTCACTAACTAGTATATTAGGAATCCTATATGTCAATGTCCTGAAAAATAGCACAGAACAAGTTTAAATAGTTTTGCTTCTATGAATAAAAGTTGGAAAGAAAAATACGGTAATGGTGGTATCATTTTGATCATTAGTTTGATCCATTACAGGTGGATTATCATGGAGACTGCACATTCTTACCATCCTGCCGAGGCTGCAGGGGACATGTCAGTAAAGTATTCTTTTCTTCTTTTTTTTTTTTTTTTAAATCAGAACATTTTTATTAGCTCTTTTTGTTTTGTTCACAGCAAAAACGCAGAAATAAAAACACAGGTTCCTAGACCATATGGTCAAGAACCACAAATCAGTAGAAAATTTGTGCACAGGAGACAGCATACAAGGATAACAAAAGGAATCATATATGTGATCTATAGTATCAAAACATGAACAAATTACGAAATAAAGTATTCTTCTAAACCTAACAAAACTGTGAGAGTACTTCATTTATAAAGAGGCTTATGGCATCTTAACACATCCCAGCATACAGATCTACGCTCCACTGTAGTCATTGCACAGTAATGTTTGGTTACCCATCTAACCCTTTACATCAAGAACAGAAGGCCGTTCAAGACCGCCCACCATCAATTACATCATGTTATTCAAAAACATTTGCATAGGGTTCCTACACTCCCCTGTCCCTGCCAGTTTTGGCTGTCAGTGTTTTCATAAAATACAATGATGAACCATTCCCATAGGAAATGGCCGGTCAGTATAAACTCTGTGTTGGGCGGCTACTTCCAGTGGGAGTGGCACATCATCGGATGTTTTTAACCCCTTAAGGGCAGAGCCTGAAATGGCCTTAAAGCGACTCTGTACCCACAATCTGACCCCCCAAACCACTTGTACCTTCAGATAGCTGCTTTTAATCTAAGATCTGTCCTGGGGTCCGTTCGGCAGGGGATGCAGTTATTGTCATAAAAACAACTTTTAATCCGGCAGCGCTGTGTCTAACGGCCGTGGGCTTACATTTGTATATGCATTAGGCTGGCACACCCTCTCTGTCCTTCCTCCCCACCCTCCTCATCATTAGCAATGCTCCAGGCAGATTGCTTCCTATTCCCCACCTTTGTGTATAATGAACATGGGCTGGATCGTTAAGACACCTGTGCAAAGCTTAAACAGCAGTAAATGTTCCTGGAGCATTCCTAATGATGAGGAGGGTGGGTAGGAAGGACGGAGAGGTGGTGCCAGCCTAATGCATAAACAAATGTAAGCCCCGGCCGTTAGACACAGCGCTGCAGGATTAAAAGTTGTTTTTAGGACAATAACCGCATCCCCTGCCGAACGGACCCCAGGACAGATCTTGGATTAAAAGCAGCTATCCGAAGGTACAAGTTGTTTGGGGAGGGGGACAGATTGTGGGTACAGAGTCACTTTAAGGACAGAGACAAATTTTATGAATATGACCTGTGTCACTAATATTCATATTCATTAATCGGGATGCTTTTACCTATCCGGCTGATGCTGAGATTGTTTTCTCGTGACATATGGTACTTTACATTTCTGGTAAATTGGAGTCGATACTTATAACAAATCTTTATGAAAAAAACCCCAAATATTGTGAAAAATTGTGAAAAAAAGCATTTTTCCAACTTTTAAACTTTTCTGCTTATACAGAAAATGGTTATGCCACATAAATTATATATTAAATAGAATTAGCAATATGTCTACTTTATGATGGCGGCATTTATTAAACTATCTTTCATTTTTTTTAGACAATAGGAAGCTTAAAACATTAGCAGTAATTTTCCTAATTTTCTGTAAAATTTTAAAATCAGATATGTTTAGGGACCTGTTCAGGTTTAAAGTGTATTGGAGGGGACTGTATGTTAGAAAGCCCCACAAAGCACCCCATTTAAGAAACTGCACCCCCAAAACTCTGCAAAAGCACATCCAGAAAGTTTTTTTTTAACCCTTTAGGGGAGTCCCAGAAATAAAAGCTAAGTGTGTAAGAACGGAGGTCGGGATCAGGTGAGTATGTGCCAAGGAGAAAGAGGGTGTATACCTCCAAACATCGCAGACGTGTGGACGTTGTCCAACCCCCTATCCGTGATGTGCAGCTGGTTTTTTTTCAATGTGGAGCTGAATCCCTGAACGGGAGAAGATTACAAGTGCCTCTCTCACGCTGAAATATATTCCGTGCACCGTGGTGATGTATATGCAATTTGCTTAAAAAGAATTGTTTCATTTCATATTACTAATACTAAAAATAACAGCAAGTAATCAAGGGTGTCGTGTAATTTATTGTTGAGTATGTGCCAATACCTGCTCTGAACACCTCAGCTACCTAGCTGAGGTGATCAGAGCAGGTATTTAACTTTTTTGGGGACTTATATCGGGACCTGGCACTGTGGCCACCATTACTTTTAACAGTTCTCGGACAGCACCGACCGCCATTGCTTTCTGATCAGCCAATAGCAGCGATCGTCAGCACGGCGGGTGTTAACCACCCCCCGTGCCGACAAGCTATGATGGCCTGCTATGATTTATAGCAGCCATCATTAACATAAACATCGGGCGTAAAGGTATGTCCATTTGCGTTAAGTACCACCCTGCGGGGGCCGATATCGTTAAGGGGTTAAAGCACTGACAGCATTGCAGAGCGGGTGATCCAGTTACCGGCAGCAAGGGATGAGTGGGACAGTTAAGTATTCATTACTGACATGTCTTCCGCTGTCCCAGCAGCATGGCTAATTATGAATGTTTCTTGGACAATCCCTTTATGCTGCCCAAACAATTCAGTTAGCTGTTGGCCAAATGTTTTTTATAGGGCAAAGAACTTATTATTATTTTTTAATTATTACATTATTTTACTTTACCTACAGATATAAAATGATTTTACAAAAAAAAAAAAAAACTACCACAGCCCCCCTCATTACACTGGGTCACCGAACGAGAGGGCGTGTGCGCGCGTCCACTCCCACCGTTCTCCACTCAAAGAATTGACATGTCACTCACTCACTGCAAGACATTGAGCACGGCGAATTTTTGGCATTTTGGAACTTCCTGGTTTGTGTAAAACATTACTACTCAGGTACTGCCATGTTTGTAATAATATGTATGGTGTTCGACCGGTCACTTGCCAGATGGTTCTGTGTGACGCCACTACTGTGGTGGTTGGTTGGTGTATAGCTCAGCCATCACGTTGGTCCCGAGTAGAGTTGTGACCCACCTGGACTTTTGGTACCGCCACCCACAGAAAGAGTGAGTACAGAGAAGCGGAGAGGAGTAGGTTGTGAGAGTCCCAACCCAAGTAGTAATGTGCTCTGCCAGAACTTTAGTAGTAGAAGAAGTAAAATACTTGAGTAGATAGAATACTTGTGCCCGTGTTTTGGCTTCTATCTTGATACCACCTATTGCCCTACAGTGTCGGGTGACCCGTCCTCCTGGGGTGGGACAAGCCCCAGACCTTGTTACCTGAGTTGAGCACAGGGGTCAGGTTTTCCTGGTTACACCCACGCTGCGATATAGAGTATGTAGGCTTGAAGCAACTTTGCTCTATCCGGATCAGTTCCTCTTGCTTCAGGATACCGTCCTGCACCTTTAGATATGTTCACGGTGTGGGCTGGGATGATCTCTGACTTGTCCCCTCTGTGATGGTTTAGCACTGCATAGTGAGTAAAAGTGCTGCTTTCAAGAAACTAGTGTCTGCGATTCCAATGTGTGTCTGTCCACTACCTCACTCCAGACTAGACTACACTGGACTGGCAGAGCCAGGCTCCTGGATAAACTCTACAAGAGACTCTGGTTTGTGCGTCTTGCCTCTACGTGAACTAGGGAAGGACTAACTAGTGTGAGCCTACACTTCCTCTCCCCATGTGACAACTTCTTACAGGGTATGTAGTACCTTCTTTGAGTGGTGGAGAAGAGAGTGCAAAAGAAGAAGGAGAATAGAGATAGGTGAAGAAGAGAAAAAAGCTCTCATTGGTGAACAAATCACAAACAACAATAACCCCTTGAGTTCTACAGCTGTGCAATACTTAGACACAAGATATACATACTAGCGCCATCTAGTGGAAAAATTAGGTACAACTTCATTACCACTTTTACTTAGAGTAAAGGCTTTTGCGAGGGGTGTATAAATTAATAACACCCGTGGTGGGACACCACATATGTAAATAGAGAAACAGTCACTGGGCACTAACCAAAACTTGCAATTCCGTGCGAGTGTAGGAAACTCATACATATCAAATTACTGTCGAACCCAGGCTCTTCTGTTGGCGCCATCTTGTGACAATGTCATCATCCAGAGGGAGGCTGGTCTAGGTTCCGTTAGTCCAGCCTCCCTCTCCTGCCTTGTCGGATGACTCTGATTGGCTGAGCAAGCTGCAAGCCATCTGATATTCTACAATTTACGAATGAAAAAAAAAATGCTTTCCTGCAGTTTCACTTTGGTGGGTAGCAGTAGAATATGGTGTGGTAAGATGGATTCTATGGGACTGAGTGGAGACAGTGAGTGAATTGCTCATCTTCCGTCCCTGACTGACTCCCAGCACGTAGGCAGCCCCCCTTCTCCCCCGTACTCTATCCTCCTGCCGAGTGAACTCAGTGAGTGAATGAGTCATGTCTCTTGCTTATCTTCCCTCCGTGACTGACTCCTGGCAGATCAGCTACACAGACCCCCATCTTATCTCTCCTGCTGCCCTGACCAAATTAGGGACGGCGATCCTGAAGATTTCACTTTGCAATGTACACCACATTGCAAAGTGAAAGTATGAATGTGACGCTTCAATGCACAGGCTGAGAACCTGTGTGTTTATATAGGAGCCTGATTGAAGAGAAAGAGAGCGATAGGGCCATGCTTAGTGTAAGACAGGAGTTGAAGTGAATGGAGGGCAGGCACTTGCAACGTCACAGCAGGGGCTGGCTTTGGTCGTCACAGCAGCCAAACTGCATCATGGGAAGCTGAAACCAGGAAGTAAAGAAGAAATGAAGACAGAGACTAGAGCTCAGGGGGTATGCAGACGGTGGGAAATTCAAACAGTAACAGCTCAGGAGGGATGATAAGTATAAAAACTATGTTTCTGATTGGTTTTTTTTTCTTAGCACCGGAGTTGTCTTTTAAAGTGTACCAATCTCTATTCATGTATGATGGTCACACTAATATTACACAAGTCATACTGATTGGCTGAAAATGTACAAGAAAATAAAAATCAAGTCTACCATGAAGGTATTAAACTGTCATCCTAATTAAATATCCTCTATTGATTGCAGGGCATATAACTATCGGTAATTCCCTAAACCATGTCAAAGACTTATACATGCTGCAAAAGTCAATAGCATTTTATTTGCTTTTGTACTATAACTTTTTATTTTTCCCATGCATGTCTATACATAAAGGTTCAATAATTATCTAGAAATAATCCATGTCGAAATTCCATCCATGGGTTAGGTGAACAATCTGCATCAGAAAGTTAAAGATTTGCTAGTACTTTGTTGCTTAAGAGCAATTTATTAAATTGTATAGCTCATTTAATATTAAAACTCTGCAGGAATTGTGAATAATTCAAGAGGTATCAGAATGATTTTCACTTCAGGCAACCAAAAGACTAGACATCAAAATAGCTACAAATATCTATTATAAATTAATATTGTGATGATCACAGCTTGTTATTAGCCTAGGCTTCATGCACACCTTGTTCATTGACCATGGACTTTGGCACACATGGTGCTTGCAGGCTCTGTTGTATGGAGTCATAGGCATTTATATGGCACCTCTGTAACTATACATTCAGCAGAAAATAAACAGATACCTATGAGTGCTGGATTTTGGACCCAAACCGCTCAACTCTACAGTACAGCTGCATGCTTGAGGCCTGAACCCACATTGAGTCCTTTCAGTAAATTTTTAAGTAATTTGAAGACTGATACCAAATGTTGTTGTTTTTTACAGCAATTATTTGCCATCAATCCACTCCTGGTTTTGGTTGCAAAACACTGAGCAAAATACTGTGTGTGAACATAGCCTAAGTTTTTTTTATTATTTTTATTTTATTTTCCATAAAAAGACAATACAAATAGTTCTCCTCGCAGGGAGTACAAATACCTACTAATCCAAAGTACTATAAATCCCCCCACCCCTGAGACTGGTGAGAGAGGGAAAAAAAACATACAACTCCTTTAGTCCTCAGACCATTTCCCCCAGGTTTTCAAATATTTTTTCCTGGGTTTATCCCTTGCCCCAGCTAATATTTTTTCATACTTTTGTATGTTCCCCATGAGGTTAAACCATCGTTCAAACACAGGGGGATTGGGGTCCAGCCAAGCCCTCAGAATTACTATCCTGGCTAAGAGCAAAGCTTTAAGTACAAAGGTCTGATGGCTTTCCAAGCCCACCGAGCAGCCAAGTATAATATATTTCGCACAATATGGTACCACAATCTCCATTTTCTCAACCATACAGTCCACAACCTTCCTCCAGAAGACCTGTATTACATTGCACCTCCATAACATGTGGATATAATTTGCCCCAACCTGGCCACATTTAGGACATGTGTCATCCAATCTAACCCCAACCTTATGTAAAAAGGTCAGATGATAATGTAAACGATGTAAGATTTTAAACTGGACCATCTGATGGTTTTTATTCAAACTACACTTCCTAACATTACCTAGGATATTATCCCACTTTATTTCTGTCACCTCTCCTACTTCTTCTTCCCACTCTGTTCTTTTCTTACTACTAATAAGCCAATCTGCGTATAAATTTTCTGTGAAAATCATATATAGTCTCTTCAGTTCCCCTTTCTTATTACCGTGCATTTCTTCTACTGTCTCCATAAAACTAAAAATATGAAACTTAGCCCTACTCTCACCCATCTGGGTTTTCATCGCATTAAATAATTGCCTAAATCTTAACCAGTGAGATTCGTGTAGTGCAAATTCTATTTTAATTTCCTCAAAGTTCTTCAAATATCCAGCCCCAAATATATGCTCCACACGAGTGATCCCGTGAGTGTACCAAAAACCATGATCACTGACCGTATCCAATTGTGTCAACTGTAAATTCCCCCACAGGGGTGTATACGATGTGTACCCTATAATACCCAAAAATTTCTTAATTTTTCCCCATACTTTCCCCCACATTCGCACCATCTTCCAATCTTTATATGTGGGAAGAGACCACCTATGAGATTCCAAAAATTCAAACAACGATTGATAATTCAAATTTTCAATCCTAAAAACCACCTCTCTCCAGTGTACATTATCATTACCCCTAATCTGAAGAATTTTATACATAAAAAAAATAAAAACGAAAATCTGGCAAAGACCAACCCCCCATATCGGATGGAAGAGTAAAAGTATGATACCTAAGTCGGCATCTCTTACCTCCCCAAATCAGTTTACCTAGCAACACTTCAAGACGCACAAAATATCCATCCGGGATCCAGGCCGGTGCCGCCTTAAGAATATAGAGTATTTGTGGCTGAACCACCATTTTCACCAGGGCTATCCTATCAGTCATAGACAGCGGTAGTCAAAGCCAAACCTTGATCTTTCCCTCCAATCTATGCAAATAAGGCTTAAAGGGGTAGTGCACCAAAATGTTTTCTCTTTCAAATCAACTGCTGCCATGAAGTGCCAGAGATTTGTAATTTACTTCTATTAAAAAATCTCAAGCCTTCCAGTACTTATCAGCTGCTGTATGACCAGCAGGAAGTGGTATTATTTCCAGTCTGGAGAGCAGGAGAGGTTTTCAATGGGGATTTGCTCCTTCTCTGGACAGTTCCTGATATGGACAGAGGAGGCAACAGAAAGCACTGTGTCAGACAGGAAAGAAAACACCACTTCCTGCTGGACACACAGCAGCTGATAAGTACTGGAAGGCTTGAGATTTTTTAATAGAAGTAAATTATAAATCTCTGGCACTTCATGGCAGCAGTTGATTTGAAAGAAAAATTTTTTTTGTGCACTACCCCTTTAAGGTTTAACATGGCATATATTTCCAGTTTTGCAGAGACTTTTATTCCCAAATACTCTATAAAGTCCACCCGTCTCTGAAGCTCTAGATTCTCTGCTGTTTCCATTTGAGGGTGGTCAAGAAATCTGTACAGATCATTTTAGTTTTTATAAGATCTTTGGATTGTCAGCAATAGGGATAGGCAATTGGTAGAGCATATAAAATCACAAATAACATTTAATTTGCTAAAAAATTGGTATCAGTCTTCCGATTACTTAAATAAACTTTTTACATTTTTTACTTTTTATATAAGAACATATTTTTAAATTTTTTCTAATATATCCACCAGTTCTATTTTCTGTCAACAAGTTATTAATTAACAGATTTCTACTGCAGAATACAGTTTGAAATATCATATTGAAACTAGTAAGAATATTATAATAGAACAGGGAATTACCAGGTGATATATGGAGAAACAATAAATGTCATGACAATCCCCAGTGACAGTTTACAATAATGATGTACTTGAAGATATCTGAATTTCAGCACTGCTAAATCACAATTTCAGGATTTACGTCTAGGCACAAAAAACACATTACCAGCTGGCCTTAAAAATGTTAATGAGATTTGTGCAATGTGTAATGTTTACAGCTGTTGCAATCATACTTCCTCTTGTAATAATTGCATGTACATAACATTTATACTTTATTGCATCAGCAGATTCATTGAAAAATATTTGATTTAAGTGACTTCATTGGAAAGAAAGTAAACGATGCAGTGCCCAATGATTCACAACAGCAGAAAAAGACTAAGGGTTTGCTTTCAGTACAGCAGTATAAGTTTATGAGATTAGAAATAAATAAATATATATGTATATATATATATATATATCTCAAGCACACCAAGAAAAAAATAAAATAAAAAAACAAGCACACCAATAGTACCCCTTGCCAGATACAAAGGCAAGGGCTAGGTGTGGTAGCATTCTGTTGGAGCAGAGGACTCAGCTTTAGGCTGCGTTCACACTACGGATATTTCAGTCAGTATATTTCAGTCAGTATTGCAACCAAAACCAGGAGTGGATTGAAAACACAGAAAGGATCTGTTCATACAATGTTGAAATTGAGTGGATGGCCGCCATATTACAGTAAATAACGGCCATTATTTCAATACAACAGCCGTTGTTTTAAAATACCAGCAAATATTTGCCATTAAATGGCGGCCATCTACTCAATTTCAACATTGTGTGAACAGATCCCTTCTGTGTATTCAATCCACTCCTGGTTTTGGTTGCAATATGAGGACCACAATACTGACTGAAATATACGTAGTGTGAACCCAGCCTCAATGTGTATGTTAAGTGTATGTTGCATCGAAAGCTGGTAAGGAGGACCGGGAGCACGGCATAGGTGCTGATGTGAACAAGTCAGGCTGAGGAGGAAGAGAGGGACTAGCTGCGGCGTTGCCCGAGGTATGAGAGCTAGTAGTGCTGCGAAATTCTGGAGCCATCGGGGGGAGGGTGCCGGTCTCCGTAGCAAGCTGCTCTTTAGAAGGCTGTGATAGTGCAAGAGTATATGCTGCAGGGGAAGCCAGCTCAGAGTCAGTGAGATCAGGGTTATTTATGCCTTCAGCGAAGAGCAGTGAGACATCTGCGAGAGAAGATGAACATGAGCCCTAAGCAGCTTCGGGGGGGGGGGGGGGGGGGGGGGGGAGAGAGGTAGCCAAGGAAGGCTCTGCAGGCGGAGATAGGTGATGCTGCTGCCCAACTGCCTTAGCAGAGTTCGGCCGTCGGGCTTGTGTTTCTGTTCCTCCGTTTCCTCCGCTTAGTTGCTCGGGAGGGCATGCTGTCCTTGTCAGCTATCCCCTGGGGCTGAGCAGTGGGCTTGGAGGGCAGGGAAGCCTGCCACTCTGCCTGTACCTCAGTGTAGAGCGCATTCAGCCAATAGTCAGGAGTGGAGTCAGCCCAATCTTGTTCTTTCTTTGCCAACGGGAGAGAGATTTGTGCTTTTCTCCGGGCTGACGGTCTTTTTAATGTTTTATACATCTTGATAGGTGAAGGAGCTTCTCAGGAGTCCCCAGAACACAAAATAAATAAAATATATGCTATAGAGCCACTAATAGTCGCTTGGGAAGCCAGAGCTCGAGCAGAACACGTCTGGTCTCTTCAGATGCAGGCCACGCCCCCCTGGACAACCCCTTTAAGCACCAGGAACAGCCATGTGCACAGTCCAGGCATGGCTCTGCATTTCCTTGCTGTTGCTGTTGCCCATACAGTATGTTTAGCAGCAGGGAATTAAGCTGTGCCTAAACAGTGTGTGCATAACTGTTCTTCTGTTCCCTGTGATTACATAGCACCAGAAACAGCCATGTGCAAGCATTACTCCTGAAGACAGGCAATAGCAGGAAATGGCACAGGAAATGCACAAATCTTCTCTTTTCCCAATGATCACCTAACAGCAGGAACAGCCATGCATACAGTTCAGGCACAGCTATGCGATTCCCGCTGCATATACTACCGTAGTGTTCCTGGTACAATGTATCTCTAAACAGCTTTACACCCAGTGCACACCCAATGCTTTCCTTCTCAGGCATCAGATATGGTATTAAGTAAAGTGAGATCACAGCAGTGAGATCAGGGAGAAAGTGTAGCACTTTACTGAACCCTATGCAGCTAATGTGTATGGACACAGCAACAACTATTTAGGATTTGGAGGGGAAGGGGGACCTATTTGACTGAAATTCACTAATAGAAGCAGCCTGAATAGGTTAATGATGGATAGTTACAAAACACTTAAAATTGCCAATATTTAGCAATTACAAAGATAACAGTTACAATTTTATGTGTATTGTAAAAAGGAAAAGTATTTATTCAGCTGATATCTGCCTATAGCACACAGAGCGCTGAGGATTAAAGTAAGTTTCTTGCATGCATACTCAGCGCTGTTTCCATGTAGTTAGCCGTTTAATCCGTATGCTAATTCGGCCTTTTGGTGCACTAGTGTGTCGAATCACCCCAGCCAGCCCATTCCCCTTGGCCAGCTGGCTGACTCTGCTGATATTCATTAGAAGGGATTGGTCGGCCAGGGGACTATCACCCCAGTGCACTAAAACGTCTAATAAGCATAACGTTCAACTGCCAACTACACGGAAATGCCGCTAAGAATGAAGGTAAGCCTTCAGCCTTATTGCCTTGTGCGCTACAAGGAGACATCAGAAGGTTAGGTAGTTCTAACCTGATAATAGTTTCCCTTTAACCCTTTAAGGACATGGCCCATTTTC
Organism: Dendropsophus ebraccatus; assembly: GCF_027789765.1. NCBI lineage: Eukaryota > Metazoa > Chordata > Amphibia > Anura > Hylidae > Dendropsophus > Dendropsophus ebraccatus. The sequence goes on along the minus strand of NC_091454.1, from coordinate 110,524,601 downwards.
GTTTTTACGTTTTCGGTTTTTCCTCCTTGTGTTTAAAAGGTCATAGCACTTGCATTTTTCCACCTAGAAACCCACATGACCCCTTATTTTTTGCGTCACTAATTGTACTTTGCAATTACAGGCTGAATTTTTGCATAAAGTACACTGCGAAACCAGAAAAAAATTCGAAGTGTGGTGAAATTGAAAAAAAAATTCTTTTATTTGGGGGAAATGTGTTTTTACGCCATTCACCCTGGGGTAAAACTGACTTGTTATGCATGTTCCTCAAGTTGTTACGATTAAAACGATATATAACATGTATAACTTATATTGTATCTGATGGCCTGTAAAAAATTCAAACCGTTGTTAACCAATATACGTTCCTTAAAATCGCTCCATTCCCAGGCTTATAGCGCTTTTATCCTTTGGTCTATGGGGCTGTGTCAGGTGTCATTTTTTGCGCCATGATTTGATCTTTCTATCGGTACCTTGATTGCCCATATACGTCTTTTTGATCGCTTTTTATTACAATTTTTTCTGGATTTGATGCGACCAAAAATGCGCAATTTTGCACTTTGGGATTTTTTTGCGCTGACGCCGTTTACCGTACGAGATCAGGAATGTGATTAATTAATAGTTCGGGCGATTACGCACGCGGCGATAGCAAACATGTTTATTTATTTATTTGTTTACTTTTATTTAAAACCTGGGAAAAGGGGGGTGATTCAGACTTTTATTAGGGGAGGGGGCTTTTTACTATTAACAACACTTTTTTTTTTTTTTTTACACATATACTAGAAGCCCCCCTGGGGGACTTCTAGTATATACACTGTGATCTCTCATTGAGATCTCTGCAGCATAGATATGCTGCAGAGATCCATGAGATCAGCACTCGTTTGCTTTCGGCTGCTGCAGCCGAAAACGAACGAGTGCCGAGCCGAGGACGGCGCCATCTTGGACGCGTCCCCGGCCGGCATCAGTAACGGAGATCGCTCCTCCGGGACAAGGTCCCGGAGGAGCGATCTCCCCCACTAGACACCAGGGAAACCTTGCCTCCGGTAATCGGAGGCAGCTGTCAACTTTGACAGCTGCCTCCGATTAGCTAATTAGCGGGCACGGCGATCAGACCGTGCCCGCTAATAGCGGCGGTCCCGGGCTACACGCGGCACCCGGGATCGCGGCACTTCAAAGCGGGGCCGCCGCGCGGCCCCGCTTTGAAGTGCAAGTGAGGACATAGGACGTACCGGTACGTCCTATGTCCTTAAGAGGTTAAGACACATTCTGTAGCTGAAAACTAGTATGAACTGTTGTTATTAAAGAATGTGCAAGTGACATCAGATAGTGGCAGCTTGTATTGCTTCCCAGAAATGACTAATATGAAGGCAGTTTTGTGCATAAATAAACTGATTGATGGTTTTCTTCCTTCTAGAGGAGAGCTAACTTGCATACAGTGCTTTTTTCCCCAGGAACAACTTTCAGTAAGACATTTTATTTTTTCCTATTAAAAAATGTATTTTCTTTGTAAAACAGAAAACATACAAACGTTAGTGCTCTGATGGCACAAAGAGAGTTGGATTATGAAATCTACAATGGGAAAAATAATTACAGTAATACTTTGGTTTCTGAACACCTTGATGTTTGAGCAGTTCAGTATTCAAACTAAATTTTCCCCTGAAGTTTTGCCCTATTATTGAAGATTGTTATCATCGGTATCCAAACAAAATCACAGGAGACAACTGTCAAGTGAAGTATTGTTCAGCTGACAGTTATAGAGGTGTCGAGGTGTGTCTGCTTGGTTAGCGGGGGGGGGGGCAGGTTCAGCGGGCCGCTGTTTAAACTTGTTCTGCTTCTCTCAGCTGCGGGGAACACCCTGTAAAGAAGTGGGGATTCCCGTCATAAAGACGGGAATTGTTACTCTAAACAGGTGTTCCCCGCACCTGTTTAGAGCAGGGATTCTCGTCAATATGACAGGAATCCCTGCTCCTTTACAGTAAGTAGTGATGCAAGTGGTGCTACTTACTGATGCTCTTTACACTGATGCTCTGCACCTCACCCATGGAGTATAAAAAACAAAGAAGTTTACATTGTTCCCTAGCTCAGTTCTCGAACTGCTCAGTTCTATGTAAAGTATTTCATCAGCAATTAATTAGCAAGATTTTTTGCTCTCACATATCTGTTACTTTGCACTCATTACCTGTAATAACTGCAGACAAATCGACAAAGAGTCCAGCTTACAGTAAATAATGAATTCAATGAAATTTATTCATATCTGCTGTGAGCACCCTTAGTCATTTCTACATATACAGCGCCCCCTGCTGGACACTTCCTCTTAATTACCAGATTTATGACGTTACAGTTTTTTTTAGAGAAATTGAAGCCTGGCTGATCTACTAAATTGAGGGAAATAGCACTATATGTGCATTTCCCATAATTATACATTATAATATATATATATATACATAATATATATATATATATATATATATATATATATATATATATATATATATATATATAATATAATATATATACATTATAATTATACATTAGAAATTTGTCTAACTTTCCTTATGTAATAACATATTTAAAAATACATTTTGCCTGGAGTTCTCCTTTAACTTATTACCTGTATAAAAAAACACCTATCATCACACTTAATCAATCTATTTTTAATGCTGAGTAAGAGCATTAAAAAAAGATCATGGCTGGGTCTTCCAGCATAATAATGAGCTGAAACACACAGCCAGGGCAACTGAGGAGTGGCTCTGTAAGAAGCATTTCAAGGTTCTGGGGTGGTCTAGCCATTCTCCAGACCTGAACCCAATAGAAAATCTTTGGAGGGAGCTGAAACTCAATGCTACACAGTGACAGCCCTGAAACCCAAAAGATCTGAAGAAGATCTGTATTGAGGTGTGGGAAAAAAAATCCACGCTGTAGTGTGTACAAACTTGGTCAAGAACTACAGGAAATATCTGATCTCCGTAATTGCAAACAAAGGTTTTTGTACCAAATATCAAAGGGCATGTATCACCTAGGTTTTCTTTTACTGAGTTTTACAATGATGGGCAACTTATATAACTTTTATTTTATTTGACAGCTTTTAAAAAATTAAAACCTTATTAGAAATCACTAAATGTTCTCAAATTTGCTCTATTACCATCCCTATAACACTTTTATCTTTTGGTCTATGTGGCGGTTTGAGTATCATTTTTTGCACCATGATCTGTACTCTCTTTTGGTAGGTACCTTGCTTGTGTATATGCAACTTTTGCTTTTTATTACAATTTTTCAGGATTTGATGTGATTAAATTTGTTGCCTCCCTGGGGCACTTCTATAATAACTCCACTAATGTAATGCACTGATCAATGAGATCAGTGCTCAATTACTAGGGGCTGCTGAAGCCCACTGTAATCAAGAACCGAACCGGGATCAGCGTCATTGAAGTGCTGAGGCCCAGCCCGGCAGATGCAGGTATCACCTCTTTGCAATTGCATCCCAGGGGGCGATCCTGCCACTAGACCACCAGGAATGGGGTTTTGACAGCTGCACTTATATAGCTAATTAGCCAAGCACGGGCTGAAAGCCGTGGTTCCCGGGTTCTTATAGCAGCCAGGAGCTATGCGATTCAGATCAGGGTCATGGTGTAACCCCAGTCGCCAATCCCCTACCCCCCCCAGGCGTACAGGTTGTCAAGAGGTTAAAAGGAATGTATTGCCTACATTTGTTTTACTGATTAGAGCAAGATACCAGATACATGTTTATTTTTCTAATCTATTTTCTGAATGCAATTCTTTTTACATTTTATTTGTAGTACCTTAATATGAAGGCTGCCATCTTGTCTGAGCTGTTATTTAGAGAAAGCCTGTAGACAAAATAAATATCTCCAAACCCTATTCTTTGTATGGGACACATTTGTGAGCATGCTCTTCTGCGCACTACTCAACACCCCTTTTCTGTGGAATAAGCCCAATAAGCCCCTTATTGTGTGTACCTCTGTTATGTATATACTGGTGTCACCTGTAACTGTAGTCCTATCTGGTAATAAGCAGGCAAATGATCTGTACAGAACAGGAAGTCTCAACCAATGCCATTGGGATCTATCTATCTATTTATTTATCTATATCAGGAAATCCCACGGCACTCTGTAGATTCAGGTGAATCAAAGTGAATTTATTGTAGTAGTAAATCACAGCATACCATGTGCGCGACGTTTCGGCAGCTTCTCGCCGCCATTCTCAAGCGTGCTCAATGAAACATTTCAAAATCTTAAATACATCAGTGCAATACAATGATTGGTGGATACAAATGAGCAATAGTGGATACATATGTGTTGATAAGGTCACGAGGGGGGTCAAGACACTCCCCTAGTGATTGACATAGTGCATACGTAGTGCCAAGCAAGTGAAAAAGAGGCTTGCAGAAATCAGGCGAAAAAAGCATGAAATCAACAATAAAGTTTAACCTAATCATGCAAACGAAAATATATACATGTAAGCGTAGTATCGGTAGAATTCTCCTTCATGCACAGGCTTCCGAACTCACCACTTGTCCCATCTGGGGATGCCTGGATACAGATAAATGTACTACAAGATATGGCGTCAGCCGGTCACGTGACGACTACACCAAGTTAATGAACAAACAAAAGATTTTTCTGGATAAATTCCACACAGAATTACAATTGGAGAAAAAGCATAAATGGTACAGAGATTCCCTTGACTATCAACTTGGCAGAGTATATCTATGGACTCAGAATCAAGAATGTGGCAACCAAAAGAAAAACACAAAGAAGGACACTGTGAATTCCAATGTGAATAGTGGAGAAAACGCAGACAGTGTTTTTTTAGGCCAGCGTCCCAGAGGAAGTCAAAAACCCGTAGAGGAGGACGAAATAGGCACAGAGGTGACAAAAGAAAAAAAGAGCAGGAGCAACAGCAGATCGACGCCCAAAATGCCGACAAGAAAGAAACAAAATTGGTAAATATTTCATCTGTTCAATTATCTGCACAATATATATATCTATTAGAGAAAGGACTGAATTTTTGCCCCAGTCAGAAACCTGACTGGTTTGAAATAGACTTGGATGTTATTAATTTTGTGAGAAAGATTACTTTAAAGGTCTGGTTTCATAATTCCCCCCAACAGCCGATTAGGGAACACAGAGATTCAAAATTTTCCTTGTCCAACTTGGGCTTACGCACATCTAGTGATTTCTCTCCTCCAGTGACTCCAGCCCCCTTAGAAACATTTCACACATTGGTCAAACAAGATATAGAAAGGTTGCGTACAACAACACTGCAACATGACATATTACATCCTAATTTAACTACTGATGATGTCACTGCTCTACAATCCCTGATCCATGACCACAATGTGGTTATCAAACCCGCTGATAAGGGCGGCGCCATTGTGGTCATGGATCGGGTGGATTATCTCAGGGAAGCCTATAGACAATTAGGAGACAAAGATGTGTACTGTGAACTACCAGGTGATCCCAAATTTGGTATCAAAACCAAAATAGAGGTTTTATTGCAAGAAGGTTTATGTCTTGGTATTATTGATGACAAGGTTGTTGATTTTTTGACTGTGCTGTTTCCTAAGACACCCCTGTTATATTTTCTTCCCAAGATTCACAAAAGTCTTATCAATCCTCCGGGTAGGCCGATTGTATCTGGCCGAGGATCAGTCCTGAGTAATATCTCGGTCTTTCTAGACAGGATCTTGAGACCAATTGCGGTCAATGCAAGGTCCTACCTGCAAGACACAACACAATTTTTGACCAAAGTTAACAACATAACCTTACCGGAACAAGCACTATTGGTTACCTTAGACATTGTTTCTCTGTATACCTCTATAGATCTTGATATGGGTCTCACAGCTGTCCAGACTTCCCTTGAACAACTTACACTCTCACCAATGGAAAGCGACTTCGTCATGAGACTTTTAAAATTGGTTTTGACTAATAACTACTTTATGTTTAACAATGTCATGTACTTGCAAAAACGGGGCGTGGCGATGGGCGCGAATGTCGCGCCCACATTCGCCAACATTGTTGTCTCTTACCTGGAGGAGCACGCCGTCTATGTGACCCACCTATTCAGACATGCCCTTGTCTGGTGGCGTTACATAGACGACGTGTTCCTCATCTGGACAGATGGGGAGGAGTCATTTAAAAAATTTCTGGATTTTTTTAATACTATCGATAACACCATTAAATTTACAGCTACCTTCTCTAAGGATGAAATACATTATTTAGACGTACTACTAACTAGAATTGAAGACAGACTAGTGACTAACATCTACACTAAACCGACAGACTGCAATACGACTCTACACTACAGTAGCTGTCATCCCAAGCGAATGATTCAATCTCTTCCACGCAGTCAAATATTACGTGCACGACGTATTATTGAACATGAACAGGACCTTACATCTACACTTACCAACATGTCTAACAGCTTCACTACAAGAGGCTATCCAAGCAGTTTACTGAAATACAACACATACCCAGACATACCTTGCTTACCAAAAAACTAACTCATAAAACAACGCAACGTATTCCTTTTGTCTCAACATACACTCATACCTCACCTCGCATTGGACAGAGTGTTCTGAAATATTGGTACATCATAAAAGATTCTTTTCAGCACATTCCTGAGCTACAAAATCCACCATTACTAGCTTACAGGAGAGGTACCAATCTTAGGGACCGTCTAGTTAAAACTGATGTGAGTGACAAAAAACATGACAGTCAGAGATATATTAGCACACCGAAGCTGGGATCATATCCCTGCCTAGGATGTGTTACTTGCTGATATATGGTCAAGGGTACACATTTTGTACATCCAGCAACACATATGAAGTACAAAATTAAACATTATCTGACGTGTGGATCTGATTACATTGTTTATGCAATCTGGTGCCCTTGTAATAAAGTTTATATAGGGGAAACTACGTACGATCTTAGGACCAGATTTGGTCAACACCGATATACAGTAAGAAAAGGTAAACAAGATTTACCAATCCCTAAACACTGTACAGAGATGGGACATGGTGAAAAAGACTTGAAAGTTATGGTCATCGATAGAGTTCCTCCTTTAAAATATGGTGGCGATCGCCAACTACTCCTTAAAAAGAAGGAACTTAGGTGGATCCATGAATTAAAAACATTAGGACCTACTGGTCTGAATGCAGAGTACAAAGTTTGCGGTGGTATGTTCAGATAGCATATTCCTTGACTTGCCCTATATTGTCGACAGTGTCATTACTGCTTTTCAATGAAACTGTAATTACGTTTACTTACCTTATCTCCTCTACATTATCCTTCTAGATATTGCACTTCGGCTGGAACTCACCACGTTACCCAAAGGACGGGACATGCCACATTTCATCACTACAGTTAACCTGCATTGCTATATGAACCTTGGGAGAAATTCATACAGTGCGTCTTTTTGTCTTGGCTTGGAGTTGCCTAGGATATGGGCCGATGCTTTCTTAGGAACACGGGAAATTCCCCTGAAGGGGTTAATATACCTGTGGACCGGAGGAGCTAGTGGGCTATGACCGTGAACGGACTAAGGCTCGCAGTGCCCTATCCATAATTATGACGATTACACTGAATACTAGTGATCTCCCTTTTACAACAAATGGGTCGCCTGGTAACTGACGTCACAACCCGTGACCATGTTCACGTGACCGGCTGACGCCATATCTTGTAGTACATTTACCTGTATCCAGGCATCCCCAGATGGGACAAGTGGTGAGTTCGGAAGCCTGTGCATGAAGGAGAATTCTACCGATACTACGCTTACATGTATATATTTTCGTTTGCATGATTAGGTTAAACTTTATTGTTGATTTCATGCTTTTTTCGCCTGATTTCTGCAAGCCTCTTTTTCACTTGCTTGGCACTACGTATGCACTATGTCAATCACTAGGGGAGTGTCTTGACCCCCCTCGTGACCTTATCAACACATATGTATCCACTATTGCTCATTTGTATCCACCAATCATTGTATTGCACTGATGTATTTAAGATTTTGAAATGTTTCATTGAGCACGCTTGAGAATGGCGGCGAGAAGCTGCCGAAACGTCGCGCACATGGTATGCTGTGATTTACTACTACAATAAATTCACTTTGATTCACCTGAATCTACAGAGTGCCGTGGGATTTCCTGATATATTTATTACGATGTCTGGTCAAGTCTCGCCTGCTGGCACCCACAACGTCTTGTGCTGCTTCTATTCCTTTTGATATTTATTTATCTATCTATATACCAAGACTGATATTACCAATAATACCAGTATATAGGAAGGAAATATCACCATACATATTACTGCCATTCTGTTATGTACCAAATCCTGTATACTGAGATCAATATTACTAATAATACCAGTATACAAGGGGGAATAATTACCGCCACACCACAACCACTTCCATCCCCAGCATATTGTTACTGACCAAATCCATTGTACTAAATCCAATAAAACATAGTACCAGATTACAAGTATTAAATATTACCACATACTGACTAATGCCACCACTGCTACTGAATAAGATCCAAAGATGCAAAGATTATTATTACTGCATACAGTCATATAGAGGTAGACCCCGCTCTACATAGGTTCTGTACACCATATAAATTACAGTGCAGTTATATCAAGTAACTCACAGGGGATGATCAGAGTTATTCCCTTTTCATTTTCTCCTTGATCTTCCCTGTTCCATTATGAGAACTTTTCTGAGCCACAAATCCACAGAATCTGCCAGACAAACATATTAGGCTTCTCACTCTGGCACCATCCTCATCTTTTCTCTTTACAAACTGCACATCTGTATTTGCCCCTTTACACCCTCATTTAGTGGGTAGGCTGACTCTATGTGATCCCCCTTATAGTATATATCCATCTGTGTAGCCTCCTTATAGATAGCCCCATGTGCATGGTTCCATCTTTCATATAGATGGCCACATGTGCATCTCCCTGACAGCCCCTCTCTGTGTAGTCCCCCTATAGTAGATGACACCCTCTGTGCATCCCCTAGTGTTGTCCCCCCTTATAAATGGCCACTCCTGTGTTGTCTCCCTTATTTAGTTCCCCTTATAGATTGCACCACTGTATTGTCCCCCTTATAGATGCCCCCCATGTTGTTCCTCTTATAGATGGCCCCCTTAAAAATGCCCCCCTATGTTGCCCCCTTATAGGTGGCCTCCCTGTATTGTCTCCCTTATAAGTGCCCCCGTGTTGTCCCCCTTATAGGTGGCCCGCCTGTGTTGTCCTCCTTATAGATGGCTCCCTTATGTTGTTCCCCTCATAGATGGCGCCCTTATGTTGTCACCTTATAGATTCCCCCTTATAGGTGGCCCCTTGTGCTGTCCCCCTTATAGATTGCCCTTATGAGTTGTCCCCCTTATAGATGGCTCACTGTTGTCCCCCTTATAGATGCCCCCTTATAGATGCCCCCCTTATGGATGCTCCCTTATGTTTTTCCCCTTATAGATGCTCTTCTTATGTTGTCACTCTTATAGATGTTCCCCTATATGTTGTCCCCCTTATACATGGCCAGCATATGTTGTCGCCTTTATATGTTGGGCCCCTCTTGCTGAAGAGCCTGGTGATAGCTGTGTCCGCTGTAGCTATGCCACTGCTAGTGACTAAAATGAAAAATGCAAGATTTCAGGATAATTTTATAATATAGTTAGTAAAATTGATATTTTTTTAAAATCACTAAAAATTCTTAAAAATATCTTTAACATAAATAATGTATTTGTACAATAGGTCATTTTCTGATTTTGATTTCCTTTAAAAATTTAAGAATAGTTGCAATAACATTTAAAAAAGAGCACCTATTTCTCTAGTTCAGACTTACATCTGATTAATAAATATTTAAATGTAACATATGAGGCATTTCCTTTAAGACACTGTAGTTTTATACTTAAATGTACAAGAAGGGAAACAAATTGTAATAATCTTAAAGCATATAGTATGATGCAGTAGAGGTGCTTGAGAGCCTCTGAATCATTGCAGGAGTTCTTATGCTAGGGCCACAAAATAAAATACTCTGTCGCTGTAGCATGTCATGACATGAAACAGATAATTACCTTATGCATCCAATTACTGAGAAGCAGTGTTGAATCACCTAGAAACTCATGTCGACCTTTGTCATATATTGATTTTTTTTCAACTTGTTGAGACAAGATCTTTCTCACTAACAACCATTTATTACAAACAACGAAGCCATTATTTGGAATGAATCTATAAATGTTGTAAATGTATTCCACCCATTGTTTGATACTTTTATTTTTATCTGACCACTGTTTTAGAGGGCATGTGATTTATTATTGATGGATGCGCCTACACATATAGACATCCAATCATGGCAAATTACTTGATACGAAGAACTCGTATCTTTGTGGGATTCTGAAGTGAGTTTCATATCAGTTTTAGTGTCTAGTGACAGTGATATTAACTTTATATGTTGGTAAGGCACTGTTTAATGTAGACCATATAAGGTAGTGTTCACACAGTCAAATTTTTAATTGCAATTATTAAAGCCAAAGCCAGGAACAGATTAATAATGGGGGGCAGGTCATAAAGTAAAGACTGTTCTTTTCTAATATATTTATTATAATCATAGATGCTTTATAGATTAACCCCTAGACGACCCTGGGTGTACCTGTATGTCCAGCGGTTGCCTAGGGAAGTTCAGAGAGGGGCCGTGCGGCGGCCCCACTCTGAACTGCCGCGGTCCCAGGTGCTGCATGTAGCCCGGGACAGCGGCTATTAGCGGGCACGATCCGATCGCCGTGCCCACTAATTAAGTATTCAGATGCAGCTGTCAAAGTTGACAAGCCTTCCTGGTGTCTAGTGGGTTGGGTCCCCACGACATAGTCACGGAGGGGCGATCCTTACATCCGGCACCAGCCGGGATCTGCGCCGTAATCCCGCTGATCCCGGCTCGGCTTTCCACTGCATTCCAGCAATCCAGTGCCTATCTCATTGATAACTATACTGCATAGATCTCAATGAGAGATCAGTGTGCATATACTAAAAGCCCCCGAGGGGGACTTCTAGTATAAGTGTAAGAAAAAAAAAAGTATCACTCTCTTGGACCCAGTAGGGCCTAAAACAGTTTACAGTGGAAGCAGTAGCAGCCCTCTTTTGGACCCAGTAGGGTCTAGAACAGTCAGTTGAAGGTGGAAACACCAGCAGCACTCTTAGACCCAGTAGGGCATAGAAAATCAAATTGATGCTAAAAGCATTAGCAGTAGCAGCACTCTCTTGGACCCAGATGGTGAAATCAGTAGGGCATAGAACAGCCAGTTGATGCTAAAAGCAGTAGCAGCACTCTTTAAGATCCAATAGGGCCAAGAACAGCCAGTTGATGGTGGAAGCAGTAGTAGTATCATCATCATCACTCTCTTGGAAACAGTAGGGCCTAGAACAGTCAAAGTGGCAACACCAGCAGCACTCTCTTGGACCCAGAAGAGCATAGAACAACCAGTTGACACTTAAAGGGGCAGGACCCAATAGGGCCTAGAACAGTCAGTTGAAGGTGGCGATACCAGCAACACTTTCTTTGACTCAGTAACACCTAGAAGAGCCAACTGATAGTAGAAGCAGTTCCAGTAGCAGTAGCAGCATTCTTGTGGACCCAGCAGGGCATACAACAGCCAGTTTGATGGTGAAAGTAGTAGCAAAAGCTGCACTCTCAAGTGCTTCAAATGGTTAACTTCACCCAGGAGAGTGGTGGTTATTGCTGGATCACTGGCGTACAATGACAATTATTCTGCTGCCAGACACAGTTTTAGGACAGGCAACTTAATATAACCTGATAGGTGCTTCAAAGGGTTAACTTCCCCCAGGAGAATGGTGGTCAATGTGTACTGACACACAAAGGGACAGAACAGGAGTGATTTTCACAATTTCTCTCTAACCCTCACTACCTCTCTCTAGCTAGTGTAAATGTATGTGTTCAGTTCACTGTACAGTAATTAAGTGGATGGCTGCTGGGGTGCTCCAATTTTTAAAGTGAAGGAGGAAAGTATGATATTGTAGGGAGGTTTCTTGTAGTTGATTGGCTGCCTGCAAAGGGATTATGGATAATCCCTTGAACCTGGGCTTTTGCTGTACTGTAATATAAAATAAAATGAACTGTAGCAACCAATGTCAGAAAGGGTGTATTATAGCACCTACACAAATTGTGGTTATTATTCTAGCCTAGAGAAGGCTTGGGGGTAATCTGATGGCTATGTATAAATGCATCAATGGTAAATACAGAAAATTGCATATTTCTACATCTGCAACCATGACCTGAACTATGTTCAGGTCAGAGAAAAGGTTTCCCTCTAAACAGAAGCAAGCAATGAGATGATCAGACTTACCACCACAAGATGCTGTAATGACTTCCAAAGATTTAGCAGCCCTTTTCTATTTAACAATAAGAAATATGACAGATTTGCAGCCAATAACCATTAAGTCGATGTTGTAATATACTGGGCTTATATTAAGTATGTGTAGTAGTTACAAAGGTTACTTATTTCAATTAATCTATGCCCATCAAGTTTACAATGGATAAACATAGTGTTAGTGTCTCCTATTGTTTATCTTTGTTTTGACATATTTCGGCATTTGCTACTGTACTGCAAATAAATCAGTCATATCTCAACACATTAGATAGATGTTCACAATGTCTATGTACTGAGAGTATATAAATTATTCTTTATTTTGCTTCTTTCAGAGTATTTTCAGTAAATTAAACCAGAGCACACAAGCTGTATTGATATTTCTAAAATGTCTCCTGTAGTTTGATGAAATTACCACTGAAATCCGATAAGAAAGATAAAATAGTCTTTGGTGAGTGATTGCTTTCCTCTAACATCATATAGGTTTACCAACATGTAAAAGTGTCATTTAGTTTAAAGGGGTATTCTCGGCCCAGAAACCTTTTTAAAATCAAACCAGGGTGCTATTATATTAAAAAAGATAGCATACTAACCTGCCCTGTTCCCTCAGGCTGCCATTTTGACAGAGACCAGCCTCAGCCAGTGAGTGGCTGAGTAGGAAGGTCTTGTGGGGAAGACAAGTTACAGGAACTAGACAGCAGTGATGAGCAGCAGGGATGAGTGGATGGCCGCCATATAACAGTAAATAACTGCCATTATTTCAATATAACAGCCGTTGTTTTAAAATAGCAAATATATGCCATTAAATGGCGGCCATCCACTCAATTTCAACATTGTGTGGACAGAGCCTTTCTATGTTTTTAATCCACTCCTGGTTTTGGTTGCAATATGAGGACCATAATACTGACTGAAATATACGTAGTGTGAACCCAGCCTTAGGCTATGTTCCCACACAGTATTTTGCAACCAAAACCAGAAGTGGATTGAAAACACAGAAAGGCTATTTTCACAGACTAGAAACTGTGTGGATGGCCTTTATTTAATGGCAAATAATTGCCATTATTTTAAAACAATGGCTATGGTTTTGAAATAATGACTATTATTTCCCATTAAATGGCAGCCTCACTCGATTTGTACAGTCTGTGAACATAGCCTTTTTGTGTTTTTAATCCACTCCCGGTTTTGGTTGTAAAATACTAACCAAAAATACTGTGTGGAAACATAGGGGGAGATTTATCAAAGGGTGTAAATTTTAGACTGGTGCAAACTACCCACAGCAACCAATCACAGCTCAGCTTTAGGCAGTGCTGAAAGGAAAGAGGAACTGTGATTGGTTGCTGTGGGCAGTTTGCACCAGTCTAAATTTTACACCCTTTGATAAATCTCCCCCATAGCCTTAAATGGATCATTTATCAACATTAATGTTAAAAACAGGAATATCACTAGGCACAAAGTCCTGAACCAATTGTAAACTGACAAAAAGGTTTTTTTAATGTCTCTTCTTCTGTATGTGCTATCATAGGGGTGAATTGAAACCGGATCCGCAGCGGTTCTCGCTTCGAATCCGCAGAAGTGAGATCCGCTGTGGATCCGGTAGGTGTGAAGGCACCCTAAAAGTTTATTAGGCCCAACACATTTCAAAATCGGACTGGTTTCTTTCTCAAGAGTCACATAACAAGTATCAAACATACAAACATATCATATGTTTATGTTTATGTGTATGTTTGATACTTGTTATGTGACTATTAAGGAAGAAACCACTCCGGTTTTATAATGCGTTGGGTATAATAATTTTTTATACGGTATCTGCACTGTGTACTTTGTCCTTCTCTGAACCTGTGCCCTGTGTACCCAATGCTAAGTGGAAGGAGTTTTTTTTTCAGTTCAGGTAGGTATATAACTCTCCTGTGCCCAATGTGCAACTCTTAGGCTGCATTCGCATGTCTGCAAATTTTGCGGATCTACAGGCGGTGAATGGCTGTCCTGGATTGTCATTACAGTGCTGCAGAGATCGAAACAGTTTCCCAGCTGCAGCATGATGTTGATACTTATGCTGGATGGGAAAACAATCCAGGACAGCCACTGACCATCAGTCCACAAAATTTGCAGATGTGTGAATGCAGCCTTAGGGCCCTATTCCACCGGACGATTATCATTCGCATAATCGTTAACGATTAACAATCTCAAACGACCGCTATTGCGAAAGACCTGAAAACGTTCACTCATTTCCATGGAACGATAATCGTTACTTATGATCGTATTTGCAATCGTTTTTTAGTTTGCTATTTCTTCCCTATTGCGTTCGTATCTACTACGAACGACCGAATGACGTCTTATTCAATGCGAATGATTTGCGAACGTTTTGCGAACGAGCAACTATAAAAATAGGTCCAGGTCTTATAAAGCGATCAACGACTTCTCATTCGGTCGTCAATCGTTAACTGCATTTTAACCGAACAATTATCGTTTAGATTAAAACGATTTAACGATAATCTGAATGATAACCATCTGGTGGAATAGGGCCCTTACCCTCCCAGGTAAAGCAAATTTGTATGATGCAGCTGGAAAATGAACAGATTTGGTTTACAGATTTTGCTTTACCTTGGTGATTTTTATCCAGAAACAAGAACAGTTCTCAGAACAAATCTTCTGGAAAAACCTGTTTATATCTAAGTAAAATATATCTGGGGAACAAATATGGCTAAGTATATATGCCGTAGGTCATTTATACACATGTGCCTGTCCTTTGTACTATGAAAACAGAAGGCAGACACCACTAATTACAAAACAATACATAACTGTTTTTCAGCTGGTGACAATAAAGCTTTTTTACTGCATAATGGGTGTGCTCCATTGTTGTGCTTACCCTGTCTTCTTTGTGCCTATGTTTGACTTCATAGCTCTACCTGAATGGGATATGCAGCCATGTGATATGTGGATTATATTCAAACTGTACCTGTCACTATTCTTCGTTTCACATTTGGGCGTGTAGACACAGTTTATGCAGGGCCATCTGGTTGTTGTGAAATGTCACACATCTAATCCCTGTGTGTGACACATTTTTAATGGAAGCGTGGGGGGAAAAAAATCAGCTCTCTGCTTCCTCACTTTTTGGTTAATTTTCCAAAAAACATAAGATACAGCCAGCCAAAATTATAAGGGAATTAGAAATTATTTCAAGGAATATGAGCTCATGACCTCATGTCGGTTTTAGTATTACTTTAACATTTAACATTAGTTTAATATTACATATAACATTAGTAGTGTTATGGGAAGTGGTTAGTGAAATGTACAATGTGTCTATATATAAACCAACCAGCCTCACCGTGACTAGAGCTAGTTGGTTGGCTCTCAGACAGACAGTTGTAGGCTTGCTTTCCCACAGCAATGTTGCAGTCTGACTGTGGACCAGGCATGATCCTAATCATAGTGGCAGCAGCATGTTTACTGCTTCAGCCTCATGTAAGATGCAATCAGGGGCATTAACCGGTGCATGAATCATAGGGGGGCTGCACCCATGACACTGATAATACATCTGCAAGCAGCCAGCTCAATTGAGGGGGTGACACCTGGGTGGGAAGGGGGTTGTTTAGCTAGGCAATATGATCTGTGGTGTTGCTTGTCGCTTGTTAAAGATAAGCAGCCCACATAAGAGGGTTGTGAAAGCCAACTGAGATTATTGGTGTTTGCAGTATGGGCCCAGTAGGTAAGCAGTGTTTGCAGGATATATATGGTTTGTTGAATGCCTGTGAATGGCTGTCAATGGGCCCCGTTTGCTTAAAAATGCCAGGGCTGATTTTAGGCACCAGTTTGGCTCTGTTTCAGGCACAAAAAATATTTGGCATCCCTTTTTTGTGACAATATCTGACTGACCTCATATTACATTGAGATTAATATTCTAGAAAAAAAATCATGGATTGGAACACATAGATTAAAATGGCCAGAAGAAAATGTTGAGGTTGAGCCCCCTTCCCCCCCCAGAATTGTGCCAGCCGAAATGAGGTGATTGATTAAGCACTTTAACAATGTCCCCTATCCCAAAAGGGCATAGCAGGCCTTATCCACGCATGAGTTTTACCTCTGGGACCTCAGAAATCAGGATCGATGATGCCCTGGAGAAACCATTTATATGGCATCAGTGATGTATCCATTTTGCATCCCTTTTTGGGATGGATAGGAGGGTAATAAAAGGCTACAGGATGGAGCCTGCCTAGGGGTTGCCAGGCAATGCTACAGTACCAACGGATAACACATGTATGGTCCATCTATATGTTGTCCTTCTAAAATGGACCCAGTAACTTTTTATGGAGCTTCCATTCCACAAAAACGGACTGTATAAGTGCAGGTCCTACTGTTTTGCTGAAGAGAAACAGATCAGTGACCACATTGAAATCACTAGAATCCTGATTTACAGACAGAAAAAACTGATGGAGGAGGCCAAAGAATGTTGACAGTGCATACAACATGTCCATGAACCCATGCTGCCTATTGATACCATTCTTTCAACATAACTAAGCTGGAACAACAATCCATTATACTAGTCATTGCTTTTATATTATACTAGCTTTTTCAAGTTTTGTTGAAAACCTTGCACCATTATTTGGCTAAGTGCTGTACTAGCCATTCAGTTCTAAGGAACAATAAAGTGTACATGGTAAAATGGCAC